>NC_044193.1:11869691-12585524 GCF_900880675.1 Sparus aurata
TTAACTACATGACAACCCGTGAACATCAGCCGGTGTATCAAAATGACTCAATCATACACTTACTCCAATATTCGGGCACATCCTGTACAAACATACACACACAGGGAATGGTCAGCCTTTTCCCCCTCTAATCAATTAACATTTCAGTGGAGAGCCAGAGTGCACCAGAAGAGTCCTGCTGTCCGAAGTTGTCTCCATCTTTCACCACTTGAGGAACCAATTTAGCCACACTTTTGACACAGGAGGAATTCTCCCCTGCTGAGAATAGCTGGAACAACTAACAAGGACATGGTATGGACATACAGTATTAGACAGGTGTCATCCTAACTTTTCCTGCTGGTGGAATAAAAACCTGTCACCATTACTGACACTGACACAACCTTCTTTTCCTCTTCACCAGCTTCAACATCATCATCAGCTCTCTTAACAAAGATCAAGTTGAAGTGTGTCTTTCTTATCAAACAAATACGATCAGTTATAGATGCCATTCCTGTTTGAACGCAAAAGGAGCTGTCACAACATCCCACTATTGCTATTTGTGCATGTCTGTCTGTGTGTTTTCTTTGGGGAATAGGGGGAGGAGAACGTCAGAATGCTCTGCACATATCTCAGCAAATTACTGCTGACAGCTATGATAATTAACGAGCTGCAGGCAACGACTGCTATTACTTCAAAGGAACTCTACCCGTTAAACACCGACAAACTAACAAACATCCAGCTATAGCATCTCTGCTGAACTCTCAATGTACTGCCATTACCCTCCTCTACAGGCAAAGCACAGAGACTGCAGCACACCGGCCTCATCTGCCTCTCCTGTCGCATTAGAAAATACAAGCAATTACTACACATCCCACTGCCAAACTGTCTCCCCTACTCATTCATCCCTCTTTTCTCCTCCCCTCTCCTTGTCTCTCCTTTCCTCTGCCCTCCCTCCTCCTTTCAAACCCCTTCTCTCTCTCATTTCAACTCCACCCCTTTCCTCTCATCTCTCCTTTCTGCTGTACTCTCTCATCACTCCCTCTCTCTTCGCTTCAGGTCTCTGTGGGGACAGAAGCCATGCATGAAAAATGAAATTACTTCAATCCGTTGGCCTTGGCAGTGGCGTATAAATCCTCACCAGTTAGGAAGTGATAGCTCTCCGTAATTCCATTTGGGTTTTCCCCGCCTCCCTGATTTCCCACCCATTTCCAAGTCGTCCTGCTTGGGGGGGAAAAAGATTCAGCGGCACGTTTCCACTGTCATTCCAGCCAATTAGCTCTCCCTCCCACAATGTTCATGTAAATGCTTTGAAAACTATTGAGGGACGGCGCCAGAATTCCTATCCTTATCAATTTCTACCAAATATTTGTTTGTACATGTGCGCATTCAAACGTGGACAGTTGTGCCTTGTATGCCTCATGATTTAATAATGAATGTAATAACACACACATGCATATCACATGAATATTTATACATGGTTATGCATTAAGGGATCCAATAATGGATGTCAAGGAAATGAATCCGCTTACTGCTGTAGCATGTTATCAGTCTTTTGCTTTTATCACAGAATATTGTGACAGACGGGAAGTCATTTCAATAGTGATAGGCTCTCACTGTCATTCTACCATTTTGCCTTCAGAGAGGGTGGAATTGTGTTAAAAAAGAAAAAACCCAGCATGAGATGAACACGAATAGCTTCTCATAACTGCATAAGTACTTTTTATTCCCTTTAATGAAAAGAGGGAAACTCTCACGCTGCACTACAATCTTGAAGCTCACACAATAACACACAGTAACACACACATAAAAACCTCTCCATTGGGTAATAAATAACAAAAGAATTCATTTTCAAGAGTGCCAATAATAATCAAGAACAGTTCTCAGTTTTTTTTCTTTTTTGTTTTTTTGTCATTCGCTCTGATTTTCCCTCTATTTTCTTGATAGTATGTGACTATAGGGGAGAGGGAACAGACAGGCAGCGCTCAGCTAAGAGAGATTGATAGTGAAAGTGAGAGAGAGAGAGGCAGTGAGAGAAAGAGAAAGAGAGAGAGAGAGAGACAGAGAGAGAGAGAGAGAGAGAGAAAGAGGCAGAGAGAGAAAGAGGCAGAGAGAGAGAGAGGCAGAGAGAGAGAGAGAGAGAGAGAGAGAGAGAGAGAGAGAGGCATGACTGTATCATCTGGCATCAGAAACCAGACACTGTCTAAATGACCTATTTGTCGACGGATCAAAGCAATTCCCTTCATTACTGACAACTTGTCTGGTTCTTAAGGAGATCTTATCAGTGAGCTTAGCTCCCTTCTGCCAGGCAAAACTGAATCAAATGAGAAATTATCATGCTACCGGGTCTTCGGGGAAAACAGAGAAGAGGAGATGAAGAGAGGGGAATGAATAACACAGAACCGCGATTCTACCACAATTACTGGGGTGCAGAGGAATTAATTCTCACTTAAAAATTCATGTTAACTAACACTTTTAAAGTGTCCAACTACTAACACTTAGATGTGTGACTACACTGCAGGTTGTACATATACACTATTGCTTAATCTAAGAAAGTGATGATCCAGATTCCACTTGGATGTGAAAGGGGTTGCTCAGAGCGAAAAAACAGAGAATTAAAACCTGACATCACAGTTCCCCTCAGCACCACAAAGCTTTATACTGTATAGCAAGTTTCAGGTCATTGTTTTGTTTTTTGGGCCAACTTGATTGTTGGCTGGTTTAGTCTTATACAATAGCAACAGTTTTCAGTAAAAAAAACAAAACAAAAAAAACACTGTATTCTATCTGCCCAGCACCAACAGCAGGCAGACACAGTTAGCAAATAGCTGATGAACAAAGTGGAGCTTTAACAGGCCGTTCTCACTCACAGTGCGTCAAAAACTGCAGTCGTGCAGTTCGTGGCCTAAGTTTGACACTGTAGGTACTGAGAAAGTCTGAGTCAGGGGCTAGCTGGGGTTGTACGGTAAGTCAGTCACAGGACTTTGCCTCAAATGGCCAGTGTTTGAGTCGAGTGATTTCATTTAGTGATAACGTCAGTAAGTGACCACAAGCAAATTATGTAACTTAGTTCTGTAACTTGTGTTAAGCTGTTTTAACCGTAAGTATGATCCTCTCCCTACCCAACATTTTTTAACCTAACCATAACCAAATATTTTTTCCCTTAAACCTAACCAAACTGTGACTGTCTGACAATGTTAATAACATTCCAAAAGTCACAAAATGTCATACTATGTGAACTGTTTGTCAGCATGCTTTACTTTGCAAGTCTAACCAGACGTTAACATATCAATACAAATTTGACTGCAGGGCCCTTCAGGACTTGTTGGAGACCAAACACAGAGCTGAAAGGCAGGGTTTCTATTTTTCTCAGTCATTTGTTCAAACTGGGGATGAGCTCACATAGCTACACAATAAGCATGAACTCGACCTCATTTGGCTTTAGCTCTTCAATTAGATATCTTTAACCAGGCTGTTCTTGTCTATTTTTTAGGTTGCTCAAGATCAGGCTCAGGCGATGGTGGGCCTCACTGCTTTGTATGGTAGAGTGTTCCTGAGCATATTACCATTGCATTTGTTTGCCTCAGCATTCAAGCTTTCCCTCAGCCCACGCAAATATCACCATGGCAGATTAGGAAAGAAGGCGCTATATGTAAACAAAGGGGAGGAACATGGAGAGGCTTAGGGCTCCAGAATACACATTTAGAAATAGAATTTGCTGTGTTCACAGGCACTGTCGATGCCAGTATACTCATTATGTTTGCAGGTCTGTCCTCCTCACCAGAGTGATGGAGGCACTGTGAAAGTAATGACACAAGAAAAAATAAAAAAGATGTAAGTTTCGAACCAACACTGCCAATGTTCCTACAAGACATTAAGGGATGAACGTGTGTCTCCTAAACCAAACAAGCAGATGGAACGGAGAGATTATCATATAAATGATGGATGAGGAAGTGAATGTGTGCCAAGCAGATTGATGATCTCACAAAATGAGTGACTGCTTTCATTTAACACTACCAATCCATCCACCAATCATATTAAAAAGCAATCCATCTCAGTCGCTCAGTGGAAGTCATAAAAACAATAAGATGAGTTAGAATCAGTCCATCTCAGTCCAATAGATCTGATCAACAGTAGTTCTTCTTTAAAAGTCCAGTGTGCGGGATTCATTAACTCATCTAGCAGTGCAGGTTGCAACCAGCTGAATAGCCCTCACATCAGCCTTTCCTATGGTGGCCTTCGAAATAGCAATAAACACGTAAGGCCATCTCTTTAGCGTGTGCTGTGGTTTGTCAACTCTGGGCTATTGTAGAAATGTTGTTGGTGGTGCAACATGGTGGACTGTGTGGAAAACATGATTAAAGGATGACAAAAGAATTATGAATATATTCAATTTCTACTAATACTGTATTCAATTTCTTCCCCTAAAGCCCCCTAAATCCTTCAAAATGGACCTTTACTCTACAGGCTACCTGAAAAATAGTTTCACTATGTTGTACATTGTGTGATAAAGGATCAAATAAAGATTATTATATTATCCTTTTTCTTGATGAATACAGGTGATACATATCTGATGTATGTCAGTGCATGTACAGGTACAGTCATTATACCTCAGGCAAACATTGACAAATTATAACTGATGTCTCCTATACTTGAAAGTTATTGGAGTGCAGGTATGGTGTGCTGAAGATAATCAGAAGGTAATTGCAGTTCTCACATATGGAGAACTGCAATTACCATACACATTGCCATACTGTTCTTGGGGCATTGTGGGTAAAATTGAAACAATTACCATACAAATTACGCAACTTTCTTGATACTGTAGATCCTTGTGAATAATTTGGTTTCAAGGTTTATTTTATAGAAGAAATAATATAAATAACAGCTAAATCTAAATCACCAAAAGTAAAGCACAAGTACCAGAAGAGGTTCATTTTGTTTTTACTAAGTCCGTTTCACAGACAGCACATATATCAGATGTGGCTGACAGAAGATGTACTTTCAATGCATTTGATATTTTATATAAAATGTCATAAATATGGAACCACATAGGCTGTGAGCTGCCAACAAGAACTTTCAAGGACATCATATTGTGAGTAATGTGCAAGTACTGCTGCAATGTGCAATGTGAAGTGTATGTGGCTATTGTGTTGGAACAAGTGGCACAACCATCCTTCATTCGGGAGGTTAACGGTTTGATCTTCTGACCCTCGCAGTGAAATCTGCTATGAATGCAAATACGAGCCTGTGGTCATTTTTGAAATGTCACACTTGAAAGAAACTGTAATAAGAAAGTTGTAACCAAAAACAAACAAATACAAACAGTGCCACAAAACAAAGTGGAACTGCATTCAACTGCTTGAGCTGGTAAAATCTTCAAAGTACCACTATCTGGCTTAAGCATGTCGCACAGAAACATTAAGAGAAACATGCAGGCACATACATACACACACACAAACACTCAGAGACATGTCATGAGTGCCAATTAGGTGCGCTGTACTGTGCCGCTGTTCAGAGAAGGACACTGGTTCAGTGAGCAGTAGGACAGCAGAAACCGTCGCTTGCAGACGGCAAAGTCACAGCAATCCCCTAAAGAGCTGAAAGCCAGGCCTCTCACGGCTCTAAAGCCTAACAAACAGGGATAGCTGCACAAAACATGAACGCCAAAAGGAACAAACAGAGAGATATGTTCCTCTAACAGTACAGTAAAGCCTAACAGGCAGGCGAGAAATACAGGTATTGACCAGAAGGTCACAAACAGACTGGTTAACTGAAGAAAAAGAGCATCTACAAGAGAAAGGTTTTTTGGTGGCACTGCATATCACACCAATATTCCATCTGTCAAATGCACTCTGTTGCACGTGCAAAGATAAAAAGACACCTTGTGTATTTTGCCGTGAGTCAGCAAAGTGTCTGCATTAAAAGCTTTCCTGTGGCCTTTTTAAAACACAGACTTTTGCTTGCGCTTTGATGTCGAGCATTGTATCTCTTCAAAAGCTAGGGAAGGATTGATGTTGAGTATCTCAGTTTGAAGTTGGGATTTTCAAATATGCACTCGCTAACTTAAGCATAACAGCATAACATATTGTATTCATTATCTGACGAGAGTTAGAGTCTGCATATACAGACGTATCTGTGGCTTAGTGTTGGCCCTCAATGGAGGACGACCAACTTTTCCTCTGGCGCCCACAAGGTTGACCTGAGGGAAGCGTCTCAACCACAATTGGATGTATTGGCTTGAACCTGGTAGACATTCATGATCCCCAAAAACTAAATGCAACAAATTTGGTGATACTTAATTTTTCTTCTGCCATCACTGGGTCAAAATTCTGGTAAGTCTTTCATGATAAGATACCTGCGTAACTATAATCCAATTCTACTATGCAACTCTTTGCGAGCATGTTAGCATTCTGACGTTAGAACTTCGCTCATAGATTTGCTGTGCAGATTCCCAGAACAACTAGCATGGAAGACTCCTGAAGGGCTCATGTTAGTCTTATAAAGTAATTCATTCATGCAGAAACAATTGGTGCGAACAACACAATTAGGCTGTTCTGTCTCTCATAGCTACATTGCTCTGCTGAGTCTCAACTGGTTAAATCTCAGTTGTGTCCTCTCCTGATATAACTGAACCCCCATACATCAACTGCATTCATGATGATTTGTATTGTAACTCAGAAAAGTTGCACTGAGAGAATCACTAATTTCATGCTTTCTACCAACACCTGTACTGTGTGGTCTTCTTCACCGACATTCAGAATGAATAAATACACAGTCAGTCAGAGGTGAGAGAAAGTTGCCATTTTCAACTCTACTGCTGCAGAGGGTTTTGAACAGATGCGCTTCTGTCATTGCCTCTGAAAAGCTCAGTTTTCCCCTGCCTGCACTAAAATGCGTAAATGCCATTTTCACATTCACAGAGAGGACGCAGGGCCAAAAAGATGAGCTTTCACATTTATCTGGCTTATTGGTCTCTGTGAGTGTGTAAAAAAATTAAATGGAGAGATAGTGTGCTCTATGTGCTTTTGTATCATTTGAGTGATAGCTAGAAGTGACGCACGTGAGATTATTAAAAGACCTTCCTCCACATTAGTGAAAATAACATGGAGTAATGGAAGTTAAGCAGTGAATGACTTTTCCAATTATTGCAGTGTGAAAGGAGTCTGGTCTTTAATAGTACAGGCTTATGGCAAATTAGAGGTGCTATTCTCCCTGGAGGTAACAATGGAATGACTCGCCCTCCTCACTCCCCTCTTCCAGGCAGGGAGAATGAAAATAAGGCAGCCATTGTGGTGGCAGACAAAGAGCGGCCGCACCCCTTAGCTTTGGCTTAGCAGGGTTAGAGTGTAAGGGCTGCCATCTCACCATTACCTCTCTCTCCCTGCCCTCTCTCTCTGCCACTCTCTTTCATTAGGGGATTGATTAAATTGTGAAATCGGGAGTGTGATGGATGCATGAATGACTTCTCAAGTCGCTCCCCAAGGCTTCGACAAGGACAATATCAAGGACCCCCTGTAACTCCCTTTTCCTCCCTTTATCCCCAGGAAACCCAATCTGAGTAATTAGAGGAAAGAGTGTTGGAGACTTGTATAGGAGAGGGAAGCAGAGGGAGAGAGAGGGTGACTGTGGCATGAAATCTGCTGCTATTGCACTTTTCTCAGCCATTTACCTCCCCACCGATCCACTCCATACCAATACAAGCACACACACTTTTGCACTGCCCACCTTTCATACACCACTTTCTCCCCTCTTTTCCCACACCCTTCCTTCACTTGCTTCTTCTCACCACCAGGCAGCAGAGAGGAAGAGAAATGCAGACTAGAGGAAAAATGGAGGGAAGAAAGGGTAAGAGTAAGAGGGGGGAATGAAAGTGGCTATGAATTGACTGCATCAGCACAAATGTAGCAGAGTATGAGCCCTTTTGGCTGGAAACCTGGAAACAGGAAGTATATAGAGAAGTTACCAGGGTGGGACAAAGTTTGGGGGAGAGTTTTTATCCTTTGACCAGACATGTGACCTTTGTGGGATTGTGTCCTGCTGGAGTGAATTCCCCTCGCATTGTCTTTTTCAATCTGGTCAGAAAAGCATCCAGTTACATCATTTCACGGACACATTTCTAGTGGACACAGCTGAAGGGTTGTTTTGGAAGGAAAAGCATACAGTTCATTCCTCCCAGCCTACAGGGGCAAACATTTCGGAGGTATCATGAGAAAAACAGATGTCTAAGGACCCAGATGTGAGTGGAAAAAGCAAAAGAGGAGAGGTGTTCAGGTAGAGGCGGGAGCAGTATGCACGTTTGATGTTGACTGGAAGCCTGACAAAATGGGCTGCTCCTTGCCAAGCCGGCCCCTGCCAAGCACAGGCAGAAACTGAAGTGGGGCTGGACCTTGCCATGCTGCTGCTGGGTGTTTTGAAAAGTTGTGCATTCACAACACATAGACAGGCATGCACACACACACGCGCACACACATACACACATACGTGGTCACACTGCAGCCTCTAAGTGTGTGTCAGAATGTTTCCCAGGATGTTCTGGCTCCTGCTAACCAAGCAAGGGATTCTGCTTGGCAAACTCCACCTCAGCAAGAGTCCAGCTGTCATCTTGACAAATGAACCTTGGAAGAGTGAGGAGGTGTGTGTGCTTATGTTTGTGCAGCCATGCATCTGTGTCTGTGGATTCACGCCTGTGTATTTTTACTCAAGCACAGGCACGTATTATAAGGATGACACACAGATGGCTGGTGTACATGTGGTTCTTGCTTTTTTACAGAAGCAGCTGGCCTGTCGTTCCTTGATTGACACAGATCAGAAAATGGATCAGCGGTCAGGAAAGAAGAACCTCTTTCTATTCCCAGAAGTCATCAGGGAAACATTGTTGAAAATCTGGATATGCACTAGCCGCTTGACTTGATGCTGAGTCCTCTTTAAAGTGACACTGACTACATAGCAGCCAGTACAAATCACCTTATATAAAGAAGGGCTTCGCACGGCCTCAGATGAACCATAACATCAATCCCTGTATGCCGCGATGCCAGGCGCTGTGCAAAGAGCTATGCATCACTCTGGTTTTATGAACAATGTGGGATGTTAAAGCTTTTATAGAGCGTTAGGAGGAAATGTTCTTTTCTCCTGAAAATGAAGAGCAAATAAAAAATGTGTAAAGCAGCATCGGGGAGTACTGGCCAGAAGTACGCATAAGCGGGAAGCAATGAGACGGCTGCAAAGTTAAAGGACGAGTTATAAAATACCGGCAACTTTTTATCTGGTGCTTAACTGTTTATCTTAGGAGCCATTTCATCGTGAGATGCTGTAAAGCATTTCATTGCACAGTGAGGAATTTTATTACACATATACACAGTGATGAATGTATGCTTGTGCCAGATCTTCATGTGTGTCTGTCTGAGCTCAAGTGTGTGTGTGCGTATGTGTGTGTCTGTGGTTAGGGGGTATTACCATTATACAAAAACCATGATCACCCCATGACAGTATCCATTATACTTGCATGAAAAGATTCTGACTGAGGCTTTTCACTGTAAATGACGAAGTAAATAGGATCACTTTATTCTGATGCAGGCCTCAATTTTGATTTCCCTCACATTTTTCCTCCAGGAGAGAAAGAGCAAAAGATGGGGGAATGGGAAAAAAAACAAGCACATTAAGTGTGATTAGAATTTTTTATCACATGACTTACACCCAGAAGCGCTTCAATTCAATTCAATCACATGCCTTAGGTTTTTTTCCCTTCGTAATTACCTTTTTGTTTATTTACTCTGAATGCTGTTGTTTTGAGTTGAATCAACTTTAATTCTCTTAGGTGTGTCTCTCAGGGAAACATACAAACATTACTGAGCAAGGTGGGTGGGTGTTAAGTTTTACCTGATTGGACAACTGCCATGCGTGCATGTCTGCCTGCATGATTTCCTCTGTATCCACTTTTATGCTCTGCTGTTGTTCTGTCCCTCTGTCTGTCTGTCTGTCTGCCAACCTGTCCTCTCTATTTGACCGACCTTGTCTCATATCACCAACAATCACTACCACCCTCAAACCGCTTTATCGCTGGTCCCCACCTCCCTGAGTCCCCTTCAGAATATCTTTCTTCCAATTTCACTGCACATTATTTTTTCATGTCTTCAGAGGAATAGAGATTCTTGGCTCTCCTTCATCCTACTGATCCACGGGGTCGCTGAGGCCAACCTCCAGGGGACCAGGCAGAGGCTGTTTGTTAAGCTGTTATTTATCTCCTTCATAAAGTCCTCCTCATCTCCTATTAAAGAGCCCAGAACTGTTGCCCTTGACTCACACATAACTCTTGTGTCTTTTGGAGAGATGATTTACTGTTTAATTTAACACCAACTGAACCCAGGAGGGAGCCCGCCTGGTGCTGCCTGATGTCATATCAGAGAGGAATGTGTTGGGGGGGATTTGTGAACATGTGTGTGTTTATCTCTATGTGTGTGTGTGTGTGTGTGTGTGTGTGTGTCTGTGTCTGTGCTTTCCGTTTGTGTGGGTATGAGTGAGTGGGTGGCTGAGGCAGGGTTTTTTTTGTTGTTTATTTCGTTATTGTAAAGCCTCTGTAGCAGCAGCTCTGGGCCTGGGTGTGCACAACGAGGCAACGTCTGGAAAATGTTCTCTTGAAAAATAAACCGTAGCTGAGGACGCCTGATGAACATGTTTACAAGGACTTCACGCCACTAATTTCAAAATAATGAGATATTAAACAGTGAAAATTACATTTCAGTCTCACTTCCCTGAACACAGGAGGGAAACAAAGGCCAAATGCTGCTGACAAATATATGAATGTTGTAACAATTCATTTTCCTCGTCAATACCAGGAGATTGTAGGAGACTCCATTTCCTGGGGCTGATAAATGTAATTACATTGATCGCACTAATTTCATTAGAGGAAAGGAAATGAAGCTCATAAGGTATTTGTTATATGCCAAGACAAGACTACTCTACAAAGAGAGGGGGTCTGGCTCTTAAGAAAATAGGGGATCATTGAAGAGAAACAAGAATCAGAACAAACCGGAAAATAATAAGGCTGTCAAGGCATTCGTGAAGCCTTTCCCCATCGACCACCTTCTTCCTTGAGATATTTATGTGTCCCTGGATGCCCAGCTCTTCTCTTATATACCTGAGTCTCTTGGTGTTCAGAGGATAATAAAATTGCTTTTATGGCCGTATGTTTCATTAATGATATCAACTGTCAAAAAAGACAGGGGTGAGCATGTTCCTGCATCACAAGACTCCATTAGCAAGAGTAACAATGTAAAGCACTCTGAACTTCCTCTGGTTTTTCATTCATGCCATAATAACCAAGGGCTGGCTATGGAGCTCCATCTTCGCTGTTACAAGAGCAGACTTTATTAAATAAATGAACAGTCATTTTTACATTAGCAGTTTCTAATGTTGACTTACTTGTGCATGGATAGAACAGTTGGGGTACCTCTCTAAAAATAGGTGATCAACTATTTTCCCATTACCGTGCTCTGCATATTATGTTCACCATCCCAGGTGTGCCAGAAAAACAGCGAACAGTAGAAAGCACTAGATCATATATCTCGTCAGACTACATCCAGAAGTAAATAACTTGTTTTACAAAGTATTAATCACTTATATTCTGAATTAGACAAATTGCTTTTTTTGAAGGTGATGTCGGAAGCTGCTAAGGAGTAAGATGTCTCGCTTCTTTCTCATCTTTGTTAAGAGATGCACATGCGCAGTACCGATCGGGCAGCTGACAGGCAAGGAAGCCTGAACAGAGAACACACAAAGAACAAACGTAATAGCATTGCGTCGATTGTATCCACTCACATTAAAGTTTGAAAGGGGTATCAGCAAAATAATAAGAGCTACAGTTGAGGCTAAGTACTGGTGCATTACACTTTGATTTGATGGTGTTGCAAGAAGAAAGGTCAAGGGATTACAAATCCTGAGGGAATTTCACACCAGTCCTGCAAATAGTTGTAGATGAAACTAAAATCCAAAAAGGTCAACTGCAGATACCGCTAGAGGAGTAGTATGGGGATTGCCAAACTCAGTCGGCTTCATCCTCTGGGGACCACGAGTAACTGTAGAATATGGCAATCCATCCAGTAGTTGTTGAGATATTTTAGTCCAGACCAAAGTGGTGCACCAACCAGCTGTCGACCTAGCATCTGAAATTCCCATCCATAGAGCAATGAGGCAAAGATGTAACAAAAAAAAAGAGGATCAGTAAATATCAAACTGCGGATTGAACCAAACAAGGTTCGCTTGTGCTGGAATGATAGCGCTGAGATTTGTGGGGAAAATACCTTGTGTGAATTCTTAAGGAGGTGAAATCAAACAAAAAGCCAAGAGATTCAAAACTTGTCAAGATGTGGTATTCGGTAAAACAAAGCACAAATTTGATGCTGATCTGACTGTTTGCACCCCCAGAGTCCACCGAGATCTCATTTCCTCCCTCTTCAAACTCTACAGGAGGTCCAAGCATACCTGAAAGGTGTTTATTGTTTCCTATATTTCTTCCTGGCTTGATAGAGCTAATGTAATGTGTGTGTTTGAATTGAGTATATTTGTGTTGAAGTTGTACGAATGCCAAGAAAAAGGACCTCAGTAGTGCACGAGAACTTTGAAAGAACACAAAACCAAAAAAAAACATACCCTTGAACAAACTATGCTTGAATACATATACAGCAGTGCACATCCTGTACAGTTGATGTGTTTGAGGGACTTAATGTCAGCACACATTTGTTTTCACAGCTTGAATTTATTTAGCCAAGAGCCTGAAGTTCGGTTCAGGTCCACATGGGCAGCAATGTGGCTTCCTAGGGACTGAGCTCTGGATCTGGATTTTGATCCTTAAATACTCGCATCCCTGCGTTTCACCATCCTGCAGTTTCTCTGGCGGACTGGGTTAAAGAAAAACAAGATGAGTTCTGTTTTTCTGGCTTAGTTTTTTCTTCTCTTTGTTCAGGGATAAAGCAGAAATGCGACCAAACAAAACCCCAAACAATGAGCATATACAAAGGCAACAACACGGCACATGCGCTTTGCTGATCCTTTGTTTGCTGCTTGCGTAGGACAAGTAATTTCTCTCTGTGCCCGGGTATGCATGTGCACGTTTGTGTCTGATTGAGTGTGTGTGCTTGTGAGCGTATGTCTCCGCAGGAGAGAGTCGAAAAAGATGAAGGGGCAGGCTAGTCAGTGCAGTGCTGGTGTTGGCCGAGCGGTGGGGTGGTAGATGCCAGAAGGCTTCATTAGACTCGAGGGAAGAGGCCGTGAACAGCAGTTCTCCGGGAAGTCTATCAGACCTAAACACAAACACAGACGTGCCTCTAATCCCGGTTGAACCCTACTTTGCCTCTCTTGCTTCTTTTCCTTTCTTTCTGTCGCTTTCTCTTGTTCTCACTCACAAGCACATGTCTTTGCACCCCCCCGCCTCAAATTCTCCAATGCAATCAGCCACAGCTCTTGCTCGCTTGTACAGTATGTTGCTTTTTGTCTCCTCCTTTTCTTTCAGATCTTTTTTTCCCCCTTTTTTTTGTCTGTCGTTCTGGTGTTTTTGTTGTTGCCGTCTCTGTCAGTGAAGCGGAGCAGTCATTAATCACTGGTAAACGTACGCAGAGGAGATGGCAGACACCTCAGGGGGGGAGTTCTCTCATTCTGCTCAGAAAACACTTTTCACAACATGCTCCACGGAGAGAGATGCAGAAATTGGAGCACAGGTGCTGCAGTGAGTACCATAAACATAACCAGATGCACTCCAACACACATCAAATCGGATACAAATGTCAGTATTTTGTGCACTGTTTAACATTCAGGCTCCCTGTTATTAGACATATTTCCTCAAGCTACAACTAGGAAATAAATGCCTGCACCAAAATACTGATACACTTGAGTTGTCGATTATAGTGCAAGATATCAAATGAGGTCTGTCTCTACATATCAGTCAATAGAGGGCTTCTGACAAGCACCCATTTATTTGGCTTATTGCTCTCACAGCTGCTGTTTCTCTCTATGGTATTCCTGTCAATATAATGTCCTGAGATTACTGAGGGATGCAGCCACACTATCAAAATATCTGGCTTCTCTTTCTCAAGGACAGTCGGCAGACAGAAGAATTTTCTTCCAAAAAAATATTATCCAGTAAAACAACAGTTTAGCTGAAAATTGCAGTCATTTTCACATCCCTTATTCTAGTTCTCAAAATAAATGTTTTCTCTCTCAAAATAATACCTTCGTTACATAACTACTAAATTATTACCAAGTGAGCGTACGTGGGTTAGAAGTGAATGAACAACAGGTTTGAAGAGAGAGGATGAAAAGACAGATGACAAGGGCACAAATGATGCAATGGGTGAACAATTAGAAGAAAAGAGATGGCGAGAAAAGGGTAAAAACACGACTAAAGCTTTGAGAAAGTGTTTTTGTATCTACTGAAGATGTTTAGAGACACCTCATTCAGTTGCATTTGAGGGAAAAGCTAATTAGTAATGCTTAAAAAGAGAACTTTACTATAGACTATAGTCCTCAAACCAATGCTGGAGCTTCACGGGCAAATGTTGTGGCATTCTCCTTAACAAATGAAGTAGCTGGGGACTTAATCTTTTCAAAACAACTTGGGATCTATTTACTACTATCTGCTTCAATTGTTTAGAAAAATGCTACAACGCTGTTTTGCTATCAAGTTCCAGAAAGGTTTTGTCGACTATGAGACTGCACTTGACTATTTATCCTCACAAGGTCTAGTAGAATAAATAAAATGTTTTTTTGGTGAACTTATCCTTAATGCTAAGACAGGTTAGTCATCTTTGGCTGTAGCTTTGTTTATGACAGTGGCAACCATCTTCTCATCTAACTCCCAGCGATGAAGAAAATAAGCACATTTCCCAAAATGTCAAACTAATCCATTAAAAGCATCTGATGTGTTGTACAACTTTCTCACCCACACCAGCAACTCTGACCAGTCAAAACCACATCTTTCACTCTCTCTATTATTTTCTCACAGAGTCAGCGGACAGTACAATAAAACAGGCATTTTACTGGACAAACATTTATTCATACCCTATCTGGCTCCTTGGCTAAACTGTTGTTTCATCAAGGTTTTGTTCATTTTTCTGCTGACGGCTGTTCTAATGGGGGGTTAAGGGAGTTGGGTGGTGGCGGCGGGGGTGGTTATGTTGAGTCTTTATTTACCCGAGCAGAAGAAATCAATGTCTCTCTGCCGTAGGAGAAGTGTGTGGATCAATGGAAGGTTTCAAAAAGCCTCTGTGAAAAATCAATGTCCCTTACATGCTATTGATGGCTGTTTGGCTGCAGAAGAAAGAGAACGACAATGAACACCTGTTTATTGTGAAAAATTACTCCCCCCACTCTTTGTTTTAGTCTTTCTGGAACTCTTCCTCTCTTTGCTTTGTTCTAGTTTAGTGTTTCTGTTCCCTATCCATGGCTCACTTTGCCAAGTTTTTATTTAGTCTTTTTGTTTAAAGTTAAGCACCTCTTATACCCTTCAAATGAAAGCAGTGAGTTGCATGTACGTGATATGGACTCAAAATTGCAATATGTAACATTTCTGCATTCAGATGGCTAAAAATGACTTGACCTTTGTTATGGACAGGTCCTGCACCTGTGCCCCACTGGACCTTAATTTATAAAAAAAAAAAATGCAGTTATGTGAAAAGACAGTTAGTCAGCTGTGTAAACTAGCTAATATAGGGGACTGGCTCTTCAAGGTTTGCTGTGGCAACTATAAATGAGAATTATGATATATTTTGTTTTTTTTAACCGTCATCTCTTTGGCTTTATTACCGAAACACATACTGCCTGTAGCAGACATTTTTAAATCAGCATTGGAGAAGAAGCTAGTTGTTTTGGGGTTAAGAGTTTTGGACTTTGTCTTTCAACCATCAAACCTGACCAGTTGGACTTCGCTGGGGAGGAAGTGAGTCGGAATAAGAGCCATGCTTGGTTTAAGGTGAAATCAGAGACTGTGTCCACAGAGACCATCACAACATCTCGGATCAAACTGTTGAATTCAAGCGTCATTTTTGAGCAAACTCTATTTGATGGAGTACATTTAATGCAGCATACTTTTTACTCTTAAATGTCAAGATTGCTTGAGAAAAAAAGCAATATTTTACATCTTTACATTTAGATACATGATTGCATTACTTATTCACTCATTAATACACTTATGGGCATTATGATAAGAGGCTAGTGGTCTGCTGATCCCAGAACTGTTGGCAGTCTGTTTTTCTACCTCAGCCGTGGCTCCTCATGACTCATATCAGAATAAATACTTTTGGTACAGAGGGAGATTTTGATGAGACAAAAAAATCTTGGCCTCTTATTTCTTTTTCCACTGTTGGGAGTATGGCCTTCAAACAGTGTGTCAGCTAATATTAGCAGAATGCAGTGCAGAGGGCAGCAAGCTGCAGTTGTGAAAGTTGTTTGGACATCAGAGAACTGTCAGTAGGAAGTGTGTCTGTTGTATGAATCATATTGTCACAACTTCAGCTAGACCCTGACATTCATCTACTTATCTTATCTGTTTTCTTGTCATATGCCTTAAAAAGAAGAAAGGTCATTTCATCACCAAATCTCACTTTGGTGGCAAAACTGTGGTGACAGCTGTACTGAAGCTCTCTGACTTTCTGAAGTGTGGTCTTTCATTTTCTGGAGGCATTTTTCTTCATCAAAAGTCATATGATGCAGATAGGTTGGATTTTAATGTGTTTCTCCATTTCTTTGCCTGCTACCCAACTTCCTGATTAGTCAAGCTGTATATCTTCTACACTAGGCCATTTCCACTCTGTCTTTGTCAGAGTGTAGTGTGTATATTCCTAAAGAAGACTGAAAATATAGAGATGGCGGGCCCTGCAAAAAAGGGCACCACTGGTCGAGTTTCTCTTTCAGTAGATACTTTTGGTATTGGTACGTGTAGGAGCTAAGCCAATGCTTTAAGCTACTGAGTTGCTTCCGACCAGATGATTTAAGTGACACACTAATAACTTGCTTCTGACTGATTTACGCTTCGACACTTCTTGAAGTCTTGAACACTTTATCCATTTATTGTTCTTTACATTCCTTTAATGATCAAACATAACATTTCTCCTTTGTAAACAAAACAATAATGACTTAAATTCAGAAACAACTTGTCTCTGTCAGCTATACACAGCGTGAGTGGTCAAAAATTCTTTACCTGTAACTTTTTACAAATTTACAGTACTTTAACTTGAGTACAGTTTTTGTCTACGCTACCTACCTCTGATTGTGAGAAAGCAGAGCACTGCTGTCCATCATATGGAAAGACAAATGAGGTGGAACCAGTGATGCTAACATCAGGCTACATCCAGTACAACTATTTGACACTTGAGGCTGATGGGGTTTAATGTTAAGCTACGGAGTTACATGATACACACTACACCTTGATGTACAGTGGAAGAGTCTGAAGTGTGAGAGCAATTATTTTAGCACTGCTATTAAAAAAAGGCAGTCAATAACATCTTGCTGACTTTTGACACTGTCTTGGCTTTAAGGAGCAATGGGAGTACAGTTCTGCCAACACTTCACCTAAGCGTCAACATCTCCCTCGAGCCATGTCAGGCTGCAAGCTCAGAGGCCAGTCAGTAGAGCCTCTGTCCTGACACCTGCCCGGTCCTGTGCTGGCCTGATCAAAGTGACAGTGCCGCAGACCTGGGGAGATGCAGGTGAGGGCTGCTGTCACCCCACCTGTCCAACTGATGGCAACTTGGTCAGGGCAGGGAGAAAACCGGCGGGATGGTGGGGAAGGCCGCTGTCTGCATGTCACTCAGTGCTGCGCTAGATGACAGAACAGCCCATTAGGAAAGGGACTGACTTCACAGGCCATTAGAGGAGGCATCACACAGCCACAGCACACAGAGCACTGAGTAATGGCACAGTTGGAGAGACGGGGGGTTGGGGGGGGGGTGAGACAGAAAGACTGTGAACTCTGTTTTCCAACATGTTCAAAAAAATTGGAAATTGTGATTAACATATTAAATGTCAGAAACTGAAAAAAAAAGTTCTCTTTGCTTGATGAAATTAAAGTTGAAACAGATGCACAAAAGCCTCAATTCTCAGCAGGGGACCAAAGAGGTTGTAAAAGTGGAATAAACAAATAAACAATACGTATGGCAAAATCATTCCCATGCCATCCAACCCCCAGAGCTGTCTCCTTGTTAAAATCTTTAGTTCTCAGTATGGCCCTGCCTGCCCTCCAGTCATCATTAAAGAGAAAGACGGGAGCCTGAGACCCCAACGGAGGCATCAGCACGCATCACTTCTCCTCTGCACTGAACGCTACACTCTCAGCAATCCACCAGCCCCTGACGGACCTATTTACTGCACAAAGTGGATTGTGTTTGGCTGCACAATATACCTCCAAATGTTCCTTTGATACCCGCCCCCACCCCCTCGCCCGTCCTCATCCCCTCAGTCTCTCTCTGGTTTTAACCAGCTCATGGAATCAGCAGAACTGTTTGGCCAGTTTATGGCTGGTGTAGCACTACTGAAGGGCTGAGCAAGCTCAGATGAGAGTGCCACACCATGCCAGGCTGATGGGACACACTCCAACTCCAAAACAAAGACTTACAACTCTCGTCTTTGACTTGACGTTTTTGTTTCACTATATAAAAAAAAAAAGAAAGGAGAATCAAAAAAGTTTCCTTCAAGCAGCTCCTGAGGCTTTTCCCTGGGGATTGGATGAAACCCGGCAGGAAAACAAAGAACAGAAACAAAAGGAAAAGGCGCTTCTTTTGCACAATTTAAGACCCAAAAGAGATAAACTGTGAGAGGTTTGTAAACAGCTAGCTGATGGCTAGATATCCAAGATACAGAGAGAAGGAAAGTGGGAGCAGGGAATGAGACAGTGGACTCCTGGAATGATGGTTTTTGATGAATTACAGCATGCACAACAAGCTCAGAGTCTAGAGATCTGCTATGAGAGAGGCAAACTGCGCATTCTGTTGTGACAGAATCTATGAAATCTTAAAACACTCTGCAGCTAGAGCTTTGCACAACACATTTACACAAACATTTATTTATTCATGTTTTTTTGTCAGACAGCTTTGTACAGGCTCGACCTTCAACCATGTTGTGTTGATATTTTGTACTTATCAAAACTAGCAGTTTTGCAGAAGTGAAATTCGCAGAGATGGGAGTAAGTTGTTGTTGCCACATTTCAATATTGAATGCTAAATGAGGATGTTAGGGTTTATTGAATAATGATGAGGCAACAACAGCTGAGGTGTCGTTTAGTTCTTTAGGCATGGATGCCGGTTATTGTCCATGTTATTACCTCTGATCTATTTAAGTTTAAACTATCAAGATGTTATTGGGCAAGGCGAATTAACCTCATTGTTCTTATGGGCCTGGGAAGCTTTTCTAACATTCTCCTTATATCCCACAGGAGGCTCAGAGTTATGGCTTCAGCAAAGATTCTGTGACAAATTTGTATTGTTATAAAGGAGCTAGAGGAATAGTATTGAACTTCGGGCAACCTTTCTGAAATGGCCTGATAAAGGAAAGAAAGGATGCATGAAGGAGCAGAAATAATCATTCGATTCACTGTGAACCCAATGGACCTCTCACTGTGGGAGGGTTTAGCTGCTTAGCTGTTTTGGAGCCTGTTTCGTGTCTGAAGGGAAAATGTCTCAGGGCCAATCAGGGCTGTTTAAATACCTTAAGATTTTGTGGCTATAATTACATTGGGGGATCACAACATAATCATCTGTGAGGACGAGGAGAACAAACCCGTTATGTTAATGTATTTCTGTTCTTTATCACTAATCATCACACACCCACAATCAGCGTTGGCCATGAAGTGCCCTCAAGAAATCCCAGCTGTGAATTCAGAACGAATCAGTGATGCGGCCCATCAAATCTGTCACTTACGCTGACGAGCATCTGAGGGAATGGTCCTCGAGAATTTTCTGCCACGTTGATTGGTGGGATCACCCAGTCCCTCTTCTGTCTCCGCAGACCCTTGGAGCTGTTCAGGCGGGACCCCGAGAACATGATGACAGGGGGTGGTGCTTGGAACGCCTCCTTCCTCTCTTTTCTCTCTGCAACTTTCCCCTCTTCCTTCGTGACCTTTAAGACAACACAAGGCTTTATTTAGTAGGCTGTTAATGATAACAGTAACTGATGTGATAGCCGAGGGTTTTCTATGTCAGATCAGAAACTCAAAGGACAACAAGACAAGTTCAGTACTGTTCATCAGGTCAAACAAGATGTTTTGTTTAAAATCTTTTGGTGGAAGTGAGAATTGAGCAGTAAGCACTGTATAAATCACTTGGCAACATCAAGTATCAAGTTCTTTAATTGGGCCGCATCAGAGCACATCTCCTCCACTGTGGTTACCAGGTACATCTGATCCCACTAACAATCTGCACATACATGCGATCTATGTTGCGATCTACGTTCTCTAATCATATTAGCAGATTTATCTAATATCATATCAACAGACACTAGATAATCAATTGCTCTATTAAGACCATTTTTTAATTGATATAGTATGGCAAAAATCAGGGAACTTAGATTAAGGTAAAATTGACTCCTGCCTCACTTTTAATGATGTGGGTTCTTTAGTTGCCACAGTCATAGGTTTCCTTGGCAGCAAGTTCTGGTGGCACCATCTCTTTGTTATCTGAAATCGTTACCCTAAATATAGCTACATGTGTTTTAACACAACTGTAGTGAGGAAGTGGTATGGAAGTGTGTAAGGCAGCTTGCCCCCACCATGAAAGGCAGCCGGGGGCAGTCTTCCCTTTTGTCACTGTGGGTTGCTTTTGGAACAACATTGTATCTATTATTTAACCTGCAGTACTTCCGCCATCACTATAGTCGAAGAGAATGCATTATGGAGTTACGGAAACCAGGTGGTATGGATCCACTCACACATTAATACAGTCATTTAATGTGCTCACAAATGCCTCACTGACTCACTCCGTCACTTGATAGCTATGAGGAAGATTGGATCATTATACAAGTAGCTCTGACCAAGCAATCACATTGGTCAACTACACATTTAGAGTGTGATAAAATCAGTCTGAAAGCGCACCTTGCTCATCGCCCAAATTAATACAACTCACCATTTCCTTTTTTACACAGCGGGCCCTAATAGACTTTAAACGTTTTAAATAATATAAGTGTGTGTTCAAGTTTCTTATTCTGAACGCTTATTGCACCACCTAAATACATTTTTATCATATTTTTCTTTCTCAAGCTTTTCAATCGTTAGTGACAATTTTTCTGTGCCATGATGCTGAATAGGAGATTTTCAGAATTGGCCAAGAGCTGGAAAAAAGGCATATAATCAATTAATGTTTTGATTATTTGACCATATTAGTTGAAACTACATTGCAATCATAATGAAATTCATTACAGTGAGAACATTTTAAACTCAATACAAATAACAAGCTTACATGCTTTTTTTTTTTTTTTTTTAGTATCCTATTTTAGAAATCTACAAAATCCCCTCCTATTTAAAATTCATAGGGTATTGATAAGTGAACTATTTTTAAAATAAATGAATGATTGAAGGAATGAATTTTAAATAAAGTAAATCAGTACATAAAAAATTCTCATTCAGTTATTTGCACAGTGTTATTTCGCCTGGCTTGAGAAAAATTCTAAAACTATCAGGATTGAAAATCTCTTAAAACATTCAATCTTAATCTCTGCAATGCACCATATAAGCAACACACACGGTGTGTTAAATGATGTTGACATCTTATCAAGTTAATCTGTCATTATGCATAAGGCGGGACAGAGCTGTAAAGTGTGCATGCACAAATTCTTTGCATATAAGAGACTGTATGTGTGTGTGTACATGTGCATGTATGTGAAAGAGGCCATAAATTATAGACGCTGTCATTTACAACAGGCATAAAAAGTCTATTAACGCAGAGCATGTCTGTAGTAGGATTTACAGCTTCTTTCCGTAGACAGTGACAGCTGAGCCACAGACACAGGCTTCAATCATACAGTATTCTACCATCACACACTCCCCTCACACACTCCCTGCAGGCAGAGAGAAATGACCACCACAAACCTGTCTTTCTGAAAGATGCTCAAATAAGGAACTTGAAAGGAGCACATTTTCAATCTCCTCATGAACATTAACTCACCCATGAGTCAGAGGAGCTACATCAAATGCTAAAGCTATCAGGCATATCACCTATCTAAATTGATGTCCTCATGTGGAAATGCTGCCAAACACATGAAGGTGAACTAAAGACATTCTGCATCAATGCAGATGCTTCCAGAGTGGGTCGAAACAAACAGAACTAATTGGAAATACAGTGATAGAGCTTTAATTGTGTACCAATGGTATCATATGTTTGAGTACATCACACATTTCAGCGCATTTATGTCAGGGTTACATATGGTCCACCATCTCAAGGCTCACTCTCTACATATCACATGTTCAGTGTCCCAGGGGCTACATAGATGTGCTGTATGTAAGGAATTCAAAGGTTACATTAAATTGTCAACCCGCAGAGTTGTTCTACAGTAAATTTACCAACATATCTCAGGGTTACAAGTCAGTAAAAACGTGAATAATTCAGTCACGAACATCATTGCTGAAGCGATGCATCACTTGCACTCTCTGTCTCAATCACGTTTCCCTGAGCTATCCCTTGCTCCCGTGCTCCCACCTGCCCTTCTCTTGCAGTGTTATTGTTTTTCTCCATCTCTCTTCCCAGTCAGTGTGTCCTGACAGCTTGTCTCAATAACAGTGATTCCTCGAGCACTTGGCTGTGTTAGGCTGATGGTGAACCAGCAGGTAACAGCAGCACGGAGCATCACCTTCCAAACACTCTTACCACCAGGCCCCAACGAATTCCAGTTCATGTCTTTTTCATATCTGCTTCAGGGACACCAGGCGTGAGAACATTTTAATTAATTAATTCACTCAACATTCACTCACTTATTCATAGAGGGTGGTCCAATCAATACTATCAGTCTATATATCTATCCATCTATCTATACATCCATCCATCCATCTATCCATCCGCTGTAGCCGCGTCATCTCCTAAAGCATTATGTCAATAGATGCAGGAGATCAAACCCCGATTAATTTCAAACATAACAAGAATTTTTCAATAGATATTCAAGTGTTTCCTTTGTTAGAAAAGCCAGATGTGAATTTTTGAGTTAGGCCATTTGTTACACTTTTCTTGCTCTTGAGGAAATTTCTGTTTGATGATTAATTTTTTTTAAAATCATATCTTTAGTCCTGAATCCATTTTTTTTTTCTAACTATCTGCTAAGTACTATGTTTGTTTTTAATTATGTCTTATTCACAGTGTTTGGTGTGTTGTGCCAATACAGTAAAGAAAACAGCGAGCAGAAGGTGGAACCTATATGTGCATGCTTTACGTCTGTGTGCATGTACTGTGCATGTATGTGTGCCTATGTGTGTGTTTGGTGAGTATGCGTGGGAGGGTGTTCGTCAGAGTACCGAAGATCTAGGTTTGTGAATTCTGGAGCAAAAGAGAAAGAGGTTCAATCACCATGCATTTACATATAAAGAGGCTGGTGTTTTTAATACCTCTTCCAATTTTTCATTTTTATATTACTTCTGTGCAGCATGTAGCCTTACTGTTCCTCCCCAGCAGTTGACATTTGAGAATAAAAATAAAATACAACACAGGAGCAGGCTGCAGTGTTGGAAGATGGGAATGGCTTCTGGCACATATTGAAAGTTGAGGGTCCTGTACAATGCAGTCTATAAAAAGTGTTTTCTCTTTGTCTCCCTCTGTTTGTTCTTGCCTGGTCAAGATCCCTCAGAGGGTTGGCTTGTATCTGCCAGCGGAAACAATGCTTTCAAGGCTGACTTCATTAGATGGACGCCCAGGAGAAAAGCTTTTAAGGTTGCTTTAAAGGAAATACGTCAAGCAACCTGGCATATGGTGTGTATGTGTTTGTGTGGGTGGACGGGGGTGCGGGGTGTGGAGGGGCATGGGCTAAGGTGTCATGTTCAGTTTCATCAACCAAGCGTTACATTTCAAACATCATGTACTGTGCAATTGAGGGCACTTTCACTAACGGTGCAGAAGGAGAGGATGTTACATAAATAAAGGCATGTTATAGAAGAGGAGAACACATTTTATCATTAAGCTGAGGGAAAGACAAGATTAGCTGATCCATCTGGGTACCAAGGAGTGAAAAAAATATACAAAGTTTGGACTGAAATGGTTGCAATTTGAAATGTTATACTTTTTGGCCACTTGCAGGCAGCAGAAACACATTGTAAACACCAACGTCATATCATCAGTTTTAAAGCCAGGTTATTTATATAAAACATTTTCTGGTTTATTTACAGAAAATAATATGTGCACTCCCTATCCACCCATTGTGCATGACTGAAGTCTCCCCCCCAGCTAGGTGAATATCTTACAAAAGCTATTAGCGAGCTAGATGAAAAGGAATAGTAGAGAAGCAACATAAGTATTTACATAGGGTAATGCATCTGCTGTGTGTAAATCCTGTATTTATTCTCCTTTTAGCTCTGTTTTTGGTCTCCACCAACTACTGATGAAATAGCTGGCCCTTTAGCTGCTAAATGCTTCAGTATGATTTGGATTTATCAGATTTTTTTTGCTAAAAACAGCTGCCTGCATCTGGAAACAATACTGATGAGAGCAAAGAGACCGATCTGAAACATTATCCTTTACATGAAAGAGCAATAAAGTCTGCAGATTATCTTGAAAATGACATCGCTACTGAGCTTTTCAAATACATTTTCTGAGCTTTTTGAGCCCTATTATCCAAGTGCCTTCTAGTTCCATTGTATTCCAGAAAGGGCAGCTAACTTGACAGCCAAAACAACCACAACTTGGCTTAACTGTCCCTTTAACAGTAAGAGACTTGTATAGATAGTAAACGAAAATTTGGTGGTGATTGAATTCTAAGATTCTATTTCCAAGGTCAAGAATTAACTTTCGATACACCAACTGTTATTCTAAAATGGCTAAAAAAAGCTTAGGAAATCTATGTAAAAATAAAGTAAAGTGAAAATTCCAGTAAGGAATAATACATATGTTGTATGTTAATTTTGAAATTATGACAGAAATGTGGCAATACCACTAAAATACAGAATGTTAAAATGGTTTATCTTTCTGATTAGTAGTCGAGGTAACGCTGCAGGTGCTCTTTTGCTCACCAGGGGAGCTATAAGCCCTGAAACAGTACAAAACTTGAAGATACTCATGAGGCTGACCAGCTTGCCTTCATGCTCATGTCCCAAATTGAACCCCTCTTCTACAGTTACCAGTCTGAACAACGTCCGAGCCATCCAAACACACATGTTGCTTTATCCCATGTTCACTGTAGTGTGTGACAAGCTCACTGAAACATGCACATGATCCTTTGCATTTAGTCCATATTCAGGAGACAAACCTCTGCCAAGCGCAACATGCCTGTGTGCGCAAACCGGGTTTGTCAGCAGAGCAGGGTGAGACAGATGTGAGCTTGGTCTGGACAAATGTATTCTTTTTCGTCAGAGGGAGGGAGGCTTAGTGGGGTTGACTGGAGGGAACAGTTGCCCCACATCCCACCAGTGTGGTGAGTGAAGGCAGAGGTGGAGCGAGACATGTTTGGGATAGAATGAGGGGGATGAGGAAAAGGATTGTCAGAAGCAGATGTGACCCCCCTCTCCTCCCCCTGCCTAAATAAGTCATGCTCCAGATCCTTTTATCTACACATGCTAACAGGTACTAGTGAGCTCCCCGGAGAGAGATGTAGAGAGAAAAAGATGAAGAAAAAAAAAACAGAGGAAGAGACACAGTGAGATTGAGAAAGAGCTGTGCCCATCATGGCTGCAAAAGGCTTAAATGGGCTTTTTTCTAGCCATGGTGTAATTCTGATCAAACCCTTCAGCTCAAATTCACTGTTTCTTACTCACATTTGCAGAGAAATAGAGAAAGTACAGGAAGGTGATGAAATTGATTTAAGAAAAAGGTTAACCAGGGATGTCTGTGTAGTTCTTTAAACTATTATGAAAGATGGAGGATAAGGAGCAGAAGCAAACTGGAGTCAGATATCAGAATTTATAACGACAGCTACTCAGATAGCAGAGTTTTAAAGGGTGTGTTATTTTCCCTCTTTGACATTCAGCCCTACGCTTAGAGCAGATAAAACATATAGGCCCATCACATAAGACAGTGTCTGCCCTAACAAAGACAGCAATTGAAATTTTTACGCAAAATTAGCATAATTCACACTTGATCTGACTTAATCTCTCACCCAAAAAAAAGCACAAACAAATAACATTCTTGTGTGCATACTAGACACACACATTTACGCACACTGACGCTATGTGAGCAGGAGTCACTGAGTGTGAAATGGATGCGGCCCCCCAGCCCTGGTGCCATCAGCCTTAGCCAGCTGGCGGTGGTCCCAGCTCTTCCCCTCCACGCCACTGCCTCCCCAAAACCCTGCGCGCTTTGATATCAGCCAGCCCCTGGCTACCCAGACATCTGGAAGTTATTATTCAACAGAGCACGCCACAAAGCGCCATTTCCATAATGAAACATCACATTTTGCTTCAGCGCCCTGCTTTCTGCCCTGCTCTCACTACAAACATGATTGTTCCAACATGTAGCGTGTTTCTGACCTATGACCCTGTCTAGCCCTCCAATTGTTCGTCTGTCTGTTCATGGCTCCTCACGATCTTATATTAGTTGACTCACTTGAAAATGAAGTACAATAACGTTTGACCTTCAACACACTGTTGTTTCATACTGATGCTCAAACCTACTAACCATTGAATCATTTGAGAAAGCCTGAGCTACAAAAGTGTGAGAATGAAGGCAAACCTACCCAGAGCCAGAACAACTTACTCATCCTTACACCCACTCCCACTAATAGATCCTTTGTTGGCCAATGTCCCACTCCGCCTCTCTATTTGTCTTCATGATTCTGTGACTGACTCTGTGCCATCACTTCTGTGTTGTGGCTATGGAAAGAAAATCCAGCTGAAAGATATTTATCATCCGGTTTTAAATGGTTTAATGGGCTCGCTCTCAAAATCTATCCATTGTCAAAAAAGTTCAACTACTTTGAGAAGTCAGATACCTTGAATCATTCAAACTAACCTTGCTGGCATCAGATAAGTATTGTATTGATTTTATTTTCATCTTTTGCTTACAATAGATCCAAAGTTCATATTTTGTTGTCAGTTATGATTAACTCAAGGTCCAAAGTGAGTTCACGTCCACCAAAAATGTTGTCAAGAGCTGTGTGATTATGTATTTGATCAATGCGTTTCAGAGTTTTTGTCTGCCTAAGCACTGCGATAAAGTGATGGCCTATGAAGGTGCAGGCGACCATCATCCTCAAGAAAAGCAGATAAAAGTTCTATTCACTCCAAAAATGTGCATTTGTTGACATCAAATGAATTTCTTCATGATCCACAAACAAGTCACACAAGACAGCTTCATCCAGATGCTTATATCACTGGAGTGAGGTGAAAAAAAATGCAGTTTTTAGGCAGCCCTTTTGGTGTTTGTTAATTCTGATACAGATTGATTTGCCAAATGGAGGCAGTGAAAGCATGTGAAAGTGTGTAAAACAGCTGCTGAAAACAACAGTATGAGAGCAATTAGACTGAATCAAAACATCGTAAGAGTGAGCTGCAAAACCAAAACAATGAGCTAAAAGAAAATGGAATGCTCTAAAAAGCTGAGTAGAACTTCCAAGTCAAGAGATCATTCTCTCAGGGAGCGGTGGAACACTCATTCATCCGGAACTGTAACGATATCAACGTCACGATTTGGTGCCCGCAGTCATGTGCAGAATATGTCCGTCTGTCATACTATTGGGAGGTCATACATCAACTGGTGAGTAAAACCCGTTTTCACATTCACTCTCCAGGCCAGGAAGTGGCAGTAATGAGTCTAACATCTGTTTTCAGCCACCATTAATCAAAAAAAGAAGCAAAAGCCAAAGGAGAAGAAGAAGAAGAAGAAGAAGAAGAAGAAGAAGAAGAAGAAAAAGAAAAAGAAGACACAATAAAATAAGGCGAAGAAGATATTGTCACTGACTAGCGAGTTCAAATGAGACAGCAGAGCGACAGGACCCACACACTTATTTCAAATCGCACCAACCATCTCAAGTGGAACAAGGTTGACACAAGGTGGAACAAAAAAAAAAGTATTAGTGCTACTGACTATCATATCTGGCTTTGTGGTTCTGTGGCTTTTGGAACTTGTGAGCTCAGGCTGCTCCGTCCTCACCTGACCTCTGACAGCTCTTAAATAGAGGAGGAAGAGTTGAGAACCCCTGGGATATCCAAGGCACAGGATGTTTTCCAATAACAGCTTATGGCTGAGGGGAATTGTACTCTCCCCCTGTGGCAGCGTGATTCTATCACTTTTAACCATGTGCTACTGCTACGTCTTCCTGCTCCAGTCTCTCTTGCTCTCTCTAAAACCCCAAGGAGTTTTGACCTGATTCTTGGCTGTTACCATCACCAGGCCACTGGAGGAAATTTGACAGGAAAGAGAAACTGTGGTATCGTAATGGAAACTTTAAGCATGATATTTTCGTGTTTGTCTGTGTTCACATGCAGTAAGTGTAGAACTCACCTCATTTTCATTTTGTTGAGGTGAAGGTGGGTCAATTAGAGCCAGTTGGACCACAGTCTCCCAGACATGTGCATGTGGACCTCTTGCTGTCAGTTTAAACTGGACTGGTTCCTCCAAGCTGGCTCCCTGTCCCTTGGCAAAGATGGACCCATCTGCCTGCACACTGAAGAAAGGGTCACTGCTCTGGAAATCCACCGCTTCATTCCCCATGCAGTCATCAAACTTCACTGCAGACAAGATAATTAGAAAGATTTTAATATAATATGCAAAAAAGAGGCAATTTCAGTGACAACTAATGAAGTGACAAGTAATGAAACAGGCACAAAGACTTTAAACTCTTATTCTCACTCGCAGACAGTTAAAAACAAAGACACCGCACTTGAAATACATACACCTCGATACAACAGGTAGATAGAGTGACCAGAGATTGTATCATTGTGCCTGGGGTGACTCTGGTGCATCTGACCATTAGTCTCCATTAGTTAAAGGTCAAACTATCACAAGGATACGACTCTTGAGGGTTGTTATGTTTAGCTGCATGTGAAGGAAATGACCATGTGATGGTGTGATGGTGACTGTGGGGGAAAACACTGGCAGTGCAATTTAAATTGTTTGTAGGCGGACTAAGAGGAATGTGTAGTGATTATCTGCCAGAATTACAGACAATAAATCTGGTCATAAAATAAATAAAGCCCTTATTAGCAAACAAAGTTGCAATTTCTTAAATAAATACAAAGTCCAAAAGGAAACTAAATTATATATTTCAATGGTAATCAGCAGAGACTAATTGTCAGCCTTTTTCTCATGGTACATTCATATTCATAAATAATGTTTAAACTATCCTGATCTGTCGGGAAATGTTGATTACACCCTAACCCTAGTGTTGTGGTATTTAATAGCAGTATGTGTTTTTTCCCTGAGTGACAAATACTATGCTTTTAGCTTTTAATCTGAAGACTGAAATCACTTTTTCTGGTCTTCTCACAGTTATCCCTGGCAGCTCTCAGCCATGACGTCATCTGCCTTCACCATGATTGCTGCACAGGTTGTCCCGTCCTCGTCTTTCTACACTTTGTGTATACAGGGATAAGCTGAAGTCATCTAGAAAGACCACAAACACTCTAAACAGTACTTAACACACCGTATCACTCTCGCGCTGTGACATCTATTTTAAGGTGAAGGGCTTTGGGAAACGGTTGAATGGTTTTATTCCCTCAAAAGATGCCAGGTTCATTTTTTTCACACCTTTTCACCAAACAAGATGAGGTGAGTAAAGTCATCTTAATTGTAAAGCACTTTCAATACAAATAACTTTGCAAATAACTAAATGCTAGAATTCCACAATCTTCTCACATGTTCTCACACATAATAACCTGAGTCCAATTTTTGTTCTCTTCATTGGCTCATTCTTATTGCATGACATTTTAGTTTTATAATTAGTACCACTCACCACATAACAAAGTTTTGGCATTCATACAGTCACACTCTTTTACAGTCACACATCCAGTCACTGCTAATAACAACTCTGCAGGGAGTTGTGTTCCTGCGCTTAAAAGGTTTCTTTGTATCTGCATTGTATGTACAGTTCAAGTCCATTCTTTTTACGTAGGCCAAAATCACACATCATCTTTAAAAGGTTTAAAATGTTCTACAGCCTACAAAACCAAGTAATCATAGACTACTGAGCCCTGTACCATTGTAAAAATTGTGATGTGAAAGGACCCCCACCAGAGAGCACAAAAAAGAAGCGTGTCCCCTCAGAGTTGCCATAAGGCAATTATTGTTGGCATTTGTGACATGTTGGAGAGAAAAATTTTAAGGAGTTAATGATATGTCTTTATATAAGCCTGCACAATTAGGTGAATCCAAGATGCCTGGCTACATTGGTGGCAACTGGTGGCAGATGTGTTTCTCTTAATCGTGCCATTGTCATTTGTATAAGTGTGTTTTTTCTGCTCGACATCTCAGCATAGCTAGGTGGCTAACTATATTTCAAGCTTCAGAGGCTGTCTACAGTTAAGTTATGGATATGTGGAGTCGAGTCAAAAAGCCTTTTAAACCTGGCACTGGGATGTGTGTCAGATGCTCGCCAGGCAGGGATGTGAGAGTTGATCTGACTCCTTTCACTGGTAACAGGAGACAGTTCTTTTGGCTGGGTGAAACAGTTGGAGGTTGCCATCAAAGTGTGAAACTGTGGTGACTACAATGGTATGCTAATGGGAAACTTCTCAAAGAGTTAATCCCTTCACCACAACCCCACCGGACAATAATGTCAGTGTCAATCGTGATGACTGTGGACATCGTCATATGCCAGTTCAGTAGTCATGGCACAACCCAAGCCAATAAACAGCAAAATTAACTAGAAACATAAAAAAATAATAGGAATAGTAGTAGTCCACTTACTCCAAAAACAACATGGTAATCAGAGAGATGTAAGAGGTCAAGACAGAAATAAAATCTGTAGAGTTTTCTGCTCTCTAGTGTAGTAATTAAATACAGTTTCTATCACATGGTACTGTACAGCATCAGATCAGTATGGAGCTGCGAGGGCCCCTCTTGTGTTTCATTTCCTATGAAACATTAACTCCGTCCATGAGAAGATGAGAAGATGAGTCACAGACAAGTGTAGTCGATACTAGCCTCCCATCTTCATCCCTTTCCTCCTTCACGGCACTTCCCTCTTAGGGATTACAATGTCTAGACGGCGTTTCGTAGGAAACCATGACCTGAGGGCTGTAACTCACAGTTGTATCGCCTCATTCTCTCTTCCCACATCTCTGTAACGGCTGAAAAGGGCTTCCATTACAGAAAGTACACTGCAAGTAAATCCGGCTTTTGTTCTGTCTGGCCCTAAGTATGCCTGTGATCATGTCAATGCCCTTCTAAGACCAGATGTCCAGTCAGCCACTCAGTGATCAGTCAGAGGGGACAGCTCTCAAAAACACTAAGTGTAACAGGTGCAGCACAAGTGTCCTGGTCTAGACGGGAGGAGGTAAGACATGAAAGATGGATTATAGCAGCCTGAGAGGCAGGAAAGCCACTGCTGTTCATCAAATTGTTTTTCTCTTTGTGTAGCTGATTTCTACATTTCAAACAACCCCCTGAAAAACTTGCTTACTGATTTCTGTTTGTATCATTGTCTTTTCTTTTTGTCTAATCCTATCTCATTTTATTGTACCATTATTTCTGAATATATTCAAAGAATAGATTTGGAATGTTGGTGGGGTGGGGGGGGGGGGGGGGGGGGGGGGGGGGGGGGGGTGACAATAACAAACACACCAGTTGACAAACACATGTCTCTGTAAATAAAGTTTTGGAAGCCTGCCTGATTATATTATAACAATGAGAAACTTAAAATTCAAACTCAGAGCATCCTTTATTGTATGTCTAAGTCCTTGTGCTTGCGAAACACTCAAATACTGGAAGAAACAACACAAGCAGCAGGTAGTCTGTTGCCCCTTCTCTCGCTGTCCTCCAATTATTGTCTCTTTCTGAGCTAGGCACGCTGCCAGCAGTGCAGCAGTATTGCGGTCATGGCTAGTTGAGGCCTGCAGGCTGAGGCTTCACTTTGTGGAGGGGGGTAATTGAGGGAGGTATCACCATCAGCTATATAAAATAAAGCATATATCTCTCAGTCTTGGAATGGTTCAGAATTTTTACATTTTCCAAAAATGATCCGTATATGTAACTGTTTTTCATTTTGGTATTACAAAACTGCTAAAAATAAGAGAAAAAATAACTCAGTGGCACATAGTAGAGTCCATATTTCCACCAAGGCCCAACAGTCCCCTTTAATTCAATCAAGCCCAATCAATATCAATTTAAACATAAGTAACCACAACCAACAAACACGAGCAAAAAACAAAACGTCCTTGGATGAGTTAATAAATAAACAAGCACAAACATTCTGTACGAAGAAAGAAAGTTGAAATACAATCAAGTAATTATGCCGTAGTAATTCTTAATATACTTTTTCTTCTTATTTTCTGTCTGCAGGCCACACAATGGCAGCTCGTTCTTAACAGATAAACAGCTGTAAAGGTTTTCTGTGCAAGCAGCTTATTACAACTTATATCAATGTTTATTGTTAGGTGGCCACATCTAGCGGCCATTGAAATAACAACAGTCGTTTTGGTATGAGGATGTGTTGGGAAATATGTTTGCCTTAAATCACGATCAGTTAGTTTAGGACTTAACCCAACTACGCTTCTTGATATAGAAAACAGCAAAAAACGGTACATAAAATGTTTATGAAAAAAATCAAAAATCCATCTTTCAATGAAAATCTGTAAAAGATGATATCAGTGAGCCAATAAATAATGATGCCCATAGTACTGTATATACTGTAGGTATATAATCAATACGTGTGTGTTTGTGTAAGTGTGTATGTGGGTATTTATTTTCTATGATTACCTGTATGTGTCAACAATGAGCTGTGCTAACTGAACCAATAGCCACACACAAATGGAGTGATAGGCTATGCATAGAGTTCCCAGGAGGTCTTGTTCTTGCACCAATTAAAGAAAAAGACAGTGCCAATTTTACTCCTCCATCAACACTTCCACACACACACACACACACACACACACACACACACACACACACACAAACATCCAATAGCTCCTCTTTCACTGAGTTGGGGTCGATACTGCTATAAGAGAGATTATAAAAATGCCAACAACAGAGCAATGAAGCCCAACGGCACAATGCTGCACATTAACAAGTCGTCTAAAGCAGTAGGCCCAGGTTGTGCATTGATCTGGCAAATAACACAGACACCCCAGTGTGCTGAGCAGCAAGCCCAGCACTTCTCGACTGTCTAGTGAATGTGAGCAGTCACACCCCTGCAATGTTACAAATACCACCATGCTATTTGTGTTGCCACACTGGAGGGGGATGAATTCCTTGATTTCTTCATCACCATACCTTGGAAGGTGGTCAAACGGTGCTTTGTGTGCTGCTTGGAGGATATCATATGCCAAGACCCGTCTTTGCGTTTTACTTTTTTCTCATTAAAGTTCCCTTCCCCTTCTAACAAGACAAGGACAAGGAGGATAGCAACTCTGAAAAGCATTGTGACCTTCTTGGGCTGTTCTCTGGACAGCCTGAAAGGAAGTAGGTGACAAGTGTTGAAAGGGAAGTGAGAAAGGGATACAGTCAGGGGAGAGAGAGGAGCTGAGAGCTGAGGAGTGACAGAAAGAAGGTGAGAGGAGAGGAGAGGAGGGGAGAAAGGAAGGGCAGAAAGAGAGGGAGATTGATGAGAGAATGGAGAGTATGTGGAGGTGGCAATCAGAGAGACAGTGAAATGAATGAAAGAACATTAAAGAAGAGAAAGGAAAGAGGCCTAAAAGCTCATAGGCAGGTCGTAGTTGTTAAAGTGGAGATCTCCAGAGGCAGCAGAGTTTATGACTGCAGCCGTTTAAATTGTTCAAAGTATGGTGCAGTGAATGCATCAGATGTCACTCTGCCCTAGAAAACAGTAAAGACACCATTCTTAGCAGGTCCTACTGTCTGCTGCAATCAGGCCCATTGAGCACAAGAGACGAGAAAGTAGAAAGATGCGGAGGAAGACGACGATGACGATGATGATGATGATGATGATGAGGGAGAAATGGAAAGTGAAGTGGAGGCAGAGGCTGAGGAGGGCAGTGTATGGGGGCCTGGCATTGGGATCCTGGCTCAGTGAACTGGCTCTTTCTCACACAGCCACATTGGAATGGATGGGATGCTCAGATGGCTGTTTAAACAGGTTAATTGGGCTGGCCTCCCGAGAGATCAGGACAGATGGATGGATGGATAGAACTAGAGAGGAAGGAAAGAGAGAGCAAAAGAGCGACAAAGGGAGAGGGATGGCGCTCTGAGAGATGGAAACAGAGGGCGGGATAAAGAGATGGATGGTGAGAGACGAGTATGGCCGCTGATCAGAGGCACCATGGGGAGTGTGCAGTTTAATCAGAGTAGAGCGGAGCTCTACAGTGGGCTGGGCCCTCAGTGACTGACTAAACAGAGCCAGGTCCCCTGTCCACCATTGATAGACTATGAAGAGAGAACAAACTTGTGATGGAAGGTTGTTTAAAGCAATGTTAGAAGTTCATCAGGGAGCTCATTCATTGAAGCCAATCATGGACACTGGCTCATCCCTCCATTCTTTCCAGAAACGTATAAAGTAGCAGTGATCAGCTTCGATAAGAAAAAAAACAAAACATTGCAAGTGAGAGGGAACGTGCACTTAACATGTTTAGGGCAGAGACAATACAGCAAACCTAATATATATTCTACAACTTCCTTTTTATTCAAGAAATGCATGTTGTCAGTAGGGTTTAATACACAAAACTAACAGCTTATCAGTCAAATATGCATCAAAGCAAAGCTGTTGTATTACGTTTTCACACCTGCTTGCACTGGTTCAATTATCTGACTGTTTAATGTTTTTCGTTCATTTATGTCCACATGCACTTGGGAATTTCAAAGAATAAACTGCTGTCATGTCTGAAAACTACAAAGGCACAACAAAATTCAAAAAACACTTTTAATGAGGCTCGAGTTTTGTTTTAACTCCATTAAGTTCCCACAGACAAAACTCTGAAGAGTAATGTTAATCACAGCTTCACATAGTTTGTTGTTTCACTGCTCTACTTCAGAGGTGAGTGGGACTAAAAGAGGCTCTGTTTGGTTGGGAGGGAAAAAAAGAAGTGAAAAGGAAAAAGATTGTAGGCATAAGCTGAATGTGAATGTACATTTTTAAAAAAAAGTGCTATCTCACTGAAAATAATGGAGACATCTTGTTTTGAATGTCAGTCATGTTTCCCAGTTTTCTGTTCCCCTAAACTTTCTCAGCCTTGCTTATACAGCAACAATGTACTACTGCAGCAGACCGTGTACCATGGAGTGAATGTAGAGTTGTGGGTGTCCTGGATATGGATGGCCTGTGGTGTCTTATGTAAAATTAAGCAGCTTTACTTTGTGTTTTGTTGGGTTGAAAGAGATACACTTCTCTGTGCTGCTTCCTCTGGGTGAACCCAAAATGCCAGCAAGAGATATTCAGCTGCAGATAGTGCCTGTCAACCTTTACCCCAAACACCTTCTCTTGCTTTGCTGGAAAAACTGTTATTACTTTGGTTTCACATTAAAGTTTAACCGAATGAATAAGAGAAGGCTCAAGGATGGTCTTGAGGCAAACACAAAGCCACTAGTAACAGCATGCATGCGTACTGCTTTGTGAATCTGGGGGCACTCCTGTTAGTGTGGAGATCTGAAATCTCTGGGTTTATTTTGACTTCTGCATCAACAACAGTTAAACACCAATTAAAAGAGACGCTGTGCATTAACAATATGTGTTTATAAATGTAGTTCAGCTGACTTGCTATTGACATGGATTAGGTTAATCTGTGACTTACAGTGCCAATTCAAATTTTCTTCATTTAAAGTGACATGAAATGGTGCTGGACATTTTTTAATTTGTATGGGATTAGTACTATCACTCGCTAGCCAGCTTTATGTGTCATTTCCAGGCTGCTAGAAGGTGGCGGACAAAGTGGGTGTAGGATTCCTAAATCTTCACTACAGTAGGGAAGTGGGGATGTCCACGTTTTATTGTTAAATGGTTAACGACAATAATAGTTGTTTACTGGTTATGCATGTCACACTGTAGGTTACACACATACACACACATTGCTAGAAGCGTCACCATCTAAGAGTCTGAGCTAAAACTACAGTTATTGACTTGTATGCCTCCGTGCACCAGTCAAGTTGCTGTTCATGAGCTATGGCATTGAAAAAATTGCATTTTTTGTGCAAAATATGACATCACAGTGAAGTTGACCTTTGACTATTGGGTATAAAATGTCATCACTTCATAATCTTATCACATTAGAAATTTTTTATCACATGAATTGCTGAATAATGGCCAAAATGTCTTTTGTAAAGTCATAGTGACCTTGACCTTTGACCATCAAATTTACCACTTAAGGTGTCCTTGAGATATTGCCTTCACAAAAATGGGACAGACAGAAAGACCGACAACCTGAGACATAGTTCCTGCGGCCACGGCTATCGTCAGCCCAAATGCATAAAAGTGACATGCACCAAACAAACTTCAAAATATTGATACAGATTGATTCTTATCATCTTAAACGAGTTCTAAGTGAGTGAGGCTTCGAGTGGTGCCCAAGTAACCTCACCTCCTCCACAAACCTGGCTATACATATCTTTTGATAAAAATCTAAAGTTTCATGCCTTCAACGTAGTGTTAATTTCTGTGGTATCATGGTTTTATCAGGCTAGACAAGCTAGTAATTGAAAGACACATCACAACTGCCTGCCACAGCAGTGCTGACCGGGAAACGCAGTCCAGTGTGCTCCTCACTCAGAGCCTCTTCACCTGGCACACGTAAGACGACCTCAGGGGCGAGCTGACTAGTGCTGTGGTCTCAAGGGGTCTCAATTGCTGTATGTTAGTCACTTATTAATAGGTGTTGTGCTATCAAAAGCAACATTAACCATAACTGATGACTCTAGTAGGGTGGAACTTCCAGAAAAACGTATTCAACCATGTAGTCTACAGGCTGATTGAAAAGGGAAATAATTCATATATTTTTGAAAAAGGTTGTATGTTTATGTCAAGGGCTCTCCTGTATTGCAGTACAATCAATACAATATAACGTGCTTGCATGCACAATGTTTACTCTCATGAATCAATAATGCAAAAGGACAAGTGCACATTCTTACACATATTCAAGGAGACCAAACACAAGGACCACAAAGCAATCGTGTCTGACTAATCAGCATCTCTCTAATGACTGATTAGTATTCCTTTAAACATGCACAGAAGTGCTTGATTGGCCTTCATCAATTCTCAGCCATCTCTCCTAGCAAGGGGGAACTGAACCACTGCCTGAGCTGCTTTCAGGACTCCAAACAATCACAGTGTGTTACTGCCTCAATGTCTCAGGGCTTAGAAAAACGAAAAGGCATTAACATATACAGTATGAGTACACACTGTCCGCAGAAGCCTGTAACCATGGCTCAAATCAGCATGAAAAATACAGGATAAACTGCCAACAATTGAATGTGTTTTATGTGAACATAACCATCTCAATAGGTACCTGACTTCCTGCAGTTCTCACGATGTAGCTCCATTGCCAGCTAAATAAATGCCCCTGTAATTAGAACCAAATACTTGCATTTTGCTACACACATTTGCTACACTCTGTGTTGTTTTTATGAAAAATTCATTTCCCACGTCTTCTCGTCTGTATTGTGTGTTTGTGGTGAGATATGAAAACCGGATGACAGACAGAAAGAGGGTGAGACAGCAAGAAAGAAAGAGAATGAGAAAATGAGAGAAAATCACATCTTTTGGCAATTAGGGCTGGCTTTAGTGGTGATTAGGAGAAGAGGCAGCGAAAGAGAGAGAGGGATCAGGCAGAATAAAGCCTCTCCCAGGAAGAGAAAAGCCCCTTTGTAGAAAAAAAGTGGAAATAGCAGCAGAGTAAAAGTGATCGCAAACTTCCCCAACTTTCTTTGTAGTAGTATGTTTTGCTGGGCAGCAAGTTTCATTGTTCTGGAACATACACAAATATACACACACCCACACACATATACACACACACACACGTAGAAGTAGACACAGTTAACACAGTCAAAAGGTATTTACACAGTCAAACCACAGCTCATATCAATGTGCTCTTCTCATTCCCTCACAGCAACTTGGCTTTTTACCCTGTCTTTCTGTGGTTGTAGGGGGGGGGAAAAAAAAAGAACAAAAATGCTCTGGTGGTTTCGGTTCAGTGAGTTTCCGGATCGATAGTCTACAAATTCAATGATGGCTTTGATACGTACAGTATATGTTGCCAGATTTTGTATCACCACAGTACTCACAAGTCTGCAGTAACTAAAGCCCTGCAGCAAGACATCTGATACAGTCTGACCAACAGGGCCGAAGACAGAAGAGTGCAATAGACTGAGGTCAGCATGTGTGTGTTTGTGTAACATGGGCTGGCGTCTGCTGGACTGCCCGTGGCTTTCGAGGATGAGAGACGATGATGGTGGTGATGATGTTGATGCTGGAGTGAGACTGAGGAGGAGTGATAGCTGTCTTGTTTTTGAAATGCACAGTTTACTCTGTTACTGTCAGCAGCTTACCAACTGTTTACTAGTCAGCCTCTGAAGGATTTGGGCTTGCTTTCATGCATTCTAATTTTTCTACCTATTCCACCTCTTATGTCTGTCCAGTCCATCTTCAAGAGCCACTAACATTTAGGTGCCACTTGTCAAGGATAGCTTTCTCAAGGTCAATGCGTCTTCATGTGTGACCTTTCTCCTACAACTCATATATCTATCAAAGTCCTTTGTAACACCTCCCTGTCACCATCCAATCCCGATCCAAGACACCAACCACTCCATCTCTTTTATTCTCTGTCATACTGGAAAAACGAGAGGAAAAAGGCAGATATGCTAGTAGAAAAAAGTCAGCTTAGCACAGGCTGTAAATAACGAAAGCTTCAACTTTGCCTTTATTTCAGCGTTTGCCTGCCAGCACCAAATATGCTTGTTGTAAAGAAAAAGAAATCATTTTCATATTGTTTTCTCAAGCTTCCCCGAGGAGGCAAACAGCACAAAATTGCTTTCCCCAACTGCTGGAGGAAATAGAGGCTGTATTTCTCAAATCTAATCAACATCTCTCCATCAAAACTTTAAGAAAGGGTTCTGTTTTTCCAATTGTATGGGTCAGAGCATAAACCAGAGAAATCCCTCTAGCCTTTAAACTGTGGAAAAACATACATGTAATAACACAATCTGTATGGAGGATAAGGATCATGTTTTCTCAGTAGTAAGAGGTTATATGATCCCCCTCTTTCCCTTGAAAAATAGTCATCGGATTGTGATCCCTAAATTCCGAGGGTTGCTGTAGGCCTATGGTGGCTGGACCATGCAATTAGTGGGTCTGAAGTTTCAGTGAAATAGGAACTAAGCTGAAAGTTCAACAATTGGCCAAATAAGTGACACAACTCCAAGAACGAGTGAAAACACTGAAAATATAAACCAGCAATTATCAGTTTCCACGAAACTGTGAAACTATGAAATATGTTTTCACACGTTCCACTTTGAGTTCAAAATTGCATTACTTTGTATTGATTTCTCAGTCAAGTCAGAACTAGATCAAACATTACTTTTAAAAAAAAGATGACCACTCAAACTTCAGAAGTCAATACTTAAAAATGAATACAGATTTATACTTCAGAACTCAGAAAGGAAAAAAAGTCAGTTTTAAGCAACAGGCAATCATTACAAATGTATCAGTAATGGCTGATAAACTCAAACTAGCCCAGTAACCCAGGGAATTGTGTACATATTGGGTGATTTTGCAACTCAGGATTCATGTCCAATACCAATAGTTAGTGTCAGTGCTGGAACTAGTGTTCCCTATATATTGCCAGGCAGAAGACAAGACCAGGGAGATGCATTGGTGTGAGTGTGTCTGACTTCCATGCAAGAAAAGAGTCTGCTTTCTTTCCAGTGTAAGTCCATCATAACATGACCTGCTAGTGCTAAATAAGATCTGGATCTGAGGATACGTGATTTGTTTCATGGTCTTGACTGTTTGATGTGGTTTATTCATCTATGAATATTTGTAATATACACAACTGTATGTCTGTATGTATATGTGTGTAAACCACTTGAATGGAAATGCCTGGATGCAAATAAATAAGATCAATAAAACAAGTAATAAATGAGATGTAGGGTCATCATCTCATAAGCTTTATATAATCAGACCTCTTTTCAAGACCGGTGGAGTTTAACACACTTGTGTATTGGCTTCATATTTTAGACCCTGAAGCTCTGTCCACTATTTAAGCTGTTAATGGCCCTAGTTTTTATTAAATATATTAACAATCTTTCCCTAACCAAACCTAACCTAACCATTTTGTTCCCCTAACCTAATCATATCATATCAGACCCAATACCAGTGTTCCAGGACAATTTTAAATACAAGACTAACGACTGATTGATCAAAAAAGATAAAGATATATTCATTCATATTCTCCCTTGTCAAATCCTGGCATTTACACTACCCAAAGTACAACTCGACTGCCAACAATTCAGTCAGAGATTCAAGTGGGTTATGCAAATAGTGGCTAATTTAACCTCGATCCACTAGCCTCAATCAGATATCAGGAGCAGACTGCAGAGGTGTGATGAGCTCACTTTCTTTCTACTGACTCAAGTGACATCAACTGAGACAATTTATCAAATTTTACTCAACTCACAAAAGGCTTCTACGTATTCTGTTAAGACTATCTGTAAAAACACTCCAATGTGTGAAATCAGTGGAGTTCTCCTAAGGGGTTGCCCTCACATCCTGGTCAGAATAAAGGTATGCCTCTACTTGTGGTAAGATATGTACTGTGACTCCATTCAGCAAAGCACAGAGAATATAGGGTTGGGTATGTGTGTATAAACCTGTATGCTAGAGTACAGTGACAGGGAGCAAGCGAAAGGAAAAACATTAGTCACTGATGATTACTAACAGCATCTTCCTGAGGGCATCTGTGTCATTATGTGTGTGAGTACATGATGTCTTCTTATTATAGCAGCACTGAACTTTTATGTGAGAATTGACAGATGGGTCTTAAAACTGTCAGCTAAATGTTTGTTAGGGTTCATAGAAAATAATATGTCTGGTATAGCCAAAAGAATGGCTTCAGTGTGTTCGTGTGCATGCACGGGCTGAAGTGTCCAAATATCTCTCCTGTGGGTGAACGTGTGAAATACAGGAACGCTTTACTGCAACTGTTGATAAGGTGCACACTGATCTGACGAGCCAGTCAGGTAACACTTACACACTGGCAAACGCCTTTAAACTATCTCTCAAGCACATGCGCACACAAACAGCACACACACAAACAGCACGGAGAGAGAATCACAGAAGCTGTGGGGCTGAAGGAAGCTGGCAGAAAAGAGCTCCCAGAGGTACAAACAATGACAGCAGTGTAACAGCCCACCCTCTACCCTACCTCCAAAAAACCCAAATCCTCCAATACACACAAACAAACACATATGCTTTGCAAACAAATGCACATATATCATTTGTCTGACTGTCAGAAATGCGGCACAAACCTTCACTGCAGCTAATTGTTGTGCAGTCTAGCAGAAGAAAGCCCTGGAGCTCTACTGGAAAGTCCATGTGACATGTGTCTATGTGTAGGCTTTTATGAGAGGAGGGCAAGTGTTTGTCTCAGTGTATCTGTTGAGGGATATACACACAAAAAAGCACATGTGCATGAGTGTGAGTTTAATGCGTGCGTGTGTGTGTGTGTGTGTGGTCGGCTTATGGTATGTGTTGTGTGTGGGAAATAAATTAGCAGTGCTAGCAGGTTGCTCTGACAAGTCCTGTTAATGAGAACATCCTCCAGAGCCTTTTGGGCCGGTGAGAGAAACCAGAGGCCGTGATCATCTGTTCAGCCTGGAAGATGGCATGGAGGGAGGGAGGCTGCAGAACGGCGAAAAGCCTGCACAATTAGACTACACCATCTGCAGGAGATGCGCTAATGTGTAGCTGGAACTATGAGCAGTGGAAAAAAGGAAGAGAAAGAAAAAAGAAGATACTGTAGAGAAAGAAGACATGTTGATTATCAGTCATCCAGAGAGAAAGAAGACCCAGAAGAAATGGAGTTTTATATAAATGGATGAATGTAAACTTAACTGTAAGAAAAGTTTAAATTCTGTCTGGACATTTGCAAACTGTGTGCTGTGTTCAAAAAAGCGCAGGGTACTTGGAAGTTTAAAAGCCTCTAGGCAAACATGATTTAGTGATGTACAGCATTGTAGCAAAGTCAAAAATTGCCAAAGGCAGATTGTCCCCATAGGGTGTGTGACAGCTTCATTTGACTGAGTGATACAGAGTCAAACGTGCTACAGCAGAGGTGTAATATTGTATTAAAAGTCTGAAATGTGACAGAATACAATACTTATTTGTGTGTTAAATCTTCCAGTGATTTATGTACAGTGGATGTAAGTGTATTACATGCATGAAGTTGCATGTCTATGCATCTCTGTGGGTTTGTACTGCACTGTATGCATGTTTGTGTGTGTGTGATCAAACATGTGTGCATACAGTATGTGCACAAACATACGTAGTTCTGATAAGTTGCCAGTTTGGCTCCAGTTGACTCACCTGCACCTGGCTTAGTGAGGCAAAGCCAACTGGCTCCCTATGAGTTTGGAAAATCACAAACCAAGTAGAAGGGGTTTAGAAATGCATGAGGCGCTTCGCTGTGTAGCATTACCATGATTCATCTTCACAAAACGGCAAAAGCTTGTGATAATCGCTTTAGCTAATCCTTGCATGCTTCGGGGCAAACAAGCATGGAGAGAGTGAAGGGGTGGTTCTTTAACACTGGGGGGAGGACTGAACTGGGTGATGGAGTGGGTGAAACATGGTCAGACTTGGAAGGAGTGTGTTTTTTTATTGTAATTGTGTGTGTGTGTGTGTGTGTGTGTGTGTGTGTGTGTGTGTGTGTGTGTCATAGTATGCAACCTATAGTACATCCAAGCTAAGTTAAATTCAACACATTTTCTATTGGAAATAAAACCCAGAAAAAAATTAATAATATTCTGTCATAGGTGCTCTGTGTTTGATGTTATATCTCTATTATGTTGTCATAGTGACATGAGAATATAGAGTTATTTTAGAAATGCAGTAAATAATGTAATTCTGAATTTACCAGATTTATTTGTTTTACGTCCACCTTGGTCATTATATCCACAATACTGATGGGTATTTATCAATGAATATTTTGCACAAACAGCACCAACAATCATCTCTACAACACTGTTTCACTAACAATAATGATATTAATATAAGTGCTTCTGAGGAGATTCCAAATTATTCAGGTATATATTGTGTGTCGCAATATAGCCTGAAAATACTGCAGTATTGTTTAAAGGCAGAATCACTCAGCCCATGTTTGGTGCAACCAGTTACCATGCGTTTAAATAATGTATTGTGTGCTTCTCTGTATTCACGTTCAGGCAAAAAGCAAACCTACTGTATATGTGCTTGTGTTTGCAGCGCTTAATTTTCTTGGCTCAATCTGTGAATGCTGGCATCTCTATCCAGGCATATCAATCATTACCTATCGCTCCTTTGACACAAACATTGCCTCCCATTTTCAGCTCTGCCTGGTTGTAAAGCCTCACCTGTGCTGCTTCTATTCCTAGACTTGGGATGCTTCCAGTAGCGTGAATGCACAAAGGTTTACACCCATTCTGACACTTTCCTGGGATATGGCCTGTAGACACGGCCACAAGATCACCTCATTAGCATCACAAGGTGATCTGCTCCCTGACAAGTGAGACTTCACTGCACCGCTCTCAAAAAATAATGAGCAAATATAACCTCTAATGGCTAAATATAGGTAACAACGGTCTCGAGAGACTCAGAGTGGACACCATACACTGCGAGAGGTGTCTTGGGCCTTTCGAAGTTTCATTGCAGTGTGGGCGTGAGGACTACACAAAGTAAACAAAAGACTTTAAGAAGAGGAAGTGATAGTTGAACAGTGTTTGATGAGAGCTCTTAGCCTGTAGCTATAGCGCATTAGGCACAGATGAGCCACAGCCAGCTCCCACACTGTTAATGTGGAACACATTACAACTGCACAATGAGTTATGATTGCCATTAAACAGCAAATGATTCAAACATCACTGCTGGATTTAAAGGGCTGCGACTGCTGTGCCCCGTCCTTTCTCATTCCTGCCCACGCTTACTTTAGTGAAACTCTGGTGACAATCACTCCACTAGACCTGCTTCGCTGAGTGTGTCCACTCACATGTGGCAGGAGTTTCCGCTTTGTGAATGCGTACAGAATACAGTATGTTCTGTTTTGATGTTTCTGTCTATGAACCTACCTGTGTCACTCTGCATGGAAGCAACCTTGAGCTGTGAAGTGAATGACTGCATTGATAGTGTGCAACACAACAAAAATGTCGAACGCACCGTATTAGTTTGAAAAACTATTGCATCCCACTCCAAAACTATCTCTTTTGACTTAGCTACTAGGTGAGCTTAATGTCCTTTCTCTCATGCAACATCCCAATGGTTTTTCATTCTCTGCTTCTCTCAGTGCTAGCGGGAGCCCTAATAATGGCATCATGCATTTTGGTAAACCATGAGGGAGCAGTGAATGGGGACTAGAGGGGAGGGGGAAGGGGAATAAGTGGGGACGAGTAGAATCACAGACGAAGAGACCTCTCTCCCCATTGCTCTCTCTTTCTCACCCACATGATCTCTCTCTCCCTCTGGGGCCAGGAGGGCTAGCTGTGAAATGAATGAAAGGCAGAGCGTGGGCAGGCGCTAACGCTAAGATAATGACGCCGTTTTGTCAGCCTTGGCCTTAAGCTCTGTCTCTTGGCACATGAAAGAGGAGGGAGGTGGCAGGACAGTATGACAGAAGAGAGGCTATGCCGTTGTAAGCTAACGGTACTGAATGTGCGTTTTTCAAGTCTGCAGGCGGCTGCTGTAGACAGGACAAAAAAGCATTTGATACCCTCCTTTGATTACAACAAAAGCAACTAACAGGCTAAGAGAGCTTTCACATTGTGTCAAGTGTGTCAGCGGTCAGAAACCTCAACCGCTTCCCTCCATCTACTTTGCAGTTGCAGCGAGCAATTACGGCACAGAAAAAAGTTTCCCTCCAAGAACATGCAGTAAGTGTTTGAAGCAGAAGTTGGTTTTAATATGTGCACCACAGTGAGCTGGCCTTGACCGCTGTGGAGGAAAAAAAGAGAAGAAACCTGCATTTTGTTATTAGGCTGCGAATTGAACTGTGAAAAGTTAATCAAATGAAACCGTCAAAGCAGCGATTGGTACTAATTATCAGTGCTGTTTAACATGAGACAAACAAACAAACGCACTGCAAATACTAAATGTGTTCTCCACGGGTTAGATTGAGCCTAATTTATTTTAAGCCCTGCTGGAATGTGATTTGTGGCTATGAACGCCCATGCTGTGCATCAGATACCCTGACAGATGCTTAGTTACGACTAAACCAGAAAAGACAACACTTAATGGTAGAGTCATGCAACCGGGAGGAAGAGGTGGGGCAGAAAAATGATAAGCTGGGAGAAAAATCATGAAGTGCAGAGCTTTGAACACAGATAATAAGATCTGTGACAACAGAGCACAATAACACTATCAGCAGGAATGGAAATGCCTTCATTCCACGAGACAACAGCACAATGCACCTGCCTGAATGATTCTATATCATACTCAATGACTGAGTCATATTTCCCATCATGTGAGCTGCTAATATAAATAACGATGCCAAGATTAAGAAGACAAAAGTTTATCATTCAATAAATCACAGAGTTTTTGGCAAGTCTCTCCCTGAGTCATTGAGTCTATCTGTCACGGCCGATCACTGACTGAACAACAGCACAGTAAGAGACAAAAGCCCCGTCAGAGCCTCATTAGGCTGCTCATTAGGAAGCTGGCTGTATATTCAAACATCATCCACGGCTGACCATTTGAGTCAAGGCTAAGTCATCTCTCTTGCTCTCGGTTGCGCAGCTGAGGGCTCGAGGTCAGTAGGATCTGTCATTATTAGTTCCGTTACATTTTCTCTGACTGGTTTGGATCTAATGACCCGATCCTGGGGTCAGACAGCCTCGGGCCCTGTCTGCATGCCTAACCTCAGCTAAGATTCAACTTTGAATAGTCTTAATGCTGTAAATCACTTCCTTTCATTTTGTTATATGTGACCCTGATCTGCAGGCCCTTGACACTATAATTGGAACTGAACGATGCACTTTGACCATTCGACTGACAGTGCTTGTTTTTGGGTAATGATGCTGTGCAGGACGTTGCTCCATTTATTGAGCTGAACTACAGAATAAACAAGACAACTGTCAATCACATGTGCATCAGGGCCGACAGTATGAGCAGTGTTAATGACTGTCGCGTTGGGTCCCAGATGCTGCGCACTCCAGTATTGGCTGCAGTTTCAGGAGGACATGTGGAGGAGGTGGCACTGTGTGCTTCTGCCAGAACAAGCTTTCTGCCCCAGCGTTTGGCACTATCTGCCTGGCAGCGAAGATTCAGAGTCTGCTCAGAAGCTTCCCTCTACATCTCGCCCTAAATATTCCATATTCCCCTGAAGAATACTGGACACATAACCCTCATTCATTATACATGAGCCTCTCGCTCCAACCATAACTTCTTTCATTTCTTCAGTCACCCTTTTTGTCTATTTAACAACTGAGCAACAATATTGTTTGTTGGAAACATTTGTGTCTTTGTGTGTGCATAGATTCTACAAGGTTCTCTACAGGAGAAATGAATCCTGAGTGCTCTGTTACCCGAGAAGTCCAGAGCATATGATTCACATCATTTTCATACTGTTTGTGGAAATTAATGAACTGCTCAATTCTCCACTCAGTGATGCAGGTATTTCCTTCAATTTGTAACCTGGTTGTTTGCGTAGAAAAAGAGACAAATCTCACAAAACAAATCAGGATCAATTAGACTTAGTATAAACCTCACCGCCTGCTAATGAGGTAAGTAGAAAGTATTCAAACAAGTCTATTTTTTAGTTTCCTTTCATTTCCCTTCAGAGCAGACAACGGACGTGCTAGTAAACAAAGAAGCCAGGACCTATTCAGAATGTGAACATCATATCTGGGGAGGAAAAACTGCTGAAAAGTGATGTCGATTGGAAAAGAAGAAGTGAAATAAATAGAGAAAATGAAGAAGAAAAACAAGCAAAAAGCTCAAGAACCATCAACGACAGTTGTAGGAGAAGCTTTAGAGGAGGAAGGTGAGGCAAGACAGCAGGAGGCAGGAGTGGAACAGGAGGTGCGGATGCAATTAAAAGGCGAGGTTAGAGGTGAGGGAGGATTGTGGGTGATTAATGCCCCAAACACTGCAGACAACCCCCTGACACACACCCAGAAAACTTCTTTTTCATTGTTTTTCTTTCCCCCTTTCCCAACTCTTGTTAAGTGAGGCATTTTGTTAAGCAGAAAATAAAAACACTACTCTTTAAACCTATCAATTTTTAACTGTGGCTGACCCGTGGCTTCAAACCGCTCTGGGAGGTTGCTACAATATAGCGATATAAGTTAAAAAGCCCTTTCCCACCACGGTCTATTACAAAATAAATTTGATAAGAAAATAAGTCCCCAATCACACTGAATTGTTTCTCCACACTTAAATGATGATATTGAATAACAGAATAAAGAACTGTAGAAGTCTAATTTGTGTGCTCATTTGTTTTTGTGTATTTTGTTCGCTTAATCTGCTTTTTCCCTTCACAGTGGGTTAGAGCAGTGCTGCATACTTACAGAGACATAATGAGTGTATCTTTGTGCCATAATTACTGGGTGCAACATAAACTGTCGATACACATGAAAGGCTGAGCTTCCACACATACACAAGTGTAAAGACGCAGACAGAAACACGCATACGCTTAGGCACACACCAACACACAAAACACACTGGGAGCAGAAAGTATAAACGGCTTTCAAACGATCATCGATCTGTCCATTCAGCTGCTTCACAGCCGGACAGAGGATGAAAACAGTACTTTTGTTTATGCTGCCATAAATGGCGAGTTGAGTGGAGAGAGAACAGGGGAGGAGAAGGCCATACAGATATCTGCAAAATGGCAATTTCTTCTTGCAATCCAGGACACTTGTGTGCAAGATGGGTGACAAAAGGCTTTGACTACTAAAAGAAAGTGCTGGAGGGAAAATGAAGGAAAGAGCAAAATCTAATTGATATGACTCTAAACAGGATTAGTCATTGGCTCAATTACCAAATGAAGATTTAGTGATTTGATTTTACAGAAGAGGTAGGTGTGCTGTTAGCTGGCTGAGGCTGTTTTTTTTTTTTTTTCTGATGGTGTGTGTTTGTACTATATTTAGTATACAGTCTCCCACAAAATATGTCAGTGAGCTTATTATTGAAATCTGATTGTTACTAAGTACTGGCATTGGTTTAAGTATAATTTTCAGTATCTGTATCAGGGCTGAACAAGTCTGATTGGTGAATGTTCACTTTTTAGGTAAAGACATGGTGTGGGCAAAGTACAATAATAAAAAAAAAAAATCTAATACTCAGAAATATTTTTAAAACGGTTGACAGTGACAACATATACATATGTAAATAGTCTTTAATCATAAAAAAACACAGCCATGGCCTTTAGGCGTCTCCCAGAAAACCATAATGTAAAACAAATCACAAATCAATTAAAACATATTCAGTGACATACAAGAAATGACAGTGAGAGGAAATCTATGCAAACCCAACATCAGCACTCTCATCCACATAAAATTAAATGCCATGACTGAGCCAACAGAGACCTTTTCTCAATTAACATTGCTTAGCATCACTCCAATCTTAAGTACCATTACAACAGGCAAAACTCAAAGATGGTCCCAGCAGAGCTCTTCTACTATTCAAGTGAAAACACACCTATTCCCACAAAAACACAGTGTGCATACTACAATAAGTAGCTACAAGTGGGAGGTACTATCTATTAGTCAGTTGTCATTGCCCTCAAGGAGCAGATATCCAATTTGGCTATGGCTGCTGTAGGGATGGAAGCGAATCAAACCCTTATGGGGTCCCTCTGAGGGCTTAGGAACACTTGGTAATTCAGAATGGAGCTGTCAATGACAAACCAGTTGGGCACTGCTGCACACTGGGAATAGAATCAGACTCCTACCGCCACCTCATACAAATAGTCACTGATAAATTAAAAATGAGTCCAGACAAAGGCTCGAAAGAGCCATCTCTGGTAAAATTTGACTGCTGGAGGGGGGCGAGGGTAAGGGACAGGGGTTTGAGGGTTTGAATAAGCTGCACTGCTGGGAAAAAGGAGGGACAAGGTACAATATCCAGCTGCGTCTGTGAGGACTGTGCACTATGAATTTTTCTGCTGACTATACAGGAAAATTAGTGGGCATTTGCTCATCACTATTTTTGCCCCATGATGATCTTGTCAAAATTAAAATGTTCCGTTATAATCAAGAAACCTTGAAACAAGCAAGAAAGAAAGAGGCAGAAGGTAAAAGGGGGAAAAAATGAAGAACTGGCGAAGTGCTGCAGTGGAGGCTTGACATACACAGAGAGATGTGTGGTCTGTCAGTGGGTTACAGTGTGGGGAGTGTAATCAGAAGGAGGGAGTGGTGCATCATTATTCAGCGTGTGAAGCCGACGGAGAGACGCTGAGAGGTAAACCAGATGATGGAGGAGCCTATGATTCCCCTACTCCCCTCTACCACTGCCCCCAAGTCCACCCCTGTTAAACCCTGAAAAAATCTGGAGCTGAGAAACGAGGAGAGCACAGCAGCAGGCGCAGGGCTACCCATCAGTATCACAACAGCGAACACGGTGCCACATTTACTCTTAAATCAGAGCATGGCGGGGGGTCAAGTGAGCTCATTGCAGTGGTTTGTGGAAAACTCAGGTACTTGTACTGGGTGGGGGGATCATACCATGCTGTTTCAAATTCTTTGTTTTGTCCGACCAACAGTCCAAACACAGACATTTAGTTTCAAATGACATAAGGCTGAGAAATGCATCATACACTGTACAATTAAAAAGCTGACTTTACTTAAAAAAGAAAAGTCAGTCAGAATAACCAAGTAAAGTAGACTATCAAGTTGTTTAAGCTAAAAAGTTTGAACAACTTAAAATGATTGCTCTACCTTTCTTGTTAATTTTGAGGTCAAACAAAGTCACTTTGTCAGATTTTACAGTATGTTCTCATATTTAAAGGGATAGATTATTTGGAATTATTGCTTTATAATTAATTCATTGATCTGTTGCCATCCACCTTGGGGAGGGGAAGTGGTTATAATACAGTGTTTGTTGTATATCATCCTGACAACATAAATTAATCTTCTAAACATCTTTGAAGATGTTAGACAGATATCTGTTTTATATTGATATAAGGAAAAGATATGAAGCATTATTAAATCTAAAGCAAGATATGAAGCAGCTTTTTATCTTAAAAAAACATAAAGCATCTGTTACCTTTTTATCTTCAAAGATAGGTAAGCAGATGGGTGTTAAGAGAAACAGTCTGTTTGCTTCCATCTATGATGTGAATAGAGATTAATTGAAGAGATGACACTCCCATTCATTCTTGAAGTGTCCTTGCACCAGATCTCGGGAGCCAAAAGAATTACTGGCTACACTGGAACAATTAAGTCTGCCTCCTGTCCAGATGCTATCAGAGCTGCACACAGTAAACAAGAAGAGATAGGACCAGGCTCCAGGAACTGAAATGAATCACGGTCCATGTCTGTTACAGAAGCTTCCCCTCTCCCTCTATTACCTACACAAAAAATAAAAAATAAGAAAGCTCCATCATCAGCCGAAGAGCTTAATCTGTCCATTTCCAATGGCCACATGTTTGCTGAAATGGAAACTCTGATGATGTATCTCAGTCTAGCACATATGTGTAAGCAGGTCTATTTTGTTGGTGTGTACATGTGCACACATGCCCATGTGAATTTGTGTATGATAGTGGGGATGGAGATTACGGTGCCGTCAATGTGTGTCCATCTGTCGGTGTGTGCCTCAAAAAAGTACAAAAAGCTGAGATAGAGATGACACATGAGTAGAAAGACACAGCTGAGATAGGCTCTGTCAGCACAGAGGTGGCTATCTGCCGCCTCACAAGTCTTTTCTAGCTCTTCCCACCAGATTGACTGTCTGGCATGCTCTGCCCAGCTCTGAAACTGACAAATGCCACTCCAAATAGTATTTTGCGACTTGTGATTGATCTGTGACAGCTCATCCAGCCTACCAAACCGACCCCATAGACATCTGGCAAAGTGAGCACAGTTTGCATCACATCATAACATCGTCCCTGACATCAGCATCATTCAAACCACCACCACTTCATGAATAGAGTAATGTTTCATCTTTGTTGTGAAGAGGCACTCGGTGTGCTACATAATGCTGCTGCCTACAGTGGTACGAGGAACAGGATGCAGTTGTAGACCTGTGAACTCTGTCATCATTTATTGAAGATGACATGTACTTTTAGCACACATCGCTCCCAGGCTTTCTCCCCTGCGCTGTCGTTTTTAAACACACTACTGGGAGCACTCACTGAAAAACAAGAGAGCACTACAGACACACATAAAACACATACGAGCTCATAGTCTTTGATTCTGCAACATAAAACACACTTGGATTCAGATACTTACTGTACACACACACACACAAAAAATACACACACGCTGATTTAAGTGTCTCCTGGGTCGTCCTTTTCTGTACAATAATCCTTGTTAGAGATGCAGAGGCGTTGTAATGGCAGCCATAACCATTGTGAAGCAGTTAGTCTTAATACCACCTCAACCCCCAAGTCTGCTGGGAAGGCTACTTCACACATCTTTTATTGCCTTCATGACCATTAGTATCTCCATTTTATTGCTGTCATCGTCACCATTTACCTGACAAACGCAGCCTCAGCAGGATTTCTCTTCTCTCCTTTTCTCTCTCTCTCATTTGCATGTGCACACACACACACACACACACACACACACACACAGACACACAGATTAACACTTTGCTACAATAACTGTTTGAGTATTGAATAACTGACTGTGTTCACATAGATAAACAAAAAATGACCACTACATTTATGATATTTTCACCCTTGCCTTTAAAATTTCGTTCATAGTGATTATCTGATCTCTGGTATTCTGGACTTCTCTACACGCTAAACATTAGCTTAAATTAATCATATACTGAACTAACGCTTCCAGAGAAAATGATCTAACTTCCATTTTTGAAAGAAAATTAATTATTTCAAACATTTGCTTTTTTCTTAAAATGTGTGTTTGTGTGCTGTCCTTAATTTCAAACCACTGAAAATTAATTTGTGTTTAAACCAACATTATGTAACAACTGACCTCAAAGTAACAGCATCAAACTCATTTTGGTGGCACACTGACATGTTTAACGGTGAATTTCTCTGTCAGTTCCATTCTGCACACTACTTGCTTGTATTGCTCTCTTTTCTTTGCACTGTGTAACTTGGGTGGGAGGGTAGGATCTCCCAGGAAAGTGTTTTCAGACAATCCCAACTATGTCAGTGAAACTGGATCATATACTCAGGCAAAAACATTCTCTGCTTTTCTCTCTGATATCCTCCGGCTGCTCTGCCTCAGCTCTTGGTGATTTACTGAGCCTCCTGATGGAGAGATGGCTTTACTTGTTGAAGTAAACACTAACTGCTGCTAAGTGTGGCTGCCATTAGATACTTAGCTCATCTCCCATTACATCTGATAACTTTGTTACAGAAATGTGGAATTTTTATGACAGTAGGGCTGCACTTGGAAAGTAGTGCAGACTATTACAAAACACCATCCCCTACATAATGTTGCTTTTGACAGATTTCTGCTCTGGTTGAGAGGAAAAAAGTTTTTTTTGTTTTTTTTTCATTTGTTCAATTATTTAAAAAAAAAATAAATACATAAAATGGGTCACCAAGTTCTCATTTCTCAACATTGTCCAGTATGGCATATGGGCCATTTCAAACTGTAATAACATTCTGCGCAAACCAAATTATATTTGATATGCAGTTATAAGTCGACACGTTGTCTTTTTGTGACTGTTATTTTTTCTTCTTCATCTCTGAGATGAGATTTACCTGTGACAGGAATGCATTCATCAGCATTGGAGAAGAAAGGGCAGGTTTTGGATTACGAACAGCAGATTTAAAGATGATCACTGCCCACGGCATCTTTCAACCAACCAACCTGACCAGCTGGACTGCCTCAGGGAGGAGAGTTGGGATAAGAGCCAAGCTAATCCAGTTTAGATTTAAGGTTGCTACTAATGTCTGGTTGCAGAAAAATGAAATGGACAAATGGGACTCACGCTGGCCAAGCAATGGGAAATGAGAGCCTGTTGTGGCCAGATTTTTACAAAGACTCCACCACACGATCAAGCTGAAACTGAGAGTTTTCTGGTTTCAACTCAAAGGGGAAGCAATGCCGACTAGACCACTAAACGCGCACATCCCTTGTTGCCACAGACGAGTCTAAGTGCTAGCTGAGACCGTGACTTTTTTAAACAGCTTATCTACCAAGACACAGTTTACTAGGCCTACATAAAAGTCAAGAGTCAAACATGATGCATCTAGATGAAATCATATTTGCCTTGCCACGTACCTTAATCTATGTCTATTGCAGCCGCCCTCTTGGACTTTGGTAATACAAGACAGTGGTTCAGAAGTACAGTTTGGGTCATACAGTGCTGAGATCAATACTGACCGATCCTACTGTGCTGACAGGCCACCGCACAATCCTCTATGGACTCTTATGTCTGGCCCTTGGCCTGATAAATGCTGACATCCAGAAACATGACACCACTGTGATGGACAAGCGTTTGTGTCGCTGTGTGCGTGTGTGTGTATGTGAGTGTGAGAGAGAGAGAGAGAGAGAGAGAGAGAGAGAGAGAGAGACAGAGAGAGAGAGAGAGGAAAGGAAGATAGATGTGAACAGAGGGATCTTCGGGGCAGGTCAGATCTATCTAGGGATTGCTCTGTTAGTGTATAGTGTGTGGTGGCCGTGGTTAACTCCAGTCTGGCTTTATGTCTCGGATATCGGGGATATACTTTCCCCGTCTATGGCTCCATTACGTCATTGGAGCTGACATTACTCTTAGAGACAGCACGCACACCATAATCCACAAAACACCTCTGTTCCCACAGCTCTAGGGGCAGTGGGATTTCCTCTCATGCAGGTGCTATGACTTGTATTTGTGTGTGTGTGTGTCTGTTTGTGTGTGTAGTACCAAAATGCAATTACAGAGAGATTAGAGCAGATGATGTGCCGACCAGAAGTGACAAATACACATTTGGAATCTGAGGATTAAGGCAGAGAGGGGCAGAATTGTGTGTATTTTGGTGCAGTAGTGTGAGTGTGTGTGTTTAAGAATGTATAATTGCGTGTGTATATTTGAATGTCCACCTAGTTGACTTGTACGTTTACATTCTCTCATCTACTCATCATTCTTTTCCTTTCTCTTTGACTCTCTGTTGAATGCAATGTGCTACGGATGAGGGGAGCTGACTGTCCTCCAGATTTCTTAAGAGCTGTTAGTATACTGCATACTGGATACAATCTTTATATTTTTGTCTCAAAGAAAAGTTCTACAGTGAAAAAATCTGTTAACTCACAGAAGGGGAGATTCAATGTGAACCAATAAAGATTGAATTCATGGATCAAATCACGTTAAATGGATTACACCGACTTCATTTAAGATTGCATATGGCTTATTGTCTAAATTACATCCCGCACACAAAATCTCCTGCCTCTCCCAGTCGACTCCAGACCCCCCAGAAAAACAGTATAGGCTCTAATAAGCACCACTGCTGCTGCCCGTCTGTAGTTAAGCGAGAGATGTATGCTAAGAGTAGAAAACATGCATATTTAAGATAATAGATTCTCCGTGTCGAAGGTGAATGTTCTGCCTGAGGCCATCCTCTGCTCTTTCTCAGCAGAAGGATCACCCCCATTTGTCAGAGTTTGACAACCTTGGAAGTTCTTGGAAGATAAACAGCCTTCTGACAAGTTCCTGTTGAAAAGACTTCCCGTCATCACTGTGTCCTAAAGCAACCTTTTGATCCTCGCTGTGGTCATGTATATGACTTTACAAAATGTATGGTAGTCACGCTGTCAACTCTGTATGCAACTATTATAAGTGAGGGGTATAATTTTTACAAACTACTTTGTTTATAAAATAAATAAAAATTAACTGGGTAATGAATTAAATTAAGGGGAACAAATATGCCAGGGATGAAAGCAGCAGTGTAATCTTCTCAGTAGCTGTAATTAATCTCTTACATCTGAACTCTGTGGTGCAAAGCTCTGAGAATAACCTTCACAAGCTTGAACTTTTCATAGAATTGTGATATGATAAATTAATATCTGGTGAGCTATAGATTTCTCTTTAATTTATAACTTATAGCATCTTTTTCACACTACTCCCTTATTCATCACTTTCCCCACTTTCATCCGTAAAGTCCCCAACTCCACAAAACCTCTGTCTACAACGCTCTTCACTGTAATTAAAATTTCAGTCAGAGCGCATACCTTTGTCAAGACCCAACCGCCCCCTTCAAGTCAGTCAAGCCTAATCCAATACCAAATTTGATAACCCTGTATCACTCTAAATGTTAAACCATCCATAACTACATATCCATACATACAGATCTATGATCTGCATCAAATTGCACTTAGTCATAGATACCGGCCACCAGAATACTTTTTTCATTAAGATCCATGCATTACTCCCCAAGAAATTAATACAAAATAATTAATAATTAATTAAAAATCCTGGATTCCTCCCTTTATACAGACCCAACAACAAAAGTCAGTGAGGTCCATTCTGGACTGTGACCCATCCTGTTTTAGTCAAAATCTCTTTACTAACTTTTGTGTAATCATGCTGACAAACCAACCAACCAACCAACAACTAGAAACGGGTGAAGACATAACTTTCTTATCGGAGGTAATAATGGTCCCTTCCTGCCCAGAAGTAGCTATGAAAGCATAACCACAGTAAAGGTTGACATGTTTTGGAATCTGACTGAAAGTTACTAAATTCAGTTTTGTATTGTGTCTTTCAGGAAGCCGAATCTTATTTAACTCAGTTGCTGAATGCATGAACATGATATATTTAAATTTCTGCATTTCAAATAAATGCAAAATGCCTCCATAGGAACAGTTTAGACAGGAGAAAACACTCCTTTCCTGTGCTGTTCAACTCAGCAGATTTGAGCAACAAAAACTATGAACATGATTTTCTTATCCATGTTGAAGTGCTGTTGATATAGACTGTCAAGTCTGGAGAAAGAGGAAAAATTAAGCTAACACAACTCACTTCTCCTCATCCCATTCCTGCCATGTCTTTGAAGAGAATGCTTTGTTCAGCTGTGTTATTACAGTATCAGCAGACAGACAAATTGTTTGACAGTGCTTCCAGAGAGAACTGTGATGTTCAGTGCACATTGCCTAACTCCCCTTTTCCTGATTTCAATTAACAGTTTTCTGCTCTCCAAAACAGTTGGTGCACTTTTTTATTTTTTCCATCCGTCTTTTCAGGAAGTCAAGGACAGGCTATTAGGAATCCGCAGAGCCGAATAGTTCACTGGCATGATAATTGCTTAGAAGAGAAGAGAGCTACACATGTACACAATATCAGACAAAAGCTAGCACACATATTCCAACAAAATTTTAACAGTTAACAGCTTACAATACATTGTGTGGGAAGAGGCGTCGACTCACAATATTTTGAAGACAACACCCCTCTCACTAACATCAGGTTCTGTCAATTTGGTGACAACAGACAGCTTCTCTAAGCACAAACGCTGTTGGCTGCTATCTTCAGCACCACATGATCGGCTTCTTCTAGTAGATACTGAATAAGTTAGCACATTTTCAAAGTTAATACAGTAGTAGAAAACTGTCAGTGGAGTCAAGTACGCCTGTTTCATTGTGTCTGGCTATGGCTATGTGTTTATGTGGAAATACTGCATGCTACATGTTATTCATAAAAGTCTTGTGTGACTAGGCTACACCTAATTAAGGGTGAGAAAATGTCAGACATTGTAGTTGACCTTTTTCCTTCTCATCCTGTCACTATAGCAAAAAGACATCCATTATAGGTATTTCAAATGACAGGTATGTCACGAGAATGTCAGAAATGTCCAGCTTTACTTCCATTTCTCCTCTGGTGGCTTCCACCCTAAGTAACTAATACTGCTTTTTTTAACATAAAAATCTTGCAGGTATGCTGCAACACTTTATTATCATTCCTCACTGAATGAAACCGCTGTGTTAACACTTCATAGGTCTCACCAATCCTTTAAAAGGTGCACACGCCTGGAAACACACACATACAGAGAAATACAAGCATACAAACCCTGTACAATCTGAATGACAGAGTTACACAGGCTTTGCATGAGAATACAAATAATGCAGTCAGATGGTGAGGGGTAGCAATGTCAAACAGACAGGCCTTCAAACGGGGCACCAAACCTCCCTCTCCCTCTCAGTGAACTGACAGCCTCTGGCCTGAGATTCAAGCAGCGTCAGGATGTCAGACTCTGCTACGTTTTGACACCCATTGCTGTCCTCAGCAAAAAGGAGGTAAAACAGCAGCGAAGGCTTTTGTAAACACAAAATTCACAGTCCATTTGTGTTTTAGTTCCTACTGAATTCACGAACAGACCTTGTAGTGAGGAACACGCACATGCACACACGCGCATACCATTGACAGGGAAGAGTAATACCGTAGTCATTTTCAGACATTCACTGTAATCAGGAAATACTCTGACAGTTTCATGTGTTGGCATTATGTTTAACTGAGTTTTCTCATAGCTCAGGTATAGGGGTGTGACCATTCTCTTATTTTCACCAATAACACTATGTTGACTATAACATCTGGACTGATTAAGATTAAATTCTACTTTACATAAAGGTTGTTGTTTTTCTTATTCTTTTTTTACAAAAGCAACTTGAATTTATGCTGTTGGCTTCTTGCGGTTTAGGGTTAGGCAAGTTCAAATAAAGTTCAGTGATAAAAATACCAGCCTTCTGGGATTCAATGATAAACAGCAAAAGATAGAAACTAAGTTTTGTTTCTCAAATTCTGTCCCAAGTAAACCTTCTTACCTAAATAAATAAAGGATCTCTGGCAATGTTATCAGTTCTGTTCAGCTCACTACTTCCCCAATGAGTAACCCTCTTTCCAAAAAAAAAAAAAAAAAATCAATAAGGGATCTTGGAAAAAGAAAATAAGGCCAATCTCTGATGCTGTTACCTCCGGTAGCAGTCAGTTGATCGTCCACACACAAGGTAAGCGTCTGGAAATGCAGCTGCAGGCTACCAGGCAGCTAGATGTGTCGTCCTTGAAGTGTAGTTTGGGTGGAGAGGTAAAATATTGGGAGAATTGCTGATCCTGCTGTTGATTTCAATGATCAAAATTGAAAGTCTAGTTTAAATTATTATTAATTTTTTTTTTTTTTTTTGGGGGGGGGGGATTTAAAATTAAATTCATGATCCTTCCACTCAGGTAAGAATAAACCATGAAGCAACATTTTGCATATGATGGTCAATAACGCTGTAAAGCGCTGCTCCTTAATCACGGCGATTGTTTTCAAGTGACAGATTGTAACTTTAACATAACTGTTAGTTATGTGTGAAAGCCTGACAGTCATTTTGTTAACAGATACGTTAACAGAGCAAAGTTAGAGACTCCATGACTGAAAGCAGATGGAGAAAAAGAAGCAGATAGATAAAGGGAGGTAGAGAAAAAGAGATAAAGAGGGTGAGCAAATCTTTTGCTGATAGCGATTTGGTGCTTGCTGGAGAGGATGGGGAAAAGAGGGGTCCATTCATGTGGCGCTTGTCCCAATAGAAGAGATAAGAGAGTAGTGGAGCTCAACTAACTCTGTAATTACACTGCACAAAAGTCTCTGGAGAAGTGTTTTTTCTCTGTGCTGAGAGCTTCATTTAACACATTCCAGCAGATACTGCGAGGGTTAAAGGAATTTGAGTCTAAAGTAATCCCAAATATACCATATCACCTGTGCCATCTGTAAATCCTGTCTGGGTGTAATTTGTGTGTCCAGGAGGATGGTCTGTATGTTTCTGCCATACAGCATATCCGTCCTTTTGGTCCCAGCGGTCTGTGTGAATATTTGTCTCCACTAGCGTCCCAGAACGGCCTCCATGCAACCTTTCCTTCAAGTCTACTGTCACAGGAACACTGACAGGAGGCAGTTTTGAGATGTTATTTGGGTGATATTATTTGCTCAGTAGGTTACCGTGCCCCCAACCACGACTGACACATTTCTAGCTCTCCGCAGTCTCCCTGGTGCAAAGCCCACCTGAGACATGGTGAAATCAGTGTAATGAACTACGAAGCACACTGGCAAAGGCATCAATCAGATGACAGCAGGAGGACAGACAACAAAGGAAAAGAGAGGTGGAGAAGCAGCATGGAAAAAGAGAATGGGGGAAAAAAGAAAAGCAAAAGCTGAAATGCAACCAAGGGATGAAATCTTAATGTGAAGCAACACGAGATGAAGAAACCCACGCACATGCCATGAAATATTACATAGCCATACATTAAGAGGAATGTAAGAGAGAGAGAATGGGAAAGATAAATGTGAAGGGGCATGGAAAAAAGAAGGAGGCCAATAATTTGAGACCGGATATACCCTTTATGGACAGTGTCTGCCCGGGTTCCCCTCTCTGACAGCTTATTAAAGTTTCATGCTAAAATGAGTCAATATTAGATATGACATTTTCAGGGTGAACTCGTCTGGAGCGGATATGGAAACAGGGTAAGGTTCTCGTTGCCATGGTGGCCAAATGACCAGTCCTGGCCAGAGGGGACCAAAACAGGAAAAAAGGTGCACAGGGTAGTTTCGTGTCAGTGAAATAATCTTGCCACAAATTTTAACTGTAAAGAAATTGGGGGACGATAATCCAGCACTGAAAATGAAAAGATGGCTAATTCTCCTAGAACCGATAAAATGAGAAATGACTCCTCCATCCATCCATCCATGTTAGACATTTTGCTCTGTACTTAAATGATCCCAAATGTGTCCCACAATGCTCAAAGCCAGATAAATTGCTGATTTTTTTCAAAGTGTGTTTGTTTTGTTTGCCTGTTGGAACATCTTCCAAGGAAACACTGGAAAAACCAGATGATACATCAGAGAGTTAGGAAGGTAGTCTGCAAGTGTAACCAACTGTAATGTGAATAAAACTTATACACAACCTTGTCCATTAACATTTTTTGCGTGATTCACTTCCGATAGATTTCTATCAGCAACCGTGGCTGTGTAACTATGATGACAACAACTCCTATGATCAACATCAAACCACATCTGTTGTTCTAATTGCTTTAATTAAGAAACTGCTTGCAGCACACACACATATGTACGTGCACACACACACACACACACATGAAAGAGCACATAGGCACCTTTTGAAATACAAAACATTGTATGTTGTATCTTAACCCTACTCTCTTATTCCTTACATTGCTAACCTTCAGTTGCCATGTCTCATTCCTACCTTTTTTGTCTCGTTCTCAGTTTGATCACAGGCAGCACAAAGACACAAAGTCACTCGGATTGATCTGTTCCTTACAGCCCCCCTATGTGAAGCCAAATCAGTAGGGAAAATGATTTTGGAAGAGATCGCTGGTAATTTCGCTTCCTTTGACAAGTGTGGAAGAAAGTTAAGATTACATTCAAAGCTGAAAACTGTTTGAAACAAAACACTCAGTAAGATACAGACTCGTATAATTTGCTACAGTACATTGTTTGAAGATGTTAAAGGGGGAAAAAATGCTGTCAAAAGATTGGACATGGAAACTGTAACATGTTCAATAGAGATGATTAACTTTTGGGAGAGACAAATGTCATCCTTCGCTCTTTCATCTGTGCCTCCTGTTCTTCCTGACGGACCTTTGAAGAGGTCGTTTGACAGGCCTGAAGCAGGCCGCACCGGAACCAACTGGCTAACAATCACAGCACCCTAACCTTTCATTTCCTGGCTTCGAGTAGGAAATCAAAGACATCGAACAAATGATTCAGAAGGGGGTCAAGGAGCTTTAAAAGAGAGAGATAAGGGGAGTTAAAAGGGGAAAAAAAGAATAGTTCAATAGAGACGTGATTGACAGTTCAAGACGGAGGTGACAGAGTCAGCGAAAGTGCTCTTTATTCCGCTGAGAGTAAAGGAGGTCATGGTGGAACATGCAACAGGAAGTCAGAAGAAGTGGCAGACCAATTAGTTGAAATGTTAGAGAGTTCAAAATTCTCTTTTATATTCAGATTGTCTGCCTGCATGAGCTTTGTTTGCTCAAGAAACAGCCCACGTGCACAGACACACACACAAGAAAACACACACAAACAAACACACAAATGCACTTACATGCTCAAGGACTCTTCAAAATTGGAAATAATACATTTTTTTCCTTACTAAAAAAAAAAACTAGACAGAAGCATTTGTATACTCGTGGACAAAAGGCTTGTGCTTTTCAGGGCTCTGGATGTAAACATGGGGTCCCCCTGATGTAATGCCGGCAAGCTCTGTAGTGATGTTTGATTCTTCCTGCATGGTGATACGGTTAGCAGGTGCAGTTCAGCAAAAGGGAAATAGTTCGTACACGAAACTGCTCACAAGAAATGCTGTGGATTATATTAAATAACTGGGCCATGATTTCCAGAAAGACACATTAGAGTTGAGATTTTAAAATGTATTTTCTTTGAGTGCCATCTAGTTCCATAATATTCGAGAGAAGGCAGACACCTCGGCCAATATCTTCAAAACATGTCGGTTCACACATAAACAGCATTGCAGGAAAAATAAGTATTTTAGATTTTGGGGTTACAGCGTAACTATCTCTTTAAGTTTGTAATCAAACTGACTTGAGTGAGATTCCATGATTACAGGATGATAGTTAGATGTTGTGTCTTTCATGTGGCATTATGACTAAAGACAGATAAAGGTGTCGCATGCAAACGGACGTGAATCGTGACAGGAGGTGTGATCTCATTCGAGCCCTTGGCATCTGTGTGTGCACTGAGCAAGCACATCTTCACACACACACACACTATCCCCTCAACATTCTTTGATCTGCCAATATCAATCTACATGGCTGCCCAGAGCGCAGGACCACAGACTTAATCAGACATACGTACTTCTTTTTCATCTCCTCTTGTTCAATCAGTATACATTCAGGGAAGTTTCTGAAAATAGCTAATGATAGTAAGGTGAGTCAGTACTCTAAGGCATTAGCTGCTGCCCTGGTTTTAAGTTGGAGAGGAGGAGATAGTGTTAGGTTGTAATTTCACACCTTAACTTGCATTACTCTCACTGCAGCTGGGGAGCAATACAGAGAGAAATGTTTAATTTTGTTTCTGAGGAAATGGAAAGTGTGGACAGTGAATTACAATCTTACCAAATGGGAGAAAAAAAATGCAATTTCGATTATCAAGGATGTGTGTTTGAGTGTGTGTGTGTGTGTGTGTGTGTGTGTGTGTGTGTGCTCAGTTGTGTGTAACCACACTGTGCACAGTTTCCACTGTGTGTGTGAAAGAGAAACTGAGATGTTGGGACTTGGCATCTCTCCTCTTTAATGAGTATCTCTGGAGATGGCAGGTGCATGTTCAGTCATTCTTTTACAAGCGCAGCAACAAACAGGCCAGTCCTCTCGCTCTCCCACTGCAATTACCACTGTCATTAGCAGAATCACATTATCAACAACATCAAACAAGCGATATTGCTAATAAACCCACACAAAACACTTCTAAAGTACTGACATCAGCAGGCACACCTAGATCTATCGTACCAATTTAAAAAGAAAAGAAGAAAAAAAAAAACAGATTTTCTGATTTCCTGATGTGCTTGAATCAAGGGATTATTGAGCCTTTGCCATTATGGAGTTTCTTGGAATGACCTTCCTAATGAGTCAAGCTCAGTCAGTATCATCTTTTGATGCCCGTTTTTAAAAACAAACATTTACGTAATTATCTTTACTTAATAGTCCGTGAACCGCCTTCTCATGTCTTACTTTAATGATCTCTATTTTGGCTAAGTAGCTGTTTCATTTTGTATTTTTCCTCTTAATTTAATCTTTCGTGTTGTCATTTAGTCAGCGAGTCACTTATTGTGCTCTGAAAATGGCTATACCACTGATCATAACAATTATGATGGTGATTCATGTAGTTGTAGTTGTAGCAGTGCTAGTAGAAATGATGTCATTATATGTGGTGTGATGTGAGACTGTCACCCTCACTCCCATTGACTGTGGAGTTGTTTCACAAAGCAGGTATTTGGAGCAGTGCATCCCATGGTAATACTGAGTGTGACTGGGCCCTCCACAAAACTCCAGGCACCAATTGGTAAGCACTATTATTATGTTTACTCTTTAAAACCAGAGTGGTAACAGGGGAAATCATCTACTCTTCTCTTTCACTGCCAATTTCACTCTCTCCCTGTGTTTTCTCTCTCTGGCTCAACTTTGTTCCTTAGACTATAGATAACAAATGCCTCCCGTGCGGGAAAGGGAGGCGTTTCAAGGCCAAATAATGAACACATTTGGACTTTAAAACTCCAAAGGGGGACGAATCCAAAGTGGCATGCAGAGGACTTTCATCAGCCATTTTAAGTTTCAAGTTTGAGATGAGTTTGTGGCCTTTCAGAGAAACCTCAGGGTGGGATAATTTACTTGCTGTGCATCCTGAGGAGGTGTGTGTATGGATGGCAGGCGTGTGTGTCTCCATAGATAAATGGTTATCAGACTGATGCAGCAGGTGAGATATGTAGAAAAGGTCGCCTGTCATTATTAGTAGATTGATCGCTGATTAGATTTAAGTCTCTTCATGTTAGCACCCAGGCCGCTGCGTTTACTGTGAGAAAAACAAAAGTCGTGTATTTGCTTCACTGAGTTAAGAAATACATAAAAGCTGTAGGGGATAAAGCGAAAATGAAACCAAAACAAGATTGTCATGCCATAGATGTTGTGCGTGGGTTGGTTAACCTGCTCACACAGCTGGAGATGCAGGAAGCTCTGGGACCATTAGCCTCACTAGGTGGTCACTTCTAGATGGAAGATCACACACTCCACACCAACACACACAGCCGCTCCCCACCTCCCACTCCTTCCACTGTGGGCAGGAGTGGAAGGGAGGAGAAGGTTAGTGGGTGTTCATCCCTTTGAATTCCAGGAGCGGCTAGAGTTGAAGTCTGTTCTATGTTGTCTCCTGTCATAGCTCGCCCGGGGCAGCCAGAAGCTTTATTTACTGGAGCTGACACGCCAGGGGCGGCAGAGAGCCCTAATTGCTTCACGGCCTCCTTGAGCTGCGTGATGCGTTCACTCCTTACATGGATCTCCTCACAGAGAGAAATTAAGGGGCAGCGGCGGGGAACGTTGCCCCTGTCCACTTTCAAAAACAACCCTGCATGCACACAGCAACGCACTGACATACACACAAACACAAATACTCTGCTCTATGAGGTGTGAGCAGAGAGGTCTCTAATAGCCTGACTGGACCAGAATGAGTACCAGAGAGAGCTTAAGCACGCCACGCAACACTAGCACTCAAACAGAAAGCACAACTGAGCACTGACGCTGCCTCAAGTTTACCATGTACTGCAATGCTTCACATTATAATAAGGGGCCCCATTACAAAAATCTCATATTTGTCACACATTATGATGTTGCGCAAGGAAACTAAGAGAGCACAGCACATTATGCAGATCCACTCACACTGCTCAGATACTGCATAAACCCTGGTTTAATCAAGTCTAATTGTTGAGATTATGGGGACGTGTGTATGTTAATGCCTCGACAAACACCAAAACTGGAACATGTATTGTCCCTCAGGAGGGTTTACACATTTTCCTCTGCTATTAGTACATGTTAAGCTGCGAGTCAGCTGAAGACAAACATGATAATAGCCTGTGGATTAAAATTAGAGCTTTCTCATAAAAAGTCATCTGGTTTTAATGATGACTGCCAAAATAAAAATTCTGGGTAAAAGTTAGGGCTCTGCATTTTTACATGAGCATCTTATTAGGATTACTAATTCAGACATGATTTGCGTGGTGTGTACAAACATGGTACTGTATCAGCTAATTAATTCATTTCTGACTGAAGCAAGCAATTGAACACTTTCCGGTTGCACTGTGGAGACACTGGCATGTTGAAAACTACCTATTCACTTGCATTTGCTCTATATCTAAAACTTATCTAAAACATACTGCAGCCACTTCCCTTTTGAACACTCTCACCCAAACAGATAAGAACAGCATCTGACAGGCTAATTAATAATGAAAGCTTGCCTCTACCCCTGGAATTCTATTCCCCCAATAGGATTTCTATTAATGTTGATTGACCCTGGCTCACTCAGTGCCACTCTGGCACAGCTCACTGCTACCCTTGCGCCTTCTTAGGTGCCAGTGCAGGTTAGCTGATACATGAATAATTCCCGGTGGACATTAACAGTAAGAAGTAGGGCAGAGGATTTGGTGGTGTGTCTCTCTTCCCATCCTCGCTCTCAATCCCCTCATCAGCAGGATGTTAATATTTAATTATACAAGCTTCATTTCATACTCTCCAGCTGAAACCATGAGGTGGAGATGGAGGTGCAGGGGACCACTATGAGGAAAATGATGAAATAGAATACTGGGGGTTGGTTGAGGATACAAGAGCGAAAAGAGGGGAAAAAGTACAGCATGGGGGAGTGAGATGCAAGTGTCATTATGCCTGCGAGTTTAACAAGGCGAGTCAATTAATACTCTCACATGTGAGGTGGTGGACACATCACAAGAGGTGATGGGAACCAACAAAGCATCGGTTGCCATGAAAGTCATTTTCTTTCTATCAAAAACCATCATAATAACAATAACAAATGAGTTTTTTTGTGGTTGTTGTGGGCAAAAATCCCTGATTATGCGGCACGTTTTCTTAAAAAAGAAATTGCGGGAACTTGCAAAAATTGCGGGAACTTGCAAAAATTGCGGGAACTTGCAAAAAACTGCGGTTTGATGAAAAAGAGAAAAAAAAGCCCTGATTCCCTGATTCCCCCAACACCCTGTTCTCACTAGGCGACTATCTTAATGTAAAGAGTCATTTCTTATTACGTAGGCTTGCTTATCTAAGATAAGCAAGCCTACGAAATCACAGAAAGTGCTGGGAATATTTAAGTTCTCATCTTGTTTTATTTCAGACCTTAATAAACACATGGCTCAAACTTACAAAACATTGATGAGTCAAACAAGTTCTGTAGCTTTACAAAAGCGCAACATTTTTCAACTTTCTGCTAAGATATATGTGAATTTTTTGCAATGAAAATGCGGGGATTATGAAATCATGCAAGCCCTGCATATTTTGCGTGGAAATCTGCAATTTATGCGGGGAAAGTGCGGCGTATTTGAAAAAAGGCAGCCCCCGAATAAATATGCGGACCCTGCCTGATTATGCATTGAGTTATGCGATCGCATTATCGCGTTTTTCTGGAGGGACTGTATAACTGCACAGTATAATGACCATAAAGAATGGCTGCATCTGCATATAGATTTGGCCACTATAAACATTGCTTTCACTATGCTTGCCCTGCCCAACAAGCTGAATTGGTTCTGCAAAATGACGATCAGATTATGGACAAAGGAAGTACGTCTGCCATTACACAACAAAAACAGGAAAAGGCCCAATTTCCCCCTTTGTTGCTATCCCTGGATAATGTTGGAACGACTGGAATAACTGTAGAAACACTCTACACTTCACAGTCAACATTTTTCATTGTTTTTATCATCCATAAGATATAAAGATTGTAGAATTCTCTTAAATGTTGATAGGCTGATGTCAGTCCAGCGCAATAATCCATCTTCACTCCACTCCTGCTAATGCAGCACAATCTTCTGTGTTGTCACTGATCTCGGTTGTGATTATTCTGCATCTATTCCCTTTATCTTCCCTTCTCGGCTATTTGAAGGCATTCAGACTGCTGGTGCTTCTGTTGCCAGTCGAATATACTTAAAAACTTTTTTCCCCGTTGAAGTTCAAACTATAAACTCCAGATAACTGAGTGTCAGAGCAGAAAGTTTCTAATCTTTGAACCATAATTAATTCTAATATTGGGGGATAACTGGATCTGTGTTTTCCTAAAAGCACATATAGCCATTTTTTATTCAGCAGATAAGTGCAAGGGTTTTTCACATCATACATTATCTGACAGAGGAAAGGACTTTAATGATACAAACAGACAAATTAGGCTGCCGTGTACATTTGGATTCCTCTCTCTCTGCCTCCACATTCTGTTTACGTTTTATCCATGACCAATTTATAGTGAACTTACGTCAAATTCTGCAAAGCTAATGATGAGTAGTTTCAAGACGCCGCTAGAACTTTCCAGCAATGTGGAGGTGATGTGCACAGTGGAATTCGCATGTATTTAATGTTGAAAATTCATCCTAATATTAGACCTTTGGGCTATTTCCTTTTCAACAAATCTTGTCGGAGTGGGATCTTGCAGATGAAGTGGTGGAGCATTAATAATTTATGTCTGAGCCTTTTTATAGAGCGCAGCCCTTGAGATTCATAATTCTATTCACATTAGGTCTCCGAAAAAAAGTTTAAGTTTTAATAAATAGGTATTAAAACTTTAACTGATATTAATAGCACCAATTAAAGAGCATACCGTGGAGTTATGCATCATTTCTGTACTAGTAGAGTGGAAAACCTACTCAGCAGAACCTCCCTAAGCTCTCTATCTTTCACTCACTTTATCTTTCTCTCTGTATCTCTGTCAACTTTTAATTCTCTCACTCACACTCTTTATCTCACTTCATCAATGTCTCCTTTCCAAACAAGAGATATTACACAGAACTGACACTCTATTGAGGGCATTGTGAAGAAACGTTAACATCTGTGCAAACCTTTTATGGCCATCATAAATAGAAAAAAAACAACTGTTCAGTGTGCTATAAATGTGCGAGCTGCAGCATTTTACTCCACCTCATCATTCCATAATCAATTCGCTGAACATTACTACTACAAGATGAGAGTGCCTGACCATCCATGCTTTTGATTGATGAGCAATTCTCCTTGTCTCCCACATCGTCATTTCCTCTAGTGTGCCAGGTCAAATGGTGTATGTTACTCAGCCAATAATCATTCCTTTCGGTTTATGGAGTAGAACCTGTGCTGAATGGTCATGCCATTAAAGACATTAGCATGCATGTCTTTCGTACAGGTACAGAGCGCATGCATGCCGGGCTGTTTTAACCAAACCTCTATTTCACAGATGGCTGAAAGAGGCGGCTTGCATATTACTGCTGTTAGTGTTCACTCTCCAGTACAAGTGTAGCAGGCCATTCGCTATGGCCAGCAGAGGGGCTATCTCTGTGGGATTTCTCTCCTCTCTTTCCCTATCTTTTCAGTTTGCTCTGATGCTCTACTGTGCCTGGGGAAATATAGTGGGAGGGAGAAGAGAGAGTGTGTTTCCTTTGTTCTGCAGTTCTGAACACAGGACTATCATTTTCTTACTAGAGCCAAGAGAAGGGGTTGACTTAAATAATGGCTTCTGTGTTCTAATTTGTGTAGGGATTTATCCTGCTGCTTGGCTAGTGTAATGCTAGGGAGTCTTGCGAGCTGATCAGTACAAGCAGTCAGAGAGGAATGAGATAGCTGAGATGGGAAATGAAGACAGAGAGAGGAAGAAAGAGAACAAGACAGGAAGAGAAAGAAGAAGGAAGAAAGAATAAAGGCGCATAGAAGGAGAAAGGCTCTGCTTCTTTGCTCCTGTGATTCCCGATGAAATTGATTCTCATACCTCCAGAGATCTCCCACTGTCCCCTTTCTCCCCTTCGTCCTGCCTCTATTACGTACCTGTCCAGAGGATGAATGATCTACACATTACCCATGAGTACCACTGACCGATACACGCATCACCAGCTTCCAGTGCTCAGGAACCTCACAGACACTCTGAAGAGACAGAGGGAGAGACAGAACAGGACATACATGCGAGAGGAGACGGCTGAGGGGGGCTAGAGGAAAGAGAAACAATCAAAGCTCATCATGGAAAATTAGTGTGGAAATAAGAAAGTCAAAGCAAGTGAGGGGGAAGCCACCAAAGTGACAAGCTGGGGGTGTGATTAGGGTGGCAGATGGAGATGTGCAGGTGAAGGCGGTAGCAGGTGAAGGGGATAATAGAAGCAATGAGTTAGTGTATTAACAGGAGGGCAGGGGAATGAAGGATGGAGTTTTAAAAAAAGATTAGGGATTCCCAGTGAAAGAAATGGAGATCAGATGGAGAATGGGACTCAGGGAGCTGGTATGCAGAGAGGGTTGGGGTCCTCCAGCAAAAAAGCTCGAGGGGAGGCAATCAGAGGTGGTGAAGGCTGTGCCTGTAGCTTCAACCCTGTAGTTCACCGCTGCTTTCCCAGGGGATAGGTGTCACTCGTGTGGAGAAAGAGAGCAGCCACTTTAATGAATGGAGCTCTTTATCTGAGCCTGAACAGCGAGTTATTACCTACTGAGTAGACACTACGGAGCGGGCTCTCGTTCCACAGGAGCGATCCCCAAGGGAGGGGCGGAGGGCAGAAAGGAGAGGGGAGGGAAGGTTGGAGAGGGTAAGCGGGAGTTCATATTTGGTGCCTTATTTTGTAACAGGGTATGGCATCTCGGGCCTCCATTCTATAACACAACCCCGGAGCGTGGTCGAGCATCACTGACGAGAGGAGCGTTAGTGGGGAAGGCTGCAGGAAAACCACACAATAATAACACCCACTGGTAAGGCCTCAAACTGTGTCGAATCTCTGCTACTCTCTGCATTTCTATTAGGGAGGTGTGGATGCTTTAAAAGTATTCAAGCATGCATCCTCATAGTACTGAGAACTTTTCCTTTTAAATCATGAACATTTTGTTGGTATATCAAAACAAGATCATGGAAAGAGAGGGTTCTTTTAAATCTTGACTTCTTTATATGAACCCGGTGAGCAAGGTAAAAAAGGTAGAATTTATGAAGTATACATAAACCATAAAGCTTGTGGGAAGTCAACAACCTCCCACACTCTTAAATGCGGTTAAAAATAAGTATGAGCGATAGCTTGTCACCACATGTGTTAACCCCCTGTAATGGACTGACTAAACCTTCTGCTGTTTTATGCTGCAACCAAGCCTCCTGTGATTGAACATGTGAACACAATACACAATACAACATATTGATGATAATCTTTATGTATGAATAGATTCAATACATATGTGATTTAAAAGAGATAATGACCAAACAAGAAAAAACACCTGTGTCATTTAGTAGGTAACCTGCAAATGTGCCAGAACCATCCTTTACAAGGGATGCCAGACATCAAATTTTTCAGCTGCTACTGATTACCCAGCCCAGTCTCATGGCAAAGCATGTACTAAACTCACCATTCAACAAGAAGGCAGCTGAGGGGATGTTATTTGGCCTGCCTAGCCACAACAAGTATGCACTTGTATGAAGGTGCAGTACCAGCAGAGGGGATAGTGACAGGACCAGTGGACAAACGCAATTCAAAGAGCCAGAAAGGCAAACTGCCAGTGCTCCCAAAGGATCTTGCATGTTTTGACCACGGAAGGCCAAACGTGACAGTGACATGGTGGGACTGCTACATGCTTTAGTGTGATAACAGTTTAGATACCCACATGTAATGTACACATTAATGCCAATGTCGCTTATTTTAATTTAAAATTATAACTGATTAATTGCCAATAATTTATCATTTATCGTGCATCCCTACCATAAACTGCTAGTCTGCAGGTAGAGCACAACCGATGGAGGGGGATGGAGCCAGTCTAAATCCTCCGCAGGCTCTAAGAGAGGCTCGGCTCCCCCGATGCTGCCTGATGGCTTTAATTGGTCTCCTCTGGCTAGGAGCAGAGCACAGGAATCCCTACCCATTAATGTAGGGCTGCAACAAGAGTGATAACTCTCATGCACTGTACACATACATGTTCACTGTAATACACATGTGAGTATGTGCACACTCACCTGTATGAGAACACACACACAGTTACACACATGTACTAAGCAAGCATTTAATCCAGCAGGGAACCATTCCAACTCTTTCTGTCTCACTGCTCTCTGCAATTAGACATAAATCCATACGTCTGAAAACCTGCCATAGAGATCTGATCCTATGTGAATACACTTACCCCCGCAAACCATGTTGGAAAGACGAGTTGTTCCTACCAAGAACTGGCTGTTTGATTCTACCTGTTCAGAGACTATTTGCCACATCCAAGAAATGGTTAAAGGAAAGGGATGAAAAAGCTAGGAAAAAAAAACACTTTTGCCAAGACTTTCCCTGTTAAAAATGGCAATTCTCAGATTCAACTGCACATGACGTCCCATCTGGTGGATGATAAGATGATAATTCATGCATCAAAAGCTGTAGGGACTATTATATAAGAGCCAATGTAAAATATAAAACCATTTTAACTGATGCATTTAAGGAAAATCCAGTGTGAGATGTATATAAATCTGAAATCCGAAATTTCTGTAATGCAAAGTAAAAAAAAAGAAAGACAAAAATGTGTTTTCCCCTGCTGACTCTGGGGAACGATTATAGATGTTATTATTCTCCCGGACAGATGCTGTTTGTACGGAGTAGACCATCTCCAGAGCATTGCAAGATGAGACAAAGAGAGCAAGAAAGAGAAGTACACAGACAGACAAACATACTGGAATACTACTGGTAGAAGTACGGTACACAAACCTACTTTTCATCTAATGAGCATCCTGGACAGACAGAGACCACTCCCTATCTTTCATTGCTCAGCTGGGAATTACACTGCGGAGGACGGGGAATTGCTAAAAGCTAAGTAAACATACTGCACACCCAGCAACTCCCAATCGTCTCAATATCACGAACAGACCTTGAAAAAGTACATGAAAGACAAGCGAGGAAAAGCTGGCAGAGGGTAACGGGAGGGAAAGTCAATGTGCAAATGATATCGGAAAAAAGAGTGAGAATGAACTACACAGTGGGAGCGTGATCCTCTTTAGCATTTAAACTACCTGCGTTTACTGACTGAGAGCTCCAGTCTCCCATATGTCTGATGTGAGCAGTAACAAAGCTGACAGAGAAGATCAATCCACAAAACTCAACACATCCCAGAACCAGCTGTCATTCTAATTGCCTCCCTCTACTGTTACTTTTAGCATCAGTTCCATGCTAATGCTGCACAGGTTACTCTGGTTATGGGTCTGCAAAAGATTCTACTTCATCTAATGAGTAGTGGATTTCCATATAGAGAACAAGCATTTTTTTTCTTCTGTAGTGGCTGCAGACCCTCCTGTATGTGGAGTTAAGTTGTGTATAGTGTTAGTGCCATCATGGGATTGTGCCAATTTGGGTTCTTAATGGGCTAAGCAGTGTTTACTTTTCAAAGACTTCCACATGAATTATTGATGGCTGTGAGCAGATTTGTGCTTGGAATTAGCCTGGAATAATCCATCTGGGCCTACCTTGCTTCCCAGGTGTCATTTCTCTCTCCCGGGTAAAAAAGGCTGACTGGAACTGTGTGAAGCTTCATACAGTGATTTGTTATCCTGATTTCTGCTGAGTGTAAAATGGGTTCTTGATGTGGACAAAAAAAAAAAAAAAAGCGGACAATATCAAATGAATAAATGTTTTCTATCCAAATCTGGAGCGCAGAACTTTCACATATAAATAAACATAAGTTAAAATTAAGCCCTTGTAAAATGAGATCACTTAATACTGATTAAGCCTTTGACTGCCGGAGAAATCTCTCTGTATTTCAGTGTACTGGCAACTCCAGAATATGGTGTCTGAGGCAACATTTCAGCACTGGCTGTGTATTACTTCTACATCTTTGCTAGGGCTGATGGGGTGAGCAAACGTAGTGACAAAGTAAGCTACAGCAACTAGGCGTAGGACAGAAAACCAAAGATGCGTCCAGCTCTCTCACTGCAGGAGAGGGTTCAAAAGTTACCCAATGTAGGTTTAATTAATCCTTGATTGGAGCTGACACAGTTGACTAATCATTTGCAAACATTTTTTATCATTTGCCTCCGTGTAATCCAATCAGGGCATCAGGGGAACATAGCAACATTACCAAAGAGTTCCAGTGATCACCCACTGCTGTCACCTTTATCCCTTTTGTAATTTATTATAATATAATTTAATCTACTATTCCTTTTTCACCTCTTTATACATCTTCAACCCTTTATGTCATTATTCCTGCAATGAGGGTCTAAGGACAGAGGATGTTGTTCACTGTACAGATTGTAAAGCCCATTGAGGCAATGTGATTGTGATTTTGGGCTATATAAATAAAATTGATTTGATGATTTGATTTGATTTGATACTGTCACTCATGCAATTCGTATTCACTGTGGTTTCCTTATCTTACCCCTAAAATGGTCTCCAATGGAAAAGGGCCTCTTTGTTTGGATCCAAAGTGCAAAAAAACCTGGGAAATTCCAAGATGTTTTCCTGAACACCTTACGTACACCTCAAAATATTTCTATCTCTGTCTTCCTCTCTAATAGAGCTAAATCTTATTACATGAGCCCAAAGGGCAGACGGTGCTAAAGTAATGATTTGTCTGTGTGTTGGCTTTTACTGTAAAACATACACTCAACAGTATGTACTGACAATGTTTAAATGGTAACAATATTAGGAAAGTTATCAGAGGAAGTCTGAAAAACTGCAGTAGAAAAGCTGAAGGAAGGCACGACTTCTACATTTGAGAATTTCTTCCCACTGCGCTCATGTGCATGATGCCAATTTGTCCAGACCCCGATTCATTTTCTTGGCCCTCTTTGGTGTCAGAAAACGAATAGGCTTTGCATCTGAAGTTTGGTAATAAACTCTTGGATTAGATCCATCCCTCGGACAGAAATGAACTAGTCTGAGCAAAGAATAAAGAGACGACTCCTCAGCAGTCTGTCAAAGGCAACTGGCTCTGCTTTCTTTCCTGTTTGTGTATTTTTTAACCATTACAATTTATTTATTTTTGGCTTGAGAATACCCATCTGCCATTACTGTGGTGACATGCCTTTGAGAAGTTGATGAGGTTTGAGAGAACAGCACTGTAGAAGGAAATAACCTGCTTAATTAGTGTGACTGTGGAGTCGAGAGATGTATTTATCTCATTATGGGTGTTTGAATGAATATTAACATGTTCTCGCTCAGAAATTTATAGCTGTTGCTAAATGTAAAAATTAGAAATCGAAAAAGTGTGAAAAAAGGGGCCAAACTATTTAAAAAGATAATGTGAAGTCTTATGTTTCTAATTGTCGCTGATGAATGTGGCTCTGGGTTTTTAGCAAGTGGCAGAGGTGTGAGGAGTCTCATGTTTCACTGGTGTGTGTTCAACAAGACACACCATGAATCTCAACAGCTTTTTCTCAGGTTTCTCAGGTGTCGGTGTTCTGAGCAGAGATTGATGTACTCTGTCCTCCACTCCCTGTCTGTCCCTCCATGTCTGTATTTCTCAGTTTCACCCTGCTGGGCTAATCCAAGCTGGCCAAATCCCTCTACCGAGCAGGCCTGCATAGGAGCCTTCCTGCTGGGTGCAATATGCCACCCGCTTCCCTGGCAATGCCAGCCCCATAGGGCTTCAAGCCCACTGTGGTGTCTTGTCAGTAAACAGACAAAGATGTATGAATCATCTAAGTGACTCGGCGCAGGTAGTCCTGTGACAATAACATGTTGTTGAATCACGACAAAGAGTTATTTGCTCAATGGGATTACTGCAGCAGACACACAGAGCAATACAAGCATCTTTGGCCCCGCAACCGAGCTCTAATCTTCCAGATACCTGCCGCCCACCATCAGATACAGACTGACGCACCATTTAAATGGAGCTGCTGTACCAAAAACAGAACAGTTATGATAAGCTGCAGTCCACCCCTATATAGTCACTTACACTTACCCTGTATGAATGGCCTGAAAACTCCATCCAACAGTGCAGTCAGTGTTGCACCCTACTGAGCAGCCCAGAGAATATCAAATTAAGTTCATCCGTCAAGGGAACAAGCTGTTCTCATATCTAATTGGCAGTTGAGGCTTAAGAACAGGATTCTATAAGAGAGAGTGGTGATCAGTTTACTTCTGTCTCCATCCTTTTTGTTAAACTTGTCTCTGCTTTTATCTGCTCTCTGTCTTTTTCCTGAGAAATGTATTAATGCCCAGACAGCCTTAATGAGTCTAAGATGTGGGTCTGCTGAGGCTCTCTTTGTGTGGTTTTGTCTTTATCTTTATCTCTGGCTAACACTCAATTGGATATGTCGCAGGGTTTAGCCTGGCAACAAAATGCATTATCAGCCTCTTGTGAGCAATAACTAAGAACCTCTCACATTGTTACCAAAAAAGCAACTTTCAGCTTCATACACAGGTGACACTTCATCATTAACATCTTTTTTTTCACCAATCCAGTCACAGAGGTTTCCAATGTGCTTGTTGAGGGGTCCATAGAGAGCCTAAATTGTCTTCTGTTGGCATTTAAATTCCATATACGCTAGACCTCACTAGTTGGCCTGAGGGAGACAATATAGGCCATATCATGTCTATATTGACCTGTCTCTCCCCTCTACACAGCTGAATTAAAAAAGATAAAAATTAAAGGTCAAAGTAATCATGATTCTTGTCGCAAGGATCCAGAGAAGGGAGGGGAGGAGGCAGCTGGAAACAAAGCATGTTTGCAAATACTCATCCAGTCATTACTGCTACATAGGGAGCCCGAAAACAACTACTGTTACTGCTGCACATACGGCAGGATTGAAGAACAATCTGAAAGTAGGATGATGGTAGTTCAAATACATTCAGTTACATTAAATCCACAGCACTGATCTAATACTATTGGATGGCCAAAACATAATTATGATAATTTTGAATCAATATACAGTCCCTCCAGAAAAACGCGATTATGCGATTGCATAATTCAATGCATAATCAGCCAAAGTCCGCGATTTCCGCGCAAAATATGCGGGGCTTGCATGATTTCATAATCCCCGCATTTTCGTTGCAAAAAAGTCACATATATCTCAGCAGAAAGTTGAAAAATGTTGCGTTTACTTCACACAAGAGCAGCCATTTTCCTCTGTTGTCATGGGAACGTTATGAAGTGACGTAATTACGCGACATGAAAATTATCGAAAAGCTGCAAACCTCGCGATGAAGCCATGATGAAGCCCGCAGATCAGTCTCATTTACCAACAAAAAAATCTAACTAGTTTCAAAAACCTTACAGTTGTAAGTATATTAGTAATATGTAAATGTACGGTACAGTAAGAGATTGCACTTTGTGCATTGGAAGCACTTATTTTAACAGAAGATGTCTGTTTTGTATAGCTACCTCTGTAAAACAGGAAGCACACATTTTATTTTTTTATATTTTATTTATTCATTTTTACAGAAGTTGTAGCATATTCCTTTTGTAAAGCTACAGAACTTGTTTGACTCATCAATGTTTTGTAAGTTTCAGCCATGTGTTTATTAAAGTCTGAAATAAAACAAGATGAGAACTTAAATATTCCCAGCACTTTCTGTGATGTAGTATGCTTGCTTATCATAGGAAGTAATAAGAAATGACTCTTTACATTAAGGTAGTAGCCTAGTGAGAACAGGGTGCTGGGGGAATCACTTTTTTTTCTCTTTTTCATCAAACTGCAGTTTTTACAAGTTCCCGCAATTTCATCGCATAAAATTGCATAAATATCCCGCATATTCCATCACATTTTTTAAGAAAACATGCCGCATAATCAAGGATTTTTCCCCACAACAATCACAAAAAAACTCTGTGTTTTTCTGGAAGGACTGTATATACGAAGGTCATTTTAAAATGTTCACACTTGTGTAGGATACTATGGTATGTGGTCCTGGCATGGGCAGCACCATAAATATATAATGTAGGAGACACTGCTCACACACTACTTTGATATATATATATGATTATTAATCACTGGCAATTAATATTACACTCGTTAAAGGGGCACCACCTCCGTGTTTAGTTATTGGAATAATCCGGAGGACATTATTCCAAACACCTAACTGTACAAGTTGGCTTGGACAGTTAGAGTCCATTCAAAATCAATTTATTCAATATCAATCAATATTCAGTCTCAATATTCTGAAGTAGTGAATTCTTTGCACGTATCCATCGGTTCTCCACATTAAAATTAAGTTCCAGACAAAGACAAACGATTATATGTTTATTGACTAAATAATTTGGGTAAAATAAAAGACATGACAATTTTAGACGAAAAACAGATAACAGAAAATGTAACGACTGTAATTAGGAAAGTAATAAAGTCGTGTGACCGTCGGTAGATGGTAAAGTTAAAGGGTCGGGTTATATATATTAAATATTACGGCAGTAATTCTTAATGCTATGAGACCCTAATCTTAATTCTCTTAAGTTCATAAGATAGAAGTTAGAACTTAGACAGAAGTCAGAACTTTGACAGAAGTCAGAACTTTAGACAGAAGTCAGAACTTTAGACACCACTCATTCTCACGTGTGTGGATCCAGCTGTATGAAGACGTTCAGCCTGTTCTGTCTGGGCGTCAGGAGGCACAGAAGCTTGGTCTCTTTGAGAGTTCTGGGTTGAACCACTGCACGGCGCGTCGGTCCAGTAGCCAGAGGGAAGGCCGGTACTCTGTTGAGGGACTCTTAGTCCGAAGGCCCAGCGGGTTTTCCGCCTTGGGAGCGCTGGGGGCAGAGTCGGTCTCGGCTTGGAGCACACAAAGTCTCTTTCGTTGGACTCTTTGCAAGGCTTGCAACGTTCTTCATCAGATGATCACAGTCTTGAAAAAGACTTTTCTTGATGGTTTCAAATAGTGGTACTCAAGTTCTGATTCTGAAATTAATTCAACTTCTTCTGGATCAGGCGGTGATACTTTAACAGTATAAAATCAAAAAGAAAAGAATTTGTTCTATTAAAAACTTGAATAAAAGTAAATACTTAAAGTAGGGATTCAATTCGCTTTCTTAGAGCTTGTTGCAAAAATAAAAGTAAAGATTACTTTAAAAATACAAATAAAAATGAAAAACAAAGAAGAGAAGAGAAGAAAAGAAGAAGAAGCAGGGGGAGAAGAGGACAGGGGGAGAGCGTGTCCGGAGAAAAAGAGAGTGAGAGAAGGGGAGAGTGTCTGTTTTTATGACCTGCAGCAGGGGCTGGCTGACAGTGTCACCCCTCCTGTGATCTGAGTTGAGGCTTCCAAAAGTTAATCTAACTATACTATTGTATTTAACATTTTGAAATCGTGTTTTAACCTTCCCAAAACTTCACCATCTTAAAAGTCGAATTTTTGTCTTCGTGAAAAGATGCAACATGATAATGATCATTTGTCATTCAAAAGAATTATAACCTGATTAAGACATGAAGCACTTAAGTATACAACATATGACAATAAAGTATACAACACACAGTAGAACCAAGGACTTATACATATTCCTTGTAGTTCTATCTTTAACAAAACATATCAGACATTTAACTGGTAAATAATAAAAGTATTACACAAGGAATAATGATCTTCAAATCTCTCCTCCCTCGACAAAGGGGAGGGGGTTTCTGTTGACCTCAAACTTATTGAGTAATAAACTTCATTTAGGCTTCACAAGAACATAAGAAAGATCTGTTGAATGACGTTCTTACTCTATTTCGGGATCCGTTAAATTTAAGAAATTAAGATGTAGTTTATTTGTTATTTAGGACTTTTGGGTGAGAACAGAAGACTGAAAGGGGGAATGGTATGTCAGACCCAGGAACAACAACGGTCGTAAATAACAGTTGGACATGTGAGGAGAAGAACACACAGATTAGGTTTCCCATTAAGCCTTCCCCCACTGGAGAATGTTCCAGAGGCAGAGAAACATAGATTCGTAAAACATCTTCACCACATCTATGTTAGAAACCAGTCCTCCTTCCTTTTGGTGTGACCAAAGAAAACTCTATCGGGCTTGACCTTGTTTGACCTGAGGAACAGGGGTTCATCTTCTTTGGAGGAAGAGGAACAGACCAGATGTGCTTTGTCGTTGTAAATTACAAAGAAGATCCCTGGTGATCTGTTTATAGCAAGATAAACAACACTCTCTCACTTTGTGGAGAGGAGAGGATTTGCCAGGCCAGGATATGGGGGCTTTCAGTCCCATATGCTGGAAAAAGGAGTCGATTTGGGTTAAAGGTAATCATGGCCGAAATGAGACCACTTTATGATGCAGAGACAACAGCTTGTGTTCCTACACTTGAGTTAAATCAAAACAATGCATCTTTCAGGGTATGGCTACCTTGCGATCGACACCGCATTTTTTTTAAGTAAAGGCAGATTGAAGTACCTCTTAATAGTTCCCCAGCCACATCGGCTAACCCTGACTGGGGAATCCCCAGGCACTCCCAGGCCAGAGAAGAGATATAATCCCTCCACCTGGTCCTGGGTCTACCCTTAGGTCTCCTCCCAGTTGGACGTGCCAGGAACACCTCCCTAGGAAGGCGCCCTGGTGGCATCCTCATCAGATACCCGAACCACCTCAACTGGCTCCTTTCCACGCAGAGGAGCAGCGGCTCTACTTCGAGTCCCTCACGGATGGCTGAGCTTCTCACTCTATCTCTAAGGGTACTTAGAAAAGGTACTTGAACTCCTTCACTTAGGGCAAGGACTCATTCCCCACCTGGAGTAGGCAATCCACTGGTTTCCTACTGAGAACCATGGCCTCAGATTTAGAGGTGCTGATCCTCATCCCTGCCGCTTCACACTCAGCTGCGAACTGATCAAGTGAGTGTTGTAGATCTACAGCCGATGGTGCCATCAAGGCCACATCATCTGCAAAAAGCAGTGATGCGTCACCAACCTGTAACCCCTCCACACCATGACTGCGCCTCAAAATCCTGTCCATGTATATCACAAACAGGATTGGGGACAAGGCAAAGCCCTGGCGGAGGCCAACACCCACTTGGAACAAGTCCGACTTACTTCCGAGTACACGCACGCAGCTCTCGCTTTGAGAATATAGGGATTTGATGGCCCTGAGAAGGTACTCCCTCACCCCATACTCCCGCAGCACCTCCCACAGAACATCCCGGGGGACCCGGTAATACGCCTTCTCCAGATCCACAAAACACATGTGGACTGGGAGATTGTACTCCAAGGCCCCCTCCAGGATCCCTGCCAGAGTAAATAGCTGGTCCGTTGTTCCATGACCTGGACAGAATCCGCATTGTTCCTCTTCAATCTGACGTTCGACAATCAGCCGGACCCTCCTTTCCAGCACCTTGGAGTAGACTTTCCCAGGCAGGCTGAGTAGTGTAATACCTCTATAATTGGCACACACCCTCTGGTCTCCCTTCTTAAAGAGAGGGACGAGAGGGACACCTGTTTGCCACTCCTTTGGCGGCGACCCCAACCCCCACGCAATGTTGAAAAGACATGACCAGACAAGACCAAGACAGCCCCTCAACACCCAGAGCCTTCAGCATTTCTGGTGGTATCTCATCGATCCCTGAGGCTTTGCCACTGTGGAGTTGTTTGACTACCACAATGACTTCACCCAGGGAAATCGGCAATGATACCCCATCATCCTCCAGCTCTGTCTCCATTACAGAGGGTGGCTGAGTGGGATTCAGGAGGTCACCAAAGTACTCCTTCCACCGCCCTATGACCTCCTCAGTTGTAGTCAACAAGGTCCCATCCTTGCTGTACACAGCTTGGATGGTTCCCCGTTTCCCCCTCCTGAGGTGGCAGACAGTTTTCCAAAAGCGCTTTGGCGCCACCCCAAAGTCCTTCGCCATGGCTTCGCCGAACTCCTCCCACACCCGCTGCTTTGCCTCTGCCACAGCTGCGGCTGCTGCCCTTCGGGCCCGTTGGTGCACCGAACCTGCCTCAGGCCTCCCCCTGACAACTTGTCCCTAAAGGACTCCTTCTTCAGTCGGGTGGCTTCCCTGACCACCAGTGTCCACCACGGTGTCCGAGGGTTGCCGCCCTTTGAGGCACCTAAGACCCTATGGCCACAGGACACAGCTGCACCTTCAACAATGGAAGCTTTGAACATCGTCCATTCAGGTTCGATATCCCCAGCCTCCACAGGGATGCTAGACAAGCGCGTTGAAGTCTCCCAGTAAGACCACGGTGTCCCCCACTGGAGCCCCATGCAGGGCCCCAGCCAGGACCTCCAAGAAGGCCGCATACTCTGAACTGCTGTTCGGTGCATATGCACAGACAACAGTCAGAGTTTTCCCCCTAGCCCTTAGGCGTAGGGAGGCGACCCTCTTGTCCACTGGGGTAAACTCCAGTATCCCCACACCTGCCCGGCGCCTCACACCTTTGGCAACTCCAAAGAAGAATAGTGTCCAGCCCCTATCCAGGAGTTTGGATCCAGAGCCAATGCCGTGCATGGCTTTGAACGTGGGCCCCGGGCTTCCTCTGGCCAGGGTCTTTCATCTCACACCTCTATCTTTCATGGGGTATTTTGAAGTTAGCTGCAAATGCTACAAATATTACCCAGTACTACAAATCAATCATTAATTAAATCCTGTATTCATTCTGAACTCCCAAACATCGTACTTCTGTCTCTCTGTATTCATAGATATAAATTGTCCGCTTAGAAATTCCTGGAACTATCCGTTAAAACTTCCGTTGTCACGACTCTCTCTACTCAAGGGCTCTGGGGAGATGGTTAAAAATGTCAGGATCAGAGGCAATCACATGCAGAGAAGAGAAGAGTCCTCACACAATTCAGATGGGAAAAAAGTACATGAAGGCGAAACTTCAACCAAAGGGTGGCGTCACGGTGGCTTTGTTCACTCTCTTTTGTATAGTCAATGCTTCATTCCTCAGACCAAGAATGGACTGGCGGTACAAAATTGCATGGCCCTTCATATAGTACCAATACAAAATAAATCATAAAGTGAACTATATATTGAATAAGTGCTAGGAATAAGAAGTACACAGTTTGTCAAAAGCCAAACTGTTGGATTCTCCTGCGTACAGAACATTGTTGAAAACTACAACCAGGATTCTAAAATGGCTGTCATTGTAAACACAGGGCAACTTAGTGAAAACACATATTTGTGTGCCTTTCTATAACAACACATTAATGACAATTTATTCTAAATATTACATTAAGTGCAGACAGTTGGTGAATCATAGAAATCAAAGTGAAACAAAGCACCACCTGCATCACCATATAAAAGCTATGTAATCAACAGAGTTCTTCAGATTTGCACTGCAATGAAAGCAGATGTCTGAAAATAATTATAATTACTTCAGCAGACATTATCATTAAGTCATCACAAGAACATGAATGTAGTCACCTAACATTACACCACAGAAAATACAATCTATTTTAATTATTTTGTTTGTTTTGTCTACTTGTTAATTTACTGTCATCCAATTAAGTTGGAAAACAAATAAATTAAACAATAATTTAAGTATAAAAAAATATTTCTATTAATTCTACTTTTTAAAAAAGGTTTCTGACACAATTAAAAAACAATTGTTTTCCAGATAATGAATTAGTATGATTCTGCCTCGACATAAAGTATATTTACCAAAGTCGTGAAGGTTAAAGCCATTATCTTTCATCAAGTCAAAAGAGCTGATCCCACCCTTTTCATAAATACCACCGTTTGAAACAAATGAAGTGATGAATTAATAATGACAAACTTACACAGCTGCTCCATTCTTTTAATATGAACAAACCTGCATTCCCTCTAAAACTTTACTTAATACTTTACTCAAGTCCTTGCTTGGTATAATATCAACATAGGAAACTGAAAATGTGTCTGACTGAAGAGCAATAGCTACTATACACTCTCACAATGTACAACAACTTCAACATGATTATCGTTGTAAAATTTTACATTACCTGAAATAAGGCTACAACCACTAATTCAAGTGTGAATATCATTATTATATTTTACTTATACCCTTGCAAACACTTCAACAAATAACAGAGCAACTACCAATACGAGTTGAAATAGTATATTATGTCATGACACACTGCAAGGATGTGGAATTATGCTTAACAAAGTTGAAAAATAATTTGATTACACCTGCAGTAAAACTTATAAAAAGTGTGGGTAACGTGTGAATTACATTTTATCCTAAACTACAATGTTCTGCAACGATTTGCTGCTTAAGTGGAGTGTGTGGGTGCTACTGTGAGCTGTTTTGAGATTTTTTTCTCACTATAATTCCATAATGGTGAGTTAAAAAAAGAAGACAGCTAAATTGGATGAGAGAAGAACTTGAGAGGTTAGGAGTTTGGTTTTGCAATGTTGGATTGCAAGTAATGACTGCAACTTCGCCTCCACCTCAGCCACCTCCACAGCATCAAAAAAGCATGATGAGGTTGTAACTGCATTAGTTTTTTCATGAGCAAAAACAAAGTCTCTCACACATCATGATTTACACCCTAGCTAGTAGTTAATTTCAGTTCTATAATGGTTTCTCTGAACAACAGTGCAGACTCATCACACTCTGATGTGGCTACGGTGTCAGAAGCGCTTTTTGGAGCTGGATTTACGAGGTTGTTAATAGCGGAGGATATCACATGAGGATTACTGCATTGTGATTATCACTTAACAATTTTGAGAACATTCAAATGCTGTGTTAAATAATGATGTGCTCATTTCGGTGGCCAAAATAAGCCAGTGTTCTAGTTGTTGCATGCAAATTTTCAGTTTTTAGCTTCAAAATATTCTTAATTCTCACTGAGAAGTGTTTTTTGTCAGCCTTTTCTTTCAGAAGTATCCTTTGTCAATTATTAAAGTTACCAAAACATCACGAGAAGAGGGAGGACAAGTTGAATGTAAACTGTAGATCTAAGAATTCTCAGCAGTCTCAGGCATAGGATAACATTCTTCAGTTCAAAGATGCACACACATTTGTATATAACTCAACTCATTACATCATATATGGGACATAATTTGTTAAATCCAGAGTGGACGTTTTGCTGATAACGTAGGTAAAAGAAACATGTGAACAACTAGCTAAAATGTTATTTCTCTTCATGGTAGCTTTGCTGTATTTCAACTTCATGGATGTTAAGTAAGTTTTTCCTTGTACAATTTTACTTCCAAGCAGTTCCCACAAGTATTTTAAGTGGGCTTTTATAACCAAGAGAAACATGAGAGCCTGGGAGCAGCGGCCACACAGTGGCAAGAAATGCACATATATTTCATTTAAATCCTGTGTCTTAAGATTCCTCAACATGGAGCTAAAGAGATATGTTCACTTGAGGGAGAAATTACTGGTGTGAGGATTGAATATGTTTCCAATTTAGCAGTGGCAGGAAGAGATTGAAAAAAATTTAATAAGGCACAGATCTGGAGATTTAGTGATGCTGGAGAAAAAGAAACAGAAAGAGAAGTTATGAAGAGTGTAGTTGCCTAGATGTAAGCTGACAGGTAAATTAGCATGTGTGGCTAATGGGGCAAAAAGTGCCTAGCCTTCATAGGCACCCTTTCACTCTGACAAAGAGGCAGCTTGTTGACCCAAACATTGCCTCTGTCACTCCAATCCTCCATTTTAGCATTTAAACACAGAGACAAACACCCCCCACTTTGACACTGACACACTTACTGACATACCAACGAAACGTGACCCAGCACAAGCACACATTAAAATGCCATGCATGTGCAGAGAGCAGAATAACTTAATCTAATAGAATTTAGAAAGAGTCAGACAAGAATGTTGAAATGTTCAAAGGATTTTAAGATGTTGACCTTTTGATTTTTCATCCATCATGCTTTCTTAGCAGAATTTAGAAGAAGTGAAAAATCATGGATCACAGTGTGCATCTTGAATAGAGCATGTGGAGTTGTTTACAATCTGCTCATCAAGGCGAGGGGTAAATCTCTTTCATGCAGCTCACTTTTTTTCTCCACCTTCCTGCACATAGCAGGAATCAATAGCCAGATTGCCATCTCTGAATCCCTCTGTCATTCGTTTTTCTTCCAATCACTTTACTGTGTATACCCTTGATGCCATGTTTGAGTCATAAATCAACACCTTCGCAAAGTGGGAGGAGTGGGAGTGTATGCGTGCATGCACATGTGTGTGTGTCTGCTTAGTGAGTACGTGCACATGCATAAATATTTGCGGATCTGCATGAGAGACACCACGGTTGGGTATTACCACATATCAGTGTGCCTGTCTTCTCGTCGCGGGTGTCTGAATGTTTCATCTAATCATTAAACGCTGACAGGCTTCACAGAGTAGCGCCACTGATCCCCGTCAGAGGAATACGGGGCCTGACTTCATTAGCCCTGTTAGTACTAAGCTGCTTTACCCTCACTCACGCCTGGCTTAACCTGCACAGTGATAAATGCTGTGAGAAGGAAAGATAGGCAGAGGGAAAGAGGGGTGAAACAAATGGAAAGCAGGGACAAAGGCATTTAGAGAGTGGCAAAGGTGCCAAAGTCATGTGCAGAGGATGAGGAAGTGAGAAATGAGAGTGTACAGATCGTGTGAACCTGCAGTTTTCAGAGGCACCGGAGGGGATGAAGTTCAAAGTGGTGTTTGAACTGAGAGGGATTTACAAATGCAAAAACCAGCAAAACAATCAATTAACTTGTGTTGCAATTAATAAATTACTGTGCTAGCACATTGACAGTCAAAGTGCTTAACTGGGATTCCGTGAGGCTCCTGTGTGATGAAGAGTTAGCATTGACCTCTGTGCACACATATGCACCAATACTCATGCACAAGCTAATTAATGCTGGTGCATACGCATCTAAGCACATAAAGATATGCACACACATCTTTGTTCTCAGTATATTTTTCCAGGACATTCATCTGGTTTCCCTCCTACCAGGAGCCCCCTCCCCGCTCAACACTCAGTCTTTTTCTCCTGCCAGCAGCGGTTTTTGGCTGGCTTAAGTACGCCCACAGGCCCCTGAGGGACAGCCCATGACGGATGGCACTGCGTGTGACTCCGATTCGATTCAGCCCATTTGATAAATTTATTGCTGGCATTTTGAAAATGAAATTAGAGGGACGTCTCCCAGAGACTGTTTTTCCAGCACAGGTGCCATAAATACACTTCATTTGGCAGAGGAGAGGGAGGAGGAGAGTAAGAGGGTGGAGAGGTGTTGGATAAAGGATGTCATTGTAGGGTGGCACATAGTGGGGATGTTCCACACAAGTAGGGAACTAAAGAATAAGGTCAAGTTATAATGATGTCCTGTATTAATCTTGATATTGGTGAGGAACAACAGTAAAGGTTATTCAACCACAGCCCTGGACTTAAATGCTATCTGCTGCCCTTCAATCTAACACGTGTATAGATGCACTGTAACAGATGTAAGACCTGCATCTCTCACGTTGAATATTATTATAATTGAGACTGTGGAGAGCAAACGTTGCCATCTTTCTCCATTTTTGATGTACAGGCACACACATAGCACACACAAACACTTGAACATGCACACATGTGGTTTATGTACACTATCTTTGCCTCAAGGCCCCATGACTCTCTAGTACCGATGGCACTGTCACTGCTGCATAGCTGGCCATAACTCAAAGCGTATAAATGAATACAGTAGACTATTTTTCTCTACATTCTCTCAATGTGCACAGCCAAAAGACAGGGGATGTTTTTGTTGATGCTATTGACTAAACAGATTTGAACTGGTCATATTGCATGGCCAGGAAAAGAAAGACAAATGCATACATGGACACACGCAAGCTAACAAAAGTGAGCATTAATTCACTGTCAGGGTTACGTGGCCTTACTTATCTCCCTCTCATTCAGTAATGTATATGCGGCTGTGCAGGGATGATGTACGCCCCAGCAGTCTCTGCTCCCCTTCAACATTCATCAGAGAGTGAGGCCCAGGCAACCCACATCACTTACCTTTATAGGCCCATCTGACAACACCGTACACCACATAGTCATCACATTCACAGGCCTCACAACGGTGTGTTTGTGTGTGTGGGTGAGGGCACACAAAGTGTAACCTGTCACACAGATGGAATCTATCAATGCTGCTTGCACTATATCAACAAGCAGCTTCAATGGATCTGAAGCTCTCTGTATGGTGAAAGATGTTACCATGTTCTCAGAGACACACTCCTGCTGTAAAGCTTTTTCATATACATGTTGTGCACATTATATCAGACCCAGGTGACAATGACAATATTTTCACCTGCGTTCTGCTCCGCTCTGGTAAGAGCTTGTACAAAACAACACATAAGTTCTTATAGGCGCAGCAGGGAGTCAAAGAAAGTTTCAACAAAAACAGCAGGGAGTCCTCCTGACTGATTGTCTGCTCCAGCATCGCAATCACAGAGCGCGACACACCCTCTGCCATTACTGTACCTCCACTACGAGGAGCAGAGGGCCTGGGACTGCGTGGTGCATACACCTGCAGGCTGCCGCTCAGAACAAAACCCCAGAGCTGTTTATACTGTTTGACTGTGTGGCCCCATCATCTTACAAAATCAAAACAGCCTACAGGTACATTCCTACAAACATGTCCCCCTCCTACATCTCCTAGCTCTCCCTGAAGATCCACTTTGCAAAACAATCACCTCCCCACAACCTCACATTAACATACACATGAAAGTGTGAAGGAGGCTAAACCGAACAGTGATTAGTCTTAAGATGAGACTTACAGAAAGCGATGCATAAACACAGACTGTGGGCTGTCTATCATTGCGGGCGAGCAGGATAATTTAGTCTAGGTGTCAGTGGGTGTAAGTGATTGACTTTGTAATCAAACAGATTGTTCTGTAACAGAAACACTAGATGACTCAATTTCAAATCAACATCAACAACACCATGAAATGTTTTTCATCTCATTAACAAAAATTCAGAGCACCACACAAATACACACACAGGGCAACACACGCACACACGCCACCCTTCTGAAAAACGTATGGGGATCAACAGGTGACTGATCGAATGCCGTCTTACCTTTTTGTGATGACACAGTGGTATCTGTAGATAAAAGAGAGAAGACACACAGAGGAATGTGTTAGGAGCTGACAGACTGCTGTATACTAGACACATAAAATGCAGGCGATGACAGCCATGGCAGTGATTTGCTGGGAGGGGAACGAGCCACCCATGAGGATAAACAGATCGGGTGGGGCGGGATTGTAAACAACCAGGGGGGTCTCTCATCTCAGACCTGTGGAGGATCTCCACTTCACCATATGTACGCATGCTTAGCTGTGCCTAGATATGCAAACACACATAGGGAAGTACATTGGGGGTGCTGAGTAATACACAGCAGCTTTGTTCCACTCTGCAGGAGAGCCAGGTGGGGTAAGAAATCTGAGTGCACACCGAAGAGGGACCACAAGTAGAAGGATGAGAGTCTCGAGACCCCTGGAAACCCTTGATCTCCAACACAATTTACTCTGAGTGAGCTTTTCTAATAAGTAAAAATAATGCCTGTGAGGTGCAGCAAGACAGAGCCAATCAGATCCTTTCAGAAAACATTTTAGGTTCTTACTCAGAGGCCACAAGAGACGCTCCTGGCCCACAAGGCATGCATCAAAACACGGGCTACTTGGAGGAAAAGATGTGCTGCAATATGTTTTTCATCCAGCACAGAACATTTACAAAAAAGAAAAAGACAAGTGTGGAATGTGTGAGGGAGAAAAATACAGTAAATTTAGCTTATTGTTCTCATAAAATATTTACCAGGACAATGTTTGTGAGCTCCCAAGGTTTCATTTTTATTTAATAGACTTGTCAAACTTGCAGAGACACTCTTTTTCATAACTTTGTACTTGCAGCAGATGAAATCCTATAGAACATTTCTCTACTGGCCATGTGCCCAAAAAACCCAAATGGCCACAGACATGGGAGGGGAATAATTGAATCCGGGTGGATTTGTGGTGTGCTAGGCTGAGGAACTGATAATCCAAAGCTCTGCCTAATTGCCAGAGTAAAGATGGTGCCCATTGTGGGGGTGGCGTCGGTGTTTATCAAGGCAGTGTGGCGTGGGATTGGACTGAGCATTAGGGCTTTACACACTTTTGTTTTGTGAGGTGTTACAGTGGATTTGAGCAAATATTGGCCCTCTGGTTATTACATGGTCTGATTGTCTGCTATGCGACTGTCCATAAGCTCTGCATGTCTAGCCTAATCTGAGAGGAGGCTTCAAATAATTAGTTAGTGAAGCACTCTCACAGCCTAGCGCAGTCGGCCTTATCACTAAAAGAAAATCCTTGGTCCATTTCCTTCTCACCCCAAAGGGCTTAAAAACTCTCACCACTGTTAAAACCTTCGGGGCAGCCGCATAGATGAAAAAATATTACCGACATGTCACAATCACTGGCCCACATCCTGCTCGTTTTGTCGTTGGTTTTGTAAAAAAAGAGACTACAGTATGTCAACATACAAGTACTTCATCAATTTGGCAAAGATTACAAAATATTTTTAAGAGAGAGAGAAAGGGAGATAGATGACAACTATCTTTTTTTGTTTGTTTGTGGTGACTAACAGACCTAATTTTCTAACATTTAAAATCAATTGATTTTCAACATCTTGGATGGATAAGGAGCATCACATAAATTGGTTTTCACCCGGTGTTGAACAAAGTACAGGCCTTTAAGAGTATTTCTGTTGAAAAAAAAATGCCCTTGTATGTTTGTATCATTAGTACTTCAATCATAGCACTTGTGCACTTAAAGAATCTATAAATAAATAGCAGTTATGATCCTCGGATGAGGGCTTGACAATTGTTTCTATATTTGTTTTACTCCACCAACGGTGATATGTCGAGGTTTCTCTTTTGCGACAAGTGTAATTATTGTAAGTTGCTTTGGACAAAAGCGTCTGTTAAATGCCCTAAATGTAAATGTAAATGTCTTTCAGTCACTTTCTTCATCAAAACTAACATTATCTCTGTGTGGAACATTTCCATTCAACAGTACACAGCATCTATAGCTTATTAGTTGAGAGTCAACCATATCCAAATTCCAAATGTTTATCAGAATGTGCCAGAGAATCTGTGAACTTACACATCGTTCCATGTTTTAGCTTTCACTATAAAATCTTGTAATCCCCAACTACATTTACAGATCGTGCAGGTCTTGCAATAGCATTACATAATAGTTTAGATTTCACTTAAAGGGATATTTAGGTTCGCTAATTTACGAGTTTTATCAACCTCAGAAACGGCCACATGACAACAATACACTGCAGTAAATGGATCCAAATATAAACCGCCACCAAAAAGCCACAAATAATGCTCAGAACAGCACCAAACTTCAGCAACAGTACAAATAGGGTCTCAGCACACAGTCCAGGGCATCTAACCTCCGCTAGCTTAGCTGGATTTCTATTGGGAAGCTGACAAAATTTACCACTCTTCTGCAGCAGCTTCCTGTTGACGGGAAGTCCCGACGAGTCGATTACCAAGTGCAGTAGAGTTCTGCGGCTCATGGATGAAAATGTATGATTATGACTCCATGGAAAAGCAATCAAAGTTCATATGTGTCTTACCTGCCAGTTTATAACAGTTATTATGGAGAGCGGACAGGGAAAAGCATTTCTAACCACACTCGGTAATCGTCGCGTCGGGACTTCCCCGACCCGGAAGCTGATGGAGGAGAGTTGAAATCTGTTTTTAGCTTCCCAATAGAAATCCAGCTTAGCTAGCGGAGGTTTGATGCCCCAGACTATGTGCTGAGACCCTATTTGTACTGTTGCTGAAGTTTGGTGCTATTCTGAGCATTATTTGTGGCTTTTTGGTGGCGGTTTATATTTGGATCCATTTACTGCAAACTGATAAAACTCTGTAAATTAGCGGTCTGCTAATTTGATCTCTTGAGAGGGAGTCTAACACAGTTTCAAGGTGATTTAGACCATGGATTAAACTTACACTGGAATATCCCTTTAAATTAAATCTAAACTATTATGTAATGCTATTGCAAAACCTGCATGATCTGTAAATCTAGTTGGGGATAACAAGATTTTATAATGAAAGCTAAAACCACAAGTCTTACAAATATGAGCGACTAAGACAGGCATTTCATTTTTTCTAGCACATCTCATGATTTACATGCACCTAGAGAAGGGCTTTTGGTGCATGCTAAGAGATCTGCCAAAAACCGCAGCTATAGAAACTTTTAACCCGTGTTAAGTATCAGTCTGACATATTTTATGTCAAACACAGTACATTCAGTATACAGTACATGCCAATTAGTACTTGAAACATTCTGGAAAAGAGCTTGCAAAGGGTAGATCAAAGAGTCAACACAACTTAACACAAAACTTAGGCTATGTTCAGACTGCAGGAAAATCACATTAGCTTTTCAAATCAGATGTGAAAGACGCAGTGTCTGCACTGTTATTTGTAAGTGATCAGATCAAATTTCTGTGTCCAGACAACCTATCTGCATGAGTAGCTATGGTAACAACTTTGGTGTCACTGTGTATGCTGGTGATGCAGCTTTCCAGCACATAATCCAGAAATGGTGATTCATCATCCCGCTCTCCAAACAATATATTATAAATACATAAATAATATTATAAAGTCATTGAGCAGACAATTTACTTTAGCGTGACTGTGGACTGTTGTTCTCTGTTCTGTCTTCCATACCTTACATACATACATACCATGGATACAATCTGGATAGACAAAAAAAAATATTTCTTAACAGCCTTGTTCTTTAACAGAAAGGTCTGTCTCAGAGGATTTTTACATGATTTTTTCAGACATTAGTAAGCCAGATTAGGTTAATAGGCAACAACCAGCTGGAAGCCAGCCAGAGTTATTTCCTGCAATCATGTACTTTAATTTTACAACATATTGACACTGTGTGATAGGGTTGGGCTGATAGATGAACTGACAGTCATCGACCACTGAGCTCTGTATTATTGTCACTGAGCTCTGTATTGTTGTAACATCAAGATTTAAAAGGCCCCCACCAGAGAGCAGAGGGGAGTAAAAAGCAGGAGAGGAAATGAAAGGAAATTTCTCGCTGCTCAATTCACTAATGTTACATCTCCATGTCCTGTTTATTATGTTCTTATTGAAAAAGATGCTGCCACCAATGTAACCATTGGTGGCAGCATCTTTTCTGTGGGTTGCTGTAGCCAGCCTCAAAACTGTGGGTTAATGAATTGCCCTTATGCACACAGTGTAAACAGACAGTAAACAGCAGGGTGCTGAACTTAGTCTCACTTTTTTATGTTCACATTGATATAAACATACTGGGTAGGGGTGAAATATGAAGAAAATGTGTTAATATGCTCTCTACACTGTTTGATAAGGATAGATAATATATAACACTCTAGTTTAATGATAATAAACAATTAAAAGAAAGTGATTCTTCCATCTTTAGAACATGTTAGGTTGGAGTAGAGACACAATGATGATTGGTGTGCCCGCATAAATAACTCTTCTGTTTAGGGAGGTAAAGAAAACCTCTGTCATTGATTACTGGATATCTTCCCAGCTATGAGCGGCTTATATAGATTTAGAGACTAATTTGCAGTGGATATGTAAGTGGCGTTTTGATGTGCCAGCACCCACAGCAGTAATCCTGTGGGTCTGAGTATTATGTAAAGTAGGCCATATGTCAATATATGTGCAAGCCTAGTAAAGTTAGGACTGCCCAAAAGCATGCCCGAGGACACCAAAAGCTATATTTTTAAGAAGAACTTACAAAACAAACATCAATAAAGTGTTTCCTGTACTTTTTGGAAGTGTAGCCTCTCACTGCCAAAGAGCACACAAGATAAAAGATGGGAAGAGTGAGATGGAGGGAAAGAATAACAGTAATAGAATGCATTACTCTTATACAGCTGGTAAAAACAAGTCAAGAGGCAAACACAGACAAAATCATTTTAGAGGCCCTAATAGCTAATCAGACATAGTTACAGAATATTCGTGTTGAGGTTCATAACATTCATTACCCATTAAAAGGACATCTATTTACCCAAAGACTACGTTTTTGGTCCAGTGCATAGAAAGCTGATAAACCAGTAAAAAAAACAAAAACATCATAACATAAAAACTGTGTATTCAAACTCAATATTGACGATATTTCAACTGAAGCGGATAAGCAGGCTTCTCTGATTGAATTAGTGAATGCTCTAAGTAAGGCTGGCCTTTAATGCCACTGTTTGACATTGACTGAAAGTGGGTTTAACCAACGCTCTGGATCTGAAGAAAGATCATAAATGAAGGAACCATTAATGGTGACTTCATACTAATTCTGCCACTTTGTTATGTCGGATGTTGCCACATGTTCACTCTATAGCAACAGAGTTCTGCTTGGTCTACAGTCAATTTCAGGACACCCATACACTTCTCAGAGAAAAAAAAATATGATTCCCTATCAAGTATAAGTTTAATTTTTATACCCTTATACCCTCACATGACAAATAACAAAAAAGTTGCAAAACTATGCAAAAAGTGCTGTGTTGAAAAAGTTGACAAACACCTTCTACCATTCGTGATTGTCGGTGTCAGTTTGTTGTCAGCGCTTTTCTGCACACTTTGGCATATTTTGTACCATCTGTCTCAAGCGAGCATCACAATATAGGACATTATATGCAAGGCAAGCTTCAACTTGATTGAAAAGCTTTCTCTTTTTTTGTGACCAATGAGCTTGTTCTTCCTGCTCTTACTGCATGTCTGGATGAAGAATTGGCACACCTGCACAAGACAGGATTGAAGCCATAAACACTGTGTGATGGATTTAACTTTAGTTAATGATGATGATGATAATGATCAGAGCGGCTTCGAAAATGGACTCTCACTTCTGAAGGTACAAATGTCTTGAACTTTGCCCTTCTTCTTTGTTTTTCCCTCTTCTTTCGCACGTCTTTGCTAATTCATATTTTAACCCACAAATACTCTACAATGATGTACAGAAGCTGTTTCTAAGGGTTAGATGTGGGCTTTTGAAACTGTAACATCTCTAACATTCTGTTATTTAGGGAAACAGAGTTCATTTTCTGGTTGCTGCTTTGCATTTCTAAAGGTTATACAGTTGTGTTTCAGAGCTCATCAGATGCTCTCGGGTCACATAACTTGTATAAGCACATGGAAGATAATGTGAACTCAGAACAAAAAGTTGTATGATTTGCATAAAACATCACACGAAAACCACAGTTTTGAAGACATTATTAGTTTAAATCAACCAACAGCAGTCACTGGCATCCTATTATGCAGATGGTCTATTACAGATGATGAATAACCAGGACCACAGGTGAGGCTGTAGATGCACACTGGCTCTCTTGTACTGCAAATGTACGCTGAGCATATGTGAGGGTTAAGGAATCACCACGCGATCCTTAAAATACACAATGCAACCCAGACTGATTGAATTAGACTGCTATTGGAAACCTGTCTTCTATTGACCTCTCAAAGTTGTGGCCTTCCAGCAGTCCGCTGTGGGAATAGTTTTAATTACAGCCAGAAATTGCCTTCGATTTTTATCCCCATCATGAAGTGAGGAATCCTAATCATCGCTTTATCAAGACAAATGAAAACCAGATCATTACTGGAAGATGCTGCAAATGTGCATATATGAATATATCATCACAGTGTGAGTATGACTATGTTTACATGTAACACAACTAAATATATTCATAAATGTAGCTGCATGTTCCTGTATGTAGAATCAAGTGAGCAGTAAAGTGTGCAGACTGCACTGGAAACAAATGTGGCTGTTGTCAGATGATTAACCACTGCTGATGTATCATCTCGATAATGTAATTAGAATGAAGTTGAACACTGTAGCTGTTTGTCTCTTAATCACACTCGCTGCTGGACAGTGACAGCCCATCAGTTGAAGTTATGAACTATAGGAACTACTATGTGATAGATGTTTACACGAGTCAGCTGTGACCTGGGTGGTGATGATTCAAGGAGGACCTAGTGATCATACATGATATTGATAGAATTAAGAGAAAATCCTTATTCAATCAGTAGCCATGTTTCTATTCATGTATTGTTTTGCATTTCTAAGGATTGTCTTAGAAACCAGTGAAACTACTTAATTTAAAAAAAGAAGTGATGGGAAACAAGGAACAATTAATTCACATCATTGATCAGCTATTTCTGCTCTGGGACAAGAAGAAGAAGCTTTTTCCATTCCAACTAGCTGACATAAAAGATTAATTACAACTTGCCCAACTGAAAAACAATATGAGCCTAAACCTAATCAAACCGCAACTCTTTCACAACATACATAACAGTCCAAAAGTCATAACATGCTAAAATATGTAAAATGTTTGTATTCAGTTTGATAGTCTAACTGGATGTTTCACCTTTATTAACACTAACTTAATCCTGGAGTGAATTATCTGCAAAACTGACACAAGAGGGGATCGCCATACTTTGAAGCGTATGGCCATTGACCAAGCTGCTGAATGAAGAGGTGTTGCCAATGTGCAACACATATACCAATAAACTTCTAATGAAACTATACTTTGTGCAGCCTTTTTCACCAACTCTTTGCAATCATTTGATGAAAATATTGCATTTTTTCTGAAGAGGGGTCCTGCAAGTGTGTTGACATAGAGGAGGGAGGGATATATTTAAAAACTTGTTTCACCATTGACAGAAGAAAGACTGACACTACTAGAACTGGAACTTCAACATAAAACATGTAAACTATCAAACTGTTGTATTGTTAACTATACAGTTTGCAGTTTGCAATAGCAGGTTACTGTGGGACCTGCTGTACATACACACCTAAATATAGTGAACATGTCTCTTGTTGTATTCCCTGCTATGTAAAACACTTAGATGACATGAGTCATTAAACTAATTCTTTTAAAAGCACATGCCTGAGCTCTTTCCACAGATGAAAAAAAAGTGGACAGAACACAATTCTAGGTTTTAATTAGCTGAGTGTAGCGCATGCTCATCTGCTACATACTGCACAGGGAGCATGGGGACTGCTGCCTTCTTGCTCATTATGTACTAATGAGTTGTCTATTAATGAAAATGGAAAGCATTTATTTTGTGAGCACAAAGGGTTCAGCTGGATTAATTACTGCACTACAGCAACAAAATGAAAACAGAAAGTGCAACATCACTCTTGTGTGGCACATTACCCATTAACCAACTGTTATCAGGGCCTGGCGAGTGTTGCTGCACGACACACAAGGAACAGAAACTGTTTGCATTGGCCATTAAAACTTCATGTGAGCTGCACGTCTGACACCGACATACTTTCTGTGATGCATACTTGCTTATCCGCCCACATGTCCATTCATGAAATCATCTCGTCGCTGTTACATAAACATTCTTTAATCTTTGCTAGATCATAATGACTTCTTCACTGGACATGAATTTCACATAAGCTCTTCTCTGCTAATAACAAAATGATTCCATGGAAACGGCATCCATAATAGGAATGAAAATAACAGTAGAGACAAATATTTTCTAATATTTTCATGTGAAAATGGCAGGTCATATGCTCACCATGGAAGCTAAGTGGAATGGGTGACACAGGACCCAGGGGAGCAAGAAGGGGTGAGCAGACCCACACCTCTTTATTAAAATGTATGTAGCAGCAAAAATGGCATCCTGGGGTGATAATATATTTTTTATTGTGCCGTAATTCCTTTCAAATGGTGATCAGAATCATCCTAATAGTGCGTTAATAGCTTGAGCTCCCATTGGGCTCTCCTTGGAGAGGTCGGGGGTATGAGGAGAGTGTCGGCTCGGACAGCCTCAGCAGATGGTTCTTGATCGGATATTAGAGTCTGGGCAATGAGGTCGTCTGGCCATGAGAATTCTGCCATGCCTAGGGGATAACAACCCCGTCTGAACCTCCGGCTCCAGCTCTGGTTCCAGCGCCAGACGAATAGCTCTGTGTCCCAGCCAGACTGCAGGGACATTGGAGCATTGACAGACTGCTGTCCTTAAGCCTTGTGACAATCTGGGCAAACCCAAATGCAGAAACATGCTTTCTGTTGTGGTTCATGTTCCTCCAGGAATTTGTTTGCACTCCATTTGGGCTGTACATCATTTGATGACAAATGGTAATGTAATTGCTACCGCTGACTGTTCTCTCTTTTTAAAAATAATCATACTGATAACCAAAATCCTACTTAGCTGGAAGCTTGAAGAAGATCTATCCTTTCATTTCAATCACTCAATACCCCTATTGTGGCAGTGTCTGGAGGAGAGATAAATCATTAAATAACAGGATGGCATTTTATGTGATTTGAAGCATCAGTTGTGTTGTATTAAAAGATGGGAGAGAGACTAACAAGAAGGATCAAGTCTTTGTTATTTAAATTGAAAATTAATCTGAGCATGTCAGTGTATGAATGTCTTTTGTGGGGGAAAAAATAATATGTATGATAAGATAAATCCTACTTTGACACCTCTGAATCATCTATTGGCATTCCTATCTTCCATTTTCTGCCTCATATTTCTGTCTCTCGTCAAAAAAGCCACAGAGGAAGCTGGGTGAATAAACACGAAAATCCGAGCTTTATTTATCCTTTCCCCTGCAAGGGTGACAGTCTAAAATGGCAAGGCCTCAAATATGACCTTCAGTTAGAGTGGTCCCCCATCAGTCATCACTTCCACCCACAGATCAGACAGTGGATGAGAGGTAGTGGCAAGTCTCATCCTCCTTCCCATCTACTCTCTCTTTTTAACCTCCCCCACAGCTGTCCACGCGGGATTTCTTTCTTTTTTGACTTTCCTGTCCCCCATTTTAACCCTCTCCTTATCCTAACCTTGACCTATCTTTGTTTGGTCCCTATTTTCTTGATGTCCTTCTTTTTATCACCTCTTCCCATGGTTGCCTCTCTGCAAGAGTTACAGTCTTGATGGGTATAAGGTATCTGTCAAAAGTGCCAGAGTCTTTAAAGCAAAAGTACATGTTTTTGAATATAAAACCCTTCAATGCAGACGATATGTCATGTAGTGAGAAAAAGAGAGAAAAGAGAAAGTAGATGATTACAGAGCTCTGACTGTGGCATCCTCCCTTGTTCGCTAGTCAACCCATTTTGTCACGGCAACTCACCTAATGACTGATTATGTTACACTAAAAAATGCTAACTTATCATTTTCCACGATCTGTGTCATTAGATCTTCTTTCTTTCAGGGAATCTGCCGTAATGAGCAGCCAGGCTTTGGCTAGTCTGATTACAGTATTCACAAAGACACAATAGTTAAAAGTGCTCACTATATATAATGTAGGTACAAACCCTCATGCGTATGCACTCAACAGCCTAAAACCCCTCATCCTGTCAGCTGTTTTCATTTATCTAACAGCCTGTCCTCCATCAAGGATATTGTTTGTGTGACAAACAGTTATTAAGAGTGTCCACTCAGCTTCATTTTTGCGAGTGACACTCTCTTAAAATGCTGCTTAATATCCTGAAGGACATAAAATACTGACATGTGTTTCATAATCAGATCAAAGACATACAAAGCCAAGCTCTCTCTCTCTCTCTCATACACACACACACACACACACACACACACACACACACACACACACATACAAACTGACAGACAGCTTCAATATTACAACATAGACAGCAGCGAAAACAAAATGTTTTCATTTACTTCTGTTTTTGTACCAAACGAGCGGTATCATCGACAAGATTAGTCTCCTTCTTTTTATAAACCAGCTGTTCAAGCTATGATCAGAAGTGTATCAAGGATTTTTAAACATTTTCTTTTAATCTTTCAGTCTTGTTTACTTGCCTATGTTTTTGTTTTTTTTATAGTTTTTTTTTCTGGGACCCAATTTTATTTAGATATAAGGTAAAGACAGATGCTACTTCGGCAATAGATTATCTTAAATTAGTGAGTTGTACATATGCTGGAGTGAAAGGAAGAAAAAAGAGAGGAAGGTGGGGAGTCTGTTTCAAAGCAGGACTGAACTATCTGAAGGTTTAGCAGATGTAGCATATTATCTCAGCATCTTGTAATCTACGTTTTTGGAGTTCATGTTGCAATAAAGTATTCTACGGTGCAATATTCAATGCAAATATCTCTTTCAGAAGCAAATGTACCACAATAACAGCTTTCAGAAACTGGTTTGGTGGATCGTTGCTTTTTTAAATAATTGCTTATTGCTTACTACTTCACATTCATGCGCACAAACACACACACACAAATATTAATAACAAATGTTCCTATTTTCAACTTCAGTGCACTTCTCTACAAAACCTTAATAATAAAGACTAGAAGCAGGAGACAGATAATTAAATAGGCCTCCGGCTAGACTGTGCATCCTCAACCTATTTATTCAGTCAGAGCACACAATGTATAGCTGTGAGACATCAGGAGATTATCCCTTTTGTGGAGGATTTTGTCATTTAATATAATGTTAATGTTAAACATGGTGTCCCATTTATGTTATTGTAAATATTACAAAAGCTTAATAAACACATGTAAATGAGTTCTAAAGGTCAATGCTTTTAGTGTGACATTCAGACTAATGAGTAACAAAAACATACCTGAATATTTCGGAACTCTCATTCGGGATGAATATTGAAAAAAACTTCAGTACAGTGAAAAAGTAAATAATTAGGAGCAATGTTTCTGTTGCAGTTGTCAGTTAAAATATAAATGTATTCTAGGCATGAGGATACACAGGATTTCCCAAATCTTAAATTGGTATAAAAAACAACTTTGTTATTCAATTCATTACACAAAACTACATGTACAGTAAGTAACAACACAGGTTGACCTTACACTCAAGGTCTTTCCACTGTACAAGCAATGATTTGTTGATATGTCTATTTATTTGTCTATTTAATTTCGTCTTCCAGGATGTTGGAGGATGCAGCGGGTAAAGTCAAGCCAGTGCTCTCTCTGCCAACTGAGTCATACCTCCTGGAGCTGCGTGTGATTCACAAGCCATTGAGTTGAATTCACATGTATGAAGTGAAGTAGCAAAAACAAATCAGGCTTGTTACTTGTGAATGTTTTAGAGCTCAACCTGAGTATTTGATTATTCAATCGAATGTATCTTACTCATTTATTTCAAGTATTGATTATAGATATTGATTTGTTTGTTAGATAGATGTCCGATTTTCAATTTTGGGATTCAGATACTCTTTTTTGCTTGTTTGTTTGTTTTGGTAAAGGAAGGCTATAATGAAATAGCTATTATTATGTTACAAAAAGTGTTTTCTAGTAAATAGGACAAGGTTCCCACACATACATTTTTTGGTGGCTAAATATGAATGTCAGCTGTCAGAGAACTATTTTTGGAGCTGTGTGCGCTCTCTCTGTCTCTCTCTCTGTCTCTCACATCGACCAACACATGACATAATGTTGCCAGCAGACACATTTAGCTTGGTCAGGCCACCCAGATATAATAACAGCTGCCTAACTATATTTTGCGAGTCATTTTAGCATTTCTTACCCTTATTTTTTATAACCCTGACAGAACAACAGCTAGAGAAACATTCTCCTCTGAGTGCATACTGACCACACTGTCATGCGACCTCTCTTGTTTAATATAGGCCTACTGTACTTATGCCACTGTTTTGTAAACGCATGTAATTCCTCCTGGTTTGGTACCATGGTGGTTTGGATCATTTCAACAGGCTGAGTCATTAACAACAAGCCACCTCCACACAGGGCTCACCTGCAGTTGTGAAAACGGAATCACAGGGGAAAAATTCCAAAAGTGAGTTTGTGCGTTTTTGGGCAACCTTATAAAACATTGTAACACTGCAGCTGAAGTAAGTCCAAAAAGCAGAGACATAACAGGGAAATGGAAATAAAAATATGAGAGGCGGGTAGAGTCGGCCAGTGTGCATGTAATACAGAGACCAGACGTGCAAAGAGGCTGAAAAGAAATAAGGTGAGCAGTTCAAAGTAATTTATGGCCAAACGCTAATAAAGTGGAGAATTAAGTGGAATAAAAAATACTAGAATAAGATATAACATGAGTAACGCTTCCATATTCACTGCTGATTGTTATTTATTCTTAAAAATGAATGCAAACTGAGCCAAACTGCCTACCCATGTAAGGTGGGTCAGTGCGAAATCATGCACATTAGAAAAATCACTTCTTATGAATAACGCTGGCACAGCTTTCTACATGAAGCTCCAACATCATCAATCCCCTCACAGGGATGACCATCAATACCAAACCCTCAGCCTGTGAGCACCAGTGAAAGATCTGTCAGTGTAAAGTTCAGCGAGACATTTTCAAAATCTATTATCCTTGAAAACATACACATGAAAAAGAAAAAAAAAAAACTTTTAGCCAGCATTGTGACACAGGTTCTACAAGCCACTTGGAATTCAGTGTAGCAGAACAGCTACACAACAGCCTCGGGGCTGGCGAAAGAGCGACAGTGACTGCTAAGAGAATGTCTAATTCAGAACCGAGGACAGCTCCAGGCGGAGGAGGATGAGGAGGCTGTAGGGAGATCCTGTCCCCTCTGAGTACTGTTAAAGCCAAAATTGGTCCGTCTATTTAGTGATCCAGCGGTCATGCCGTGGTAGCTTATGTTGATTTTATTGAAATATAAAGCACAACAGCATTTAAATTTACTTCTGACCTCAGCAAAAGCATTTTCTATGAACTTGAACTCAGCTGTCTGAGAGTCTTTAGGCCTTACAGCACTGAGGGGGATTAGCCTACAGGAGACAAGGCTTTGACACCGTTTTAAATATTCAGAATCAATATGTATTGACAAATTCAACACCTACCACCTACAATGTGCAGTTGGAAAAAAAAATATATTTGAGATCAAACCAATGGAACATCTAACACACAGATTAAAATGCAAAAGAGATGATATTTCTCAAGACATCCTTCTTTAGATATGTTGGTGAAAGACTTGTGGAATGACAGTTGGCATTTGTGTGCATGTATTTTTTTACATAGATAATGTGAAGATGTGGTCACATTGTGTGGTTGAATGTAGCTTTAGTGCACATTTGGAAGCTGTTATTCTAGGTCAAAAAAAGGACCAGATTGGACTCAGTATGGTAGATTACTGAATATTACAGGACTCAGGTAAGGATAAGGTAAGCCAAAAAAAAAATTGATTGGGACATCTTGTTGCCAAAGTAATCATGTTTTGCTGTTCTCACTTCAAACAGCTTTGCAAATTGCAAAACATTAAATTGACTACTGTAACTAAAAACACTAAATACCGAGCCTTTCTTCATGTGGTATCTCTGTAGAATCATTGTATTTATTTGGCTCTGCACATCAGATCTGACAGCACCTCCAGGAGCCTCTGCAACACCCTGATGTGGAAGAATAAATCCAGCTTTAGACCTGGACACACCTGAGGCCCATCATCTTATCAGTGAAGCCTTAAATCGTCCAGCATGTGGAAAGAATGGTTAGTCAATTGGAACGAAAGAGCCAAGCTGACAACCGCTCGACAAGAACAGATCAAGTGAATGACTCCTGTTGAAGCTCTGATGCAACATTTCTGATCTCGGAAACTGGCGGTCCTCCTGGTGTTTTTTGGCTCAGACAATCAAATATTTCTATCCCTAATTCTGCTCATCTATCCTCACTCATGAACAAAACCAGTGTGCAAGGATGAAGAGGGTAAAACTATCCTACTATGTGCTCTCTCTGCTGTCCTCTGCAGGGAAAACTGAAGCACTCCCATGGTGACAAGGAATGAGGGAGAAGGATTAGACTGAGATGGCTAATAGCGATAAAACACTTTGAGGACAACAAAAAGACAGGAAGTTAAGACAACCTAGACATGTTTGCCCAGTGGAATGAAAAGTAAGATAAATACAGATCTGAAGATGAAGGGAGTGCAGTAGGGGAAATGTGGTGATGCAGGGCCAGCCGAAGGATCAGCACACTCTGTCACACTGTCACACCCAACAGGCACCACTGTCAATCACACACACACACTCAACACCATAAGCAACAGTATGCCCTCACAAAAACATGTACGTAGGCACACAACTGTTCTTACATATAAAAATGCACGTACACATAAACACAGAAAATGCTCAAATCCAGAATAAGTTGAAATACTACATTGACATCCTTCAAGGTTTTAAGATCTTTCTATGCAGATTCAAAAATGCTCTGGTTCTGTGTATGAAAGGACATCTTTCTAAATCGAAGAAAAAATGTGATATAAAGATATATTTTAGTTAGTTTTAACAGTAAAAACTCTTCTTTCATCAGTTACTGAAGAAAACAGAATTAGGAGCAGCGTGGGAGAGAGGTGAGATCATGAACCCGAGTCTTTAAGAACGATGGCGGATTGTCTTGGAGGAGTCACAGAGTGATAAAAGTAATCATTATTTCAGCTCCCCGTTCCTTTTCACGGTTTATTGCCCTGAAGTTTAGCCATGCAGTTCACAATACAAGTTGTTTTGAGTACCTGTGGATGAGTGTGTGCATATAAACACTGGCACAATGAAGCACTAGGGCAAAAAGGTGGAACTAATCTGCGTAAGTGTATTAGTTTAACAGAGTGTGATGCATGTGAAGTTCGTGATGGTGGGCGCAGAAATACAGAATAATTCAATGTGCATGTCCATTACATTTACATTTGTTTTAATTGAAGCTGAAGGACAAAATCTGTGGAAAGTCATGGCAAAAATGCAAATATGTTTACTGATTTCAATAGTGTTGAATTTTTACATTTCATCCATTATTACAAAACCTCTTCTAATGGACCTTTAGTACCTTTGGGTTTTTACATTTAGGGCATTTAGCAGGCGTTTTTGTCCAATGTGACTTACAATAAGTACATTTGTCATAAGAGAGAAACCTCAACATATCACCATGAATAGAGTAAAAAGAAACATAGAAACAATTGTCAAGCCCTCATCTGAGGATTGTAACTGCCATCTATTAAATATACTTTAAGTGCATAGGTGCTTTGATTGAAGTGCTAACGATATGAACATATGTAGTGCATGTACAGTATATATGGGGGAGACATGGTATCTTAGGGAAGTCTTGCTATGCGTGGTTGAGGTGAAGTCTTTATCCCTTAAAGAACATTTTCTATTGACAAACAGCGACAGTGACACCTGCACACTTCATAAAATAACACACACTGCACCGATGCCAAAACACACTTGGAAAATCTGCCCCCATGGAGTCTTCTGGAAACTCATTTTATTCACAGCATTAAACCTGTTATCACATGCACATATTAAACCATGCCAGCTTGTCCAAAAGTACAGAGGCAAAGCTTTTAAGCAAATGGCAGTTGTGTAAACTAAAATGGCAATGTTGAAAGTCAATTCAATAATAGCTGAAAGCCATTACAACGTTGTCATTAACAAGGTTGCTCGAAATGCAATTAGCCCCCCTCACACTGCTCACGGCAACAAGCAGGGAGACGTTTCAATAAAAATAAAAAAAGCCACAGAAAAATGACAGAAGGGGCCTGAAAGACTAAAGCACTCCCTGAAAATACAGAAAGACAAGATTAAGAAGGAGACAGAACAAATTTAGGGGATATACAGTAAATCCAAATTGACAACTGTGATATGACAGGGGAGATAGCAAGCTAAAACAGCTACCAGTTTTTTCAGTACTGGGCTTTTTTTTTGGTTTGTTTTACGTGTGTGGCGCTAGAGCTAAATCCCCATGCCCCAAAACCTCAACGCAGAGGCCCAACGAACTCTTTGATTAGCCCCAAAACCAAAAAACAGCCAGGTCTTGGGCTGCAATAATCAATTGGGTTGTTTGAACCAACCTCCCGAAAAAGAAAATAAAGCAGCTGAAGGCTTACTAGTGCAATTAAAGTAAGAGGGACACTGAAGGAAAACAGACAGTGCTACGCATATTATCAGACTTCCACAGAGGTAGGCACACCTTCTGCTGTCGCTTAAATATATGTAAGCATTGAAAGGCACTTTTCTCACCCAGTTTTAAATGCTGTTAGACTGTATTTGTTGGGTTGTCGGTGAAGGAGGATGAGGTCGCAGCTAAATGAATGATAGGCATCACTGTCACACAGCAGACTTCCAGCAGGTCTCCTTGGAGATAAGAACCAGCTGTCTATCCCCAATACGCTGTTGTCAAGGTCACTTCTCTGCTTATTATGGAAAAGCCACCACTCCTCAATGCTAATTCTGAATCACAAAACTCCTCTTGTAATTTAATACATGATGACTTTCTTTTTGTGGCATCAAAATATCTTACATTTCAAAATCTTTGTTGCTGTAAAGAGAGAAAAAAAGTGGCTGCTGTCTTTAGATATAACAATCACCATTTTTACATCAAGAATAACAAGGGAGATCTCATGGGTGTCCTTGTTAACAAGTTTACATCAGTGCTATCTACACTGTAATAAACGTATCAAGGGAATGTTGTGTATATACAGCTTTTGTCTGTGTTGCTGCCTTTCCTTGCAAGCATCTGTAAACACAGTAAAGCTTTCTAAGATGGCCCCAGTTCATGAGTAGCATTTATAGCTTTTAGTATTTGGATATGTGTTGTTCTTCTATGAGCGAGGGGGGGGGCACTTGGCTGCCATTGATATCCCAGCGCAGCACTAAGGCAGCAGACGGGAGGGTAATGAGGAGGCAAATATGATTAAAACCATCTCCTCAGGCTGCCTTGGACCTGCCATTAAACCAACGGACACTCCTCATGCCTAATCCATCACACTGCTTAGCTCCCACTGAGAGCAAGGAGAGAGACGACTGTTTGCTACAACACCCTCAAACCTCCAATCTCTCCTCTCTAAAACATAACTAACACTCCAGGAGGCTCACTCTTTATTAAAGATCTGCCACTAAAGGCCCTGGGCAGGGGTATAGTGGTACAGAGCTGGTGACATCCTGGATACAAATCTACACAGAAAAGTAAAAGCCTGTCTCAAACGACATCAGAACACCAAGCCTATCTAATCAGCCACAACATTAAAAAGACGGTTGAAGTGAATTACATTGAACATTCTGTAAGCAGGCTATGTTTTGCTTGGTCCTAGCATTCATCTGGATGCCAGTTGACACGCACTATCCACTCAAACACTGTTGCAGACCAAATACACCCCATCATAGCAATAGCACTGTACGATGTGTGCTTACCTGCCTGGGCAGTGTTTCAGATCCTTTGAGTCTCCATGAGATTGGGACTGGAGGAATTTGGAGGCCAGGGACTCACCTCGAGCTTTGGGGTTTGGCAGGGTGCATTGGGGGTGGGGACATCGGGGAGTACGGTTGCCATTGGCGGTGTACTCGATACACATGAATCCCAGCGCCCAAGGTTTCCCAGCAGAACACTGTTCATTACTTCACTTGTTGCTCCTTTAATGTTGTGGCTGTAGACATTTTAACAATCACCCCTAAACAAAGCAGCAAAGTTAAGTACTAGATTCGAGACAGAAATTTGTAGGAATGACAGGCACAACCACAGACCCTCTGTGTAGTAAAGGCAAAAACATACGCTCAAATTGGAGATAAAGCAAGAAACATTTGCCCAATGAAAGAGATTCTCTGCCAAGACATCTAAGTGCACTAACGTGTGCCAGGAACAATAAATTACACAGAAATTAGCATAAGACAACAAAGCAAGATCATCTCATCATCCCCAACAGACTGCATCTACTGCCAAATAAAAACACGGGGACATCAGCCTACTGCATTACTTTAATTGATTTACCTGTCTCTCAATTATAAACCTTTAAACAATACTGATGTGATGAAAGAGATGTCTATTTATATCTAATGTTGATCAATCTTGTCTCCAGGAAATGAACAATGGACACAGTTGGCTGTTGGGGTTAATGCTGATGTAGATATGTGTTAATATCATCTACTCCTCTCTACAGACCATTATAATGCATCCTCTACACCAGCAACTCCTGCAGGCAGATACTGAAACACCCCCACATAATCCCCCCAAAGACAAGAATCATGGACAATCCACAGGCGACTCACTGTTGAGCAGAAAATGTTGGATTGTCATCCGAAAGCCTGTAGGATAATTATCAGCAGGAAGCATAGCCTGTGGAGAGATAAAGCATCTTGTGCCCGAGGCCCTTTAAATGAGCCCCGCAGACCAGCTGAAAGATGCTGATGTTTCTCTTTATTGAGGGAACGAGAGGCAGCTCCATTAAACGAATGGGGACTCCAGGTTTTGCACAATTTCAGTTGAGCACTAGGTGCTAGAATGCTGCATGATGATATGACTGCAAATAGGAGTAGTAGTAACTGATAATGCAAGGCTTGGGTAAATGGCCCATACCTAAAGAAAGAGGATGTATATGATACAGGGTTCAAGTTCAACCATCTTTCAGCAACAGTAAGAGGCACATTAACAATGTATTTGTAGAATGGTGCATACTGAGAGTTGTTCAATACTAACTGCATGTGGATTTACAGAATACTGAGTACTAAGAGCATCTGCATTTGTCCAAACTGCACCATGCATAACAATCACAAAGCAATTCTGAATACTGTAAATGGTTGAAACACAAAAACAGCACATCTCTATGTTATTCTGTTCAGCCTTGTGTTGATATCCTACTATGAAAAGACTCAGGATCCAGACACTCGTGAAAATCTTAGTGAAAGATGAAGATATTAGTCTTGCAGAAAAAGACATCAGTGTAAAAGACTAATAGTAAGCCCTTCCCTTGCACATGGGTTTGGAACCATGTGAGGCTTGCTGGAAGATATGCATATCAGCAATTACAGAATCGCTTACTTGATATGGAGGAAAATAGGCTGACAAGAAAGGTATATGGTCAAAGCAAATGACTAGTCCTTGGTCTTGAGATGCATGTACATTATTCTGTAACTGTTTTTTGTGGAAGTATTTCTTGATAATGAAAAGGTCAACATTTGTATGCTCAGAGAATCTGTGCTTACTCAGTGTAAAAAGAGTAATGTGCTGGTGATATATAGACCAAACTGGATACAATTTGGATGATACTATTTAAATATGGTACTGGGAATTATACCACACATAATTTATCATTTTCAAGAGAGGACAGAACTCCCTGCATCTATCAAACACAAAAACACAGTGTTTGAGTAGATCAACATACGTTTTCTCACTTTGAGCTAAAAGTGATCTAGTGAATGAATGTTTACAGGCTTGTCTCCTCACCTGGCTTTGTTTTGTGTTCCCTCTTCTTTGTGCCTAAATGAACGTGACCTTATCCTTTTGCCGAAGATTGCATTTCTTGATTACTGTCGCTGATTTTCTCCCTTACTGTTCATCATGTATGTTAAACAAAACTTTATATCATATGGTAAACCTGACACGTTCCAAATTGTGATGGCAGATAAGGACCAGCTTGCTTTTGCAAACACAAGACAGCTGAGTGTCTCTAATTAAGGCAACTTTAAACTTAATAGTTTTGATGTAGTATAACTAACAATACTACAATTTTATAAAACACAATTCTAATTTATTAACTGGTTTATTTCCTCACTTATACAAGCTGATGGTTGATATATTAAATGTATATATATACAGTTATAGATCTAGATTATATAGAGTTTTAAACATATATAACAATATGGATAATCTAAGAATTTTGCTTCTAAAATCTTTCGCACAAACATTCATGGCTGTCCCGCAGGTATGAACCTTATCTGAAGTTAGATAACAAGCCAACAATCCTGACTCAGAGAGCTTGGTCTGAGGGCAAAGACATTTTTTGTCACTGTCATTGCTTATGAAGAATACTGCAATTATGGCACAGCACAGTACAGTCCGTCAGCTGATAGCAGAGGGTGCTAAGACCAGTAGCCCCATTACCATCTTTTGCCTTCATGGATGTCAAACAATAAAGGAAGATCGAGGGGCCGATGGAATGACTGACCACTCTATTCATAGCCACAGGAAATGTTTCCTTTTTTTCTTTTTTAAACACGCTGTACTGGAAAGTTTCCTGATCCAAGTTTGGATTTCACATTCCTTGATGGGTGTAGTTGAGGACTGGAAGAAGATGGAAGATTGTTTTGACATGTACTGCTGGAACCAGAGCCATATGCGCGATCTGGTCCTGATATCCTTCCTTTATGTAAAAGGATCATAATTCAATTCTTACTTCCTAATGATGACAAGCCAAGTATGTCACCTTTGTCAAAGTGGATCTTGTGCCAACATGGGGCCAAGTATCCAACTGAAATATTTAGCAGGTTGAGCATGTGTGTTGCATTAGGGCTCTCCCAGGGGCAAGTCAGTTTAGCCGGGACAGAGAGAGAGATGAGAGCCAGATTAGTGCAAGACCTTAATGTTTTATGACACCCAAGGATGCTTTCATCTCCTCTGCATTGACTCATACAAAATATAAATACTCACACATGGAAGCATATGTGCTCATACAAACACACAAGCACACACATGTGCACACACACTTCAGCCGCCAGTTACAATTTAATCATTTCAGTCAAGCATCGCATTGCTTGTCCAACCAAGCATATCTCTGCATCTCTTTTTCTATTTCTTCTCTTCACTTGGAAGAAATTTCAATTTTGTGTGTGTCCTCACCATCCTGCTCTGTCTACTTTGGGGCAGCACTGTCTGTACTTCCTGATTCTGTTTCCATAGTGACTGCGACAGAACATTTCCTCTGCAGTGATGGATCCTAAACTAACGTAGCAGCCATGATGACACGCAGATCAACTCTGCTGACAGCGGTGATAACTTTCTCCCCCTGAGCCTCAAACTCTCTCTCCCTACCCACCATTTTCTCATTTCACACATCCATTCATTTACATGTAAACATTTCTAGCACTGATGGATATGCATCTTTTATACTGAACTGCAGTGCATGTCAGCCAGTGGTAAAATATCTAGTTACCGGAGAGAGTATAATCAGGCTTTCTGGTGTGCCATCATCAAAACTGCAGGTGACAGGAAAATGGAGTCTACTCATGAGTCAAAAAATGCAACATGCGCAGCAATAAATAATTCTAATCTGTAGCTTTTGCAAGAGAAGCAATAAATCCTGTGAGGGATTTTTCTCATACACCTTTTCTGTTGAAATAGATTTACAGCTCAATAGAGTGTATGCTATAAGACTTATTGACATTTACATGTAGCACCTTTCTTCACCTACACCATCAGACCCCTGGATGACCTATATGCTATTTGTTGCCAGCCTAATGAATTTGCCATTTTTAATTATTTCTTGAGAGGGGAAACAGGTACAGCACAACTGCATGCTGCAGGGCACTAATGGGAAGACCCAACTCCACTTCCCTGTGCCTGTTCCTTTTGAAGTGGTAATGGGCTTAAGGTGCGTGTAATTTCCTGCCGATAGCGGATGTGGTGGAGGGCCACACCTGGGCGCACAGGATAAGGAAGTGGGACTCAGGGCTCTCCCAGGGGCACTGCTCACCATCCTTGCTATCGTCTGGCTGATAAAGGAGCAGGTGTGGCACTGAAGTAGGATACCGATAATACTAGCAGAACGGGTGTCCTTTAAACCATGACAAGATGAACTGCCCGAACACTGAAGCTGGGATAAGTTGAGTTAACGGTCGGGTTGATTAGAGCATCCAGCCACTGGCTGCGAATGGGGTAATAAACTGGAGGTGTTGCTACACAGGATTTTGGAAAAGCAGAGCTTAAAAGCATGTTGTATATAGTAAACTCGTAAATATATTTGATGCATGAAGCGTGGGAATGATACCTTAGATAGTGTGCACCTCTGGTTTATAATCTTTCCTGCCAACACATCACATTGAAGGAGACACAGCGATGCATTGCCTTGACAGTCTGACACACCGAATTACAGTTTATTCAGACATTTCTCAATGTACGGCATAGCAGGATGCTACAGTGTGTTTGTGTACCAAGGCACTTCATAAAACTACACAGTGTGCAGTAGAAATTCCAGTATGCACTACAGAGTGTGCAGTCAAAGTTTAGGGGTATGTAGGTGGCTGGGAGGATGGATGGCAGCCTCAGTGTCCTCTAAAGTCTCCTGGTGCAGGCCGGAGCTGAGTTCACCTTCATCTATCAGCAGCATCGCTGTGACCACTATAACTCATCTTCACCTACACAACAAGATATGGATGGTGAATGTGGAGGTGTAGAGAGAGGGCAGAAAGCTGAAAAAAAGGGAGAGAGAGTGGAGAACAGTATCGGCTCCCTTGCTTGAATACTATCAAAGTCAAGGTTTTTGCATGAAATAAGGTGCACAGTTTACCTACTATGTCTCATGGAGACATAAAGGGAGGAGAAAACAGATACATAACAAGTACAGGCACAGACTCACACAAATGTTAACATTCACAGACACACTCACACACACACATACACAGACAGACAGACGCGTGTCAGAGGCTGGCTCTATTGGATTACCTGAGAACACACTGTCTGTCTTTATTGCAGAGGTCCTTGTCGATTAAAGTTGCTGATAAATTGATTAAGCCTCAAGGCCACCTGCTGGGCGCCGTCTGGCAACAATCAGGTTCAATTGCAGATCAATGTTGCATAAACCGGTTATCATGGCCCATACTGACCTTTTAAAAGTATATAAGGATAAAGATCAGAACTCAAAGCATCATCAACCAAAGAAAACGACTGGGTTAATCATGTCTGACCTGTCTCTTTGAATAAACCCAAAGGCTTTGCCCGCAATGACAATTTACAATTTCATTGTAGAGGTTTACTACTTTTGATGGGGAACAAAGTCAACGATATTCTGTTGATGCATGTGTGTTTGTGTATGTGTGTGTGTGTGTGTGTGTGTGTGCGTGTGTGTGTGTGTCCGAGCAGGTGTTCCCCCTCTCCTGAGGAGTGTTCTACATACAGTCACCTTGGGCTGTGTCTGTCCTGGTACTGAACACAGAGCACTGGGACAACCTGACTGGTTAACTGGGGGATTCCTGTTCATTCTCAGCGACAAGGATGGACAAAAGAAGTAGTGAAGAGAGAACGGCAGCTAGTGAGGAGGCATAGATAGACGAAGAGGCAGAGGGGTAGAGGAGGACACTGATGAAGAGAAGGATTTCAGAGGAAGACAGGAGGGGTGATACAGCTTACTTACTGGTTGTCTGACAGGATGAGAGTATATTACATTTTAAGAAAACGCTGTCAATATTTTTGATTTAGTGTAACATGTTTGTGCCGTGTCTAACGGAGAACATGGTAGCAATGCTTAATGGGGACAAAAAATGAAGGTAACAAAAAAAAATGAGGAAGGCAGCGTGGATAGACAGAGGGATTGAAGGTTCTCTGTCCCTGTCTCCAACTTTCACCCTCGTCAGCAGATACTGTCAGATGAGAGCAGGGAAGCAGGGCTGTGAGTGAAAGTGGTTAGTGGAGCAGAAAGATGAACAGAGGAAGCGAGGAGAGAGAGGGAATGCACTGCAAGAAATGTCCACCTTAAGGAGTCATTTAGCCTCATATACATTTTTGTGTCGTAATTCCTATTTTAATTTAGAAGAGGGAAGAATTTCCTGCCAAATGGGCTGTGATCCACCTGTTTTCAGTGTGGTTTCTCCTAATTTCAATATTTCTTTCCTACAAAACAAGTGTAAATATCCCAAGGCAAATGTATATAAAAAATATGATACCTAATTAAAAAAAGGTGGAGTTATATTAACACTAAGTAAGTCAAAAAATTATGATTATCTAACCAGGTGGCAAAAAAAGAAAGTGATCAACTGGGATAAGTGGGGCTAAAAGGACCAGAAGAAAAGAGCAATGCATAGCAGAGCAGAGGGGAATTGGTGTGGAGGAGAAGGGGGTCCATTTTCATGTGCAGTGTGGGGATTAGGGGCATGACACCAATCCAAACAAAGCTAAAGACAAGAAAAAGGAGTTAATGGAGCAAAACCAGAAAGGTGAGTTGGTGTTTCCCAATCAGAAATGTGCACACACACATATGAATGCCACTTAAAGTGATGCACAATAGCTGCTTTGGGTCATCAAAATGATGAAACCAAGGGAGGAAGAAGGTTGAAAGAAACACTTGAGCATAGAAGGAAATGAAACAACTGGGGAACAATGACAAGAAATCAGACACTGTAATTGTAGTAGAGAGGCCTTTTGAGAGTGAACATATTGAAAGCCAACTGGTGGCATGAGTGCATCCCCTTATGTCCTCAACATGTGATGGGGCTTTTGAAGCCGTGATGGGGAGTGATGAAGCGATAATGTTCAGCCCCTGAGATATGCTCTCTCAAAGAGAAACGTGTTTCTGAAGATGCAGAGATACAGCAGTCGTCCAAAGAGAGTGCGGAGATATGTGCACGCCGATAATGGGCGTACCCTTATCATGTTTGAAGGGTTAGCGATGAGCGTCTGTGTCTCTATGATGAGACCTATCTGCTCAATAGAATCTGTGAAGACTGACACACCTGTCCAGTGACATCCTCTCTATTCTTGATCTTTCAATTCCAAGCACCACTGTAGTGTTCCTTGCCACCAATGCAAGAACAGATATGGGACAATGGCTGAGAAGTGAACAGGATGGCCTGTGCAGGTGGATTTGTCTGCCAAAGCAAACACTTTGGTGTATTCATGTGACACTTAAACCTCTCTCTCCTTTTCTACATAATGTAGTGCACCTCAGACAAACAGTCTAACTTCACTCTCCGCTCTGAAATGACAGCTATAAAAGCAAAGTCCTTTGCTTTGGGCAGAATTTAACACCACATACCGTATGACCCACTAGTAAATGCCCAAGTTGAGCCATCCAGCCAAAACACCTTTTTCTTCTTCACTGGAATGCAATACATGAAAACATGCTTTTTGTTATTCCATTGCCATTTCCATTAAAACTGACATTTCATCTAAACTGAACCCTCCAGGGGAAACTAAGAGCTAGGGAGGAGATGAAGCAATAAGTCTGTGTGTGTAGATTTGTGTGTCTGTGTTCTGCACGGGTGCCAGTGTGGGTTTCGTCTGCATCTGGGCTAGATGGGAGAAGATGATGACCTGAATGTGTATGTAGGCAAATGTTTTTGGTGCGTGTATGTGTGTACGCGCCTGTGTGATATAATGTTTTTAAAAGGCATCATGAGCTAGAGTCTAAGCGCATGTAAGAGCCTTCGTGCATGCCCTTGGGCCTTACAACCCATCCTGTTCTTCCCCTGGATCAAGAGAAATGTCATTATTTGTAGCCATCAGTGAGGAATCAATGCAATTATGTTTCGAGGCTCCATTCTGCTCCTGCCTATAATGCATAATTTGTAAAGTCATAAACGACATTAACACATGCTCCCTCCGGAGCTCGCCTCTCTTAACCCTTGATGGCGTGATCTCCTTTGATAGAAAATTAATTATTCTGTTTGCTGCGGAGAATTGTGAGCTTGTACTGCTTTTCTCTACAGTGAAGGCGACTAGGGATCTGACACACGGTCTCGGATGGAGCCTTTTGTGTTTTTATTCCACCACGGGAGAATGAGTGACAGGAGTGGAAATGCAACAAATACACACTAAACCTCATACTGAGAAATGCATATACATTCAGACACACCACTGCGGAATGTGCAACTACATGAGCATGAGCTCTGTTGCGCTCTAACACAACAAGACATACTTCTGTTAGCTTCAAGCAAGCAAAGCTCAATCTGTAGTTAATCCCCTGAAAACACCCTGGAGTTTGTTGGGGCCACTGTGTAGAAACATGATAGACATGCCTCCTCTATATACCGGAGGATGGGATCAGTGGAAGCAAATCTTAAAATAATGGGAAGATTCAAATAAAGCATATATGACAGCGGTTATGGGTATGACTTCCAATGGTTTTGTCGGAAGAATATATATTTACTGACAAGCAACACTGAGAGGGGAATATTGATGCGGACATTCTGGCAGTAATTAAAACCATAATCAATCATGAAAATTAATCATGAAGAAATAAACAGGCAACTAGTTGTGCATATCAATCATTGCCTTCTCGTCCCGCCCACTAACAGAATTTGTGAATCAAAATGAACTGCATTGGATTCATATAGCAGTAAAAAGATGAAGAAACACTTCATGTAGAATGACACTGCACATCATTGCTTTTGCTAAATAATAAAAAATCCCATTTAGATTCTGGCTAAAGCACAATTTGGGGGATTTTCTATCTTTTGTGATTTGAACATGTTTTCCAAGGAGAAATGTAAAGTGAAATTGGTTTTTGTCTTGTCTAACTGTAAACTATGAAAGCTGAAGTGACACACTAAGTGTGATATTGCAGCTGTACAATTTGACAGAAACCCCAGACAGACGATGGAAGCAGATAAAAGCGCCAATCAATAAACGCGGAAACTGAGGCAAACCTTATTTAGGCTGGCAGAAAAACTATCTTTGTCACAGCCTGTCACAGTGCATGCAGCCATCCCAGTCAGATCTCTTTTTTTTATATCTTTAAGAGAATGAGGATGTAGTGTAGACCACTATATTTCACTGAACAATGTGTCTCCAAACAAAAAGGAAAACAAGGATGACTACCCGTACCTCTAGCCTCCCATTTCATGAAATCTAATCTACCTTATTCTCTAGGGTAACAGAACACTAATCCCCTTTCTTAGAGCAACTGGTATGGCGTATTATCATTCATGAAGCTCTATGTTTGCGACTTTATCGTGTGAATAATACTACCATTATGATTGTTGCTTACCCAACTTAGCTAATGCTTCTGAAGCCTTGAAAGTGCCACCAATCGGTCAGTTATTACTACTCTGCCAAGCACTGGAAGAATCGCGTATAAAGTTTTCCCTAGTAATCTCCACAGCAAAAGAAGACAAAATACAATGTAGCATTATGAATCAAGGACCTATTACTACTAGTACTTCCCCCAACTGGACTCCAGATGGGCTCCACCTCCTCCATTTTAAGCAAGGGACTGCCTCTTGGCAAGAAGTCATTCTAAGCAGGACACATTGAGACAGTGGCGACAAGCACACACTTCAACATACATAACTGACCCACCTCTTTATGAAAGCCACTTCATTCTGGCTCTCCATTCTAATGGAAGGACTGGCAGGATCAGTGGATTGACATGTTCTTCTTCCCCCTCTAAGGGCAACACAATCAATACTGACACTTTATCTACAACTGCATGACAAACTGTGTTGTGTTTTTCATCATAAATCAAATCTTAACCATAAGGCAACAGATAATAAAATAGACCTTTTCCTCTTTTCCCTCACTTGCACTAAGGCTTCTCTGTGCTGGACATTCAGCCATCCTGTAGCATTATGAATCAAGGACAGGAATCCCTTTCATTAACGAAGCACTCTCGGAAGCATTATTTATCTTATATAATATGTATTACTTACAATGTTAATACATAAAATAAATCACTGGCCCAGCACATCATGAGATTTCAGGAATGTCACCACATCTGACATCATTAATCAATAAGACCTTCTGTCAAAGTGATTATACTGGCATTTGTTCACAATGCAGATTTTTTCATTTTGATATGCACTGCTACCTTTAAATCATAGCCGATGCACCAAAGTGATCCCCAGCTTCCCAAATCTATCTCTTGTCAGTGAAGAACAGATGTGACAGACAATAAGAAAAGCGTAAAGCAGCATCGTGACTGCATCAACCCCCACGGGTGTCTAGTCCTCAGGCTTTACAAGAACCGCAGCATACAACAGATCTACTACTTCCCCCAACTGGACTCCAGATGGGGTCCACCTCCTCCATTTTAAGCAAGGGACTGCCTCTTGGCAAGAAGTCATTCTAAGCAGGACACATTGAGACAGTGGCGACAAGCACAAACTTCAACATACACAACTGACCCACCTCTTTATGAAAGCCACCTCATTCTGGCTCTCCATTCTCACGGAAGGACTAGCAGGATCAGTGGATTGACATGTTCTTGTTCCCACAAACTGTGTTGTGTTTTTCATCATAAATCAAATCTTAACCATAAGGCAACAGATAATAGAATAGACCTTTTCCTCTTTTCTCTCACTTGCACTAAGGCTTCTCTGTGCTGGACATTCAGCCATCCTGGGATTTCTCTCCTTACTGGTTGTCAGTGCCTCATACAGCCCTGTCCCCAGGTTGGGAATCAGGGCTGACTCTGTTTGAAAACTCGTTCCAAATTTGAAATCCATTCCATTGTATACTTTAGAGCTTATCAATTCCTTTAATCAATCTCAGCAATTCTTTCTGACTGTTCAACTCGTGTCTACACTGCTGGAAACTTGGGACAAGAAGTCATGGCGGAGAGAAAGAAAGATCATGTTAAGGTAATCATGTAAAGTCTGTTAAATGATGATGAATTTAAAGTTAGGGTCAAGACACCAGCAATATTTTTAAACTTCTTAATAAGGGTCTAACTATGCACAAATGCTGCTTCCCAACTGAGTAGCACATCCATTGAGACTAAATATCCATTGCTTTAATAACATTTGAACCACACAAGCAGGCTTAGCATATTATTTCTTTGACTCAGGATACCTAAATGACAACAGAACCTGTACAAATATGCTCTTCAGTGACGCAGATAACCTCTGTCTTCTTCGTTCGTTGTTTGTTCAGGAATCGATAAGAGGATTGTTAAGAAGCTGATCAATATGCAGGATCGATAATGGCATTTTTATTAATGAAATCTTTAATCATTGAATTTCCATTTCCACTGGTTCAGGGTTTTTACTACATATTAATTTTGGAGGCAACCGCCACAACCAATTTCCATGCTGCCACCACTTAAAATGGTCAATGTAAGCAAAAAGTCAATATAATCTTTTCACATCTTCACAGTTTTCTAACATGCCAGAATGGAAGCAAAGGAAGAAAATAAACACTGATTTCGGTGTCAGGTTTTGTCCTGATATCTGTTGTTGAGCCGGTCAGCCACTTTCACTTACACTGGAAAGAGGCTGAAATATTCTGCCTCTGGCTGTGAACTGTGTTCATGAAAACCGTCTTTAACACAATGCAACTACCCTGTAATGGGGCCACATTTTGATGAGGTTTAATTTGTATCCTGTGAACTGTTTTTCAAATGATGGTCAATCACCACCATTTGGTGCCAGGAAAAACCGTGTCGCTGATCCGGATCTTTGTCCTCAAGGATGTTCAGCCTCTCCCCTTCTGTCCCTTGTTTGCATGATGTCACATCTCTCTCTCAGTCTGTGTGTTTGTTTGTTTTTCCTCTCTGTTGAATGGTTTTGTCCTTTTCAGTGTTTGTATGGTCTGTCCTCTTTCCACATCACTTCCTCTCTATATTGGAGAGGAGGTGGTGTGGCTCAAATCCCACTTACTCATCTCCAATTTCCCCCTGGTTTGACAATCTACATTTTTCTGTCATTATAATTGTGTATACTATGATTTTCTGTTAATTCATTCTGTACATACAACATATAATGCATTTCTGTCTGTACTGGTAGGGGGATACCTCCTCAGTCAAGTTTCTTCATTTTCCTGCCGTTCAAGCTTTTTTTTGGTTTAAGGTACCATTCGAATCTAAGGTCTGAAACTGTTGTATGCTCTAGAGATTGGAAAGCCCGTTAAGGCGAATTGTGATTCATGATATAGGCTATATAAATAACATTACTTGAGTGGAAGCCACTGTCTTATTATTAATAACTGTAAATGTAGATGTGATGTCAATGCCTATCTTTGTGTTGCTATCTTAAGCAATAAATGATTTCCAAGATTAATGTTGGCAGTCAACCATCTACTGTATATCTTCTTACATATATTTGCTAAGGTAATATCACAAAATTATGTGATGTTTAAGCTTTCTTAAACTAATTCATAACCTGACAATAAACAGTATCATAGTGAACATACAAGTGAGGCCAGCTTCTGCTACTGCTCAGCAGTAAAGAAAACAGGTAGCTGTGGCAATGACAGGTGAGCAAAAACAGCAGAGAGTGGTTCTTTTCAAACAGCCAATGTTCCTCTTCCACTAACCTCATGACAGACAACAGTAAACGTAACCATGGTAACTATACACATCAAAAATAGCGACAGCTAAATTGACTTGTAAATGGACATGCCTTAATGTAGCGCTTTTTTCTGGTCTATGGACCATTCGCAGTGCTTTAAAACACATGACACATTCACTCATTCACACGCACAGTCATGCACGGCTGCCATGTAAGGTGTTGACCTGCTCATCGAGATCAGCGCTTCTTCACCAATGATATTTCTATGCTACTTTTGGGTTTACCAGCTGGATTACAGGGTTAGGGTGTAAATTCAGCATCAAAGAACTGATACAAATTCCAACAGAAAATCCAGATTTATCTGGCCACAGAGTACAACCATTTGTCTTGAGATCTTTGAAATCTATGTGTAAAACCTTTGTATATCTTCTACATCTACATCTTTTTCATTCGGCCAAGGGGTAGAAATTGTAGGATTGGTTAAAGGCCTAGTGAGTGGAATTCAGGTGGATTTAGGGGCAGGAAAGGAATCAAATATTCATAATCATGTTTTCATTACTGTATCATCACCTAAAATGGCAAATGTTTGTGTATCTGTTGTCCTAGAGCGAGCCTTGTATAGCTACAGTGGTACACTAACTGCTTTGACTAATTGGAGCATTTCCCTTAAATTGTTGTATTTCATTTCAGTAAGTGGCTATAACTCCGTGTTCTCAAAAACAAAAACAATGTTTCAAATAACAGCATGAAACATCACCTAATCTACAGTTCCCATACGCTTTAAAGTGAGTTTCAGCTCATTGTTTAGCTTTCTAGGCCCAACTTTACTGTTCTGGGTCAGTCTGACGGTTCTCATAGCACAGTTTCAGGCCTCAGCAGCCGTTTTCAGTGTGAAGACTACTGCACACTACTTACTCTGCACCAAAGCACAGCACACAGTTAGTTACTAGCTTACGAAAATAGTCACTAACTTATGACATTACAAAAATGTGATTGGTCAGATGCATGATGGTCCTGGAGCAACATTAATTATAATTTTCCAGGTACAACACCAACACGGCGTTATCTGATTTAGCAAAATATTAATAAATCTCCCTTGAATCAGTTCTGGCAACTTTACAGGATGTGTCTGGATTCTCTTTGACCCCCATTTAAATTGCAAACATAATGCAAAATGAACGATCGTCTTTCACCCGAAGGAGAATGTCCATGCTTTTAAAACACTACACCTTGACAACATCAGGTTAGTCTCAACTCTGCAGCAAGCCTATATACTGTCATCAGTGGCTCTGCATGTGTTTGTCAATATTTTTTTCCATTACATAATGTTCAATATTGCCATAGGCTCTGTCCTTTTTGTTTTCACTTCCATCTCGCATAGAATCTGTTTTTCTAGTCATTTGTACACAAACCTCTCCTTCCACTGCCACTATTATTCATCATGAACTATTATTTAATGATATAAAAATTAGTCTGTCACTTTCACTGACAGACTGCTGTTGCAAATGTTGTTCATTAAGTCTAAAAAATGTTCCACCAACATTGCTTATTTAAAAGCAAAAAGATTTTTACTGTTAATCATGAAATTTCCGACTGAAATCAACATTTAGCATCCCATTAAAATGAGTTATAGTGTTTCTGCTTCATTATGATGTGAGAGCTAATATTCATATTGTTTTTCACTCGAGAAATTTAAAAACAAAATGAAAGAGGGAGGAAGATGAATAAAAGATTTAGACTGACAGAGAACAGGACATGGAAGCGGAGAATGCAAGGAGTGTGAATACTGCTGAGTGTTAGTGGAGGTCAGAGGTCAGGTCATTTAGTGAACTCTTAATGGAGGGTAAATTTGTGAACTGGGGGGGTTAGCTAATTAAGGGTGACTCCGAGTAGCATAATTCTACCTTAATAAGTCAAGCTCTTTTGTCAATTATTCATTACATCCCTGCCTCTAGCCACCCCTTTGGTGAGGGCATAGCAAACACACAAACACATCAAAACATGTACCCACAGACACACACACACACACACACACACACACACACACTCATCTATAAACATGTTTTATTTTCTTTAACATAATTCCCTAAGGTCTTTCAGTTGAAAATAAGTTGTTAAACTATTCCATCTAAATTTTATCTTTGTAGAGCGAAATCCTTGATCTTTCCATGTCTTAACAAAAAAGTAAGTTTTCTACAAAGAACAAGATATCTACTATAGGAAACTTTATGAAATAGCTTACATGGCCAAGCTTAACAATTCAGAACTGATGTGGTAACAAAAAGAGGCAGCATAAACAAAATCACTCTCATACCCTCTCTTGAAGGTTTGTTGAAAATGTTGCTTTTTCATGACAGCGGAAATACAAATTTTATGATGGTAGACACACTAATGTTAATTGCACAGTATATCCATACTTCAAAATGTTTGTTAATTGGTACACATGTTTATTAATCTTCCCTTTAAACAGCCAAGTAACCCTGCTCCAACTATCCAGCTCATCTGCGAGCAGTAAAAACAGTAAAACAGTCAGATTTCAAATAAATTTCATGGAAAGACAGAGTCAGGAAAAAGCATAGATTTACCTAGAAGAACTAAATACCAGATGCAATGATGGCAGCCATTCAAACCAAAAAGAATTGCTTGCCTAGTGCATACACAAAAAAATGTCTGGCTTCCGTGTTAGCTTCCTGGTTATGTGGCCCATTGATTATGCACAGAGGATTTTCCACCACTGGCCTGCCTGCTAGTTTCCTCTGGGCCCATAAACTGTACATTGTGATGACATCACATTCGCTCTTGCCCGCAGTGGAATATTTTGCTGCAATATCGCAATTGGCCACTGGGATGGACTGGACTGCTCTGTAGGTTCAATTGAAAAATCTATGAGAATAAGTAACTGAGTATCGGTCCAGATAGCACCACCATGTGGCTATTCAAAGGGCATTTTGATCACAATTTCATACTGGACCATTTCGCTTTATTTTTTGCTAAACACAGGATTACTATATTCGAAATTTGGCCAATAAGTCCTCAAAATGAATTAAAAAATTCGTTATGTATATGTTGTAACTGAGCCATGAATGTTCACATTTTCAGATCTGAAAACAAGTTGGGCGAAATAACGTCCTATGTCACTTCAAATATATAAATAAATCCAGTTTGTGTTATGATCAAGGTGTGGTGGGATTAAGGTACAAACATGTCTTGGTTAGAGTTAGGGAAAGACCACTGTTTGGGTTTAGATGATACATAGATACATTTGGTTTGGGTTCAAATACTGTTAAGGTAAGACGGACCTTCATTGTCTAGGGGAAAACATTCAAGGATTGCAAAGAAACTTGTTTCAGAATCACGATAATATGAGATTGTTCTCCTGTTTAGTGTACATCACTAAATGTATTTTGATGCAGCTCTGGCTCCAGATGCAGTTTATAAACCTTTAGGAATTTTCTATTATGTATAATTGTGTGCTCTCTGAATGAAAAGGAGCTACCTAATACACAAAATTAGGAGGAAGAAAGTGCCTGAACCAAACTCAGTTCCTTTCTGAATTTCTATTCCCAGATCACTGTCTGGATGTGTTCCAGCACATTTCCAACCCTGACACTAACACAAACTCATATGATGATGATAAGTATAAAACCGCTTTTTCATCACAAACAACCTCAGCACAACATCTGATGAATTCCAAAGTGTTTGGAAGAATCATGAACTGCTGAAAACTACTTCAAATTCTACCCCTGTTGCACATAAAACATAATATTAATAACAGCATCAGATCCTGGAGCCTCACCTTTATTTGACTGTGGAGGCAAAGCGAGGCGCCCACATCTCTGCTCGCATTCACTTTCTGCTTCTCATTTTCCCCAACATGTTGCCTCAGATAAGTAATGTAATCCTGGAAAAGGTTACGTCTCTAAAACAGTGCAATCATATTAAAAGCTAATGGATACATAAAATCAAGAGCTCATAGGTGATGATTAATCAACTGCTGAAATGCACTGGGTTTAAATCAGTTTAGACTGAATTAATCCCCAACCAGCCACTGTTCTTCTCCTCTGGGCAATTTAGTGAGAAAATACAATTATGGCCTTTGAGTTACACCTCAGCGGTTCATCTCACCTCTGTGTTGCTCCAGAGCGCCAAACCAAGCCTGTATGACTCAGTATGCACCTGCCACAGTCTCAAATGACATGATTAGAAAGAAAAATACATATATCTATCAAATCCTGCCATGGAACCTTAGAAGCTATGCATGTGCATTAAAGTGAAACTCTCGCCAAAAAGCAACCAAGGCTTTATTTGTGATTGAATATGAGTCAAACCTTCATGTAAATGCATAATTACGACGAAAGAGGCACTTTTAAGATTTACCGTAGTTTCGTTTTTGGACAAGTTGATTTTCAATGGGGTGCAGGGGCACTTTTACGCTAGCATTTAAATCACTATTTTTAAAACACTAAGAAGGCTCGACACAAAATGAAATTTTACTCATACAGGGTCTCTTTTTAGTAAACTCTGCGTACACAAACAATGTTTTCAATGCTCGTGTTCTTGTGTAGAGACCCTGGTGATTCTATGAGCAAAGATTCATGTTGTGTCAAGCCTTCTTAGTGTTTTAAAAGTAGCGATTTTGATGCTAGCGCAAAAGTGCCCCTGCACCCCATTGAAAATTAGCTTGCCCGAAAACAAAACTACAGTAAATCTGAAAAGTGCCTCTTTCGTCGTAATTATGCATTTACACAAAGGTTTGACTCAAATTCAATCCCAAATAAAGCCTTGGTTGCTTTTTGGTGAGAGTTTCACTTTAAAGTGTAGTGAGTGAGCGATAAAAGACAGTTATTTTCAGGGGACAGCCTGACATTCCGACACCCCTCCATTGCGAAACCCCACCATTCCGAAACACCCCACTCAGAAACACCGCTGTTCCGACCCTCCCCTCAAAACACAGCTGTTCCGAAATTAAACACCGCTGTTCCGAAATTGATTTTCAAGTTTACATTACTTCCTACATCAAACACTGCCGTCCGCTCACCGGCCGCACTCACACAACTCATTGTTTTTTATTGCTAATGGGCCTATGTCACTATCTTCATTTATGTAGTATATTTTCGCTTGCAGCAAACACATTCAAATGTTTGTCTAATCTTTTTACACGCGCTATCCGTGGTGCTGAAATCCCCACTTCCAGCCGCACTCGCACAATTCTGAAATAAACTGAAGATCGGTATAACGCATTGGAGCAATTTTCATACAATTTTGGATATTTAGCATGATAAAGTAATTTCAATTCAACATAGCCATTTGTCCAGCTGAAGCATAATGAGCGTTATGTCATTAATATGAAGTAGGCTTGTTTTGCGGTTAATCAGCCACAAGATCCATTTAAACCCACAAAGGAAAAAAGGATAAATGCGCAGCCTCCGTTTCCTTTCTGATTGTGTCCGTTCGGAGTGGGGGGGTTTCAGAATGGAGAGGTTTCCCCAATAGCCTTTTCGGAATAGCGTGGTCTTTGAAAAAAAAGGGAAACCCCGCCATTACGATGAATTGAAGTCCATGTTCGGAACAGCGGGGTTTCAGAAAGGCGGGGTGTAACCGTTATTTCAAGTTGTTTTTTCCGACCCATATCTTGTCACTCAGGTTAAGACAGCCTCTGCTGAGTTGGAAAACTGAAACTATACTTTTGGATGCAGGAATAAAGATATTATTTCATATTTCATAGAGCTCTGGGCGTACTTCTTGCCTATTTTTTTTTTTTTTGCACCACTGTACCACAGTGTATGAGGGCTTGGGGGGTACTCTCACGGTTCCTCCTTCCTAATCTGACTCAAACAAACTCCTGTGACGTAGCGCTGCACATTTCATCCGTAGTTTCCCATTACCCACTCAGCCAGTGCAGCAAAGATGTGCTCTTCTGTTCCCTACTGCAGTGTGGGTCAAGAGGTAGCGCTCTTCCCCAGGACAAGCTTAGTGTGTGTGTGTGTGTGTGTGTGTATGTGTGTTTGTGTGTGTGTGTGTGTGTGTGTATGTGTGTTTGTGTGTGTGTGTGTGTGTGTGTGTGTGTGTGTGTGTGTGTGTGAGAGAGAGAGAGAGAGAGAGAGAGAGAGAGAGAGAGAGAGAATACAAACGTAAGGTTTTGTAGATATTTCCAACAAAGTTACAGTGCTGAAAGTATTAGTGCATTGAGTTTCAGGCATTTTTCTACATAAATCCTTAAACCATAAATCCTCACAGCAGCCTCAAACTGGCTGACCATATCAGATGCCTACATTGCCATTACAGATTATGTGTCTCAAGTGTTGTTAATTTAAATGAAATTTGTAATAAATTAGGACAGGAGCGCTACAACAATCAATCTTTTCATCAAGAGCAGCTTTTGAGCTGTCCCTGGGAGAGACACCATCTATCTTTTCATGGAATGAGAGCACAAGCAAAATCCATTTAAAATAGCAGAGAAAAATGATAAAATATTTAAGAAAAAATACATCTTTAAACCTGCTAGTAGAACACATATACCAACTCAACACAATAGGTGGAGTTTTACCATTACACATGGAAATAGAAACACAAAGAATAGATAGTGTTAAATGCTTGTAAAGCCCATCAAGGCAAATTAGTGATCTTGCGATGCTGAGTTATATAAACAGAATTTACTTGACTAATCTCAAAACACACAGACAATTTTAAAAATACCTATAGTCTGGTGCCAGCATACAGTATGCTGCATGATGGCTTGGAGAAGAAAATCCAAATGAGTATTTGTACTGGGTGGTGTTTTAATACTGTTGATTTTTATATAATGATACCATTTATTGAGAGGCTGTTACTGCACACAGCATGTTTATTTGCTGTTTGGGCTGGCTTTCATCAACTTTTCTGTTGGTTACGTTATTAAAGAGCATAAAGGACAGAATAAGCATACGTCTAACCCTCTGTCAGATTGTGATGATATGTGGGTTTCCGTGAGGTTCGGTGTTATATTCTGCTGCTTTCATGGTGTATACAGTATGTAGTAAAAAAATAAAACTAAAAAAGGAAAAATCTGTTTTCTACAAAGCTAGTTTTTAATATTTATTCACATCTGACCCAAATAGTTTCAGGAAATAAATGTATTTTTTTTTCCTCTTGAAAGCGAGGGTGGTTTTAATGTTTTCCAAGAAAAGGACACTGACAACATTTGTTCAAGAATGAATGGCAGCCAGGCAGACTGTCTGGCATTCACACGCTCCATATGGTATAACAATCGTTTAAATGCAGACATTTAAATGTCTCCACTTCAAGGAATCACCTGTTTTTTGTTTTTTTTTGGCACGTCTTTGTCTAGCACACAGGATGTGTCACTCTTATTCTTGTTTCCTCAAGAATCTTATAGATGAATAGGGCAAAGCTGGACTAATGTAGTGCGATTATGTGTGTTTTTTGTGCACACGGCTGCGTGTGTAAGTCCCGCTCTCTGTTTTTTGGTCGCTACTTGTCTATAAATGTGTTTCTGGGAGAGTGTGTGCTCGAGTGTGTACTCATTCTGTCATTCTGGTTCCCGTTCTCTTAGATGCCCACTGAGAGAAGCAAATCCACTCAGAGAAACAAATAGTTCCCCTGTTGTGAGCGTGAAGTGGCCATAAAGAGAAAGGGCCACGTGAGAAACAAACGGGAGAGAGGGAGAGAGAGAGAGAGGGAGAGAGAGAGAGAGAGAGGAAGAAAGAAAGAGAGAGAGAGAGAGAAAGGGAGAGGTGCCTACAAGTGTGACAAATACAGTAGTGACGCCAGGTGCAATGTGTACTCTCTCCTCCCTCTCTTCCATCATCTATCTATCCTTGCCTCTCTCCTCTACACCTCAACAGTCACTCCCTCCCTTTTGCCTTTACCTCTTGCCCTCATTTGCATGCCTTTTCAGAGGAAAACATCCCCACGTTTGACAGTGGAAATGAATTTCAGTATCGCTGAATATACCTAATTTAACAGTGAATTCAACAGCAGTTTGCTGAGGAAGGATCTTGCTTTGGAATCCATTTATCCTTGAGAAAACCCTATAACTCAGCTCCAGCTTGCTTTGAAACACACAGATAATAGCCGCAATGTGGAGTTAGGGGGTTTCTGCTTCGGCGTACAGTTTATCCCTGCTGCTGTTATTACTGTGGTCAGTCCCTTTGTACTGGGATCCATATTCAAATATTGGGGATTTATGGGTATTGATGTTTTTAACCTCATTCTTGCTGACATGTTAGAATTCAAAATAGCATTCCAGGGTAATGGCAAAGCAGTGATGCGGAGACATAATTTATGGATACTGTTTGAATGTCAAAACGGCGAAAACCACTGGCACAGCACAAGAGACAAAAGCGTAGATAGGGAACTTGGGGGAGAGGCAGGCGTAAAACACTGAGAAACGAAGGCAGTGAGAAAACAGGGAGACAAAGACAGAAATACAGATTGAGTAGATTAAGGGAGCATTGCTGTGTCTGAGCTTCATAGGCATATATAAGCTTGATTCATGCAAATCAATGTGGTTGTCAGCATCTAAGACATGGCCACAATGGACCTTTTATGCTGGCTAAAGCTCAGTACTCTTCTTGATTGCTACAGGGCAGTAATTATTGAACATATCCAGCCAATACACCGTGTCTCTGGTTACAAAAACTGTCAACTCTGTATTTTAAATGACAGCGGCTCGATAATACTGGAATATCAAATAAAACTGCAGCTTTGCTCCATCTTGTGCACACACACTCCCTTCGCTCTCATTGACTCCCATTTCAAATTCCATTCTGTCAGCTCTCTGAGCATGGCTAAACACCAGCAAATGAATTCAGTAGGTGGTGATGTGTGTCGGGTACTGCATGTAATAATGCATATTAAAATTCCATAATTGGAGTCTAATTAGAGAGGTATTAAAGTCTACTCAAAACTCTAATGCAGTCGTCTCTGAGCAAAGTAAGCAGAAGTCAAACTTTTCTCCCGTGAGGTGCTTGAAGTTAGAAGAGAAGGTGCTTTCACTATGCTGCCGTGGTGACAACAGCTCACCTCAGATCAAATTTTACTTTGAATGTTTCTGTGCTAGAGGTGAGCGCTCAGTTTTAAGAAGACTCCCAGCTTTGTTCTATTTCATGAAAAGAGACTGTAGCCATCAAGAGTCCTTGCAATAACTGATGTAGAATGACCCCAGGTAACAGCGATCTGTCCATCTGTCCTCACTTCAGTGTTTCGTGACTATCAAAAGCAGACTACAAAATAAACTCAACATTAATGACAGATATATTTATTTGTCACAATCAGTCAAAAGAAGCCAGGGATGATCACAGCCATGCAGCTGTCCCTGAGAAAGCACTTTTTTTGGCTTTTAAATGCATCATTAGCACAAGGTATCGCAGTAACTCTGTGCACACAGGAGCCATATCCTTGTCAAAAGATACATTTTCCATCCCAAACAAATGTGAAACTAATGGAGTGACGCTGGCAGTATTTTGGCTATGCACGGACTGTACACCTCATATACTACTCAGCTCTGTTTCATCCCGTCAGCAGTAAAACGCTAACACCTTCTGCACCATGTCCCAGATTTGGACCATTTGCATAAACTGCCATCTTAAATTATTCACAGCTGCTGTCTTGGCTTTTCTGACTAATTATATTTTGAGCTCCTTTGCTTTCTTTTTTAGCACTTAGACAAGAGTCCCAACACACACTCTGACACACATGACACATACATACATGTGATGCACACCATCAGTATGGCCAGCAGCTTCAAGACCATCAATAATCACCTGTCTTGTGTTGATTTGTATTTGATATTATATAATAATCTTCACATGAATATCTTACCTCTATGCCTTCCATGTGAATTTGTGATATTTGCAGCATTTAGAAGATAACAGTGAGTCTAATAATAAACATTATGATTGAATTGGCTTATTAAATTGTCTATCTAACTGATTACTGTGGTTATTTCATTGCAGGACAACACAAATATGATATTCTGCTCCAAGAAATTTAAAGGAAAAACATAAACATGTCCTACAGCCGACTTTTAAAACTCTACACTTACAGTACAGTTTGTCAGAGATGAGTGGGAATACCTGATGCATCTAACAATTTTATAGTGTTTATTTTCTTGACAACAGAAGCATAATTACAGCCATTTCCTCCCAGACAGACTTTCCTTGTGAAAAAAGAACCTGCAGTTACCAAATGTTCAATATTTTAAGCTCATTGGAAGAAAACCTGCACTTTCTCTCCTTTAAGTAGTACAGCACCAGCTCTTAATTAACAATAGTGCATTCATAGCAACTCTACTGTGGCTGTGCTCATTTACCTCTTCAGTGTTCGTAAACAGCTCACTAAACTGAAAACACAAGGTGACACAAAAGTTTGTGACTCAAGGTAATGTGAAGTGCGCTTCTGGTAAATCGACCTGAGAGAAAACACAGATGCCCAATAATACCTTACATAACAATTAAAGAAAAGAGCTGATGCAAACACACATGCCTTTGTGTTATCCACAAATCTTATTCCACTTCTAAACAGCATGTGTGACAATCCAAGATAATATAGCTGACAATCTGCCACACTTGCAATCTCTCTAAAAACTCTGCTTTTTCTCCCAACTCACTGATTTTCTCATTATCAAGTAATCTGGGTTCAATAGTTGAACGCAACAGAACTTGACAATTGCTTAATTACTATTAGGTCCTCCTCATCCCTCTGAGCAAATACTGATTTATACTTTCATTAAAAAGCATTAGATATCTCATCCTTCCTTTCCTCCTTCCTGCCCATTTTCTTCCTTATTTCCTGTTCCTGTCCCTTGTGTCTGTTGTGTGTAATTTAGTATGGCTGTATGTGTGCATGTGTTGTACACTTGTTATATTATTCTATAATGTGCATACAGTGATGCGTCAGCGACAAATGTACCGCTGAAGGGCATTAGTCATCATCTCCTTGAAGCTGCAGATAAATGCTGCCGAGACGATAATCACACTGTTGTTGCAGAGGCTACAAACACACATATAAAACACTTCATCACACAGACTACACAAATGGTTTCATGTAGGCCTGTCTGAAATATGTATGTTTTATGCACTGCCAAAAAGCTCTTAATCTAAGTCCAATGAATACCTGACACTCTAAGATTGCTCTTATTGCAGCTCTTAATATTTCCACTTCCACAGCTGCTGTCTCTTCATACTCACATTCTGACACACACAATGAAGTCATTCTTTCCTGAGATCTCACACACACGCTCCGAGTCTCAAAATATCATATCACATTCCAAGGATTCCTTTCTCCTTTATTCTGAGGATTCTTCCTGAGCACAGACACCACGAAAATCATGAAAAGAATTGGAGAAAACACAACTTGTAGAAACAGAGGAATGAAAATGTTGATGCTTATTGGAGCATGAAGAGCAAGCCCCCTCCTTTTTCTCCTCTTTCTTTTTCCTCACTCAGTCTCTCTCTAGTCATTGTTACCTGGGGAACTGTTTTGCTGAATAACTATTTCTACATTAACATATTCCATTGCCCGCTTACCTGCTTTGTTATGCAGAAGCCAAGCACTGGTATTAAATATTAAACGTAAGTGCCAAGGAGAGAATATATGTCACCTTTCTAACTGTAAAAAAAAAACAATCTTTACATGCGCGGCATTTTATGCATCATGACTATATAAATATTAGACCGGAATAAAGGGCAGTTAGAAGAGGTGTGAGCTAAAGCAGGGCGTGAAATCATCGTCGTAAATCATACTGTTTACCATTGATGACATATCTCATTCATCAGTCTGAAGCCCTCAGTTGATGTAAAATATGCCTAGCCCCGATGATGAAGCTGCTGATGTCTGAGGCAACAATAACCTTGTGTGACTGAGCATGAGTGAGTGTGTAATGTGTTTGGACAGAGCGGTGGTCCCTGGTGGTTATAGTTGATGGTGGGTAGGCTGTTTTAGACAAAATGTCTGCCTCTTCTAAAGATACTAAAAGCAACACTGATAACACATAATGACACTTTTTTATAAGGTATGGGCACAATTTATTGATTTTGCAGGGATGCTCAGTTTTCCTTTAAAGGATGCTTTGTAAAAGCCTGTGGGATTGAGGCTTGACCAGCAGAATTTTCTAGCACAGAAAGAATATGTGGACATACTGTCAGCTTGTCAGCTCGAGGTTATACTGTAAAGATCTTTTCACTCCACAGTATGTCTGGGAGTTGCTTGCCATATCCTCCAGTCCCTCTGTTGTCCTTGTGTCACAACATTGGTTAGAAATATGCTGGATTTGTGCCTCCCTGCATTTGGTCGAAAGCTCAGGACATCTGTTGTGACTGCACCACCAGCAGACGGATGGGCAGTGCAGCACGTAATGACAAACCTTCGTTCCTTCTGTACAGTCACATGATCTAGTCAATTTGTCTGACTGGATATCCGGAGTTACTCACGCTTCTGTGACAATCACTGGTGTTCCTCAGTTCTTAATGAATGACGATTTGGCAAGAAAGCTGATGCTACGCCTTGTCATTGTTTACTTTGAGTGGTGGCCTGAGCCGAACCCTTGAGACTGCTGCTTATCTCTCTTGGACACGCACTGACATCTGTGATTCAAGGAGAGAAGGGCTTTCTTTTTCTGAACTACTCAATTGAGTCAAGTTGCAGCTCACATGATGTGCACTGCTATCACACTCTCAAGGATCAGGCACAACCCACAATTACCGTATATTGCATATTAAGTATTTTCAATACACAAGCAAATAAATATGACTAGAACTGTCCCATTGTACTTTTAAAAGCTGATATGCAAAAATACATTTGATAATTGTATTTCTTTATAATTCTACTTAAAAGGGTTCTAGGACCCCAGAACCAACCCCTGTGGGACTACACATTTAAGCTCCATGCATTTCAGTTTTCCAAACAACTACTTAACCATTTGTGAATAATGCCTCTAATGATGTGTGTAATTAGTTTAGGAAGTCTTTGTTTCAAAATCCATACTGATTCCCCCTTATTATCTTGCTCTTTTCTTAAATTGTATCTAATTTAAGTGATATTTAAAAAACCTAAACTTTTTCAAACACAGACCTATAATTAGAACTCTCTTATTTATCTCGATTTTTATAAAGCAGGCTGATTTTCGCTATTTTATCTCATTTGGAAAACCTCAGTTTGAAATGATAGATTACAAATGTGGGTTTCGAGATTTAAAGATGTCGCCAATAATCTTTCACTATTGCCACATCAACCACATCAAAATCAGCAGATGTTTGTTTTTGCTTTCCTTGACAATAGTTAGACTCTCATTTTCTAGTGCCTGTCCAAATTACATTTATTGTTTGTTTCACTCCCTCTGGTCCCACATTTACACACATCATGCCTCAGTGGACTTCGTAAATAAGACATTTACAAAAAAAATGTTTTCATTAAAAAATTAATGTTGAAATGTATTGTACAGGAATTTATTCTTTATATCACTCTTGAGAATTGTCCACACAGTCCTGATGTTTTTGTTCTTTCAGCTCTTTTGGATAATATCAATTCTTATCTTGTCTCATTACCACTGTCAACTTCTTTTTGATCTGACTTAGTTCTATATTTGATGAAATTTCTATTAATTAACTATTTTGCAACCCCTTATCCAATGCCTCTTATCATAGCTCATATCATTATTTTGTACAGTTCATGCAGTGAAGTGTATGTGTACATTACTGTCTGCAGCACTGACTCCTAGTCTGGTTCCCTTACTGGATCTTCATGTTGATTCCCATCTTGGGAGGTCAGACATCTCACTTTTCCAATCCTCCACAAATATTTTGAGTCTGGCAGTGGAAAGAACGCTTGTCTTGATCTTTCTTTCATAAGCTGTTTCAGTACTTTCTTGTACTTTGCGCATTCTTTAAACACGGGCTCTTGAAATCTTCATCAAATAAATACTGCTGTCATTCAGGTGAATGTTTTTCTTTGCTCAGGTAGCATGAATCAGCCTTCATTTTATGTTGTAACTTCGACCTGGGACATCCGTTCTGTTCGGTCTTAAGCCCAATGCCCAAAATGCTTGTTTAATGTTCATCTCACCTCTTCTTTTAAATTATCCATAAGTCTTCCAGAAATTCAGACTCTTTATTTTCTTCAAAATTTTCAAGCACCGAGTAGCCCCTTTGCTTTTAAGATTTTAACATTTTACTACTCCCACTTGACGAATCCACTGCAGGACTAGGATCAACAGCAATAACACATTTATGATCTTTATTTTCTGCAGTCCTTAATTCTGTTGCATCTTTTCATTATTTCCAATTCCCCAACCTCTTTCCATACTTAATTCATTTATTTGTTGAGTGTTAGAAGGTTGACTGAAGTATCCATTCTGAAATCTCTGATCTCTTTTAATATTTCAGTGGTTGCTGACATGCCTTTCATACCTCCACCAGCTCAATTGTTTTCCACAGGTCGATTATTTGAGCAGAGCTCCACTTGTTTATCATAATGTCTTTGCTTCAGATTTGACATTTCTCTTTTTTTTCTAGTACTTTTGCTCTTACATTTTTCTTGTAGTTGTAGTGCTCTGGTAGCTTCAGTTTAATCACTAATATTTACATTTGTTTATGGCTTGGCACATCTTGGTCTCAATCACCAGCAGAATGGCAGCCTTCATGTATAATGCATCTAATTGTATGTAGTAGCATATGCCAAATCAAAGCATGCCAGCAGTGTTGTGGCTTTTAAATGTATCAGATATTCATTGTATCAATAGATGTGGTGGTTATCGTTGACTTTCAGCAAGAAAATGTTGCACATTTCTGTACATACAAAAATAGTATATCACTAACTTTCCAATAGTAATTTCCACAGTGCTCACAAAGTGCTGCCCTGACTTGTGTAAACGATGAAGAGAATGTAAAAAAGCGAGAGCAGGAAAATGAAAATAAAAGGTATACTGTAATGGCCCTAGTTCTCCAACTAATGACTATGAGGAATATTGTTACTCCAGGGAGTCTTTCCAACCTTTCCTCTGTGCTAAATAATAGCTCTAACACCAGCTACTTCCAACTCTGTAATCTAAATATAATTGGAGGGGGAGCACCACTTCCTTAGCAGGGAATAAAGCTTGTATCTTCAAATTAAACTCTCTGCATATCTGATCAGCATTGCTTCAAATACAGCTTGTGCTTACAAGGCTGTGATAGTATCCATGGGATCTCGTCTGTTTGTGGTTAGACGTAGGCATTTTACTTTTGCCTGCACTACTAGAATCTTGGTGAGCAGAATTACATCCACAGCTGTCACTAAGAACTGAGATTTCTCTTTTCCTCATAAAATAGAAATTGGTGCAGCAATCCACCTCAAATTACAAGTTTCCTGACATCAAACTTGTTTACTTGATTCTAGGATCGGCTCTAGGAGCTTCATCAAAATGCTACATGTATATTCCGATACATGAAATATAGAGTTGGGTGATGTCTTCCGAATTAGATATGACGATTTCCACCAAATCCATGATTTTTCAAGCGTGATACCATAAGATATTTTCAAAAACACTTCAGGATGATTCAGGACGCCTGTATTATGGTGTCAAAACTGGATATTTTAGACGACAAATAAGGACATCTCCACTCGCTTCAAATGCAATTAGCAATTAGGAAATTAGCATTTTGATTTTAACAGCTTGGATGAGACAATAAATCAGCAAGAGTTTCCAGTCATTACAACCTTAATAATTCATTGATAATATTTGTTCTAAACATGAAATGTTGTCAGTTAAATGTGCAGGGCAATACATGTTAAGGAAAAAAAAAAAACCAATATGACGACCACAACTATTTTGTATGTGTGTATGGGGTTGGGGCTTGTAAATCACGATGTTAAATGGTAGAGGGCTCACTAGTCAGATACTTGTATTCATGATATTCTATGTAAGCAGTGTCCAACTACAAAGGGTTTAAATTATAATGTTGTCACAAAATGTATTTAAAGAGTTTATATTTTACTAAAACACAACCTACAGCCTGTTATTTTAGCATAAAACAATCTGAGTGTAAGTTGTCATACTGCCACAGTTGCAACCATGTAAAGCACTTGGTGTGTTAATTGCTCTCTGACTCTTATGAAACAGGTGCTAAGATCTTCTGGCAGTAAGCAGTGGAATGCTGGGGCTCTAGATAAAGGCGATGGGAATGCGATGGGTGAATACCAAACAGGAAATGCAAGCTGAGGTTAGGTACATCTCTATGACATCCATCGATAAGAAGACCCTCTCAGTTACAGCAGTCTGGTTTGCTGCGATTTCAAGAGAAGCCCCTGCTATTTGCTTTGTTACACACACATACACACACAACATCGGACATTCATTAGTGGTCACAATGCACATGCATACATGGCTCATTAAAACAAAACAAAGGCCTTGCAATAAGCTTAACTCGGGCCACCATGTGTCTAACCACCTAAGCTACTATTTCCCTCAACTAGTTCTATCATCGTTAAAGAATCAATGGCTGTACTGACTTTCCACTGCTCTTAGTATCGACATTTGTGTGCACTCATTCATATAGGGGCAGGAAAGCACAAGAGAAGAAGAACAACAGAGGGATAGGCAGGCAGGATGGGATATGAGGTTAAACATTTTAAACAAATAAATCATTTTCATCTTACCTGGTTTCCAAGAAATCAGACCGGTGGAGGAAAGACATGTAACAAAAAAAGTTTGTGTTAGGAATACATTTAAAAAATACACATATGTTCAAAATATATCAAGTTGAATTCAATTATAAATATAGCTATGTTTCAGTTTTGTTACATTTCTTTTCTTTAATAAAAGTTGCAGTAGCAGCTGAACGTTGGCAACATCAATACTGCAAAAGATCAAGCCCTGTGTTTTAAGCTTTTTTTTTCTCTTGTTTCTCTTGTTGTTACACTTTCTTTTGTTTTCCTTTCTCTCTTGCTCTCGCATACGCAAATACTTGCACATACACAGAGAAAAAAACTGGATAGTCTCACACCTCTCAAATATTCTTCAAATGATAACACTCCACAGTGGCTCTCCTCCAACGAAATATCTCCATGTCCCCTGGCACAAACAGCCATGCACCAAAACAGCATAAAGTACTGGTGTGAATAATTTATAATCTGTGATTGTAAAACTCTAGCATAGTGTACGTATTGTTACTTTCTATCATGACAGATTTTGGGTTGCCCCATTAGCTGGCAGTGGACGGATTGTGATTTACATTGTGCAGCCATGCGGCACTATTCTCAAGCCTGGGCAGAGGGCTAATGGAGGCACACACACAGCTTTTATTAGCTGTGAAATCCAATGGCATCAAATATTAAACACTTCATTATGGAGCACTGCTTGTCTTGTTCCACAGAACAGCCACTTAAACCTACAACAGCCAGGAGAAAATAAGAGAAAAGGAATATGCGATGACAGCCATAATTACTGGAAATCTATTGCATAAGATGTGTTTGTCATGGGAATTGCAGTTTGTAAGTGTGTATATTTGTGCATGTATGTGTGTGCAGCTATTGTGCGCGTGTCGATTTGTGTGCTTGTACTCATCAGCGTGTCAGCCTAATGTTGTGTGTTAATAATTAATCCATATGTATCAAAACAACAATAGTTTTGTCAATAGACATAGTGGAGAGTGTGTTTAATGAAATGAAATGTTCCCATTACATCTGAAATCATAGCCCCTTGGTGCCTGACTTAGCGTAGCGTACACCAAGCACAGCGGGCAGTGTTTGTGACCGGACGACAAGAGGCCCAGACATGAAGAGTGCGACAGAGATTGAAGAAGACGGGGAGAAAGAAAGAGAAGACAGAGATAGAATGACACAGGGAATTGGAGAAGAACCAGACAGGCAGTCGTCAAAGTACATGAGTGACAGCTTCACCGATGACCTCTGAATGATTTATCCGTGGACATGTTTCTGTCTATCAGAGCATCAGAGGCCATTAATATCAGGGAACGCAGTGAGTGGGGACAGACCGGAGCCTTGGCTCATCTGTCATTACTTAAAAGTTGACCCTCAGGACGGAGGGACGAAAGCGTTACCTCTTTACCATAGCCCTCCTGTCCTCTAGCATGCAGTCATTTCTCCCCAAGTTGAAGGTCTCTCCTAATTCTCTTAGTTATTCATAAAATGATTGGACCTTTGCAGCACAGAACTGTAATCAAATGTAATCTGGTCCACCTTTACCATTGTGTTACAAAGCCTGAGGAGCTGTATTTGACTTGAAAAAGCACAAGCTCTCCCAAGTGTGATTGATATTCATAGAGTTTTCTTTGTAGCAGCTCTTGTTTTTTAGCTGCAGCAGGGGTTAAAGCCCACTTCTGAAAAAAAGGCTACAAAGAAGTACAAAGACTTTTAACTTTGCTCACACTGAGAGGGAGCTGGCGAGCAATTACCGCAGTTGTTTTATTCATTAATGTACTTTATTTTATTGAAAATTATTTTACTACAGTAAGCGTTTTGGCCTTTAGGCCCGGCAAACTGCAGCAAGCTGTGCCAAGATTGAGATCGCAACCCCAGCAGCTTTGGAGCAGATCGCTGAAAGCCCACTTTTCTGTAAATGTACAAAAGAAGAAAAGCGAGAAAAATAGCACGGAGCAATAGTTGCGCTGACATCTGTTTATGCCGGTCTCAGCTTTGAGAGAGAGCACACACACAACAGTTCTGCTCATACATTTTCATCAACCAAATTCAGTGCTAACGGACCATTAAAACAGTAATAGGATAACTGCAATTAAGCCCTGGGCCATGGGGGAGATGGAATCACAAGAGATAAAAGTGATGAGAGGAGGGGGAGGAAACATTTGGGGACAAGGGGTGAGTTGAGGCATAAAATGGGGGAGACAAAGTACTAAATTCTAAAGCATGATGTCGTGCTGCCCAGGAAGCCTGAGTTTTAACCCATCCCCGCAGTGGGGCCAGTAATGAAAGACAGGGATAAGCAGAAGGAGAAAGTGTTTAGGATTCAATTAGCCTTGCCTCTCCTCGTTAGACCAAACCAGGGCTGACAGTCGGAGGCGAAGGCGGGGAGCCCGACAGGCACATACATCCTCTCTTTACTGTGGCAGGTGACATGTCAGCCTCTTGCAGCATTATCAGGTGGGAGACTGTAGACAGCATCTACTGAGGCTTGTTTACAACCATCAGCATCACTGATTGAATTACTCTCTGACAAAAAATGAAGGCGTCTCTCTGCGTCTGAATATAAGCACTGACAGATCTGAAACATATGTCATCCAGCACAGTCACTTAAAAGTTATCTCACTGTGCAGCATGTCAACTTATTTGTGTAAAACTTCTCTCAAGTCAAGACGCTGAATCATAGGATCAAACCAGGTGTCAGATCTCAAAGTTGTTTTCCTCATTCTCCAACAGAAATCAAAATGTTACATCCCTTTAGGGAGAAGAAAGTTTCATCACCTGAGCTTGGTTAAGATTCGGATCTAGCTCAATGATACCAAAGGACACTGTGGGAGTGTTAACAATTTGTAGTTAATGGTAAAGTGAACTATGCATAGTAAGACCTGACCCGAGGAGGCAGTGGATTATGACTGTGTACCTCAATGAATAATTCGGACAGAGCCAATAATGAAGTCATAAAGTGGATCCATCCCCTGCCCTCAGATCTGTCAGGAGCAAGTAGAGATGGGAACCATTGATTTTGTCCGTGGCCCTGGATGTTCCGTGGATCTTGTCTGCAGACTGCCAACTATGTGCATCAATACAGACGTGCCTTGCTTAGCCAATGCCACCCTTCAAACAGCAGAAAGGGGGAGAAGGGAGCCTGTTTGTGTCCAGGGGTCGTCCTATACGTCACTTGCCCCGGTTCGCAGTCGATGAGAAACTCTGTGTCTTAAAGCTGATAAGGACAAATGTGTGTGGATGCGTGTGTATTTGAGAAAAGTGAGAAACACAGACTGAGATAACATGAGCAAAGGCAATGTGAGACTTGATAGAGAACATTTTTATCTGTGTTGGACAGACTATCAAGAAGTTGCTCTTGACTACCGCAGAGAAGTAAACAAATAACTTTTTATAGATGCAGATGTATAAAAAGTAGTGGCCAACATTGTTCCCAAGGTCTTTTTATGATTTCATGCCATGACCATTTGTTCTGTCTAAATTTTTACTTGGCAAGCATTTTCCCTCAAATAGATACCTGAAGGTTCACAGTTCTAATGCCTAAAGAAATTACAAATCTAGTTTAAATTAATCTGAATTTCTACTTCACTTTGATGTATTCAAAGATTTGTAAAGATCTAACTGTAAATACAGATTTAATCAAAACCTCATTCTCTTTAGTTGCACTGTACACAAGAATGAATCTGTAATTTACAGCAAACGGGGGTGTCATGAAATGGTGTCCCGCCAATATGCACGGACCCACCACACGTCCAATGGAAATAAAAACACTTCAAAAACACTTCAGAGGACACAGCTAGCTTACTGGTAGCCTGCAGCTGCACATCAAGTAGGTGTCCTGTATACAGGAAGACAAACAGCTGGCTGGATTGAAGGTAAATCCAACAGCGCTGAAGATGCTTCAGAGATCCACAGAGAGATCCACTCGGAGAGTCACTAAAGGGTAATATTTTTTGTTGGAATCTGGAATCTCTGTTCTTGTTGGATACTGAACTTGTCTGACCTTAACCTGCAAAGAGCACCAGGATAAAGTCAAGCTGTTGTTGTAAAACAGCTTGTTTGAAAGAAAAATTCTAACACTAGTCTAAGTCTAGCATAAAATCTAACACTAGCATAAATGTCAGTCTTGACATTTTTTAAATCAAAGACCAAATTAAATCGTGAATATAACATCAGTCAAATTGAATCGTAGATTTGGAGAACAAATGCCTGGAACAGTAAATATCAATTAATCAAAAATGTTTCCAGATTGTTCTGTTAATAATGTGTAGAGACAGGCTGATGTGTGTGTGTTTAGATGGCTTTAGTGTCTCCAGCTGTGCTGTAAGAGACTGGACATCTTCCATTAAAGCTCTAATAGAGCTCAACCAGGTAAGAGCAGGCTGCCTTATGAACCCTGTCACTACACGTATCACAAACATTGTTATCAATTAAGCTGCTCACATGCCAAAATGCTGTGTGTGTGCATTTGTGTGAACCAATCACTTATACAGTTTGCAGTGATACAGCACTCAGCGGGCAATCATGGTACTGTCAGTGACGTGCCATCTCTGATGGGCATCCACCATTAATATTTATGATGCTCTAAATCAGCCCCACACTGAGCACTGTGACAGCAATCACCCCAGTTTTTTTAATATCCCCATCCAGATCAATTCTGATTAGCATATCAAGCGCTTGGTGGAGCCACGCAGTCTGTTGAACTTTTCCTTGTTCTCAGAGACAGAGCGAGCGAACGAGACAGACGAGCAAAACACAGTTGACACCGAGTTAAACCTAAAATGAAATGTTTGAACAAAGTGGAGAGACGCTCATATCGTGCTCTCGGATGAAAAAATAGGGGCAACAGTGCTGGGATTTTAAATATGAATAAGGAACTCCAGCAAACAATAAACAATTATACAAGCCAGTGAAACAGTCACATGGCAAGTTGCAGGAGAAGCGGGAGACCCAGACGTTAAAAACCATGACAAAAGTACCTGTTTGGAATTTGCATGCCTTTATTGTGGATATGGGAAGTGACATTTTCTGGCATTAGAGGTAGGCTTTGGAGGCTCCTGTGAGCTTGGTCTCTTCTCTACCACTGCGGTGGTGCCTTTTTATAAACCTTTGTGTGGACTGAGCTCCTTTTGTCTTCTCCAAAAGACAAACCAATCTGCTTATCTCCAAATCCAGAGGGAGCGAAGGCGTTTGTTTCGGCAGATCGAAATAATACGCAGGAGAGGATAGTAACCTTCTGAGCAGCTGAATGGGTAGGAGGAGGCGGACTGTGTGTCAATGTGTGTGTGTCTGTGCGAGTCTCTGCATCTGTGTTATCAAGTGTGTTTATGTGTAAGAGAAAGCCTCTGCTGGCCTTGAGGCGCCCCCACAGATGTTTATTTGTAGTGACAGCAAGGTTTGTTCTCTCTGTGTTCCTATTTATCACACTGAGCTGATTGTATGGCTGCGGCCAGATCCCACAGAGAGGACACAATCACCGCCACGACAGATATGCACGAGTAAGCAATACAGCTCTATGAATTTGCAGACATAATCTATCAGCTTGGATCAGCAGCACTCACTGAGAAAAATGAATATAAGCGAAGAGGGGAGCATGTCCTGAATATGGAATGTTAATTTGCCCCTTTCTTAAAATGTTTTATTTATGAGGGATACACAGAAATGTTTGAGGTGGATCATAACTGATCACAGAAATTCCTTTAGCTCCAAGTGAAGAAAAATAACCTGAAAAAAACAAACAAATGATAGACACTAGCTGCCAATCTGGGAGAATAGAATGGGGAAGTACAGGCAGGAAGGAGTGGGTAGGAGTGACTCCTTTGGGGAACAAAATGCTTTTTGCGGGTTTAGTGAAAATAATGACTCACCAAATGGAGCACTTTAAGGAAATTCACACTCAACTCTCTTGGCTCTCTTCCTTGTTCATTCTCTCTCTACTCTGCTTCCCTCTCGCTCCTCGCCTCACTGTTACATTGTCTTTTTGCCTCCCATGAGGAATATCACAAGGCTCCAAAAAAGCACACAGAGGCACTCTCATCGCTTCCACTCTTGCTTCTGCCAACACACAGACAGACACGCACAGACGATGCACCTCCATATACAGACGTACAGGTCGGTGGCTACACCTGCAAATCCCCTGTGTGAATCTTGACCTTTTCACATGAGTCATGTTTCCCATAAATATCTTCCTTTGTGTGCTTGCTTTTCGATGTGTCTATATGTGTGCTTATCACCGTCTATATAGTGTGCGTGTCTGTGCGTGTGTGTGTGTGTGTGTGTGTCTATCTTTGTGTTTCACTGCAGAGTTGACCTTTCCATCCGTGCTTTGTCCCAGATTAGAACTGACACCGCCCTCTGCTACAGACCAAACTGATATACATACTGACACCAACACACACAGAGACACACACACACTTACGGAATTACAACACATGCAGACCAGTTGGACATGCACTGTTGACAGGTGCAAACTTTGCATCTCCAAAATGTCAACTATAAAGGACCTCCTTTAGACCTTTTGACATACTTTAACACTTCTGAAAAGCAGATAATTTTCTCACACCACAGCACAGAGAAGCTTGTAATCATTCAACTTCCTCAGCATAGTAGCTCTGTGAGTCTGTACCTCAAGCTAAATGCTGACATCAGCATGCTAACAATGACAAAGCTAGCATACTGTTTAGCAGATGAAATGTTTATGAATGCTAACATTTACTCGTCAGCACTACAGAAAATGCTGAGCAAAGGCTGATGGGAATGTCAGGCATACTTCTAGTGCCATTATCAGGTGCTAAGGAAGTACTTCAGGATCACTAATATTATTACATTTTATCACACGGGATAAATTAATGTACTGTATGTAACAAATTCAGTGGTAATCTGTCCAATACTTGAAATTTCATTCCAATTTCATCTCGAGGTTGATGTAGAGGAAAAATCAGGGGAAGTCATTAGGATTCATTCTCAAGGCACAATTGATCCTGTAGTTGTTCAGATCCCAGCATTTTACTAAAAAGAGAAATATCGACCTCATGGTAGCAAAAAGAAATGAAATGTCAGAACACCACCAGTGGCAAAATTCCACTGCTTGTTGAAATTGTTGCTCACACATGAGAATGAGGATCTATGTAGTGTTGGTGGTGGACGTAGCTCTGTCTCAGTGGGAGTGAGGACAGAGAATAAAGCTCAGACTGAGCTGAGCAACACTCCATTTCACTGATCGCTGAGCAGCCTCTCAGCCAGTGCCGCAGGGGGAAAAGCTCACTTACCTGGCCTGAATGCATGTCTCTCTCTGAGTGTGTATGTGCATGCACGTCTCTATCTGGTCTGCCCATGTCTGCTAGAGTGTGCAATATTGTTTTCTATCTTTCCATCTGTGTGTGTTAATATACGCACATGCGTTTGTGAGAGGGGCGAATTTGTTGGACTGTGCTGGTGCTCCAGCCATTATCGGGTGACTAGCTGCTCGGACGATGGCTTTTCAAGCCTGGTCATTTAACCCAAGCACTGAACCTCATCGGTCATTGCCCCAGTGAGGGAGAGGGTGGACAAGGAAGTCAAAACCTTAGAATCGCCCAAGGTTCAGGGCACAGCTTGGCCTGCATGCCTAGCAAGTAGATGTGCATATGTGTATGTGTTGTTTTATGTGTACACATTTAGTAAATACAAGCACAGACAGAGTAATAATAATACTGCATTTTATTTAAAGGCGCCTTTCAAAGCACTTAAGGACACTGCAGATAAGAATAGTACAAGTAATGAGTAATGATAAAGAAGAAATTATGAGAGAATTCTGCTTACACAAACATGGCCGTGTCCTTGTCGTCTCAGACACTTGAGCCGGTCACTTTATTACTGACCTTGTCTAAACCCTTCAAAAACACCCTCGTCTGAGCTTTTCAGTTGCTGTTCACTTCAAGTTCTATGGTAACAAACAAGAAAGGTGTGTAATGCCCATTATAAACATGAAAATATTAGAGGTGTGAACTTCACTAGCCACGATGTTATTACAATTCAGCTGTTGATTCTTGATGCATCCTGATGCATTCCAATGTGCAGTATCGCATCCTAAATTTTCCATATTCCTGCACGGAGCTACTTTTTAATCATTTAAATTACCCTTTCATTTAGGAAGTCCTTTCAATAATCATCCTACAACAGTCTACAATCTAAAAACTGCATCTTTCTAATATCAGCTGATTGCCAAAATGTCAAAGCGTGAGAGCACTGTTGCAACTTAATTTTAAAACTTTTTCGTCTAGCTGAGGACAAAGTTGGTATCTGTATTGATATGTGGGGTTTAAAATTTTATATCATATTATATCAATATATTGGCCAATGCAAGTAGGTTTTTTTAAAGAATTGCAACTCTTCCAACTCTTTGGAAGTCAAACTATGTGATAGGAGTTATGTTTCGGAATTATCAGATTTTCCAATTCTGTGACGCAATTCCTTGCAATTTTGTTTTCTTGTTCTCTGCTGACACACATTCTGATGTAGCAGCAGCAACATGATATCGCCAGATATATCATCAAGGCTAAGTTGTTAGTTCACCAAGGAGACATTACCAGTCTATCGACGATACAAACATAGTCACAGTCAGACTGACGCATAGTTTCAGCTTATCTTAAACTGAGCGTCTTTTCACGATAAAAAGCAGAAACCAATGCAACAACGGCGGAAAGCTTGAGAGCCTCAAACATAAAAGGAAACCGTGCAGGGATTCGACACAAGGGCCACCTTGTTACAAGGTGGCATAATTTTTAATGACTACACTACAAGCCATCACAAACACACACAGGCTCAAGATAACACAACAGAGAAGCACTGACGCAAAATATTTCACACAGACATAAACTTGCAGATGCCATTTGCTATACCATAAAAGCCATTCCCTGCAGAGTGGAAAGAGCGACTGTGTAGCTGAGGGAGGAAATTAATAAGAGCAGTGAATATGTAATATGTATGAAAATGAGACAAACAGAAAGGAATACAAAAGGAATGGAGAGAGTCTTGAAGAAAAGGATAGAGAGAGATCAGGGGGCAGCGTACTATGAGAGTTAGCCTGAAGAGTTAACATTTCATGAACTCTTATTGTCACTATTTGAGCAGATGCTAAGAAAAAAATGGGCTTTTGTGAATATCTTAAGAAAGATCCATATGGGAGAGATATTAAAACAGCTGCCTCCGGTGCCCGCTATAAAAGAGACAGAAGACAGATCGGAGGAAAAAGTGACAAACCCTTATCTGCCTTTAAAAGAGGTTAAGAACTGATACTGAATACATCCAAAAGGCCAAATGGTTTACTGAACACGCATCTGAGACCACTAGGGATTTTTGCTGTTTCTTATTTTACCATTTCCATGTGCAGACTATGTATCCGTTTCTTATTTTAGAATCAAAAGAATGATATCACCTCAACTTAAATCCCCCTGACAATATATATATAGTTCGGCTAATGACTGTTTAGTATCAGTGTCAGGACACCGTGAAGATAGAAAACAAAGATAAAAAGAGTGGAAGTAAGAAAATGGTGTGACTGATGAGGAGCTCTTATAAACATGCTGATTCATTCATCTGCAATCGCCGGGAAGCACTTCCTTTGGGAAAGAGGGGTCAAACGCATTAGCTCCCTGCATAGAGTGAACGCAGTGCTTTTGGAGAACTGCTAGTGCTATCCTGTCAGGGATGCGTCACCTCTGTCTTCTTCCTAGCGTCTCTCAGGACAATGTGACAGAGCTCTTGGGAGCATGCTCATAAAAAAAATGTAAATTGGTGTCTCAGTTTATATCATTTTAATAAAAGAATAACATTTTAAAAAATTATACATTTCTTGCATGTTTTCAGCTGTCACAGGGCACAAAGGAACTGTGGCACCAAATGTACTGTAAAAAGGTAAACAAAGACTACAGGAAGAAATAATAAAAGCTTGTAAAATAAAAACAGCACATTCCACAGGGATGTAAAATTGCTTTTTAATTAGCGCTGTGTAATCACATGTGTGCTTGGCACTGGGATATTTAGAGTTAATAAACTTTTCATATTATTTTTATGTTTCATGCATTTTTCAGAAATCCCTACAGCCCTCTATCAAAGGCCTGGAGGTCTAACTAATCATAGCCCAGCTTTTTATGAACACATCAATATTAATACAAAAACAGAAGCATGGATTAACACAACTTTAATGCTTGCTGATTCAAGTAATTGTGTGGCCTGCAATTATTAATGGAAAAGGACTGTAGTTTATATTGAATATTAACTGTCCTCTTAGGAGTGTGTGTGAGTCACGGAGCCAGATGCGAGTTCACAGGGCTAAAGTGGTGTAATTAAGTCTAAACACTCGGACCGACAGATACACTCTCCCAATAAAGGTTTAGATTTCCCCCACTTTACATTTACATGAATCCAAACAGGACACAAGAGCCGTCTGTATGCATTTACACATAGCTCCAACTAGCATTCATATGAAGCTTATATGGGGACACTAGACAAGACGCTTGCGCTACAACTGATCATAAAAATCACATCTGCTGCAATATAATCTCGAATACTGACAAAACTGCCCAAAATACTTGAATGCTATCAGAGTGACAAAAGTGGATTTTTCAAAAATGAACTATTCTCTAATGTGATATTATTAAAGCACGAGAAACACCAGAGAGTAAGCAAATGTCACTCACCCATACCAAAAACAAACCTCTATCTGCTCTAGTGTAGCCAATCAGTAGCCAACTGTGAAGATTGTAGCAGTGGGAAGCTCTCCGCTGAATTTAAGTAAAAATTGGTTATGGCGATATATAAACATTATTCAATTAATGCATTTCTTTAAAAAGATACACAGCGAGAAATGACTTCAGCTGCTACAATGGTCTCAACAATTCTGGGATTTTAACAATCACATCTAATGTAGGAGGACGACACAAACAGACTGAAGAAACGCTTAAGAATCATGGACCCCATCATGTTTTGTGTTTGTTAATGCAACACTGTCTGGTTTTAAGAGGTGAAGCTGCAGGAGTCAACTTAACAGTAAGTGGGATTCTTTCCCTTTTGGGTTGCTAACACGAGTCACCCAGCTGTTGAGAGATATCAGACTGGCTTGTCAGTTGCACAAAAACAAAACAATAAGGTCAGCTAAATTTGAGACAAAGCTGGAGGGGATGACGCCTATATAACCTGTATTTTATGTGTAGAATACTCTTATATATGACAGGCAGTGTAGGTCTTTTATTAATATTGTTCAACTGTCTTGGACACAATATGCTAAAAATGTGATGTTTCAATCATGTTTTAGTCAGTCTGTATTCTGCACGCAAAAATATTAAATCATCCCTAAGCCTGAAAAAAAAAGAGCTTCGTTTTTGTCCACATCACCCAGTCCTAGTGTCATTGAACACTCATTCTAATGATTCTTTGCTGGAGGTGAACTTTCCCAACACGCCCTACTTCCCTGCCAGTCAAACATGCCTACAGTGAGCCAGGCACTTGAATCAAAAGGAATCATTGCATGAAATGCACACTGCAGTGCCATGCCTCAGCACTGAGGCCCCGAGCGGGAAACGGTGTCACTGGTGAAAATCATCCCTTTGTCACGGTCAAGTGAGACGAGGTCCCCTGAGTAAATATAGATCTCATTTATTACATCTTATTCAAATGTGTCATTATGCCCAATGGGCAACAGAAGCTATACTATCTGTGCTGCTTGAAGTGGTACATAAATTCACAGGCTAGATTGGATATTGCTTACAAAATGGCTCTCTGGAGTGGCGAGGGGGCCATTTGTGGTGGAGTGGATTGATAAGAGTTGCACATATGTTTCTTCTTATTTATTCTGAGTTACAGGTGTGTCTGTGTCAATAAAGTGTGAGTGTGTGTATGCATTTGTATGTGTGAGAGATTAATATTTTCATCACAGTATCTGAGCTCCTTTAAAACCTGACAGGCTGAGATGAGGTCATGCTGTTAAACTTCATGTCACTTCCCATTTCTAGTGTAACAGGTTTGTGGGTAATATTATCACAAGACCTCTACAGCTCAAATGGACTTGAATAATCAGCTGGCAAAAATGATTTTGGAAATTGCCTTTTATTATTAGGAACACTCCATTAAATCCTGATATAAATACATTAACTGTACAGTATGAAAGGTGCTAATGGTTCCCGTCATCCTGCTCTCCTGGTTGGCATTCGTCCAACCTGCCCTCCAAACCTTCTTCTCACTAGAGTCTCCAAAATATAGCGTGCATGCAAATTTTATGGAATGCAATGACATCCTGTGTCTTCACTAGGTTGGTGGCTTAATTAAAAGGTATGAAATTAAACAAATTGATTCTGCTCTTTGACTTTGATGCCTGTCACTGCTGCTTAGTGTGATATCGGTGGGGGGATGAGGATGAGAGAGGCCTGTGGAGGAGAAGCCAAGCCTGGACGGCAACTGTCAAGCCTGGACATGACGCTCAGCAGGCCTAAGGGATACCAGCAGCGCAAAGACAGTTGAAGAAGGGAGACAGACGAGGAAGGAGAGGACAAAAGCGATAAAGAAAGACTGAAATACAAGAGAGACAAAGAGGACTAAAGAGGGACAAAGGAGGAAGAACATAGGGAGGTTTCTGGTAAATGCGAGGAAGAAGGAATGTGGGGATGGCAGTGGCGGGGGGGGCGCCTTCAAAGTGTTGAAGCACTTGAAATTTATTGCAAATAACTGCTCCTGATGCTCCGCCGTTTCAATTTCACACAACACAATTCCACAGCTCTGGAGCAAATGTGTCCCTGTCAGCATCGCTTAGTGCTTCCTCTGCTCTCTGCCACACACCTCCGGGCCTCCCTCTGCCTTCTCCCTCACCTTCACACCTTCATCTTCCTCACTCTCTCTCTCACTTTTTTTTCCCTTTCTCCAACCCCTCTCACCTTATCCCTCCCATCTCTTTTTAATGTTCTTTTTAAATGGTTAGGCCATTCCCGACAGGAAGAGACAGAGAGAGTTCAGAAATGGGCAGTGAATGAGCTAGAACGATAGAAAAATCTCGAAAAAAAGGAAAGAGCAGGAGACAGAAGGATGCGAGAGACACAGAGACAGAGGGGGAAGTCAAAAGACGTGCAAAAAAGTTAACTATTTTGCTGTGAACTTTTTGTTAGATAGAGAAAAATAAAAAAGAGAGCGAAAGGGAATAGTAGGTGGGAGTGGACCAAATCTTTATTGTGCCAGCTAAATTAGATGTGCAGCAACCAGAGGAAGCCTTTTAAACCTTTGATAAAAAAAAGACTCACTGTTCATTAGTGGGCTGACACCAAACTGTCCTTTATTCAAGGCTCCGACACCAAAACCTCGCCACAGTTCCCATCGTACACCCCCACCACAGTGGGTTAGGCAGCTTGGACGGACAGAGAGATAAAGGGATAGGGTAAGGAGAATATTATTCATTTGGTCCATGTTGTGAATAATTTATCTCTGGGATGAGGAGCAGCTCTGGATCCATAATGAGGCAGAGGCCAGTGTTTGGAAGACTTTCATCTTCTACAGTCTGGAGACCCCATATCCTGGCATTAAAATCCAAAAATAAAAGCTTCAGCATAACTTTAACTGTCCCTCTATGTATTGTATCTCCACATACACAAGCGCTGATAGAGAGTCCACAGTGCAACTAAGCATTGGGATGAGAATCAGCAGCAGGCCCTACATGGTGTACCACAGCTGGATTAGCACTGTATGCTTCAGCAGCGGCATCATGAGTACTGGCAGCAGCGTCTGAGTGGCAGGGAGAATCAGTCAGGGAATCAGCGTGAGAGACGAGTGCTGAGGCAGAGAGAGGAGAAGTGAAGACAAGGAGGAGTAGAGAAGAGAGAAAGTGCAAAAAAGAGAGAGAGCTCCACTCCAGTCTGCAGTGGTTTGATAAGAGTTATTATTTCATTATCTCCTCCTGGGCCTAGTCCTGAGCTGGCATACACGGCACACACACATGCACAAACACGCATACATATACATATGTACAGATATACACACACAGGAAAGATAGAGAGAGGAGGAGAAGCAGAGACGAAGAGAATGCAGATTAAGGGCATTTTAATGAGTGGGATAAGGAAAAACAGGCCACAGAGCACTTATTACAAGTTAGCACTGAAACTGCAAGGGAAACAGTTGTTCCACCATTTACTACTATCCCATTTTTTAGACCATGTTTCATACGTCTCACACATACACACCCACAACACAACATGTGTCAGCAGTCCTTACCGGAAGGTGGACGCATCCACCTGGATGGCATGAAAGTAGCATTTTCTGTAGGGATGCACAATATGAATATTTTTCAACTGATACCAATAACCTATAATTAGCGTTCTCTTGGCCAATACCTATAAGATAATCAATAATTTCACATTTTTATATCCAAAAAGTTCCTAACCTGTAGTTTATGCACACCTGAGAGTAAGAAAGGCTGAGATGTATTTAGCAAAAATGGATGATTTAATATTACCTGGCTCAAATGAGATTTGTTGTGGCAAAACTCTTCTAGACTTTTCTCCTCTTCTCAAAACTGTTGTGGCACATATACTGTGAATTACAATGGTGTAATAAAAAAACATCTGGCAATGACATGTATGGCTTTCTTGCCTACGCTGTGTGGCTCATTATCAGGCAGCTAATTTATCAGACCAATACTTATCGTTCATCACTTATTTCTGCTTGCCCAAGCAATCTCTCCTAAACTACATAGGGTTTGGTCCAGGGCCAAGGATCAAGGTTGGGACAAATAATTCTATTTTGTGGACTGACAATACTACAATTCTGACTTTAATAATATCAAATGCTACCATTTCATAAATGATATTTCTCTAAATGTTTTCATCTTTGAAGACGACATTTGGTTACAGCAGTTGATTAACCATCACAGCCAGCACTGTAAGCAAATTGAATTTTTTTCCCTTCTGTCATCAGCTTAGTCGACCAGTTTAGAAAGACCTGGATTCAATTCAAAGTGTGCTGGGCTGTTTGATGTTAGTACCATATCCTCAGTGGGATGTTTGTCCCCATTAGAGATTTATTTGTCCCGCTGTCTGGCATGGAGCCAAGCTGAAGCTGCAGGCTTCTTTTCTTAAAGCTCCAAACTACCATCACTGTCAAGCATGGAAGGCACATAAACAGCAAAACTGCAAAAACACATTTGAGTTTTGATAACTGCAATTTTTGTTTCATATCTACTTTGAAGCCCACATTAACTAAATTGAATCTCATCTTAATAAAAAATTATATAGTTAAAGTCCATATTGTGTTTTGGAACAAACACTAAAATGACTGAATACAGAATTCTGTTGGATTGTTTTTTTTTTCTTCTTCAACTGGGGAAGTCAAGGTTCAAAAAAGGGACACATCAACATCATGTCAGCCACCTATAGCTGACAGACCAGTGACAGGCAAGGACCACACTCCTGACATGTTAGGGGCATGTCAAAACAAAGGCATGACAACAGATGTGGATTCACTGATGCATATTAAGAATAAGCACTGACAGGTAAATACTGTACTGTAATGCAACACAAGATGAGACACGTGCATGCTGAACTGCATGCACAAATGCACACACACCTGGCACCACCAACAGTGAAAATCTTAAATGCAAATGCTGGCAGTTTTTTCCTTTCTGGACCTGACTTGTCATACAGCTGACAGACACAAAGTGAAAACATCTCCTGTCTCCCTTCCATGAGTGTTTTCTCACATTTAGTTTCTACACTGCCTTCTTTCGCTGCCAAGTAGGATGTGAGGAAGAGATGTGTGTAGGGAGGATCAACACACACACACACACACACGCACACACACCACACACACACACACACACACACACACACACTTTCCACTCAAGCTTGCTCTGAAACTATGTCAGTGACTGATGACGATGTGCAGCTGGATCAGCTGTCAGTGAGTTGGTATTTGCAGATAAATGTGATGCACGGTTGGTACCATCAGTCATGTCCTCCCTACATGCAAAGAGGAAACCATCCAGAAATGACAATTGTGGACCAGAAGAGTATGAAAATTATTTTCATAGTTCTGGTAATTCACATCGACACTTTTTAAATGCTTTTAAGTATCTGGGAAATCAGAATGCCAAAGACGTGTAAAGAAAAGTGAATTATACACACCTAAGTTGATGTTTTTTTTTGGACTGTTCTGATTTACTGATGGAGAACGACTGTCCACCAAATCACAGGATGCTCTTGTATTTTCCTGCTCAGGCCTAATTAAGGGAATTGTAATATTTTTAATCATTGATTTCTGACTCACACATTAGTGGCACAGTCACAGATGATATGCTGTCAGCTAAAGAGGCTCACTTCCTGCTTAACTGATGAACTTAAATAATAGAGCAGAAACAGGGTAAAGAAGGTGGTAGACAGGGTGGAGGCTGGACTCTTCACAAAACAATTGTGCTTGGTTGGCTGGTAAAAGACATGGTTGGTAGCATGGTCGTGCCACACAGACATGGGTGAACATGAACAATTGAGTCTGCACTTAGGAAGACAGGCGTGTTTAAATAACAGGAAAAGAGCACAGTTGCGAGCCAGCTGTCCGAGTGATACAGTAATGGCTTTGACATTTTTGAAACGCCATTTTTATGGTGTTCTTTAAAGTGCCAGGTACAAAGAGGTGAGAAGCTGAGAAGAGAGAGGAGGAAACTTTAAACGCTCTACTTGCACGGAAACTACAGAATAATTATAATAAAAATGCTCAGAAGATGAAGAGTAATTGTTAAAACAGTTTTTGCTCTTTTGAATTCAGCATGAGCTTCACGGCCCACTCACTCTAGAGTGACCCACCTACCTCTCTGTGTCCCTGGGGCAGGTGGAGCTCAGGAGAGGGGGGAGCTGGTGGTACTTGGCAGGAACCATGCTGCCATGCTCAGCCCTTCATACTTCATTAGTGTCTCCTGTTTGCTCCCTACCCTGCTTTTTCTCCATCCCCTCCCAGTCCACAGTCATCCCGACCTCATTTATTGCCACAGTCTCGTGGGGAATTAGCTCTCCCTTAGGGATGTCCAACAAAGGGGAAAGTGTGAGTGTGTGTGTCTGTGTGCTGACACCATGCACCTAAGCAATACAGCGGGGCGCTGCAGAGCACTGAACATTTGGTGTTTCCAAGTACCCCTTGATAATGCTTTATACTCTGTATGTGGCTCTTCCTCTTTTTCATTCTTCCATTTCTCATGTGCAGTGAACTTTAGATCAAAGATATGAAAGAAACAATGCCAGGGAAGCTTGGAATTTGTCACTCAACCACTTCAACCCTGGCATTCTACCTCAAAAAGAGGGTAAAGCCATTGTTGCCATACTTCAGGTTTAACCTAAAATAAAATATTTAAAGTATACACCTTCAAAAAATAATATAGAAGTGCACACACTGAGAGAATGAGCATGAATTTGCAAATACAGCTGCAAAAGTTCACTTCCAACGTGAAAACTCTGAACTCTCCAATGCCCTGATAAAAAAGCAGCAGGTGCATTCACAACTATATATAAATCCGGGGAAAAAATTAATATGTGATTGCGCATTGCAGATCTGGTCTCTGAACCTTTTGGCACCCTTCCACTCACTCTTTCACTTGCAGTACCTCAGTTTCCCATTCCTTTATATTTGTGTGCTACAAACACGGCTGGATCAGGGGGATGAGAAAAAGTACCACAGCTGATGCAGTAGCTACTGGTCATGTGATCACTGCATTACATTGGTAATAGAAACATGCAACAGAGTTTAAGAGAACATATCACAAATACATCATATACGATAATAGTCTAAAAAATATCTTGTAATTCGGAAAAATAAATTAAGTGACTTTTTTGTAATATATCACAGGTAGTCATGGCCTGCTGATATTTCTATTCCACACTTAATCTCCTGGAAAAACATTTTTTTTGGGTAAATCCAAAAAGGAAATACATCTCAGCAGAGAGCATTCTGTATCTATGTATGTGTGGAAATCACATTTACACCTGCAAATTGGCTAGAAATTCACCTGCTATCTCACACCGATTGGATCCAATGTAACGGTTTTCTTGACCTAACTGAGCTTGAAAAAGGCTGATAATTGAATGATTTTACCTGCAGTTCTCTCTACACAGGAGACAAAAGGAAGTATTTTCTCAGAAAGACAGATAATGCATTGTGTTCCCACAGTGGAAACATTTGTTTCAGACGTCCACTCTTACTGTAAGCCCTAAACGTAGCTAAAAAAAACTTTACCACTTCACATGGTGCTGAAATGTGAAAACTTTAAGTGGTTTGTACCCACAACTTTCCCTGTGCTTCCAACCATGGGAAGAGGCTAAAGATGCAGAAAATAATACTACCACTTGTCCCTTTGCCCCAGGAGAAAGTGGTCATGTTGGCCTCTGTTTCACATCCACACAGAGCAAAACATTTCCCATGGTCTCTCCAAGAAACCTGAACACCCACAAAGTAATTACAATGGGGTGAAAGCATGGTCAAAAAACAAATGTTTACTTGCCATGTTAGCTGAATGTCACCAGGGAATCATTACGTTGGCCGGGGACTATGAAACGTGAAGAATGTATTCAATATATCAGGTTGCTTTTAACAGTTAGTACCTACACCTCGGGACTCGAGCCAAGGCCTTGTCACTGAGATAGATCTGTGATTACTGTATAAAGCAGACCAAGGAGGCTTTGCCCACAAGAATCAAAAGCAGACACAGAGGGAAGATCAAGGATCAGAGCAATAATGGAGAGGGGAGAGAGAGCTGAGAGGGAGGGACGAACGCGAAGCCGAACAGATTGAAAGTGTCAGCGCCCCACTTTACAGCAGATGGGGATTTCACGATGCACAGCTCTCCTCTCGTTCTCTATTTACTATTCTCCCACTTAGGCTTAGCGAGAAGCAACTCTTTAGTGAGACTGTCATGGCTCTTGTCTAAATACATTCATATTCTGCTGCACAAACAAGTGCAACACAATTCAGTGCGGTGATATGAATTCGTCAGGCGCAATATATGGTAACTTGTGTCTATAAGAATAAATAACGCAAAACACAGTGGCGCAAAAGATTCTCTTCAAGCAAAAGACACCAAAGGCATTACAGTGTAATTGGCTTGATGCACACACACACAAACACACACATCCTGCTGTCTCCATCCTCAAGGACTGCTGTGGGTTCAGGCGTAGAGCACCCAGCTTGGTAATGAGGGAGAAAACTAATATTTGGAGTGCATTAATATTGTTGATCTGAGGTGGTGCTGAGGCTAAGCACACCAGCCAATGCTTGTTTGTGAAATATACTTGTGTTTGTGTATTGGAAGTGCAGTGGCGGCCAGGCAGAGAGCATCACTCAACCATATGCTGGGCAGCTGAACCCCGCAGATCCACTTGTACACGCTAAACAGCAATCCATCCTCAACCCTCCATTGCTCCTTCTGTATGTGTGCAGGTGCATGTAGCGTCACACACGCGTGCACAACCAGATGCTCACTGACAGAGAAGGAAAAACAAAATTAAAGCAATTTACAATTTAGTTTGTTTATACACTGCACCATTCTGCCGTTATGTCTGCTTCCTCTCGCCTTTAGATGGCTTTGTGAAGAAATGAACCCTCACTGTCAAATATTAAATCATTCTGGGCCTTCCTGTTATCTACAGGATTTTTTGTAAGTATAAATCTATCTATTGATTTTTACCTCTGATATTTATGACACAGAAATATTTACTATCCAAAAATATGTTTGCTTATTTCTCATATTAATGTTTGTGTAAATGTTTGTGTAAAAATAAAAAGACATAAAAGTCAAAGACTTTCCCTACACACACACTAGAATCACATTGATATATGGTGACTTGTGTTAGCATATCATAGCATTTCTGTGGTCTTTTAAACAACAAATGGGATTTAGGAATCTCTCAGTTCAGCAGTTTCCCTGCTGTGACAGGCAACAGAGCAGCATAGGTGCTGATAGTCTGGGGGGAATTTCGCCTGAGGTCACTTGGAAGAATCCAAAAGGATACATGGGGTGTCACTTCCATTTATTCCCAGCTCCAGCTGTCTGGTTTACAGTGTTATGGTGAATCTGCTGAGCAGTGGGAAGAAAGAAAAATTGAAGGGAGGGAGGGAGGTATAGTGTGTTTGAAAATGTTGAACTACTACTTATTCCTTTGCCCGAAGAGTAGATGTGTGACTCAATGGTGACACAATTCCTAATGATGCAACACAATTTCTAACGATGACCTCTCTTCCAACTAGGAGCACACAGATGATCTGCTGATCCCATTGTCTCCTTGTCTCAATCACTGGTATGTCACTGAGCCTGGTGCCAGGTCACGCACACACAGATTTGTCTTGTGCCCGTGCCAAAGCAAAGGTGACAGGGATGACACCATAACAAGGATGACTCACCCTTTCAAGCAGGGCATAAAAACATCAGCCATTAGCATTTGCAAACCTTAGGTTAATTTGTTTTGACTGGTGAAATGAAAAAAAAAAAAACATTGTGGAAAAAAACATAATTGCCTCCTGTTGTTTTTTCTTTCATGATTTTTTTTTTGTCTCAGCTGTAGGACATCCAGACCCCGGTGGACAGTGTGTGTCTCTATTAATAACTGTTATTTGAGCTCTCTTACCTCACTGGACTGCCTGATTAAAAATGAAATGAAAACTCTAACGAAGCTGATATCTCTCTGGCCACCAACATTTCCCCAGTGTGCTAATAAGGCCAAATAAGGCCCATTCCCCAATCTTACTTAAACCCCCACCCAACATCCCACACACACACACACACACACACACACACACACACACACATACACACACATACTCCCCATGCCAGAGAGTCCAATACCTCACTATCTCACCAGAGCCTTCTGGCAACCACAGCTTTCATACAGATTGCATCTCCAGCACAGCAGTGTCAGCCTGCATCAGGGCCTGGTGCAGGCATTAGCACATGTGGCTAACCAGGGAGGCTGCAGATTGAATTACGTCTCTGCCTCATGTGGGCAGAATGAGCAGAAACACATGTGTCGCTGTCGCTGATTTAATGAGCACATTAAGCACATCAGCACACTCACCATAAAGCGTCTGCACAGGCATCTGCATGTTGTCTGTATAAAGAATCCTCTTACTGGATGTGAGTGAAACCAATGCACTTTATAGCTGCCTTTTTTTGTCTCTGTAAAGAGATGTCAGTTTAAGGTCAGGATCTCTAGGAGAGATCAGGGCTGAGTCTGGGTTTTGGAAAATCAATTTTTCCTGTCCACACTCAAATAGATGTTTTCTTAGATGGAGAGTAAGTTAATGTAAGTTAACCTACATTTTAGGATGTTAAAATGCAAGGCCAAAAATCTGCAGAAATCACAGATTTTAATGGCCAAAAAAAGGACCAAAACACTCACTAAGTGGGTGTCTGCTACACCAGCAGAGGACTATCAACATTTCCAGACTTTGTAAAACTGCAAACTAAACTTTGAGAATGCACAAATAAAACAAGTCCTACACACCGACAACAGGGACAAAGGGGGCAGTTAGCACAATAGCATGTGAGCTAGCAAGCTTCAGTTGGCCCAAATCAATAGTTATTTACACCCTCCAACTGGCTGGGGACAAGAGAGAGAGAGAGAGAGAGAGAGAGAGAGGAAATATGTGTGTGAGTGAAAAAGAGATGCTGAGTAACAAGGCAATCAATTCCAGTTCTAGAAAAAATAACCGAAGTCCAATGCTGCAAGGAAATGAGAAAATATCTGAACTAAAAAGCAACTAATAAATGTCAAACCATGTGTTCTTTTATAATCACTCCATCCATCTTGCTCAGTGTGCTGAATATACTGTATGCTGTGTGTGAACAGCCAGGTGGAAACCAAACATGGTCTCTAGACCTCGGTGATGCTGCTCAGAGATTCACTGCTTTACAGACAAAATGCCAGCATTATCCCAGAGCCCGAAGAGTGAGAAGATGAATGGGGAAGAGACGTCATCTAAAATTGTACAGACATGAATATGTGTATGCTTCCATGTGTGTGAATATGATTATATCAGTGAGTGTTCAAACACCTGTGTGGAGAAGTGGGCTGCAGAGGTGAAGAGTTGCACAAATGAGGGACTGTATTGGGCAGCCTGTACTGGGAAAGACTGAGATGGCGAGGGCAGGGAGATAAGAGAGCCACAGCAAACAACAAGTCAGTCCAAGTAATGGAAAAAGGAGGGGTTGAAGAGAGAGACAGAGAGGCACAAGGTGGGCAAGAATACTAGGGAAATTCTGAGAGGAAGCTGGCTGTCTAGCCCTAACATAGAGTATACCAGTAGTGAAGCTTGAACCAGCGTTGCTCTGCCGTGCTTGGTTGTAAAGGCTCTGACAGAGACAGCATGGACAGATATTCGGGGTCACATCCTATCCTACTACACCGACCCTGTAATTGAATCTAAATTAAAGCCAGTGCTCAAATAATCCATCCAAGAGATCATTGCTGAGAATGTTACAACCAAAGCTGGAGCTCTGTGCTGTACAGTACATTAAAACCCTTCATTACCGTGAATAAATCTCCTAACAAGATATGAAGTGCTACTCCACATTGGATTCTCCTCTATACAAGGAGAACCCAGTGTACCCTGGGATATGGGGGGGCAGGGGTGTGGTGGTGGTGGTGGGGTGGTGGTGGGGGGGGGGGGGGGGGGTCCAATCACTGTCAGTGACTATGAATTATACATGAGTTGCAGTTTTAACACTGTCTACTCACTCCCCGCTTTGTCACTATTAAATATTCACACCAACATCTTTGTAGGGTATTGTTAATTACTCATCACAACAACAAAAGGTCTCAACCGGAAATTGCCAATGCCAACCTCCATTAGTGTGTGTATGAAGCTTTCAGATAGCACTATCTGATCAGATGGGTGGCGGCACGTCTTCCTCCTCCTTGGCAGAGACTGTGAGGGATTTGTAGATTTGTGCACACAGTGCACCTTGGGCAAATCTCTAAACATTCCCCGGTATATGTGAATTTGAAATGAAGAAGTATAACACTGTTAAACTGGCAAAGGCAGACCTTGTTGTTGAGAGGTTTTCATGCACACCTTCCTGGTTGACCCAGAATACAGAACAGAGTAATGGTGAGCACATTGCCAAACTGGTGTGTTTGACATGTGTGGCTTTACTTTTGGCAAGCAAACAGTCAAAACCATTTTGAAAGACAGGGAGAAAGGTTTGAGAACTTTTTTTAGATGCTGAAAAGTCAAAGGGCATTGTTCATATTTACTACTGGACTTCAGTTTTGCCAGTTTGCTGGCAACTTTACAAAATTGCCAATGTGGCAGAAAGCAGTACTAAAAATGTATTGTTGGGTTCGTGAAATTATGTGTGACAGGGGTTAGTGAGATACGACCCAATACTATAGAAATTAATCAATTAATATACGTGAAACAATATGTTGATTGAGTACTTTTATCGGCTACAAATATTCATAATTTCTGTCATAATGCACCCTCACATGTATACATACTGTGAACACCAACATGAACAAACATAGACATTTAATATCTATACTTGCCAACTGACAATGACAAAATCTTGCTGTGGCTGACTGGTTATGTTTGGTAACTTTCTGTTGAAAAAGCATTTCTTCCTCTTCTCCATCCAGCAACATCAGATAGGAAACACAGAATAACTCCCGAGTACTGACAGATACCCTTTGAAAAACATTGTTTTCCACCAAGGGAGAGAACAAAGTGATCAGGCAAGAAGAGGTTTGCCCCCAGAAGCTGAAATGTTCACACTTTAATCCTGAGCTAAGCGCCATCACACAGGAACCTTGAGCTGTGTGGCTTTACTCTACTGGCCTGGCTAACAAGGCTGCAGGGACATGTTGGAAAGTCACGAGTCAGAAAGTGCAGAGATGCCTCTAAAAAATACAATCCATATTTTGTCACGCCAAACACTACAAGTCTATCAACGCATGTAAATTTGGATTTGCACCAATTTATGATAATATTTAATAGTGCCTAGGCTTGGTTCTATTTCTTCAGGGACCTGCTGACCAAAGTGAATGAATGTGTGAGTGTGCATGTGTGTATTGAGGGTGGTGGCAGTGGAAAAAGGGGGTAGTGGGGTGGATAGATGGTGTAAACACGCCAGCCTACATGGATTGGGCTAATATCCAGTTTGTTCCCTCTCGCTTCAGCTCCACGGTGGCTGCAACGCAATTTCTTCCAATTGACCTCCCTGCCACCAGCACAATCACTCTCCACCGGAGACACAACGGCCCCAGAATACGGAGCAGCCAGCAGTGCAGCCCTGAAGCTGGAAGAGCCAGCACTGAAAAGAGGTGGGGACTGAACCAACCACAAGGCGGAAATGAGATGAATTAGAGAGCGGGAAGGAGGAGGCACAAGGAGGTGAAAGAGTAAATTTATTCTGTGGTGTAGTGGCAGTGACAAAGTACAAACATTTAGAGATCAGCTGAGGAGGAAATTAGAAGCATTACAGCCATCCGTGTTGTTTCCGCGCTTTTTGTCTGTTGGACTTTTAGTAGTTTTGGTCTGAATGGCACTAATATATCTGTGGAACTATAAAGCAACTGATTAAAAAAAGCATGAAACGCTGACCTCAGCTGAAAACTTATAGGTGAATGATTCAAGCATTACAACAATTATAGGAGAGGTGGATTGTGTCAGTATACAAATCTATAAGTAACATTGCAATAATACAAACATGAGGGAATAGCCCAAAGGCCAGGAACTAGATTTATGAGAGCAATAGCCCAGCCAAAGGCTAAAAGGCTTTATAACGGCAAAGGATTTCCAATAAAAGTGAGGTTGGAGCCCTGTAAGAGCAGCACTCTCGAGTAATAGGATTAGTAGAAGTCAAGAGCACGGCCATCTTAACTCTTTATGTTGCAGAAATCGCTGAGAAGCATCTCTGCCATAGCCAATACAGCTGTGCTGATGGTGCAAGAAAAACCCTGGACCTGCCCCATGACATTCGGCTGTGGCCCTCTGAACTCACACACAAGCACGTGTTGTCTCCCAGAGCAGGGAGAAGAGCAGGAAACAACGCTCAGTGTGATTTGAAATCAAGGAAGAATTGATGGATATAGAGCTCAAGAGATGTAAAGGGATAGTTGAAAATGAGTAGAATGTGAAGTAATGAATTGATGGCTCCCGGCTTATCTCTCATTCTCACTCCATTCAACACAAACTGCTGACGTGTTTCCCCCAGCTCCTCTCCCCTCCCAGAACCACCCCCCACCCTTCTCCCACCTCGCCCGTGGCAAACTCTCTGATTCCCGTTCCTCTCATTTCTTTAAATGTTAAATGAAATTAGCGCAATGCATCAGTGAGTTCATTTTTCCCACTGAAAATCACTTGGTAATCTGCTCTGCACATGAAAGGGAAGCACCAGGGCACCTGAAGGTCGGACCACATCTCTGCGCTCACCATGCACTTCCCTTTTTCAAACATAGCAGTAAAATCATTGATTCTTTTTTGCCCACCTCCCTCTCCTGTATCCTGCCCTGCAGACGTGTTCCTCTGTTCTGTCTCTCCACCCCTCTTCCTCCATCTCTCTGTGCTGCTCTGCTGCATGTGTAAAAAGTAGTGTGTTTTGGCTGTCCATTAAACTCAGTAAGCCAGCAGATGAGCAGGTTATCTTCATTGTGCCAGTGATCATGTTAATCTGTGTGTGGAAGAATGTTGGTATGTGTGCATACATTTGTATATGTTTGCATAGGTATGTCAGCACACACTGTGTGCACATGAGGGGCATGTTGCAGTTTTCATCCTTGTTCTGTAAGTGCAGCCTGCTTCTTTACCTACAATGTCTAGTAGGCTTATTCCTGCACTTCTCCCAAACTCTCTAATGGCTTGATGGGTCTTCCAGATCCTTCCTAGTTCTGGCTGTCTAAATCACCACACAACACAGTTCCAAAAAGAGCACCCCCTTAGCTTTCTAGGAGTTCTCACAATGCTGATGGCTCTCTGCTCTTTTCCCCTACAGAGACAAACTCTGTTGCGGAAGTGGTAACAACCGCTGGGAATTGAGCTGCAGGAGGAAAAAGCAGAGGAGAGTGGTGGAATTGTGTGGAGCTATAATTTACCTCTTAGGAGATGGCAGCTTAATGTATATAAATGCACTATAAGCAGAGGAATGAAAGGAGAAAGGCAGTTGCTGCATGGGCGATCATCATGGCTATCTCAAAGCTAAGGCGTAGAGACGTGATCCAAGATAATTAAATATATTGCTACCCTTGTATAAATGTTCAACCCTAGAGCTTAAGTGGCGCTCTTGATGTTTGTTTGCTGTTGTGGCTGCTGCCCATGCTCCGGGGGTCATAAAGAGCTGATTTCTTGTGACAAAGAGAGATGAACAGAAGCAGATGAACATTAAACCATTCTTTGTACTCTTTGTCTGAGCTATTGTTTAGAAAAAGAAAAAAAACCAAATACATAAAAAGACACATACCATCTGTTGTATAAACTTCAAACACAGGGGCCAAGTCCTTTCAGATTAAGGACTGAAACCAAAAGGTTACATAAATACTGTGTTGAAAACAGCTGAATTCCTTTGACCTTTATGGCATAATCAAGCAAAAATAATCTTATTTTTACAAGTCTATTCATTTGTTATGGGTGAAATATATATAAGATGTTTTGATCATAAACTACATATTTTTTTTTCTTGTGGAGTAGCTCAGCAGTGATGACACCCAGGCAAGGGGCGGTGGCTCTGTGGCTCTGTCTGTTTGCCCAGTCGGTCTGCCATGTGATGCCCAGACAGTGCTCACAGCCAACAGGCTAAGTCTACCCTGACCACCTACTGTCCGCACATCCCGATTGGGTTTCCCCTCGCTCCTCATGAGGCTTACAGCTACAGAGTTTGGTTTCATCCACATCATCCAGACAGCCAGCCACTGTCCCCAGCCATGGACTCCAGAGTGTCAGATCTGGGGCATGCTATGACACTCGGGGCTGGCTTTCATTCCACCCTCACACACTGACACTTTGTTCACTGTCACACTCCACCAAGACGTGCTAAGAAAACAAAACTAAGACTGTTCAGTCACTGCTTAACCAATGCACAAACAGACACACAAATGTAGGCACGAATATATACATTCTCACACATGCAGATGCACACACACACACATACACACATACATTCCTCCACCTTCTGCAAAATACTCAGCTGAAAGAATACTGTGTCAGCTATTGCACAGTGGGAGAGGAAAGCAAAAGGATAGACAGAGACAGAGAAAATAAGCTCAGATAAAGAATTGAATATGTAGGAGAGGATTCACGAGGAAGGCAGCATGAAAGCTGCACGGCGACATGGAGGAATATAAAGAATGAAAATAGAGTGAGAGCTTGGAAATAGACAGAGACAGAGCAACAGACACGGGGAAAAGAAGAAAGGGAACAACGGATAAAAAAAACAGAGTGTCGGTCTTTGCATTTGGCATTCTTCTCGCTGTCCTAACTGTGTCTTGTCCAGCTACTCAACTGTGCAGCCTAGCTAGCAATTCAAAAGCCTCTCACATAGCCTTTCGGACTAGGCTCCAACACTTTCTTCCACTTCCTCCCACTTCATCTTACTCTCCCTGTTCTCTGTCTCTTAACCCCCTGCTGCCACCTAAGCTCCTCGGTGTGTGACTGTCCAACAACACTTTTGGCACTGGGGGAAGTTTCTGCATTATGCAAGTGCTTTCACTTCCTTCCCTCCCTTCTCTTTTTCCTCACCTATTCACCTCAGTCTACTTCTAAAAGTTGTTTTTTTTAGAATCCACTTCTCTAAAAGTTGGGTTTCAAGGATGGATTAATTCTGATTTTATGCAATATATGCTAAAAAAAATGTCTACTACTATTGACTTTACTAAACGCTACTCATGCATGAACATACAGGGCTTCTGTCCACCCATTATCTTTCAGTCCTACTATAACCCCATCCAACAACATCTAATGAAGTAGGGACAAAACACTCCCGCACTATAAAAGGCATGGGGTGAGTTTAATTAAACAATGCTAATGAGCAACTAATTAAAAGCTTTCCGATCAAAACAAGCCAGTAATTACCTGGAGCAGAGATGGATAATGAGCAAACTACAATCACTGGCAGACAGGCAAACCCGTGGAGACCTGAGTGGATCAATTCCCTTAGTATTAATGACCGCTCTCTTTCTCTGTCTTCCTCTTGCCAATGTCTTTCTCTACTTCGACTCTTTCAATATGTCAGACCATAGAGAGGATGAGTAAGGGTTGACATGAAGTTGAGAAAGGAGCTCTTGAGGAAATACTGTAGGTGGAACGTTGACAGTAACATCAAACTTGCTTCTTATGCCAATGTCACTCACTCACTGCCCCTCTCATACATACTACCTCTACCTATTGATTCTAAACGCCTTGTCTTTTTTTCTAGTGGTTTCACTCATCTCATACATTTTCTCTGAATGGCAATTAGTTGTGGAGGGAACCTCTCTCAACTGGTTCTCTATGGTAATGCAGTGGTCTTCACATTTTGGCCACAGGTACGACATTGACAGGTACTGGTCTGTGAATGGTTTCTCTTTCTGGGACTCAAGGCAAAGCCTTAACTTCGCTGACATTGTCAACACAACAGACACTGGAGTGTTACACAACCAATCTGATGCCATTGCATATAAAGATACCTCATGCCCTACAAGCAAGCTAAGGAGAAAGCCAGTAGGAATGGCAGGTGGAAGGTAAGATGAAAGATGAAAAATACTATGAGTAGGAAATTCTACTGATAGACAAAGAAGCCCAGGGGCCTGTTAGATAAGATGGTGAGACAGGAGGTGGTGCAGAAAAGAAAAAATAAGTGCGATAGGAAGACACAAGAGCAAGAAAGCAATGAGAATGTAGTTGGACATAGGAATATGATGAACGGCCAAAAGAGAATGAGGCAGGACATGGGGGATATGCAGCAATGGATCTAGCAACGGAGAAGAAAGAGAGATAAATAGATGGATAGATACCAATGCCCTCACGGCATTTTTCTTCCTTTTGATCCTCTCCTCGCAACTAAAAAGATTATCAGTTTCTCAGAAACGCCTCAGTCAACAGGGAACAGCCAGCATCATCTGTTTCCTCTTGTCTCTTTTTTCCTCTTAAGCACCTCAACATAAGTCTTTTCAATGTGTGTTATTGTGAATCTCTATGTAGCTAATATGTGGGGACAATTATGTATTACAACACATACATTTTTCATGCAAAGACAGCTATTATATCATGTTATTTACAGTGATAATAATATACTAATATAATAATATAGATCAACCAGACCTCCTGGAGCAGTTTGCTTTCTTTTGAAGAGGATACGGATACTGCCACATAAAGGTGGAAAGGTTGGCGTGGCCGCATGCACAGTGCATTTTTGGTTAACTCTCAAAAGAAGACATTAAAAACCAATGATGGTTTTAATTCAGGAAGTCTGAGATGACTTCCATCATTGACGGCAAGCACTCTGGCCTTTTTGAGTTAAACCAGCCACCACACCAAAGGAACCTGTAAATTCTCACGGATTGTAAGGAGCAAGGTCCAGCAGACTGCCAGGCATGAGTGAGTCCAGATATCCAGAAAACAGCCATATCAGGCACAACCAGGGTGGTGTACGACCATCAAGAAAGTGTTTGGACCAGGCCAGAGCAAGACAGCCTCTCTCAAATTGTCCTCTGGAGAGACATTCTCTGCGATAGAGGTTAACAACAATAAGAATATGAAAGGAACTGTACAACTTCTGCACATCAAATAAAGGTTTACACTGTGAAAGATAGTAATCTAATACCTCCGAGGCCACCAATATGATTGGTATCCTTGATGTATTTTATGCAATTAGCTATGACCTATGCACTGAAGCACACACACATGCAGAGCTTGCAGAGTTTATTGCTCCATCCTCCTTGCACTCTTCACCCTGAATGCATCAACCATTTAACCAGGTAGGCAGATCAAAAAAGAGCCAGCTACAAACTGCATCTACAGCTCAGCCAATACAGCTCACACACTTATTCTAAGGTATCTCTCTATAAAAGCAAGGAATCTCTGTCTGTCTGTGTGTATGTGTGTGTGTGTGTGTGTGTCACTGCATGAAAAGTGGGATTTTCGGCCCCGTAAACGCCCGGAAATCTCCCTAATTTTCGGCAGTTAACGACAATTTACAGGCTGTGAACGTGGCGTTTGTCTGTGCCGAAAATTGTCGGAAACGAACCATGACGTCAGCGGAGCTCCCGGAGGTGCGAACGCCTCTAATTTGCATATGAATAGCAGCGAAACCACGCCTGGCCAGAGAATGTGTGGGCTGGCTTGAATATCCTCACTCAGTATTAGATGAAACCACTACTTATAAACAAGCAAAATCACTCGTGATTGGTCACCCTGGGTCATTATAAATGTAAACCCCGGTGGGAATATATATATATATATATATATATATATATATAATGTTTATATATTTATATTTATATGATTTATTCATTCATTTATATTTATGATATCATCAATGACATTAATGAATTTACTGAGGAAAGGAACATTTGCCAGGAAGGAGTTGTTTATTCAAAGAAAGAGTTTTATTAGCACAAACACACAGCATGTACAAAGCATAGTCTGCCCACACAACAAACGGGAAGCTCACAAGAGGCCCAAAATCCTACAGCACCGAAGTGTCTGTTTTTGCAGACGTCCGTGGTGCGCTGCGCTGCGCTGTACTTCGGAATCGCCTCTAATGTGACTGCAGTGTGGCGCAGAGCTCGGTGAGCTCCCGGCTGCGAAAGGACGGAGGTCGCACAATTCATCCAGACACCCCGCCATCTTGTGCCGTCTTCCTCCTCAGACATCAGGTCCATGGCGGCGCACTTCCAAAGGTCCACCTCATCCTCAGCTAGCACTCTGTCTCGCTTCCAGCAGCTGTATAAACAATCAATAAAGACGATCAGTACTGCGCGATGCACTGCGTATGGATACAACACATCTATTATTAAATAGAATAATAGTCACATTGACCAAAAACGGATCCAATCTAATAAATCTTACCCTCTTTCTCCTCGATCGACTCCGAGCTGAACTCCTCCACAGCCTCCGCCTGCGATGCAAGATCTGGTTGTTTGTTGTCCTGCGTACTGTCTCGTAATGTCTTACAGGCAGCTGGAAAACAATTAAAAAGACTTGTGTGAAGAAAGAAACGTAAGTCACAGTAAAATTAAGCGAGGGAGAAAACAGTAACAGTTACTTACACACAATGGCGTCATTATCGGCATCGTGTAAATCTGGACTTGCAGACGTGGCTCCGAGCTAACAGGAGGTCGCGGCCTTGTTATGAGGCGAGGTTAGTCTGTGAAAACAAAATGCTCGCAGCGATAAACCTCCGTGTCCCTCTGCGGCAGCGAAGCTCCGTCCGTCGGCGACATTCTTCGTAGCGACCCGGCAAAGCTCCTCCCGTCCGCGCAGACGTCCTCTCGACAATGGCCGGGCCGCTAGCTTAGCTCCTGCTAGCTAGCTTAGCTCCTGCTAGCTAGCTTAGCCGAACTTGCTTCGTGTCCAATAAAACACAAACACTTCAACTGCGATGGAGAGTCCAACTCACACACTCACAGCATGTCGTCCGACAACAGTTCACAGTCTGTTAGTGATAAAACACGACACTGACGACACACACAGTCCACTGTCAGCGGCTCGACGCCATTAACTCTCTGCTCCTTCTTCCTCGTCACTCACGCTCCGGTCAACCCGGAAGTGTAAAAACTCGTACAGGTCATGAACTCTCACACGCAATAAGAATTACTTTTCAACTGCTTTTAAAACATTCAGAACCCATGAAATTATAGAAATACTTTTTTTTTTTACATTTTAATATCTTGGTTATCTCAAAATATTTCATGCAAATTTTAACTTCTTAACAACTGGCGTTTTATCTTTAACTTGTTCCCAGGAGAGAGAGAGAGAGAGAGAGAAAAGAATAAATAATCTTTTTTACATAACATAACACAACCATTGCTGATGACATACACAGTAAGTAATCTAGCATACTTTCATTAAATAAATCCATTCAAGCTCAAATATAAGGGTCTATAATTAGGCTATACTGAGCCTGATCTATTTATACCAGAGATTTTCTTAAAATGAAGTTAACACCTCTTAGAAAAAGGTCACCTGGGGTAAAACTCCCCCTGCAACCCTGATTTGCATTTGTATAGCTCACAGCATGTTCATTTACATGTTAAAGCCTCCCCTAGAATCAGGGGGAGGGGGGTCATTGCCAAGCAAGGCCCACGTCAATTTCCGACAATTTACGTCAGTTTTCAGTGTTGCCTGCAAATTGCCGCGTGCAGCCGCAAACCTGAAATTCCACGTCAATCTACAGTGCCACATACTGACGAAAATCCCACTTTTCATGCAGTGTGTGTTTCTGTGAGTCAAATATCTCTGCGGATCAGGATCACACTGACCTGAGACTTTCAACATGGCTTCTGCGTGGTTCAGTGGTGTGCATCTAAGCATTTGCTTGGACTGCAATGATACCGTTAATAAATTATTTCATAAATGCTTTACAAATTCCGCCGAGCATTGTCCACCGGAGCCACCACAGTTACGTGCGCACCAGAGCCAATCACTGCACACCGTGGCCAAGTGTGCACCAGAGCCAATCACTGCAGAGCTCAAGCCCATGACATACCTGAAGAAACAAGCGGATTTGTACCTGCAGCGGCGCGAGCTGGACCGGGATTTTGCCGGCGGCTCGGTCCCGTTCTGTTCTGTTCTGTGCATCTAAACTGACTGCTGTGGATTAATGAAATTAAACGAGTCCGGACCGAGTCTGTTCGGGTCTGAGGAGATCCGGAGACGTGCGGACAACAAAGTGGAATCGGAATCTGTGGATGAACATCCACAGATTCCTACATGGCCCACCTCGTTAATAAGGTGACGGACCGGACGCATCGGCACGTCCAAAACCGGACCTAGGGTAAATAATGTCCGCCACGCTTTTTCGCGAACATTGCCGTCACATTTGCTTTGTGTCTGGTGGAGGAAGAAACGGTAAAAACAGGCTTTTGTCACGAAAGTGTCCAAGCAGCAAGTTTGGTTGTTGAGGAACAGGAAGTTGTGGGAGGGATGTAGGCGGATGACTGACAGGCAACGACGGTCGGTGTATAGACAGCGATATTGAGAGTTGAGAGATTTGTGACATTTAGCGTGTTTGAAGTGTGTAGTTAGCGTGTTATGTAGTGTTTGTTGTAGTGTGTTTAGTGTGTAGTGGAGTCGTTTTTTTGTTTAATGTGTCAGAACAATGAGAAGATGCTGAATGTGGAGCAGGCAGTGCAGCTCTTTATTCAGCTGGAAGGAGCACAGGCAGACCTGAGCATTGCCTGCATTTAAATGTAAATAGTTACATATAACTTCGTAAATGTTTAAAATGTATGCACAAATTTAGCAAACAACAATTTATATTTGCATTATAAGTAAAAAAAAAAAAAGGTTTGTTAAACATATTTGTGGTTTTCACAGTAAAAAAATCAAACTTCTTCTACTCGGATTTTATGTTTTTTTTGTGATTTTAGGTCCATTGTGTTAATACAGTATGTCAAAATAAAAAAAATAACTGTACAGTCACACATGTGAGGTTGTGCTGAAAATAATGACACCAAGTAAATAGTTTTTAAGGTGAAATATAATGGCAAAATCAAAAATAGTCAAAAACGGCCAATTATACCCTGGAATATCGGATTTCACAACAAACCTAAATATCCCTGACGCCCCACCTTCAAACAGCCTCATTTGGCCATCCATGAAAAAGCTACTTAACCTCCCACTTCTTTATAGGAATACACTTTTCTTACGGGCACTGCACTAGTAAATTTAAAAAAGCAATTAATACAGAAAGCAAGGTCAATACAACATCCACTTTTTATAAAATGAAGTTGTATGAAAAGTTTCTTATTCTTGATCAAGTTAATAATTTATTATATTATATTATTGATGATGATGATGATGATGATGATGATGATAATTTCATGCATTCATTTGTTCAAAATGATGGAAATAATTCCCGTTTTGTTTAAACTGCACAGCCAAGAGCATGAGTGGCATGCAAATAAGCCAGCTGATACTGACGTCTTCTGTAGCTTTTGAAGTCACCCTGATCTAGAAAGAATGATAGAATCATATAATGAGGCACATGAAACTAACTGAATGGAATTATGCTTCAATTTCAATGAAAAGGGTGGGTTAAAAAAACAACCCTATTTTCTATTTATATAATTTTTTGTCGTGAGCTGAATGAAGAGTTCCTGGAGTCAGAGGATCTTAGTCACAAAGACCTCCCAATAGATGGAAAATGTCGAACTGTCGAAGCTTTTCGCCTGCAGCTGATACTACAACCCATTGTCACTCCAGCAGAGAAGGGTGTAAAGGGACAAGGTCACTTTAAGCCTTCCTTTTTGAATGTCACACACTCAAAATGCAAAAACTATTCCTTTAGTGGATTTTGTCAAACCAGCATTCACAAACCTAATCCAGTTATACTTGCCTGAGTGGCCAGGTGGTAAGTACTGTATTAATACAGTATAGGACAGACAGGTCTTGTGGTTGATGAACTTTAACAAAGCCCAAAATTCCGTAAGGAAAGGCATTTAAATGGACAATGGATTAGAGTCAGCCCATGTTAATACTAAGTTAGAATGTGAGAATACAAATTGGTTTGCCATCCACAGCTGCCTACATTTAGTTTTTAACTGTGAATCGGTTCTAGTGTGTGTGTTCGAGTTTTAAACCAAAAAGGGCAAATTATCTATTTAGAGCTCGTCACATAGTGGGTCACAGAGAACATTCTCACTCAAACACACTCAGAGATTTGAATTAAACAGAGATGCTTCATCTCGTCCTTCCCTAAACCATCCCTCCAAATAGATCCATAAACAAGGTAGGAATGGTTTCACAAACAATTTAGCAGCAAGCTGAGACAGATGTTCACTTCAGCTGCTGTGTGGGCAACTAGTTTGGTTTTTTTTTTGTATATTTTTGTATAGCTTATAGCAAAATGAATGACTACACATTTTAGCAGAATACTATACAGCAATGCACACACACACACGAAACACATTCATACCGTACAAATTGAAAAATTGAGGCTCTTTGAATGCATGTCCCACAATGCCACTTACTTTCACATTATTCTGAGGAAACATTAAAACATTTCACCTCATTTCTTCTATCCTCCCCTAAAGACTATGGCATATAAATAATAGCTCATTATATGTAATTGGGTCTAATGCAGATTTAGCATATAACTCAGTGTGTGATATATAGTGAGCTGGACTTATGGTTGCAGCTGTAAGGGGTTTCCAGTGTGGGTCTGAAGCTTCAGCCTCTGCAGGACAAAACAGCATACTCTGGCAGACAGACAGCAGATTACACTACATGTATCTTCCTCCTCTCTCGACTACTCTCATCTCCTGTCCACACTTCCCCACTTCTCTCCTCTTCTGTGAGGAAGGGGAAAGGGAGACAGATAAGGCAGCTTCCTCAGAAAGTACCTATCACAGCTTGCCAATGTATTCACCGCTGCTGTCTGAGAAATGCTGAATTTGTCAATCCAATTCAACTGAAAGAATATATGAGCTCAATTTTAGCTGTCCTTTTTTTAAATGAGTCAAGTACTTTAAGTGTATGGATATCAGAGTGCACGCAGCATACCTAAAATGAGAAACAAATTATACTCTGCGGCTTTTATTAACATTTTTTTTAGACTGAGATTAACCCAGAGTGAGGAACTTCACAACCCCCCGTTCAGAGGACATTCATCACCAGCAGCAAAGCGGACCAGATTTGTATCGAGGTAAGATTGCTCTCTGGGGCTGTTCAGTAGTCTCCCTCAGCTACATACTACATAACTGCTAGAGTTCTCTCCAGAGGTGATATGAGAGGCCATCATAAATTACAATAAAACACTATGGCAAGACCCAGCATACTGTTATTACCAAATATACAGTTATAAGGCACATAAGTAATTGTGTGTACTGTGCATTTGTTATTTACATCGGGGTTATGCTTTATTCATTATCTCAATGTAAGAGAGGTGCATTTCTGTGGGAGTTTGCAGAGGATGTATGCTAGTTATCTGCATACCGTCTACTTGAATCACAGACCACCACCAGCAAGCACTACACTTTTAACTGCGAATACAGATGATAAACAGCTCCATCTTCGTATCCATCCAATATCTTTGTCCTATGAACCTTGGGCCTTTCGGGGCCCCTCGTTCACAAAAGCAATTTCCATGATGTTCAGCGGCTGTAGTCTCTCTCCTATCTGACTAAGTGTTTATAAGAAACGTCTGTCTGCTCTACTCTGTCACTGTGTATGCCTGGGAGAGATGTAGCGCTGCTGTGTTGCGTTGATGTTTTATGCTCTATCTGGGACGCATCTCTTAGTAACATGCCACAGCCTTACTGGATCACAGACAAAGTGCTATGATTGGAACAGATGGTTCTAGGTTCACTCACTACAAGTCAGCTTTCCTGTAAAAGACTGAAATAGACTTAGAGAATCAAAAATGACACAGGTGACAATTTCTGAGGTGTGATTTGTCATAATGGAAATGTGGAAATGCCAGTTGTTCGACCAGGCATATATTCAAGGCTTAAGCAAGTCCTCTCTAATCAATGGGAACACTGGGAGAAGCTTTCTGCTTACCAATTGCTATATTGACAAATATCCTCTTAAATTAACAATGTTTTTACAAATTGCAATGAAAAGAAGAAGAAGAAGTTGAAGGAAAATAAAAAGCCATTGCAATAACGGACCTTTGGAAAGTGACAATGATGTAAAATTGTACTCAAAACTCTCTGAACAAATAATCAAAATCAATACAGCAGAAAAAGGGATGTTGTCTTTTTTCTTCCACATATTTTTCATTTTAAAAACCCAGCACCTGCATAACCCACAAACGCAACCCTAACCCTTACTGCCACAGAGTGACATCACCGAATGGCAATTATCAGATTACATGTGGCTTCCTCTCAGGCCACAAAAGGCTTTATAAAGTGGAGTTACCCATTAAGCATTGAAATATCATCAGCCACGTTTCAGAAAACACACATCATGCACAACTGACTTGATTTTGAGGCTAATTATCTCTGTTTATACCCTTCTGGTCTTTAGTGATACGAGGCTAGTAGTAGGCTAATCACTACTGCTCTTCATCATACTCATTACTAATAAAAATCTCCACCCAGATCAACAGGACTGTCTTGGAGTTTAGTTTGCAACTTCCATTTTGACTCAAACAGGACATGAAAACTTAGATGTGCTGCTGGGGAGAACAGAGTGGACGAAGTGACTAATATAACATCTTGTACTAGAGGAGTGATTGTGACACCTGGGAAAAGGGCCGTGCAGAACACGTTGCCCCTCTCCAATCAGGAAGACATTCCTCTCATCACACGAGTGAAATGCAATTCTCCATTATTACCAGCCAGCATCCTAAATGTCAGGCCTAATTTGTAAATGATATGCTACTCCTAATTACGCTGATATTTCCAAGGGCAAAACAAAACTCTCTCGTTCACTGGCTGTATACTCCTCCCTCTCTACATCTATCTCTGGAAACTTTTATCTATCTTCTTTAAAAAAAAATAAATAAATAACTGAAGAGTAATTCCATTTGCACCGAGAATACTTAAATCTAACATTTAAGAATATTCCTCTAACAGGTGTCCTTTCAGATCCTAAGGTATTTATGTCCTGAAGGTTAGAGCAGCCGTCCATAACGATCAGGGTCACCAACTCAAAGTTCCTGACCGGACTGGAAAAATCTAGGTGTTGGAAATGAATGAGTAAAACACACCACTCTTTCAAGAATCAGAGCAAAGCAGTAAAACTTAAACTGCTCTAATGGAACTGGCAAATGTTCCCCAATGACATACACAGTTCAACATAGCAGCGGTACACACTGTGTGCCTGAAAATGTGCAGTCCTCACACTTTTGCACAGCGTGGATGAGCATATAATTTGAGCACTAATCCCAAAATGTTGTAAATAATACAGTGTCAAAATGTCTGTTGCAGAAATTTGAGAATATTAAAGTGCTGTGTAATAATAACGTATACTGAGGATGTTTACCACAGGGGTTAAGACAGTCTTTGAGCTATGTCAAATGAGTCTTCTGGCTCCAATAGGCAGCACTGGCCCTGAGGGTCAAAGAATAGGTCACACAAAGACATCTCATGGGAGATGAGGGATCGCCCTAACATCTTAACCCACTGGGTATCACTATCATCATTAGAGATGTTTTTCACAACATAGCCTTGGGATAGAATAAATGAGCCTTTAGATAGAATAAATGACTGGTCTGAAAAAAAGGCCTTGCTTTACCACTGTAAGGGCAGAGCTCCATGAGGCCCTGGCCTCCATTAGAGACAATGTGATTCGCTTTTGTGGCCTCCCCACGGCCATTTCTCTGTGTGAGATGAGTTGAGTCTTCAAATGCCGCCACGAGACGGACGTACAGAGAGCCATACAGACTTCAACTATTACCATTCTGACTCGGAGACTGAATGAAAAAGTTGGCACATCTGAAAGACGCTGCGTCTGGAGAGAGAGAGAGCGCATTAAGGCTCCAGACGGTCTGGAAAAGGAGCGTGGGCTAGTCAGTTCTGATCTGAGAACCCCGACAAAGAGCCAGCAAGCACAGGGCAGACTCAGGCATCCCATTAGCCTTTGAGTCTAAATGTCAGTGTCTCCACTGGCCTAGTTCAGCAGGCTATTCCCCTCTCCCCTCTGAGACCCACATTGCAAAAATACAAACAGAAGCAGGAAAAATGAGTCAAATGTCATGTGGGACTGTAACAATAAAGTACAATCTTTGTCTCATTTAATCCCCTGCTGCTGATCATGCAAATTTGTCATTTTTTGAGAACACTGCAAAAAAAAATATTGCTGTTAAGATGTTATTTTACAATGGATCGAAGACGGTGGGTGTACACGAGAAAAGAACACAGGCTTTTTAATCAATTTTAAATCAAACAAGATTGGTCTGAGCAGGGTGCTTTGAGATAGATGTTACATCACACAGTCCTTGTTGTCCTGTGTGTGTTGTGTGTATGTGTACAGGTATGTATGGTTGCATGTGCTAGCATGGGTGTTTTTGTATTTGCCCACTAGGCTCATCCCGGCAACTGCTGCCTGGGGCCCTACCCTTGAGTGGCTCTTGACGCCTGAGCGCATGGTGTGACATTTCCTGGTAAAGGCCATTGCAAACAAAAGCATCTCCACAAGGAGTAACAACAACATTCTCTACCTTCCTCAGTGAAACAATAACCTCATCGTATTCTCTCTTACACATCTCCTCTTGCAGCCCAGGAAACCTTTCCGTGCTTTTGCAAATTTTCCAGACTAAAGAGTTGACTTGAGCTTCTCAGTCTCCTCCTATTACTTTTCCTGTAAGCTCTATTCTCAGTACTATTAACTGGTGAAAGGCTGTCCAGGCATTATGCATACTTGAGGTTAATAGACAGCTTAAGGGGAAAAAAAATCTTTTTACTTAGCCTTAAGTAAACTTCTGCAAAGCAAGCTATTTAAGACAGATTCCACAGTTGGTCTATTAAGGAGCCATAACGATGGAAACAAATGGACACTGAGGAGGACGGTTTGTGAGCCAACACACAACTGCAGACCAATTTATACACTCTAAACATGGCAACAGAAGCTAACTGGTGCCAAAAGACCCGCACAGCATGCGACTGGCATGCAAAGCACTTGCTCTCTTACTCTCTGTCTCTGCACTAATTGCATGCGTGCTGTTTTCGCAGGCATAAGTATACTCCAGCCAATTTGTTGGACAATAGAAACACATTAATGACATCTGCATTGTTCTCCCTGCACCAATCCATACCCTGCTCCCCTTCACTGTAACTCTCTCTCTCTTTCCATTTTAAATATAATTGCACCACCTATCTTCTATTTTACATTGCATACCTTAAATAGTCTCATCCTCATCTCTCCTTATCTCATACATATATTAAATGATACAGAATCTGTTAATAAAAGAAAGGGTAGAAGAAGTTAATGATTAGTGTAGGGTCATGTTTTCGCCGTGGTAATATATCATTTGCGTCCACATTCAAAAAGGGCAAAAACAGCTGGAGCCATCTTCCATCCTGGTGCTTAGAGGCCATCCATCGCATTCCATCTTATCTCATCCTATCCCAAACAGCAATTAGCTAGCCCAAGCCACCACGGTCTAGATCACATCCAGCATCTCTGGCTTTGGTTCACCATCCCATTACACACATTCCATGCAACTAGACTCCGTTTTATGACACACATCCAATCCCCTCTCCCCTCACACTCTACTCTCACACTCCAGTGAGGCTGCCTGGGTTTATCCAGCATTGAATGGGTTCTGAAATGCAGTGTGAAGGTTAAACATTATCAAAGGGAATATGGGTTTGAGAACAACTGGCAATCTCCCATTAAGTTACCAGTGTGGCTAAAGTGGTTTTAGCTTTAGCACAGTTAACGATAACATTACGGTTACTGCTGAGTGTGGCATGGAATGCCATTTTTAAACACATAAGCAGACTAAAAACTGCCTTTGAGCATGTTGAGTCTGCAAAGAAATATAAATTTAAATGTTTAAAATCTATTTTGAAAGAAAAAAAACTTTCCAATTTCACTGAGATGCCTTCTAGCTATTGTCTGCAAATTAGATTAAGCTTCTGTTTCCAACTTTTGATAGACTGTGAGAATTAAACACAGAATTACATACATAGAAATTAAATAACAACACTCTTAAGCTCAATTACCCCTGGTAGAACTCAATGGGATGTGGAAACAACAACTTGATACACACACACACACAAACACACACATAAAGAGAGACAGAGGCAGAGAGAGAGAAAAAGAGAGACAAAGGACAAACTGAGACACATTGAGACTGATAAAAAATGCAGGAAGCTAGTTTAGCAGTGGCTGCGATGTCGCCAGGGAATTCAGACAATTGTTGACTTCCATGTAGAGAGAGACAATGAGTTCAGCTTCATTGACTTCTACAGAGGCATTGAAGCACAGTAATTACCATTGCTCAGAGAGAGGAGGCGCTACCACCACAAACACTCAGCGCTGTGAAGGCACAAAAGACAAACACACACACACAAAAATGAGCTGACACACATGTTAACCCTGACTACATTTTTAACTAATTCACATGAGCGTGCAAAGAACAGCTACAGTACCAAGTCAGAGATTATTCTTCAGCCCAAGAAGCAGAAAAAGAATAGAAGTTGTTGCAATTGCAAGTGATAGAGGTGGATAAACAATATCACAGGGGTGGGAATGTTCTACAGAATAGGAACACATAGACGAAGAAGTATGAAAAAATGAGGAATGAGAATCCCAAAACAATCTAATCTGTCCTTGAGTGCCCTCCTACTGCAGCATTGTTCTGTCAGAGCCAGATAAGTTGGGAGGCGCTGCAGTGAGTGAACAGAGGAGAGGAGAGAAAAGAGAAAATCAATGATAAGAGTCTCCACTTGCAACAGTAAAGGACTGAAGTTGGGGGGGTACAGGTTGGGGAGGGTTGAGTTTGGCTAGATGAAACGGGATGGAGCAAACAGAGAGAGGGATGTGTTGCTGAGAGTCTGGTTTGTGTTCATCCTGGCGTGGGTAAGAGCATTTTTTCCATCTCTGCCACAACTGTTAACAATCCAAGAAATAATGTCAGTGAATGAGGCCCAAAGTTGTAAACCTGTCTTTACTTTCCTTAATGTTCAATCCTTGTAAGTCCAGGGCAAGTGTGCTCTGTGGCCCTGTAATAGGTGAAAAATAGAAAAGGAGCCCGTTTCTCCAAGTCAAAGATAAGCAAATCCCTTCTCCTGATGATGACATGAGAATACTTCATGCTTAATGTGCAGACGTCCCATCAGATAGGTGTAATATATACAACCTCTTTGCCTTCCACCTCAGGTCACTCATCCAGGCCCTGCTTAATTCATTAAACGCTATCTTAAGTGGATGAACTGATGGACTTCCATTATTCAAAAAGTTCCAGAGCAAGTCTTCCAATACAATTACCTCTGGCATGGGTATCTAAATTAAAGTTAAATATTTAGAAAATCTCCCTAAAGCTGCTAGAGGGATAGGGCTAGATGTTTTATGTGTTCATTTCCAAGATAAATCTGACTGCAAACAGATGAAGAAGAAAATCATTTGCCGTGGGTCTGTTCTGAATTTCCTGAGCGCTGTGGTGTTCTCTGTCCAAACATTCAGCGGTTAGGAAAGAAAGCATGCTTGTTCATGTTCATATTCAAAAGCTGGCAGACATACACACATCAGGACCAGATGGTGCATTCTTAACAGGACAGAGACTCCCGTCAGATTTCAGGAGAAATCGATTCATCATTTAGTTATCAACTATTAGATTAATCACCAACTATTTTGTTATTTGATTTCAACTACTAAAATGTATATTTTCTAGTTTCTTCGCCCCTTTGACAGTACATGTAGTATCAAAACAAGGCATTTGAGGATGTCATTTTGGGCTTTGGTCAAATTTTTTCGACTGTCTGCTTTTGAATACACCAAACAACTTATCAATTAATCAACAAAATAACTGAAGGATGGATCTACATGAAAAGGATCGTTAGTTGCTGCCCAGTAAGTTGACAGGTTGATTAAACGTCTCTACTCTCACTAATCCGCACCAGAAAAACAAGTCAGTGGAATACATTTTCATCATTTTATCAATATAAACATCTAACTTGCATATTGACATAATTTGCACTTCATGTACTACTAATAAAAACGTCCATCCATTGCCAATGTTAACAGCGGCATTTAACTAATATATTACTTTTTGCGTTTAACCTTATAGTTTAAATTGTGCTTAATTTCAACAGTTTTCTAAGTATTAGCTAGTCTATGTTTCAACTCCCGCTTAAACTTCAGGGGAATTAGTCATTAGGAAATTCGCTCAACAGCTTATCACTCTGGCTGAACCAGTTGGTGAAAGTCTAAACCCTCTGAACATGGAGGGCAGTGAAAAAAGATGCTGGTAAAACTAATGGGGATAATTCATTGATCCAGTCCATCAATAATGCTAATTGTCATTCAGTTCCTTACTTTAGTCAGCCGGGAAGTTGTTGATAGCCTCACACAGTGAGTACACAAATTTTGCACTGCTCATTGAGCCTGACAAGGCTCAGGCTGTTGCATGGCTTGGGGGCACTGTCAGTGTGTGGATGAAAATTACTCGTCTACACATTGGCAATAAGGTCAGACTTTACCCCGGCTCCATGAATTCTTCCTCCGCCTGACTAGAAAACTTGCTGGTCTGTCCTTGGATTTTCCTTCAGCTTCCAAACTGGAAAAACAGCAACAGCAAAAAGCATGCTGGAGGGGGTCAACACTCAGTTATAATTGTTGTCATCATCTAAACAACTCCTGAAAGCTTGGACATTAGCCTGGCTGCTGCTGCCAGGCTGCATCAATTATCAGTGGACATTTTCCAGACTAATGTCTCATCTTTAAAAAAATACTATCTCTCTTTGTACACTGAGCTTCATGATCTTTCTCCACAGCTCTGATCATTTACAGTATGCATAATTCAAAGTTGAGAGATGGCAATACATTTTGTAGGGTGTGGATTAGCTTTCCAGACAAACACTGCAGTGTGTTGCACACTGTATGTGTCAGAACATGACATCATGGTCTTAAAGGTGCAGAAAACGATTCTAGAGAAGCATAGTTGATTGCTGAGTGTAATTCACCGGTTGTCAAATAGCTACGTCGGTATTTGATGACCTGAATGAGTCCAACTATCACATGAAAGAATAGAGAAGCATTGATTAAGAGAGAGACACACACACATGCACTCTGTTCAGAATGTGCCATTACTCCTCTATACCTTTACACTGCAAATAGTAGCTGCTATTTGAATATTCAAACTTAATTAACCTTAATTTTTTAAGACTGGTTCCACAGTTGGCAATGTCAGTCTGCCAACTGTTTGATGGATGGTCATGAAATTTAGCAGACAGACTGATTCTATAGAGCCTACTGACTTTGGTGATCCCCTGACTTTTCCTCTGGCATTGCCATGAGATGGACATTTGTAGTTTTGAGCAGAATGTCTTGACAAATATTTGATGGATGGCAGATGAATTGCTGAACATAATGTTTAAGCAGCACCACATTCAGGTCAAAATTTCAGTTTATTTAATACTTTGGTTAATGAAAATTCCTCCGAAACTAATTACATTTACATCAGCCTCAGCTGCACCATCTTAACATGATAAGAGTTGTATAATACGAACCATTATACCTGTCAGCATCCTCTGTGGGTGCTCTATTGGCTGATATATATATATACATTTATATATATATATATATATATATATATATATATATATATATATATATATATATATATATATATATATATATATATATATACACACATTTTATTTGTTTTCTTACATACCTACCTTATCTAAATATTCTGATTTGTTTCTTGATGACCCTGATGAAGGCAACAAGCCAAAGCGAATCGATCTAATGAAGTTGTTATATATACACACACAACAAGCATTGCTGGAGCTTTTTGACCTCTTCAGACTTTTTACCTTCTCCATTCACCTTGGAATTAGGTGAAGATGTAGCAGATACCTCTACTACTGCAGCTAGTGTGGCTGCAGAACCTTGTTTTGACCATTAACTACATTCTACCAATCTGTCTGTCTTTCTGTCTGGCTGTCTACCTACTTACCAACCTGTTCGCACACACACACACACACACACACACACACACACACACACATACACACAAGCGCATGCGCACAGAGTGACATGTTCTGTTAAGCAGAAGGGGTTTCTTTGTTTTTTGGCATAGATTAGTGTTTCAGCTGTGAGGAAAGGACAGCCCAATTTGTCAAGAGAGTGCATAGAGCTAATCACATCAAAGGAACTGCTACCCAGGCTAATATAGGCCCACGAGCAGGATGCCTGATTCATTAGTCTGCATCTGCAGGACAAATCACTTCTATGCTGACATACAAAAGCAACACACACGCAAGCAAGATCATCCCTAGTAAAGCTTGCAGTAGCCTATCGACATGCAATAAACAACGCTGAAAATATTTGATTTGATGAATTTGATGTGACATCATATTAAAGAATTCTGAATTGTTTCCCGTGCAGTGGCTTGCACCATAAATCTCTACATGGTAAAGTGGTACTGCAATGCACACTGCGCCAGTCAAGTGTATTCAAATGTGTGTGTGCTTCAAAGAAAAATGGCTTTTTCCTCTATGGCACAGCTGCATTTAGCCTATTCCCTGCTTGAGTAGAAATATAGATCAAATGGATAAAAGATGTTTCCACTTCTTCAGCAAGCCTAAATGAGAAATATTTTACCATCTTAGCTATAACAGGAGAGAGTTGTGCCCTTCAATGCAGTATCATTTGTCTCCATTTTCTCTGTCCAGTGGTTATCACATCCGACTCAGCATTTCCACACACCCTCCACTGAGAAGACAAGCCCTCCTCTAGGGCTTTTCTGCCCAGAGAAGAGATTACAGTTAAGGTAGAAGACCACAGCTATTTAAATTTCTGGAGCAAATCGTTGCCAGTCGCTGGGTAGCAACAAAACCACTACGATACTTATTTACTTAACAGAGTCATTATATTGCAGCACGTCAACCACAAGCAGTTTATAGTTAAAGCCAGCATCAGCCAGCAAGAAGCTACTGAGAAATACTTTTATTTGAATAGCTCACATCTACCAGTCCTGTCGACTCAATCATGGTCTTAACCTGCTTTTGCTGTGGCTGCAATGAGTGTTCATGTAGTGTTTACATTGTTACATATATAAGAAGGTGATCATCAGTAATGATAATGTAGCTATATTAAGCTTCTCTGACTGACAGCAAATTGCAGCTCATACATGTTGCCTGTCACATGGCTGAGATGGTATTATTACACTCCGCTTCTGTTCCGTGAATCCTTTTCATCATAGATACCAACAATGTTGTTGTTGTGAGGTGCTGTAGCAAGTCTTTTATCACCGTTACACTGAGTGTCTTTATTCTGCTTTTCTATTTCATTTTCTTCTGTTCATCTCATTCTGTTGAAGACAAAAACTTCCTCAAGTTCAATCTTCACCAACCAGCACCTCCGATTTTACAGACCCGTGCACCTGCACCAGTTTGCACAAACAGACATACGCACACACAGTGACGTGTAAAGAAACAAACAAAGAACACGTACCCGGATCCAAACCTATTTTCTTAAAACACAACAGGAACTGTCAAATTGCCGTCGCTAAACTTTGAGATTTACCAAACTATGAATAATTTGTGCATAAATTAAGTGAGGGGATAATGAGAAACGCCACGCTTCTGTGATGAGAGGAAATGGAACACAGCAGTGGCCAATCAACTCATGAAGATTGGAAATAGAATCAACAACCTCACCTGACATAAGAAACATGCAGGGATGAAAAAACTGACTGGATTGTCAATAAGCTTTCATGGCTCTGTTGTCAGACCAACTGTAAACGGAGGGGCAAGAGCTTCTGTGTGGACATGGGGAGATGTGGCGCTACAGATAAGATGCACTGCCTCCTTAGCCGTCTCTCCGAGCTTGGGGGGGGGGGGGGGGGGGGGGGTCTGTTTCTCTGTTCTCTTCCAAGCTTTGAAGCTCTAATGCCTCTGATCTGTCATCTATCTCTTACCTCCCATGCTGTCCAGTTCACGCCTGTTCATGAGCAGGACGATGTGACAGCACTGCAGCCAACACACAGTTTGAAAGGTGGCCAGGCCTGCCTTTGGGAAAAAGGCAGACTATGCTAATGTATATTCATTAAAGAATTTGGTTCTGAAGCGACAGTGAAATATTAGCTGGCTGCTGTGCGAGGCTTGTCATTTTGTCCAGATTGCCACTGCCATCTCGAGCATATGCATTTACAAACAACAGAATCAAATGCTTCACAGCCGGGCATGCTAAAGTTAATTCAAAAATGGGCACTGCAAATGGGCTGCTGACTCCTTATTTAGGTGTAAGATGGCCACAAGCTTGTGAAGTTTGTACAAGGGTTTAAAAGTCCATATCTATTTATTGTTTAAGATCAGGGGTCAGGAACGATCGGTGATAACAAAACTACATTTACACACTTAATTAAAACCACATATTTTACATCTCATGTTTTCAGTACTAAACTGTTTAAAATGCCGGAGTACAACATATTGAAAAAGATCCATGATGGGCTTCTTGAGTAATATGGTTGATTTGCTGATAACAGTTTTGTTGTGTTTTTTCAAATGGGATTCTTAAAATCTGCCTATGAAAAAACAAATGAGATTTTGTTATCATCTTATCTAATTATGTGTGTTTCTGCAGAACCACAGATAAGTTCAAATTAACATTTCTTTATGTTGCCACTTTATGTTTGATGGGTTCAATTTCCCAGTTCCCTCTCATCACAACACTGTACTTATGGTCTGCTTAGGTTAACGCACAAAAAACACTTGGTTAGTGTTAGGAAGACATAATGGCTTGGCTTAAAATATCCTACCTGTTGTGGTCGCCACAAAAACAGCTGGAAATGTCCCCACAACTGCGGTCACCTGCACAGGTGTCTTGCGGCTTGTAAAACGCCACCACCATCCCCCCACCTCTGATGTTGAGTCATGTAATAAGCATATATTGGGAAGTTTGGTACAAATGTCAACCTTGGATGTATCCCTTGTTTTAACAGCTTACATGGGCAACTGGGCTGGTATTGACAGGTGTAGGCTTGCATATTTCAACAAAAGACATTTAGAAAAAGTATCTTAACTTTCCCGTTTCAAACAGCCTTTCTGACAATTTCAGCATTGATCTCTGAGCTTAAAAAGTTTACTTCAATACAACATGTAGTCTCTGTGGGTTTGGGTGGACTGCCTGTTCGATATGGACCAAGGTCCAGACTTTGTAGGGGACTGGTCAACAGTGATTCTGAAATGCACCCAGTGATAAAACCCATACAATCTCAGAAGCTTATTTCTCTCACGCCCTCTCCCCTTCTTCCCCACAGCCCGGGGGTGTCTGCCTGGGAGGCACGTCAGCATGTGTCTCCCTACGGTCTGTCTCTCTGCCACCGTGGCGAATCAATTCTTAATAAACCATCTGAAGGCTTCCTCTGCGATACCTTTCATTTCCCCTCCTCAAAGCTGCGGGGCAAATTAGCCTGCCAAGAGGATGAGAGGGAGCAAGCGGCAGAAGAAAGCAAGAGAGAAGGAAATGAAAAAAAGAAAAAAGCGACCCAACACCTACAATTAAATTAACAAATCACTGTTCTTAATTAATCGGGGAATTACAAGCAGAACTGCGGGTTTGAGACGTGACTGACATGGCTAGCGCTCCCTGCATCTGCTTTTGTTGGTGCTGCAGGGGTGGGGAAGCAGAGAGAGAGGTAAAGGAGGAGAGGAAAGGCAGATGAAAGCTTAATACAAACTCTCCGCAGAGCCCCCTGAGCAGAGTAGCGCTCTACCTCTACTCCTCCTCCCCTCCTTTCTTTAGTTTTCTATTCCTCCCACTCTTATATCCTCGTCATTCCTCCCCCTTAGTTAGATTCTCTCCCTCTCCCACTATTTCTATCACCCCTGCTCCTCTCTATGCTCCTCTTCCTTATTTCTACCTTTTGCTGATTTTAGAATCCATGTTAATGAGGTATGACTGACAGCAAGATTACACCATCGCTTTGTAATCCTTGCATTTCTGCATTTAGGGTAATCACCCTCTAAGACCAGGGCCTTGCCTCCTGCCTACAGGGACATTCAACAATGTATGTGTGTGTTCTTGTGAGTGCACATATAAAAGCTCATGCATTGGCAATATTTAATTGTGTGTGAGTAACCTTTCCTAAAGCCGAGGCAATAAAACATTAATTACCACCATTGTACACTGAGGCCAACAATATGCCAATCATCACGCAAGACCACCAAGTCTGCTACATAGTTCATAAACCACTGAATGGTGCACAGTGAGCCAATCTTTCTGTCCATGCACGTCCTAGCTTTGAGCAGAGAAAGTAGCCCATCTGCCTGCTTGCCAACCTGTCTGCAGCTTCTTATCCCTTTCTACCCCAGAGATGAGCAAACACTGTCTTCTCCTCAGAGTGTGGCTTCTCCTCTAGCCCTTCTTCTCTTCTCCTCCTCCATCCCTCCTTCCCTCCTCTCTCCCCCCTTTCCATTCTTGCCCCCGCTCTCTCACAGGAGCTTTGTTCCCTCAGCGGCCACAGGATTCACTTTGTTTTTGATCATTCTCAGATTCAGAGCTCGACAACGTATCTGCTTCTCTACATTCTCCCAGGCCCAGAGGAGGAAAGCAGGGCCTTTTATTACCCTTGCTCTTTGCCTCTTCCTCTGATGTGCTGAAAAAGACAATAGACAGACAGGGAGCAGGAGAAGAAAGGGATTCTGGCCGGTATGCTTTAAAAAGTGTTGGTCCCAAGGCATGAAACGGCTGGCTCTCTAGCCTACATTTAGTCATGGTCTGACCAATAGTAAAACAAGGCCTTTTAAGCCTCACAGACAGAGAAATGCTGCAGTGTCACATAGCAATCCTCAGCATTCAGCACCTGTCTCATAGTTGCATAACATATCAGCAAAAGCATAATTATAGTTTTCCACCGCAGTCATTCATTGTATTTCAGGACAAGTATAAAGCCTTATATTAAAATGAACATTGTGTTATGAATATTCTTCTTGCCTCTGATTCTTTGGGTTCTAAGAGGCTGCAATTCCAACAAGGCATGTAGTTTAAAGCAGTAACAAATTACTGCTCACATTCCAAATGTAAAAAGTCCTGCTAATTAAGCATTTGGCATGGAATAATTTGCCTTTTTATACAGCTCAGTACTGTATTTGAAATAACTACACTGCAGTTGAAATCCAAAACAGACTCGAAATACTCAATGCACTCTGTATTGCATTGCAACCCTTAACTTGACAGTCATCATCAATTTATAAGGGCATGTATTCATTGCTGACTGGAATTCAAATGTTAACTGAGCAAATGAGTATGTGCAAATTATTAACACTCAATGGCAACCATTGCCTCAGCTACAATGATCCGTTCATGATATTTTATTGTATTGTTAAAGAGGTAAAAAAAAAGGTACAGCACTGACTTTCACTCCTAAAATATGTGATGTATTTTGAACATTCCCCGCTGTTTCCCACAACCCCCCAAAAAGTTAACAAACAAGAATTTGGCCATCATCCACAGTGACATGTAGCTTCACAGATAATTAACCAGCAAAACAGATGAATAACACCACAAAAACAGCAACATTGGTTTCTGGAGTTATAAAGGATGTTCCTTTTTCACTGTATCCTTGTTTTGAATTCAGATTTGTAACATGTTATACTTTTTCATTAGCCATCCCGATGGGTTAAAGTTGAGCACAATGTTGTCTCTTCTGAACAATTTCTCATTTCTCCACTGTCATGACTCCTAACAGTCCTATCAACATAGTGGTGATGAAACTACATTACAGGTTACTTTATCTATCAGTTAAAGCAACAAAATGTAAATGAGACTCATCCCCAGGTCGTCAAGCTGCCAACCCAAAGCAACAGTATTTGACGATAGTGGGATGAGACTCCAACTATCTAGCCAACTTTCAACCGATCTTTCTCCATTAAGTTACAGATAAGTCAATCAATCAAAAAAAAAATTACAAACAAAAACCATGACAAATCTTTGAAGTCAAATATTAAGCAAAATATGAATTGTCTCAAGCATCTTTTTTTAAATCAGCGTTGTTAATACATTGATACATTTAGTCTCTAGTTATTTGAAGACGTCAGTGTGGGCTCACCAATCTCTCTATAAAAGCAAGGAATCTCTGTCTGTGTGTGTGTGTGTGTGTGTGTGTGTGTGTTCCTCAAATATCTCTGCGGATCAGGATCAGACTGACCTGAGACTTACAACATGGCTGCTGCTTGGTTTAAGGGTGTGTGACGTCGGATTTGTTTGGACTGCAATGATACCGTTAATAAATCATTTCATAAATGCTTTACGAATTCCGCTAGCATTGTCAACCGTAGCCGCCACAGTCACGTGCGCACCAGAGCCAATCACTGCACACCGTAGCCACGTGCGCACCAGAGCCAATCACTGCAGAGCCCGACTCCACGACACACCTTAAGAAACAAGCGGATTTATACCTGCAGCGGCGCAAGCTGGACCAGGATTTTGCCGGCGGTGCTGTTCCGTTCTGTGCATCTAAGAGTCCGGACCGAGTCTGTTCGGGTCTGAGGAGATCCGGATACACAAGGACAACAAACTGGAATAGGGATCTGTGGATGTTTGTGTGTAGCTAACGTTAGCTGCTAGCCCACCCCCACGGCCCACCTCCTGAGTCAACGGACGCCCAAAACCGGACGTACGGTAAATAATGTCTGCCGCGCTTTTTCATGAACATTGCCATCACGTTTGCGTTGTGCTGGTGCGGGAAGAAAGTGTCCGCAATAGAGATCGTGAGTTTTGAGAGTTGAGAGATTTGTGACATATAGCGTGTTTGGAGTGTATAGTTAGTGTGTTATGTAGTGTTTGGTGTAGTGTGTTTAGTGTGTAGTGTAGTCGTTTTTTTTTGTGTTGTGAGTCAAAACTGCTGCTGAGACTGCTGAATGTTGAGCAGGCAGGGAGGAGCTGAGAGAGCCTTGAGGCATTGCCTGCATTTAAATGTAAATAGTTACATATAACTTTGTAAATTTCAAAAACTCATGCACAAATTTAGCAATCAGCAATTTATATTTGCATTATAAGTAATAAAAATGGTTCGCTAAACATATTTGTGGTTTTCACAGTAAAAAATCTAACTTTTTCCAACTCGGATTTTAGGTTTTTTTTAGGTCCATTGTGTTAATACAGTATGTCAAAATGAAAAAAAAATAACTGTACAGTCACACATGCGAGGTTGTGCTGAAAATAATGACACCAAACAAGGCAAGGTAAATAGTTTTTACGGGGAAATATAATGGTAAAATCAAAGATAGTCAAAAATGGCAAATTATATCCCTGACGTCTCACCTTCAAACACAGCCTCATTTGGCCATCCATGAAAAAGCTACTTAACCTCCCACTTTTCTAAGGAATACATACTTCCTACGGGCAATGCACTAGTTTTATAAATTCAAGATTAAATGTCAAATTTGAACAGTTGCAACCCGATGAGGCTAGTGAATCAAATGCTGTTATTTTGAGGGCCTCCACATAAATGTGCTTCCAACCAACTGTAACAAAATGTCCTTGAGCAGCAATTCAACATTCAACCACAACCTCAAAGGGCCTAACAAGAGAGCTAACCTCGCCTCGAGCCACAGGGAGGAGATAGGGATTCCCCCTTTGGGGAAATCAATAAAGTCTGTCAAAAAGAGCCAACATCTATCTTGACAAGAATCATCAGACATTGTTTGCAAAGACCACGGCTCCTCTGAAATCGTCTTTGTTAGACCCACACTAGCTTTTAGTCTGTTGAATAACGGAGGGCAAGACACCACGGGACTTATCATTGTCTTCTGATTAATTAACATTACTGGCACTCTGTTTGTCGACCCCGAACTCCTCTATCCTATTCTCCCTCTGTCCCCTGTGTTTCGGCACGGCTTCCTTGTTCAGAGGCGATGATTCGACTGTGTGCTGAACTTAAGAACTTAATGGGGAACATTCACAGGGAGTTCAGGACACAATTAGTGATTACCAGACAGCCATGTCTTCTGAGGGCTTCCATCCTTCGTTTCATCCTCCCTTAACAAAGACGAGGGATCTTCAAGCAAAAGGAATAGCATATGAGGCTGTAATGCTCTTGGATTTGTCCTGCCCACATTCTCAGAGAGATCATACACTTCTGCCGGTTGATTAAAAAGTGTGAGAAGTGGTCAGAAGTCTCTTTAATTAACAATAACAATCTGATCTCAGTTTGGGGAAAGCATGTAGGGTGGAGAAATAATTGAGGGCCGTGTTGGAGGTGAGAAAACTGAGCCATTTTTCTTCTTCTTTTTTTTTTATATAATTGTTATGCAGAGTTTTCAAAACAATGACTGTAAAGTAGCGTACAGTCCACCTCTCTTTAATTGTGTTTTGTTTCAAGAAACTGGAGTTCGGAGTTTTAAGGAAACGAGGAGAATTATCCAGACTGAGCTCATGCATCTTTAATTTTCTCAGTACTTAAATAGAAATTGAAAGTAGAGATAGTGAGACACAAAAAAATCCAAAATGGTGTCACCCATGTCTCCTCCACTTCCACTGGCTGTTTTTATCACAGCATGCCAACAAAATATAAAGTGATGGCGCCATGATAGCTGAATCATCACCTTATCGGTTGCCTTCACTGCGGCTTAATTTCTAACTTAATCAATTAGGCTGTAATTAAAATGTTGCCATAGACAAACAGAGGCAGTGGAGGAGTTAGGAGTGAGTGGGCTGAAAGAGGCCATCACAGTGTTTGGGCTGAGGCCAAAGCTATACTGGAGTAGTGGGCGGTCTAGGAGGGGAATCTAGATCCAATTTGTTTTAGAGTGCCATAATGGGTTTTTGTGTTTCTTTGTTTATTTGTGTGTGTTTGCATGAATATGAAATAACAGCCTGCAGCAGCATATTATAATGTGCTAGCTGCTTTAGGGTGCAGAGACTTATCTTATATTTCCTCCACAACTCTGTTGAGAGCAAAGTGTCTCTCTCCCACCACTCTACTTTCTATTTCACCCTCCCTCTGACAGTAGCCTGGCTGAAGGACATGGTCACTGTGACTCTTGAGCAAAGAGAAAACGGCCTTGTAGGCTTATCGTTATCCTGCTGGTGTAATCCCTGTCCACCACATCCCGGTAAAAGAACAGCCCTGGGAGTGCCTTGCATTGCTCCTGCTCCTCATGACAAACCATTTTACCAAAGACAGCAGGGACACCTTACAAAAGCCGCTGTGGAGTCTTAATCTGACACCAAAAAAAAAACAAAAAACAAATCCTAACCTCAAACAAAATGTCCCTGTGAGTATGTGTGTGTATGAGAGAGAGCGAGAGAGAGAGAGCGAAAGAGAGAGAGAGAGAGAGAGAGAGAGAGAGAGAGAGAGAGAGAGAGAGAGAGAGAGAGAGAGAAGAGAGCTGGCAGTGTCCCCTTGTCATCTTACAGCCTTCACAGCCCATACAGACCATCTGTGCATTAAAGAGCTGGAGTCCGAGCAAAGTATTTAAACGGCTTTAATATCTTCAGGAGGGCCATAACCTTGGTCCTGTAGGACCCCAGAAGGACCATCATACCAAGGCAGGAGGTCTCTTAATGTACCAAGCAGATGACAAGGATGCAGAGTTCACACAGACGGCAGAGTAACTCAATCTGCAGGAAGTCTCCCACATTTGTTCATCCACGCTCCTCTTCCCTCCCTTCCCGTCTCCTTTGTCCCTGCTCTCAAAACAAAGGGAGAAGATGTCAAAAATCTCATTAAAAAATAATGGCCTCCACCTGCTTTCTTTCTTCTCTCATTCTCTCCCGCTTGCCTTTCTAATGACCAGCTTGGAAAAACCTGGTGGCTACTCTATATGAACAGAGCACTGCACAGCTACCTCAGAGCACACAGTACATTCAACCACAAAACGCACACACAAATGCACAAAACTTTTTCTACAGCATGGTTTCCCATGTGTAACAGTATTAATCAAAGGGAACTCCTGCAGGTGTAACACTTGCCCCCCTTTTGCTTATATCATAAACCACTCATGTCTGGACCTTAACAGGGGAAGAAATGCTCAACCACGTGGGTAAATCATCTGTATGAGCCTCTCTGGAAAATCCTGACACAATTCTTTAAAACTATTGAACACATACATCAGGCTTGCGGTTACAAGTTACGTACGTATGTGTCAACTGGCTATGTGTTACAGCTCCCTCAGGTCAGATTAGCCTTTGGCCTGAAGATCATAAACCAGCACCTCAGTGTGTCTGTAGTGTCTATACAAGGCATCCAGCAAATATCAGCCTCATGAGTTTCTGTAATTAATAACTGTTGAGGGATATGTCTGCGCCTGTCTCCGTGACTGAATATCCTAACAAAAATTAGCCATAAACCATGTAATATTTCAAACAGATGGCAGTGAGAGAATAAGGATTTGTGTTGTTATTTTGCATTATAACAGATTAGATGGTTATACAGGATGGGTTTGCAAAGACAAAACATGAATGATTCAGAATGCCAAAAAAAGAAAATGAAAGAGAGATAGGACTCTGCAAAAGATTAGAATAAAGTAAGACACCATGATCCAAAACTTATAATGACGGAAAACAATGTGTGTGATTAAGAAGTGGAAAGAAACAAAGGAGGCTGTATTCCAAACAATGTCTAATCACCATGAGGATGCCTGTCTGCTATCGACCCAGATAACACTGCAGGCTGTGTACCAAGAGATTTGGGGCAAAAGGTAAACAGGAAATCAAAACTATCTAATTCTGTTTGAGTTTAAATGGGAAGAGAACATTGATGTACTGTCCATTCCTATGTCGCATGTGAAAAGAAACAGCATCCTTTTTTCAACCTTGACTGAGTCACTGTTCTGTCCCTACTTCAACAGCACTGTGAACCACTGAAGTGTGCGTCAGCTCCGATTTTTTGGTAGAGAGAAAGGCCAGTTCACTCTAATTCTTGGTGTATTCATATCTATAGCATGGGATCCTGTTATTTGATTTTGAGCCATTTTCCATTGGAAATAGTTGTGCATTAAACTGGGGGTGGAACTGATGCCTACTGTATACCAACTTCTGCACTTCAGGTTGAAAATGATGTTCAGAATACAAAGCCTAAAGCAAAGCAACAGGCTGGCTATTGGATTTTGAAAAATTCCTCACAGGAAAGCTTCACAAACCGAGGAAAGTGCGACTCATCGCCCTGGGCCCTTTGCGTGCCTGCTGGAGGAGATTTTTGGAAATATTATCCTGGTGAAAAATTACAGCTCTGAACAATTTGTTTTATTCAGGATGCAAAGCTCTCCCATCCTTCTCTCCTGGTTTCTGCTTATCCTTCTCGTGGGTCACAGCCAAATATGCTATGAAAATGATAGAAACAAGGTGGCACTGAAGGAAGAGAGCGGGGATCTGGGTCAGAGAGGCAAGGCATAGATTTAAATACCATTTACTGCACAATGAATGACACCATATGAGGACACTTTAGTAGTCACTGAGCGGGTGGGTATATAACAGTTATAGAGTGTGTATGTATGTGTGAAAGCAAAAACAGGTGCTTACAGTGCATCAGAAAACGTTTTTAGCACAATAGCAATCCTGAGCCCGGCCAGGAGGGTTAAGAACCCATATAGTCACCTTAATACAGACATTCAGCCCATTCATTCTGGCATACGAGTTACTGGAGAATTTTTAAAATAGAGCCAGGCGTCAGTGCACTGTCCAAAAACAAAGTGATGACTGCAGAGAAAATCTCTAGTTCGCACTGAGAAGCTGCACAGTGGACCTCAGCATCGTTACAGCTCAGGTACTGACATGTCCAAAAGAAGCAAATACACACATCTGATTTGCCAAATCCCCTTTACTTTTCTTTCTTTCTCAGTCTCTCACACACAAACACACACAGACACACACACACTTCAACAAACACAACCACAGTCACACATTCAGAAAGTGAGGGTTACCCAAAACCACCAGTAACCCAAACAAATTCCAAGGTCAGCAGAGCGGGCTCACTGAGCTGAAACCACCAACCCTGGCTTTCATTACCAAGAACAAAATCAGCAGAGGGATGCAGGGACACATGGGATGAGGTTATGTTAGCTGGCTCTGTTTATCTGAGCGAGTCTGGCCGAAGCCCAACTCATACTCTCGACTGTGGGATACAAAACACTCCAAACATCGTGACAATATCTATTGTTAATCCAAATATCAAACCTTCAAATTATTTTAATGACAGAGTACTTTTCTCCCACCGCTGATATGGTGATATGGACTCAACACAATTTTTGATACGCAGATATAACAGCGGAGGAAGCTGAGAGCAGTGTGTGTGTGTGTGTCTGTGTGTCTGTGTATCTGTGTATGTATCAGTCATTCAACGTGTGATGTTAACCAGCCCTGGCAGAGCTCTACCTCTAATGGTGCCCAGAGCGTGTGAGTGGTAAAGAAGCTGTCATAGCTATAATGAAAACCAGACATTAAAGACAGCGGGCGTCCTCATCAGTAACTGTGCCGTACGTACACTACATATACACAGACCTCTTACCCCTTAAACTAATTTTCTCACCTCCTAAAGCCCTGCCATTTATCTGCTGTTCTTGAAACAGCTTTTTGAGGGAATGTAAAACAGTAATTAAATATCTGCTAAAATGTAAACACAACCACCATCTAACCCAAAATGATCAATGAAATATGCAAGTCAAATTTAAAATAACCATTAAATGTCCACTTTACAATTCAACTTAATGATCTACCAGCACAAAATAAGCAGTTTCCTGTTTTTTATGTGTTTCAGCCATTAACTTTGCTTACTGGCAGGGGTTTTTACAGATAAATACAGAGTGAGTCAATTCTCTCAACGGGAACAATGCAGGGTGTATAATTTATACTTATAAATGTGTACTGGACAGACTCTGTTTTTCAATAAAAACCCTTGGTTAGCCAGAGTACCCAGAACTTTTAGGAAGTGATCTGAATGCTGATCATTAAAGGAATATTATAAAAAATAAAAATTGTGTGTGTGATTTTTGACAAAATTCTGCAAAGCAATAGTTCAATGCTATTTCCTATCATTTGGACAATGTATCTAAGATGGTATCATAAAAACTGCAATCAAAATACAAAGATTATAAAATGTGAAATGTAACACCCTCCTCCTCTCTGACCTCCTGTCTAGACCCAGGCATCCTCCCCATCATGGCCAAGGTCCTAGTTCTGTCCTTCCCATTATTCCCACAGTGGCTAACATGAATATATACATGTTTGTGTCTCTGTGTGTATGTGCGTATGTGTGAGTGAGTGGGTCTGTGCATGAGTGGGTGTCATTACTCCTGCCCCCATCTGACGGTTTTGGGTTAAACAATGTTATTATTAAAGCCTTTCCAGAGTAGCTTCCTGCCTCCCTCCAGTGACACCCTTAGCAACTATAAATCAACTGCCTGAGCTCTGTAAATCACATACGTGTGTGTGTGTGTGTGTGTGTGTGTGTGTGTGTGTGTGTGTGTGTGTGTGTGTGTGTGTGTGACTTTGTGTGGATATGTGTGTGCCTGGCCAGTGCAGCTGTGCTCTCAGACGCACATGAAGACAACGTTGCAGCTGTGAGTGTGTCAAGGCATCGATGAGCTCATGTTACTTCAGCAAGATCCTCTCAAACAACGCGGAGGAAACAAACTAAGTGTTAAATTACAGCATATGCTTTGAATAAAATTTAAGCAAACAGTGTAAGTGAATTAAAAGTCTTAATGTTTTATGAGTAATGAGTTTTTACTCAGTCTGATAACGATGTCTGAGCTGACTTTTGTGTGGCTTTTGTTAAAATACTAAGCATGCAGTAAGCTCACACTAAAGCATCCATTGTTTGTGCTAAATTGAATTCCTAACACTACAAACAACCCTGTTAGACCACTGAAGATTAGTTTCTGTCTGAAAGATGAAGCTGAGACAATTTCATCTCTTTGAGACCAAAACCAGATAAATAATGCTCTCTGAAATAAATGGCTCCTGTGCAGCCGTGATGGCTCATTCTGTGATTGTTTGTGATTGTGTTGACACCCCCTGCTGGGCTGAAGACATCACTACCACACAGAGAAGCGAGCTCACTACCAGCGACGATGTCCCATATCCAATCCCACTGCCAGCCAGGCTTCAATATACAGAAGGTAATGAAACTCTGAAATCAACCTCGCTCCTTTCTCCAGAGCAAAGGACAAACACAAACATAGACACAAGAGAGAAAACAACCAAAAATAATATACTGAACCCTATTGTACTGTAAATCCTTAGCTTAAAATCGTGTGTGTGCATGTGTGTGTGCCTATATGTCTGTGTGTATGTGCACGCTCAAGAGAGAAGGAGTCTAGACAGCTGTATCCCCGCCAGGTCTCTCCTTGCTAAGGAGAGTGAGAAATATATACTGTGCAGCTGCCGAAGACACAGTCGACCCACAAAAGAGCTATTGTGCGCCCACAGCAAAACAATACAGCTTAGCTGAGCTATGAGGAAAAAACCATTGGGATCAATAGAGAATTGCAATTAGCCCACATTGGCAGGAGCAGTGCCAGATTAGACACAGGATGTCGATTCCATTTCCTGCACTATCGGGCCTTCGAAGTTGGTTGGCTCACAGTGTAATTGGAGCAACACACATACAAGTGGGTAAGACACTGTGGTGTTAAGGTAGTAGTGCATAAGGTCACGGTGATAAAGATAGCGATGATTATAATAATGATGAGCGGTCGAGCAATGTCAAAACAAAGAAATTAATTCCAGCAGAAACAGACAAGCAATTTGATTGTATTAAAAAACACATATCGTATCCATGAGCATATTCGCTTAAAAACATTTCAAAACATGTTTGTGCGGTGCTTCGGCTAAAGCCCCTAAGTACTGACATCACAAAAGCAAATCAGTGGCCGGACTTTAATGCTGCTTCTGATAGGTAGTTTTTATGCAATTCATAGCTGCAGTTCTTTACATTCATCCTCAGCTTAAAAACATATCAATCCCTTTACAAATTCAAATATAACAATTTTCCATATGCATACTTTAATAATCTGAAACATACATACGTGGACAGGCATTAGAAAAAAATTCTCTACAACATACGTTTCCCTTCAGAGGCCTAAACACAGAGGGGCTCTTTGACTGACACTGTACACTTTCTCAAAAGAAAAGTGTAACAGAACTGACTCGCCGGTTACACATCTTACCTTTAACTATGGCCAGGTCTTGCAGTACATCCCTTGAAATCAGCACAGAGTAGAAGCTTTGTGAGAAACCAGCCCGGCAGGGACCTTTGGAAGCATGCTCCCCATTATTCCTCTGAAAGGAAGAGAATACAATGTAACGCATCAATAAACATGGATTTCATTGATTTCTTGCCTCTCTTTTACCATGAGCCTTGGACGAAAGCAGTATGCATACGGTGCGGCAGTTAAGATAAATATATTCAACAAGTTTATCAACCACAAGCTCCTGGCACATTGCTAATTAAATACTGTTTAATAGCTGTCCAGCAATGTCTGATAAAATGTGCCCATGTAGCTAGCTCCATAGAGAAGCCGGCACATGATTAAATGAGGAGCGTTTTAATGTGCTGTGCTCAGGGTCAAGTGAAACACACAACAAGGCAACTGCATGAATGCAGCAGAATTCTCTCATTGACTGTGGCTCCGACACTTCCAGAGAATGGAGGAGAAACTGCACAGTGCATTGTGTGTGAGGTGTGTAACGTGTGTGTGTGTGTGTGTGTGTGTGTGTGCGCGCGCGCGCGCGCGCTACCCAAATGGTCTGCAGAAAACTTTGCACCCAATCTTTAGTGTACACTGTTGGTTAAAATTGAACGATCCGACCCACTACAAGCACAAGTGCCCGCGCACAGACACATGTACACGCGCACACACACCGGTGTCAACGCCGGCTGGAGTGTGATTGAAGAGGAGCTATAACGCACGCGGTTCTCTCCTCCAGGAAGCGAATAAAGCAGGAGTAAAAAACAGCTTTGCGTAATTTTCCAACACTGCCAGCAATGGCTTAAGTCAAAACCGCGCAGAGAGAAAGATTTAGCAGAGCTGTGCGCTGTTCAGAGGAGCCCACAGGCGCCGACTTAATTCAGCTTTTATTGATTAAATGACGAGAAAAGGTTGAAGAGCATTTTATAACTATAACCTAACTACACTTTAACTTCGTGCAGGCTATTGCTTTTTAGGTCAGGGGAGCCTTGTGGAGGAAGGAGCCGCTCTTAAATCAGCGAGATGAGTATATTAGTTTGATTATCAGCCTTGGCGATTAAAACGTGCAGTCGTGCTAACTTGTATGGACTCGCAGCGATCCAGAGAAAACCCCGAAGAAGATCAGAGCCGGAGACACTGGATAGTTATAACTCTCACTTTCTTTTTTATTTTTGCTCTAACACAGTAAAATTCATTAGGGAACCAATTAGCGTACTTGTAGGGAAATAACGACCGAAGCTGTGCTGCTGCAACAGCCGCACACTGGGCTGACACTGGACTCCATCCGACTGCAAGACTTTATTCGATCTTATATGCCATTGCTTTTCAAACCCACCCTCGTACTCTTACAACTCCGAGCGGTGCAGGCAAAACAAATTAAAAAAAATCTCACCCAGACTGTGTCAAGAAGAAGGGCTGCTGTCAGGACCAGAGCGAAGTCAGTTCTCATCGTGGCGAGCAAGCGAGCCAGGGGCTGCCTGGACGAAGGAACCAGAAAGAGGGTCGATTCGTAAAATCTTCTTCCAGTGATTGTGTAAATCCCCCTTTCTCAGACTGTTCGTTACGTCCCTCCTCGCTCTCCGCGGGTGTGCTGCAGCTCTGCCCCGAGTTTCCCCGGCTCTCTCATCTGCAGGTGAGCGCTCCGCTCAGCACCAAGGCGCAGCCAGCGTCACTCTCCAACCCCTCCTATCACCCGGTGCAGGAAAACTCCACACACGCACTTAAAGAAACACTCGTTGGAAGCTTTGGGATGAAACAACCACACCTCTGACGTCTCTTCCCGAGGACCCCGATATTTTAAAACCCTCCAGTACGGCAATGTGACGGGCTGCCCAGTTTTTATGGTTGCAAATGAAAGGGGTCGATGAACCATAATTCGAGTCTCTGTGCGCAAATTCATGGAAAAGTCATTAACCATTAGCCCGTTAAACTTCCAAACACCGCTTTACAACCATGTAGCTCCAACATCTGATATGTACATCATATATATTTGGTCAGTTTACTAATGGCAATGAAAGCCGAGAACTTGCTTTCCATTATCGTGATTTAAAAAACATACTCGGTGAGATGTAGACACATGTCACATGTGCAGTAGGTTTACAATGATCAGCACAAGTGAATAAATAGTCTAAGCGTTCTCTAATCCCCGTCCCTCCACCATGTTCATCACTCCAAGACTAGTGACTTAATACCTTATAGAAACGCATCACAAAACAGCAGCTCATCACCTTGATGGATTCTTAAGCTTGTCCTTGTGTAATAATGCCATAAGATGAAGTACCATCAAAGTACTGATTCATTTTGAAATATATTTAAGTGTAAAAGATGTAGCTTTCATAGCTATTGACATGCTTTGATGATTATTATGACATTTCATAACCAAGTCCTCAAATGTTAAACAGCCTTTTTTCCCTGCAATTCATGTTGCTGGATTTAACTTCACTGGCTTTTACTAGATGAGCTGACTGAATGCTCAGAATACCTTTTTCCACGAAATCAAAATTGTATTAGAAACAGGGACTGTAAAATAGAAAATTCATCAAAAGAAAAAGTTCAACAAAAAGGTTGGTTCAAAAGGTTTTTCAATGTGAATCCTGATGCCTCTCAGTAACTGAACGTAGCTCTCTTTGAACGGAGCTTCCTTTAACAAAAAATTGTTTTTGGACTAAAAGGGTTGACAAGGCCACATTCAAGTATAATGTTGTTCAATATTGCCTCTTACTATTAGCAGCCTATGAGCATGAACCGTGTCTCTTGGCTACATAAAACCCTTCCGTGTACAGAAACTCAGAATAATATGGAGGTTGCCCCATCGTTTTGGCCTTTTGAGCTGCTAATGACCTTTATATTCTGCTGTCTTTGATTGGCAGACCGGTCTCCATATCTGCTCAGTGAGCCAATAGGCTCTAATCCTATCAAAAAGAGTATGACTCTGCATTAGTGGGCGGCTGCTCAGCCAATTTCCTCTGTGTGACATCCAGGCATTTTACCACCTCTCTCACTCCAGCCCCTCAGTCCCAAAGATGAGCTCCAACACTCCTATCCATAGTCGTTTTTGTTTCTGCTGGGCTCTGTGACATAGCTATGATTTTTGTCATGTTAAAGGCTGTGATTGTCAGGTCTCTCTCTCTGCCTCTGTGTGTCTGAGTCTTTCACAAGTCAGACCTTGATACTGGGCAACTTTGTGACGTCCCAAATTACATTATTATTTTTAACAACTGAGTAATTCCTACAGTATTTATACTCCACCAGTTGTACATGTCAGTGTGTTTACCGACCCTGAGTAATAATACTGCATATGTGTGGGGGGAAATAAGATTATAACGCCTTCTGTGGATGCAGAAGAGGCTGCGTGTAATTTGTTCAATTGCCACCAGTGACGTCACTCAGTGGCTAACTAAAATCTGGAGTAATGTCAGCTCTAGGTTTTGAAAAACAGTCACTCTTTGACTCATTAGACAGTTTGAAAAAAAAAAACAAATGATCAAAATCAGTACAGCAGAACCAGAGCTTTTTCATTCCCCGCATTCTTCCTTTTCAATAAATGGCACATTACCCAAAATGCAACTTACCCACTAAGTGACATCACTGAAGGCAATTAAAAAGATTCCTCTGTGTAGCTCATATCATCGTAAACATATAATTCTATGTTCATATATTAATGTGCTTTTAAAACACCTGTGCTAATTGAAGATGCAATGTTGTTTTAAGTTCTTAAAGATTGGATCCCCCTTCATACACCCCAGAGTGGTTTGTTCCACTATACCAGGACACTCCACACACACACACACACACACACACACACACACACACGCGCACACACACACACACACACACACAAGTCTTCAAGAGTGTCTGTGGAGCAGTCTGTGGGAGTGTGTTGGTGGTAGTTGCTGACCTCCAGTAAGTAGCTACTTTGTAAAAGTTAACTTAAACAACGATGTGTCTGACATTGTTTATTTACTTCTACCACTCAAAAGAATATAGCACATTTACAGTTATTACCAGACTGCATTGATCTCTGTCCATTACCTCGCAGTTGATTCTCTGTTCATTACCTCGCGGTTGGGTTCTCGTGTGTCAACATGGCTGCAATTTTGTTACTTAATCAGCCATGTCCTTTAACATGCTGTTACATCCCTAATATAATGAATCTTTACTGTCATTACTCTTTCTTTTCCATACATTTATCAAAAAAGTATTTTCTGTTCCCTTCACAAATTTCACTTCAGAATTTGTTTTGTTTTATTCTCCACCCTAAACAGTGAAACAAATTATCTACCATTGATGGTAATTGCAAATGATAATGTAGGGATAAAGTAAGATTAAGAAGGGTTGTCGTGGTTTAAAAATAAGCCCATGAGCAGCAGCAACAACTGCTCCAGCTGTGCTTGCACAGTGCAAGTGGTTCATACAAGAAAGCAGGTAAAAGGTGTTCTTTACCCTGATGATGTGTTGGAGATGTGCTGGTTCACACACCACAGTGCAGTCCTCCGTCTGCATCTCTTCATCCATCAGCTTGCTGTGGCTGTTTTTGCTTGTCTTTTTCCCCCTTAAACAAATAATTTTAAAAAAAGGCCAAATCCACTTAAACAGAAGAATTGTACTACCAACTGATAAGTTCTGCTAACTCTGTGTGCATCTTCTATAGCTGCTTGACATTAAAGGCCTCCTGCAGGCTCCCCAGTGGAGAGCAGCAACAGCAGGAGCATTCAGTTTTCCACAAGCTTACAAATACCTTGGCAGCAGAAAGGACATACTTATCCTTGGACTGCAGTGTTAAAATCCGCGTTACTGACCGAAATGAAGAGTTTATTGTTGTTCTTTATAAAGAATCCATCCACAAGTGCACATAAACATATTTATATAGGCTGTGCATTTGTTTAATATAGCCGAGCCTATACGTTTTTCGTTAATTCCCTGTGTGACTGAAATGAGCTCTCTTTTTTAGGCCTAACGATGAAGCCTAATTCTCCGAGCACATTTTAATTTTACATTCTTGAATCACAGGGTTGCTGATCCTTTGTCTGCCTGCTCATCTCTGTGTCCAAGGCCATTCTTTTATTTAGAAAGAACATGGCAATATAATTGTTCTATATAGGTTATTTGGGCACTTCTTTTGAAAGTAATTAAAAAGTAGTGTGGTAAGTTAGTAATTTGTTTTTCTAAGCAGACAGTAATATTGTAAAGTAATATGTTACTTTAAAATGAAGGTAACTTGTAACATGTTATACATTGCATTGTGAAAGTACCTTGCCCAGCATTGTTGGACTGCTATTAAACTAGAGTTGAAAATTATGAGTCACTTTGCCAATTCAAAGCATATCCTTAAGCTCAGTTCAGAGATAAGTAGGCACAGAATATGATCCCTGCATGGCCATAGTTATCAATTTTTATTGAGTTATAATGCATCCAGTCAAGTGCTTGTCCAAACTTTTACTTTTACTGCAGGCATGTTCAAGGCTCATAGCTTAGCAGCCACCTATGAAAACCAGAGTTATCACTTCTGTAGCTTTAGCAGTCTTTATTAATACAGGTAATCACACTTGAGCTAACAATGGTGCTCTTATTTATACCACTGTGAGGAGCACCACTGCTAAAAGCTACTGATGCGATCAGGTTAGGAACTTCTTTTTAAATACAAATATGTAAAATTGTTGGTTATTTTGGTTATAATGGTTATTTTTGTATTGTGTCAGACATGAGAAGCATGCAATTATTTGCACTGACTTTAATATTAGAAATGATTTAGTATTATTGTTAGCAAAGCTTTCAGCATCACTTTTAATGATATTTCTCTGCTAACTTAAAATGTTCGAGGACAAATGAGCTTATATTGTTTTAATATGGAGTATGTGCCCAGGACTCCCTGGGAAGCAGCTGAGTTGATTATCTTGGTTAAATACCCCATTAAACCAGTTTGGATAAATTCAAAAGGTGCATGCTTGTTGAGCAGTTCAAAAATCCTCTCATGTCTTATCTCTTATGTATCTTCATAATAGTAATATTATGTTGTTGTATTTTCCTTCCTGTTCACCTTATTCTTTGTAAACAGGGCAGAAAGCTTTGTCAAGACCAGTGGAAAAGCAAATGTTCAACACTGACAAAATGATTCTCCCAAAATTGCATTGGAAGCACAACTGTTTCTATGGCTACCATCAATAAATGACTTAAGACTGGATAAACTGCTCCTTTTTTTGTTTTGTTACAGGTAAGTGCAGATGTTACATTTATCTATATATCTATTGAGTTCATTTTTAGAAGGCACTTAACAGTAAAAGAAAAACTGAACCGGACACACATTTTGCCCAAAGTCCAAACCTGTTGTTCATTGCTGTTTAGAAAAAGGCTGACTTTTAAATAACTAGCCTAATAAATACAGTTGGGCTGACCAAATTTTAACCAAAATTGTACAGTAGGTGCAAAGGTTATATGGTCTTCATCAAATATAAGCAAGGAAAATACTTTTTTTTTTACATGTAGTCAAGGCACTGGTCAGGCACCTTACTTTAATCCAACACCATGATGCTAACTAAGGTGGCTAATCAACCACTCACGTTAGCATGCTAATATTCCAGTTAAACACTTCCCCTGAAACATGAAAATAAAATACTGTATATGCTCTTGAACTACACAAATACCAAACAACAACAACAACAGGTACATTTTAGCATAGTTAGCTAACTGTCAGCTCAAGCAGTGTACCCATTAGTTTGGCAAGCTAGCTAACATTACTGTTATTATCTAAGCTATGTTAGCAAGCTTAGCAACCATACAGGAACCAAAAAAAACACAAAAGACATTGTTGGATAAATATAAAACTTATTTGACTCACTTGCTCAGTAGTCAGCGGCTCTCTCGGGCTGCTTGTTAAGTGCTGTTCCTCTCTGCTCTCTTTTATGACAGACTTGGCTACAACTCCTGCTTTTATCTGCAGCAGAATGGAAAACAGCCCACTGTCAAAGTGTGCAGCAGAAAACAGCCAGCAGATGAAGCACAGGTGTAACTAATTAGTGACATTAGCAGCTCACCCATGCTAATTTAGTAACAAAGAAAATGCACTTCATTGACAATGGACTGCTATTGCACTCCATATATATGCTTAATTTCATAAGACACTAATTAATTATTTAATGTAATTATTATTCAAGGTGCTGTTTATGGATGTATAATAATTGTTATTATGATTTCTCACAATGATTCCAAAAGGACAAGGAGGTGTGACAGAAAAAAAAACAACTTGAAAAAAAGATAAGTATTAAAAATGCTTTCTGTCTCTTTGGGAAGTTTGACTGGCAGTGCCGTAGCTCTGCAAAGTCAGATTTTGATTGATGTCCAATGGCGCCAGGACTGTAAATGTATAATTTCCTGTTAGCAGCAGGAGCATCAGTAAGTAGTCTGGAATGGAGAGGCAGCATTATTTCTTTGGAAAGGTTTTTGTAAACACTGCAAAAAAAGGGACAGGTTTATAAACACTGCCAAAGGTGTCCTAATACAAAGTTTTTTTGCTGCAGTATTCAAAATCCGCAGACAGTCTGCCAGGGTTGTTAAGTAGTGGGCTTTTTTTTTTAGCATGTCTTTGGCAGAGTTTTCAAAGACGGATATTGCTCATTGTTAAAGCTGCTAATGCGAGCATTAGCCAAATAACAAATCAGTCGTAATCCTGAAATTTGTGAGTGTTTTGTAAAACTTAAGGGTTCAAGAACAGGTGAACAGGAATCCTCTCCGGCTCTGGTTTGCCTTTGAATGATTCGGGGGTGCCTTGCGGCGGACCTGCTCCAAATATGGACCACATTAAATGGCAGGGAGTCTAAATTAAAATTTTGTATTTCAAGATATAGTTGTCAGCTCAAAGGTTCTCACGTTAGTTTGAAAGTAGTGGCACATCCTCTCTGCTATTGAAATAATTAGATCTTATGGTATATGGATACCTTACAAGCTCATTTGTACAAGCTCAAAACCGATCCTTCCCTATCACACAATTCAGAACACCTCTCTTGAGAAGCCATTGTTAAAGCAGGAGCTGCCCAACACAAACACAAGGACTGCACTTATCAAAATCTGTCAGCAAGTTATAAGAGTTGGGAGCAGTGGGAGCCCTTATTTCCTGGGAAAAAAAAAAAGAAAGGCATCTATCTTCCAAACTCCAATCGAGGCTTGCCACTGTCTGGTGTAGAGGGTGCTTCATTATGTCATCTCACATTACTGCAATCCAAAATACTTAAATAAACTCAAGCCCGGGGAGTAGTAAACAGCCACACATCCTGGGTCTGATCGGAGTGAAAGAAAGTAGGGGAGACAGGCGGCATGGCTCTAAGTCGTCTGGAAGCATATTCTAAGGGGCCCAAGTCATCGTGCTCTTCTGATAATGATGCTCTCATTACCCATTGGGATGCCAGGCATGTCCCATACACTAAAGTCATTAGGGATCTTACTCCCTCTGTCTCTCTGTTCCTGTCTCTCTCTCTCTCTCTCTCTCTCTCTCTACTCTCTCAAACACACCGTTTCTCTGTTTTTGTCTCACTTTCTCTCTCTCTCTCTCTCTCTCTCTCTCTCTTTCTCTCTCTCTCTCTCTCTCTCTCTCTCTATCGCTCCCTGTGAACTGATTTGGCCGTGGTTTGGGTTTCCGTTTGCATTCCTGTCTCCACTTGACTCCGAGCCCATTAATGCAAATTGTACTGAGAAACGAAAGAGAGCAAAAGTGCAAAGGGTAAAAAGTAAACCCGCTGAGTGTAGTACCGATCTTAAAAAAAAAGCTTTCTTTAAAAAAAAAAATTAAATTATTCTCTCTTTATGTGCCACAAGGGACCTTCCTCTTTGTCTGAATAGTCACTCAAGACAGAGGTTATCACGTTGCATGCTAGACTAGCTTGTAAAAGAATATGACTGATATGTTTTTTGGGAAAATTGGATTCTCATGAAGGGCAAGGATATGATCCCATCCTTTCCTTCTGGAATATGTGGCTGCTGGGGTTTCCACGTCCTGGCCCCAGCATCCTGTGCTATTGCTCACGGTTGACACAGGAGGCGAGGCCCTCATAGGTTGATGATGGATCCAAAGACTCGTTGACAGTTCTGGAACAATGACCCAGGCAGAGATCTGGGAAATTCTGGGCTTGGAGCAATACAGAATACTATTGTTTGATTTCCCATCTTTGATGGAGACACAGTGGAAAGAAAATGCAGCTGGATATCCCCAGCGGCATAGCAGTGGCATAAAGCCTTATGATATTCAGACATCACAAAGCCAGCTGCAAAGTGGTCAGCTGAACAATGTGGAGCAGCGGGTCCCACAGCCTGTGAAACGCACATGGCAAGTGAATAAATGGTCAAGGGAATGCTGCAATTGTGCCATTCAAATTTAGGCATTTTTTTTAAAATGAGTGATGTAAATCCTGTTGTTTGTTTGAGAACCTTAAACTGTTTTTAAATGTGAGAGGTACGTGAGGTTTCCTGGAGAAATCTCTTGGGAAACAAAACTTCCGCAGTTCGGTGGAACTCTCGTTAGTTGAAAAAATGTGTCATAGTAACTGACGCACTGGCAGCACTTTCAAGGCTTCAGAAGCATCAACTAAGCTGTCTACGTAATATAGGTTAAAAAAATCATGTTGCCAGGCAACGCCCTCTACTGGCTGTATTAGTAATTACTGCTGTAGGGGAGGAAGGCTGAGCACTATAAGGAGCGTCAAGTCTGTATAGGGATGGAGTCAAGGATGGTGGACGGATTAAACAAACAAGAATTAAAGATTCAGGAGGCAGGACACTGCAAGTGGCCAGTGTGACACGACTAGTTCATGTTGAGTTTTTTTGGCTTGGAACTCAAACCCTGACGTTTATTTCTAACCCTAACCAATTAGATATGTTGCCTAACCCTTGAAGCTCCTTTTAGTAAGATAATTGATATTTCAATTTCATTTCCAAACTTGCCAAATATTGACGCTTTAGGATGATGGCGGACCCAACTTATGCCAGTAAAGCGCCAGTATTTGACGAGTTGGGAAACCCAAAGCATCAGTATTACTTTTTACTAACAGGAGGTTTAACCAAGTACTGTTATTGGCAAAAAAGATAACCAAACTGTAGGCGTGTGATTAAAGTCTGGTACATGTTTCGCTTATAAGCTGCAACAGCTATAGTTATGATGATGGTGGGTGATATTTACTTGATAGAGTCGCTAACCTGGATCTTCAAACCTGATACAGCATACCGAATGACAATCTACCAACTGTACTACGTGAATGGACATGCCAGAAGTCACACCCATAATTTTGTGCAAGGTATCATGGGGGATAGAACTACATTGGAAACACCTCCCTATCACACAATAAGTCTGTTAGATTGGCATTTCATTCTCTCCTTTGGCTTTCATGTGCAGCTGTCAATCACCAATTCTACCTTTAGCGGCGAATGAGATGGACAGACTGATCTGCCAACTGCAAATCATCTTCCATTCTTTTTCATTAACAAAAGCCCCATCGCACACTGTTGCTAGTGAGGCCACATGAAAAAATACATCCTGGCGCTTTCATGTGCAGCAGGTATGATGCGGGTGCTATAGCCTATGAATGGACAAATATGAGGGGGCTATGAGAGGAGAGGTGCTAAAATGATTCCTAGGCAGGGAGAATTTTTAGCAGCTATGGGAGGCACTCAGTGGAGATGCCCCTAAGGCTGATAGAACGCTTTGATCAGAGATGGAGGGACACGCCTGTTAAAAACCAGCAGCCGCCCGTTCCCCCTCTATCTCTTTGTATTCCTCTCTTTCTCTATCCCTCTCTCTCCCCCTCCGTTGCTCTGTCTATCCCCTCAATTTATATCCCGTCCTCTCTCATTTGCCCTACCTTCCCACTACCGCTTCTGTCTCTCCTCCATCTCTTTTTTTATGCAAACATATACATACCGAGGGGTCAGAGCAGCCGTCTTGTTTTCCACAATGCTCCAGCTCATTCCTGCTCCCCAGGTGGTTGCTTAGTCGTGCCCAGAGGAGGCAGTAGCACCGCCGGACAGATGGCCCTTAGCGCTCCCTGACACCTATCATAGCCATAAGACAGCCAGCATTAATAAGCCTCCAGCACATGCACATGACTTCCTGCAATAAACAGACACTAATAAATCACACAAATCCAATCCGGTTACAATAAATGCATTAAAACAGTAAAAAAAAAAAAAACACAGCTGCAGCTTCAGACTGATTGCGCCCAGATTTTTGTGCTGTTCGACACAATATTTCAATTGCTTTGATTTCACGGCAGCACATTTTTTCTGAAAACACGTTCCCAGTGATTCGGTTTAGTGGCTCACTTTATGTCTTTACCAGGGTTGGCGCAGTGTGGGGATTCTCTGACACTGAGCAACAGTAGTGAGTAAATTATTCCATTCAATTATCTGAGCATTTGCTCAATATAAATACCATCTGGGTGCTTGAAATAGATTAGTTTAAGGCCATACTAAATTATTAAACTATTCCCAGTGAACGAGTCCCCATTCCCCTTTAAATGAGGCAGACTTGTGGGGTTCATACCAAGCCTCTGGTGGTGTGACGCACTTAAGTTGTGTCTGCCTGGAACACTGCGGCAGGATTCCCAACAGGAACGTGAAACCGGGATCCACCAACCACTTGACCCACGGTTCTGTCCACTGCCCAGAAAGTTTGCAGCATTTCCCAGACGAACAGGCCTGGCCTTGCTAGCATGAGGACAGAAGTAGAGAAAATCAGAGAAAATGCTTGGACTAACTCTAGGCTAGAGTGGGATGAGATATAAGCTCTCTGATTTCAGTATATTACTCTGGACCATAATGTATTTGGTGTAGAGAGTTCTCCACCACATTAGCTCATACTTCACCATGACCTCAATCACTCTCTCGCACACACACAAATTCAGCTCTGTCAGACAACAGACCCACAGCGAAGTATTTCTCATTTATTTGGCTCACTCCCGCCAGAGGTCCAAATCAAAATGTGAACATATGGCTGCACCGCAATGTGCAGACACCACTATCCTCTAAACTGCTGTAGTGCTCAGTGCTTCGGGGGCTTGTACGCCTCGACAGTGCACACACCAACTCACATACAGTACACTTGACATTCCAAAAGCTTTCAGCTCTGCGTTAGAGGATTTTTTAACCATCTTATGATCTGTGAAACATCAATAAAATGTCCTTGCAGGGGCCTTTTTTTAAAAAAACGTTCCACCAGACAGCTAAATTAATATGAGACTTCATACCAGAGGGCACGGAGAGAAATCTAGTGTCTCGAAGGAAACGCTCAGAGACAGAATTCCAAAGATGCCTTAGAGTGAAAAGACAGAAATTAATGTGATAACATTTCAGATTTTTTGTCTAAATGTGTATTTCTACTGGATTACTAACAAAAATCTCTCCTTTAACTCTCCAAACAATGGAAACATGGAGAAAACTCAACTGGTGGAATCAGCTTGAAAGGATTTAATTGCCATGTGTATGCACTGTATTGGGATTAATCATATAATCAGATTGCTTTGCACTGTCAACGGTTCTGCGAGGAAACTGGCGCTATCCTCAGACTCACTTGCCTGCATGTGCTTATCAATCAAAAATTGTACGACTTGCTCACACTTACATGTAAGATTCCTAACCAGATGATTTACACTTTCCTTGACTTAGAGATGAAATGTGTGTTTGTATTCTGTGGGGGATTTGATTAATCAATATCAAAGTCGCCGTCTTCCCTGCAAGTACTTTGATAAAAGCAAACCTTTTCTTTACTGCACACAAATAAGATCTGGGCGATAAGTGTTTCCCTAGTGTGGCTTGGAATAGTCGCTGGGGCTTAGATCAAGATATTATATCAGGACTTGTATGCTGTGGGATGCTTTTTCAAAGATGCAATCTCACAGGAGAACGCACTTAATCTTTTCAAATCAATTATGTGCAACTGCCAAATTTAGTAAGTAGCCACAATAGTTTCGTGTACGTTTTCCAACAAAGAAAGCTGCATAAATAAACAGCCTCACTCAGTAAAAAGCCCCTTTCTTATTATCAAAAACGGTGAGCTGATACACCTTGAACGGCATTCAGACGCTTTATTTTTCACTCGACTGCACAAAAAGCTTGTCAGTACCCATAGTTTCTTCATTTCGCTTCTTTTGCAAATCGTGGGGCTCAGGTGTCCCCGAGCAAGGCCTCTTTACAATGAGATCTTCCATTCATCACTTCCACCTAGCATAGAAATGAAACACAAAAACAAAGCACTGTTACCAGCGTTTTGGAGAGCAGGGCTGAGACACTCCATCAAACAGCACATCATCGAAACACACTTTGAAAGAAAAATAACTTCCTCTATCTCACCGCAGATCGCGAGAGCCATTTTTCAAAGACCAAGTATAATGGAAATTATGAAAAGGCAATTTCACCCTTGGGTAGAATTGGGGCGACCCAGCGCAATGCTGGCATTGTGCTTTATATTGTTGGGTTGTAAACACTGAGATACAGGCCTGCAAGTTGTTGACACATCTCCTCGGTGCATGGTAATGTTAGCCGGGGCACCAAAAAGACCACAGTTCAGAGAGCAGAATAAGGAGCCATGCTACAAACTCTAAACTCCTTTTGTTTGTGAGATGACGATGTCTATTGTCTATATATGAGCTGCAACTCTTTATCTTATGAAATAAAGTGAGACACGCTTTTTTTCCCCCTATAATTGTATATTGTCTTTGTAAAAATGTCTGCAACTCAGACACTGGCATTACCAGAGCAGCTATGTTTGGCCATAACTCCATGGCATGGCAATTGTGAGATCCTGAGAATATGTCGACCAAAGTTCTCTGTGCGAGTAGAGTAGTTGTCAAAAAGCAGTGTTACAAATACACAAACTCAAAACTACCATAAAACCTTCACAGATTCAGTGAGCAGAATTACACAGCACCCCACAGACTCTAAAGTGAAAAAATAAACTATGTATGTCAGATTTATGTCAAGCTTTTTTTAGGTTTTTAAAATCAAAGCAACATTATGTAACTTTTTCCCTTAAAAAACAGCTTCAGAATCATTTTGATGGTCCAGTGTCTTCTAAGAGGGTGAATGGTGTCTCTGACTCAGCCGCTCCACCGCCTTATCACTATGTTTCTGCATCATGTAACTTCAGTGAGAGGGAAGGACCACAGCCTTACATACATGTTTACTTCAACATACAAGTTTTTAAGACAGAACATTGTGATGTTGAAATGAATTTTGTTTGTTTGTAGTTTTGTTAGTGTAGCGCCTAAATGCCACTTCCACAAAATAAAATCTGGGCAAAGGATTCACAATGGCTAAAAATAGCTGTTGTTCTGAAATGTTTACTGAATTATCAAACTGCCTCTCCTATCAACGTTATAGGATATATGAGGATAATGTTATAGTAAATGGCTTTAACTGAAAGGTCAGATGATGAGGATGATGACAAGAAATCATACAGAAACCTAAAACACAGTACAACTTTTTAGATTAAAAAAATAATAATTCCAGAACATTTAGCATTTTTTTAAACAAATCCTTTTTTTCTTAATTTCATCTTTTCTCAGACAAGGCAAATATATAATTGGGGCAACAACTGAGCAAGAATGAAACTGGATATTCTGGCATAAATTTTATCCATGGTTTAACACACCGGGACACCGAGTAAAACCCCCCTTGAGAGATCAAGTTTTCCGACCGCTAGCTCATGTAGTTTTAGCAACCTCAGAAAAGACCGCACGATAACAATACACTGCAGTCTATGCCTCCAACAAGAAACCGCCATCAAAAAGCCACTCATAGACACAGATAATGCTCAGAACAGCACCAAACTTCAGCAACAGTACGAATAGGGTCCCAGCACATAGTTCAAGGCATCAAACATCTGCTTGCTTTGCCAGATTTCTATTGAAAAGACAACACAACTCACCACTATCCTGCAGCAGCTTGCTCGTTTTGGGGAAGCCCTGAAAAGTCAATTACTGATTGCAGTAGAGTTCTGCAACTCATGGATGAAAATGTATGATTATTACTCCATGGAAATGCAATCAAAGTTCACATGTGTCTTGCCCACCAGTTTATAACAGTTATTATAGAGAGCTGACAGGGAAAAGAATGGAATTGAGCATTTCTAACTGCACTCGGTAATCGACTCGTCAGGGCCTCCCCACAGCGAGCAAGCTGCTGCAGGAGAGTGGTGAGTTGTAAAGCTATCTGCAAAGCTAGCAGATGTTTGATGCCTTGAACTATGTGCTGGGACCCTATTTGTATTGTTGCTGAAGTTTGGTGCTGTTCTGAGCATTATTTGTGGCTATGAGTGGCTTTTTGCTGGCGGTTTCTTGGTGGAGGCATAGACTGCAGTGTATTGTTATCGTGCAGTCTTTTCTGAGGTTGCTAAAACTACATAAGTTAACGCTCGGAAAACTTGATCTCTCAACAGGGGGTCTTACTCTATGTCACGGTGTGTTAGACCATGGATTAAATTTCTGCTGGAATATCCCTTTAAGGTTCTCCTGAATCCAACGCTGTACAGAACTTGATACTGACTGCTTGTATAAGATAGGAAAAAACAGAATGGAGAGAGTCAGGCGCCACCCAAAGTTGTTCTAGGTCTTTGAGGGTTAAGAAGCTCTTTAAGTGAAACTAAACTGTAATGTTTTATGGTTTGAACATGCTGAAAGTTTTTGCTCTTTATTTGCACACTTGAGATCTGCTAAGACTTCTGCCAGAACCCCTCACAAACGCATTGTGATTTCATTCTACAGGCATACTTCACTGTTGTTAGTCGGTGATACTGTTTTGATAAGGCTGTCATTTTCTTTAAGCCAAGTGCACAAGAGGAACCTCAGCTCAACTCAAACCGATTTCAACATGTTTCTGCTAATCACATGGGTAGGAGGTATAACTCTTGGTGATATATATTAAATAATATATAATACCAGCCCATGTTCTGTTTAAATATCGACATCAAAGTTAATTCAGCGAATTCTGTGTTTCTCGCGTTGTGTGCATAGTGAGCTTTACTGACTGATTGAAACTTGAGCAGTAACATCACAGCATGTGTCTAATTTCATTTGCCCAGCTCTCCATTTCTGACTTAACGTGCTTCAACTTGCTGCTTTTATCCCCCAATCTCCTGCTGGGGCTGCTGGATTTGTTTATCAGCTGAGCCATCAAAGTCTTGGCGGTTGGGAGACTGCTGTAGCATTTATGTCAATCCATGTTCCACAGTCAGAATATACAGTAGAAGTTTTAGAGGGGTATTTTATAAAAATCCCTCTAAATGAAAAAAGGGAACTTGCCAACATGCCAAAATTTATGCTACCGACTGTGCTTGTGGGTAATTTATCGACTCCACATCCTGCCTGTATAAATAAAAACCACAGCATGCATACTGACCTTACTTAGAAGTCATGGTTAACTGTAAATATGACCTCCTCGTAACTTTCATTGTAATTTTCTTTTTCACAATTATTTTAACAACCAACACAACATAGGGAGCCATTCTTCTGCAATCAAGAGGCTTTATGGTCTGTTAAGGGGTTAATCAAATAAAGCAATGAGGCAATCTTAAGTCGGATAATCATATAAAGACATAACCTTATCGGCATTTAAAAAAGTGCAAAGAATACCAAGATCACTGTTGAGTATTTACGTAATATTTATTTTCGTGTCAGATTGTGGAGCTCTTATTTTCACCAGGGGAAACTCACATTATAATTTTCTGCAGTATTGCCACCTTGAGGTGAGAATGTGCCCGCTCCTCCTCTAACCTTTGGCTGATAACGCACCAGTCTGGAATTAAAGAGTTACTACGACTCAACCCTGGCGTGGATTGGATATATCCTACACAAGCTCCCACTCCTCATATCTATATGAGTACATGTATGTGGGAATGTATTTACACATATTGCAGATCCATTCCTATGAATTATGCATGCTGCTGTGCAGTTTGAGGGCACCGCCAGTGATGCTGCACTTTACTGGAAAGCTAAGTGAAGTTAAGCATCTGGACCCAGCAGGTTTTCACATCAACTCTGTCCTGCACTTCTGCATTTGAATATGTGGGTTATATTTTTTGGTTTAAAAATAGTAGATATGCGATACATTACATTACATTACAGGGTGCAGTGTATAAGACAACTTGGCTGACCTACTGTGTTTATGTAAGCAAAGCGTAAACAGCTTTACTCTCTGATTCAACCCTGGAAACAACTTGAGCTCCTTTTACTTTGCTATGATCACCATAACATTACATTAAAGAAGACATATGATGCTAATTTTCAGGTTTATAATCTTATTTTGGGTTGCAACTAGAGCTGGTTTACATGCTTTAGTGTTCATATAACACAATATTTTTCTCATACTTTCCAGTTTCTGAAACACCCTGTTTTAGCTCCTGTCTCTTTAAGACCTGCCCTCCTCTGATTGGTTAGCTCACACATGCCTGACTAAATCGTTTCTTAGGTGCCAAACTAGGCATACACTTGTGTGTGACGTGGTGATGCAGTATGATGTCACAAAGTACCTGAATTAAAGGCGGGACGACTGATGAGGCGTTTCAGGAGCAGTGTTTTCTTTGGGAGAGAGGAGCTTCTGTTGGTGCTGACTTTGACCTTTTCAACCTTTTAACTCTCATCTTTTACCTGCACGGGAACCTATACAACAAATTGAGGGGGAAAAAAAGAAAAAGCTTTACCAGTTATGCAATGGTTAATCACTAACTCAGCTAATTAATGCATCAATTAGCAAATGCTTATATGCAAACACACTTGTGTTTCAGTAACATGTTGGGAATATCGATGTAAACTAAAGGCTTAAAACAGTAAAAAGCTACAGCTTAATTTCTAGGTAGTCACTTTTACTTCACTGATATGGAAAAATGTGCAGCAGTGACCTCATAAATCAAAACAGTTCCTTTGTGAGGTGTATAGTTTTTGAGTAATAACAATGTGTCAACACACAGACACAAATCAAGACGACAATATGACATACTTCATGGTGGTGGTCAGAATAAAACTGTATTTCAAGAAATTCTCGCATTCCCACAGCAAGCTCGACTCAGTTTTTGTTGTCACTGACTTTTGTAGTGTGAAAGCAGACAGGCCAGGTGTGTGTAAGGTCAATACTATGTCTCTTTGTTGTGCTTGTGGTGTGATTAACCTGTCTGGCACCTGTAACTCCGACTGAACTGGGGTCAGCGACACTGTTGGCCGTGATTGTTAACCCAGCTGGTGTCTGTGACTCAGACTACTTAATGCCTGAACTTGGATCGGTTAGACTTATTAGCGCATGGCAGCCCACCTGGGAAGTTGAACTTAGGTCAGTTGGACAGTTAATAGCAGACTAAGACCCGTTCCCTCTGTTTGCTGTCATGTAACCCTGACAGTCAGCTCGACCCCATACTATGTGTAGACAGGCTGCACGTCTGAGTGTTTTAAGGCCCATTGAACTTTTTTTTTGTGACCAGGCAGGATTCCTGTTGAACCTGCACTCAAATACATCCCCACACACACACAAACAAACACGCAAATGAAAACACAAAAGTTGATGACTACTGGCTGGGTGAATAAACTTAAGTGATGCAATAACAATATATGAACTCTTGTGTGTTTGTAAGTGCACACACTAGTACTTTGTGTGCATGTGTGTGTTCATGTGTATATAAATGACAAACATACATAAATTCAAGGCCTAAAATCTTTCCGTGGAAGAAGAATCACACTCCCTCCTCTGGAATTTACCCTAACTTGTTTTTCATAATAGGGGCACGGCTGTTAAGTAGCATATCAAATATAGCACTGATATTTTGCTTATTGCTTTTTAATATGTAGTTAGCTCATAAATAAAACATGAGACACCCATAGAATAATGTTGCTTCATAATGATATCTTTATGTATTCACACACATTGTAAAAACTGCATTAAAGCGACTCTACAAGGACACTTAATGTCATAGTGGCAGTGTTTGTTCGACTTTATTGTGAAAACAGAATTTAACAGATCGTGTCTCATGTTTGTAAATGAAAGCAGGCATTTTAAAGGACTGACTCACCTTATACCTGTTCGACATTACTTTATCTTATCTCTATGATATACATACACTGAGTTATCATGTTCTTAAAACAAAGGAATGGCCCCTTTAAGGACACATAAGGAAAACTCATGGACACTGTATCATATAGACCACATCTGTTGTTTTACAATTAATAATATCCTTAATGTTAACGGTCTTTCAATTGATCGGGTGGTTAAAATACTTCCTGTATTGGCAATTTATGCAAGCTTCTCACTTGAATATGAATAGTCGTGAGGTTACTGTTCCAGACTTCAGAGTGTTGACATGCTCTAAAACCCCCATCCTTTATGTTTCTTTCGTTTCTTAAAATGATGGACGTCAGTGTCTTAGAATTATGTAATTGATGTTCTTAGTTTCATGAGGGAATGTAGCGTAGCAAATAAGGCGTGGCTTTGATTTGAAGGATTGTTGTTTATATTTGCAAATACCCTTCTCTGCTCCTTGAATCCACTTTGCTTCTGCACAAATACGTCAATCTTCATGGTAATTTGACAACATATCTCCTTTAATTTTATCGTATAGTTCTGGGACATCGCACAAAGTTAAGTAGTTGATGGATGAACAATTAGGTATAGTACAGCATGTGGAAGTGTATCCTGATCTGTAGGTTTGTTTGGTACATTCAATTTCTTTAAGGCTACAATTAAATGTATAACATGTGAGCCATTTTAATTCATACAGCTAACTGCTGACAATTAGCTGCTGTTAGTTAGGTAGTCAGCCCAGTTAGCCATGCAGCTAGTGGTTCGGACACAGAGCTCTAATCAACAAGAAAGTGAACACTGCTAGCACAGGAGTTTTCGACCTGGTTGGATATAATTAGAATACAAATAAATAAAAATAAAAAGGATTTTACAGTATTTTTCCTTCCAGATGACCAACAAAACCTCCAATACGTCTACTACTGTAAAAGCCTGAGTACATTTCAGAGGGCATTAACAAATCTGAATACAACATGCAAAAATAATGATGTTGAAGTAATTCATTTCAGTGGTTTGACACATCAAGGAACAAAATACAAATAGAATGGGTTACGTCTCGGATGATGACCTCATGGGTAGGGAATTTTCTGTATCCCCCCCCCTCATTCTTCATAGCTGACTGAAAAAAGGAATCAAAGAAACATCTCTGATCCGAAATTATTAATGGCTGTAATCTACAGTTCTCCTGAGAATGATCTTCTCTTTGATTATGTCATTTAAGCTGTGTATAGCCTGTACATCGTATGCCTTTAGAAATTAATTCATGTGTGATTTTTTACATTCATTTTGATCAAAAGTCTTTCACCAGTCTTTAATTTATATATATATATATATATATATATATATATATATATATATATATATATATATATATTTGCATGTTCTCTCAAGGACGATTAAATAAACACGAGCATAAAAGGATGAAGGAGCATTTGATTACTTCAGCATGTCAGCTGGACAAAAGTCTGAATTTATGATAGAGATAAATGCAGATAAAGATTTTTTGAAGGCCATGTTCCAAACAGACTGCTGGACAATAGCAGGACGAGAAGATGCAATTGATGGCGTGAAGTTGATGGACAGTGTTCATTGAGAATGCAGACCATTTTAGCATCACTATCTTGTTACTGCTGTTTACCTTCACTGCCAGGCAAATTAGGAAAATTAAAGGAGAACTTCGGTCGATTTAAACATGCAGCTTCATTGCTCAAGCTACCCTTGACTTGCCAGTACCGAAGACGCGAACAAATTTGGTCCAGCCATTACAGAGCTCCGTGAACGGAGATGTAGCATTGAACGCTAACAGCATGGGGTCAGAACTTTACACTGTGTTTTAAGCGTCTTAACATGCTCCACATCTCACATCAAAAGTTATGCAACATCAGCAGACACCTTAGCACACAGCACTGTAGCGTGTATGACTCAAACTGAATAAAAAAGTAGTTAAAACAGTGTGTTTGTGCAAGGAGCTACTTACCTGTTTGTTGACATCGGCGTCTTCCGGTAGCTAGACCAAACTAGTCAATCCGTCGAGCGTGCACTTACTCCCTCACTGGCGGACACGGAAACGTAATCCAGCATTTTCGTGTTTATGTTGATAATGTACATATCCATGTTACAGCCTGTCATGAGCCATGAGCCTTACAATAGCCTGTTAAGCCTGTTAAGTGCACACTCGATGGATTGACTAGTTTGGTCTAGCTACCGGAAGACGCGGATGTCAACAAACAGGTAAGTAGCTCCTTGCACAAACACACTATTTTAACTACTTTTTTATTCATTTTGAGTCATACACGCTACAGTGCTGTGTTGTAAGGGTCTGCTGATGTTGCATAACTTTTGGTGTTAGATGTGGAGCATGTTAAGACGCTTAAAACACAGTGTAAAGTTCTGACCCCATGCTGTTAGCGTTCAATGCTACATCTCCGTTCACGGAGCTCTGTAATGGCTGGACCAAATTTGTTCGCGTCTTCGGTACTGGCAAGTCAATGATAGCTTGAGCAATGAAGCTGCATGTTTAAATCGACCGAAGTTCTCCTTTAACATACATCCATCTATTAATGACAGATAAATCACCTTGAACCTTGATGGTAAAAAGACTAAAGACTAAAATTACTCTCTGAGCCCTGCTCTGTACTGACACTTGTACCATTAACAGGCTTTATTACATTTTTAAAACTATTCTGACACTACGCCATACAATTCTGTGGTGTTTTAGAGTGGAATGATGCTAAAAATGTTATGCCTCTGTCAGAGCAAAATCATTTAATCCTATGCGGCATAAAATCACTTAACCCTTTATCTGGGGCAAAGGCATCAAATCCAATACCATATTTTAGCAACTAGTTGTCATGAAAAACTGTCTGTTCAATAAAGAAATACCCAAAATACTTGAGTCAGTGACTTGCAGATACATTGCAGATACAATTAGGCAGAAAAAGATGAAGAAAGATTGAATAATTAACAGAGATCCAGAGAAAAGACAACTGCATATCCTCAATTAGAGTTTGGATCATTGAGGAAGAGATGTCATATAGCTGAACTCTGATCTGACATTATACTGTTTCTAACTATTTCTTTGCTGTTTCTCCTCTGAGCAGCTCTCTCATGGGATCCTCTCCGAAAGGCAGACAGATACACAAGTAAAACAAATCAAAAGTGTAAAATGAGTTAAATGTTGTTGTTTTTTTTGAATCATTCTTTCAGGTTAAATGCTTTTGAAATATATAACAACTTGCCTGGAGTTAAGTATGCAAAATATTTGCACCGGCAATAAATCCAACCCACTCTCATATGTCACGACCCTCATACATCTGAGTAAAAAAGCATTTATCACTGGGTGTCTGCTCAAGGTTCCATTGTTAACTGATGGCTAAAGCTGGAACAAAGAGTGGCCTTATGCACTGCAAGCATTTCACCATTTCACAGAGATTGTTCTGTCCTTTTTGTCAAAAACAGATTATCATACGGAGGGCAAACTTAACTAGAGAAAAAGTAAGGGTTGTGTTTAATCTTACACTTTGTTACTCATCTGTATTTGTCAATACAGCTGGTAACTCTCTGCAACAGCTGAAGACAATTATACCCAATTTGAACTGAATTTCAACACACTTATGAAACTGAACTACTATTCATATTTCAGAAAGGTCTTACCCAATGGTGGAGAAGGCTGCAGCTAGAATTTTAACTAAAACAAAAAAAAAAACCTGACCAGCTTCTCTTCATTGGCTCCCCATCGATGTCAGAACAGACTTTATGATGCCTCTGATGACTTCAGAAGTCGTGAATGGGCACACACCTTTACACCTGCCTGATCTCCTCAAACCTTATAAATATGCCAAGAACACGAGGCTCCTGTCAGAGTTGGAATGAAGTCAACAGGCTGTAGGGCCTTTTCCTATCGTGCCCTATTCCTTGCTGCTGATATCAGACAGCCAGACTCTGCAGAGGCTCTAAAATCCAAAGTTAAAACTCATCTTTTCACCTTACCTCTTAGTTAGTAGCTTTTTATTTGATCATTTCGGGCCTTGTACCTGACGCCATTATTCTTAGGATTGATGCTTAACAGTCATGTCAAGTCAATTTTATTGATACGGCCCAATTGAAATAAGAACTTCTCTCTCTTCCACTCTTCCTTCTAAAGCTGTTCTCTCCTCCTTGTCCTTTTCATTCAGGCTACCCTGTGCTGGAACATCGGCCATCTGTAGACCTCTGCCCCCTCCCCCGGTAGCTGTCCCTGGCTTATTCCAGATGTTTTGGATCCGAATTTTCGTCCTCAAGAAAATTCATCTTCACTGCTCGTCTCTCTCTCTTCCTGCATGTGGTCCTTGTCTCCCTCTCCCTCGGCGTATTTGTTTCTCTGAGTTTTACCTCTTGTGAGCCCTGGAAGAGGGATACCTCCTCCTCTGCTGCTCTTCCGGAGGATTCTTCTATTTTTACCTCAGCCTAGGAGGTTATGTTTTCACCAGCCTAGTCACCGGGATTTAATGTTAGCCGTTTAAGTGCAATTTTTTTGTTAATGTTTATGAGTCAAACCTTCGTGTAAAAGCATAATTACAACCAAAGAGGCACTTTTAAGATTTACTGTATTTTCGTTTTTTGGGTCAAACTCATTTTCAGTGGGAGTGCTTGGGGCAAATTAGCGATAGCATCAAAATCACTATTTTCAAAACAATAAGAAGGTTCAACACAACATGAAACTTTGCTCGTAGTATGACCAGGGTCTCTACACATGAACACGAGCATTGAGAACATTGTTTGTGTACACAGTTTGCTAAAAATAAAGTTTTTGAACAACTCACCTTAGCAGTGGCTTGCTCCGCTAGCTGCCGTCATGGCAGCCAAGAAGTATCAATCTCCGAATACGACGTAACATGGAGGAGAGTTAAGGTGGACCGCAACAACTATCCACACGATATCTCATGTGACCTTTCCGCCTTATGATTTTAGTATTGTTTATTATATGAGGCTCCTTTTTCAATTTCAAGGTCAATATTGTTTTTCGTTAACGACAATACAATGGATTATCTGTGCATTTATATGAAACTAAGCTTTAGGAGTGGCCCACCTTAACTGTTCTTCATGTTACTGTGTTGTTTGTGGTGACAGAACTGGGAGTTTTGAGGGAGGATTTTGGGAGATTTCCAATTGTTTGTGGTGACAGAAATAAGTTTTTTAAGGTAACCCATGATGTTTTTCTGGCATAACTTGGTGGTTTTTCGTGCCTTAACCAATTCTGTGAATAGCTAGCATTCATTCTGATTGAGTGGGTTTTCATCAGTTTGTTTGTTTGCTGATTGGTCGGTTGGTTCGTGAGCAGGTTAGGAGGACAAAAACTACTGAATGGGCTTCCCTGAAACTTGAATGGAGGATGAGTATCAGCCCAGAATAGACCCCATTAACTTTAGATGCAGATAAAGGGACAGACACTGAATTATTTCTCACTGTCTTTAACATTGTGAAATAGGGCGTTTTTCTACATTTCTAAATGTTTTGCTGATTTCTAAGGGAATAATGCATGGGTATCGATATGGAAGCTTAAGCCATGGTTAAGCAGTTATGGCTGGGTTAAAATTTAGAGAGATGAAGGTTTATCGAGTCGGACATTGGATTAGACTTGATTGATTGAATTAAAAGAGACTGTTGAGACTTGGCGGGGGTAGACGCTCTACTTGGTGCCATTCTAATTTTTTCCTTCTCTGAGTTGAGGGCCTAACGGATAGGGGCTATCAGCTGCACAGATTATAGAGACTTGAGTGAAATTTGTGATTTTTGATATTAGTCTGTGCGAATAAAAATTAATATATTTTATCTTGCGTCTTTTATTGATGCAACGTGAGAGATATTTTTAGCTATAGTGTTAAAAGAAGTTTACCACATCACGCTCATGATGCTTTACTGATCTTGATTCAAGAGACAGAGAAAATGAGAGGGAGAGAGCAGAGCGGGTGAGTGTGGGAGACAGGTGGGCGGTGGGTGATGGAGCTTTGATGTCAGGAGTATGTCTTTGAAGCCTGTTAGCTTTGTAATGTGCTTTAAACGTTTCCATACCTGAGCAGAATTTTTACCTCATGGGGTCCACCTGCTACCTGTGCCTAGCCGCGATGTCGGGAACAAATTCCCATAAGTCCGGTGAGCCCACGGGACCTGGAGATAGCGAGAGCGCGCTGGCAAAATTATATCTTCGCACTGATGTTGTGAGGAAGTCAATTTGCCACTAAACTCTGAGCTATCTCGCCACTCACTCCACTCTCTTGTCTTATCAGATTTCTCCCTGTCTTGTACTCCCAGCTTTCAGCAGACACCAACAGCAAAAAAACAGAGATGCTCCGTTTCTGACACATTTGGAGCTGAGATGCACCACAACACACTGCAGTGTCTGCGCCGCTTCCTGTCAACCACCCCAGTACCCCCCCTCAACCCCACACCTCCACCCCCTCGCTGTGACCTAAACCAAATAAAGTGTCACACCTGAGGCACAGGGACCATAAAGAGCACTAATCGGCAGATGCCAGGGTGTTTTGCACAAAGTGCTCCAGCATGACAGTCCGCTCCTCTTGTAATTACTGCATCTTGGTTGGGATCATTAAAAATTCATCCGCCATCGGCTGGGAGCTGCTCCAGCTCTGCTAAACCAATGGCAGCCCTTTTCATATACTGTGTTAATGCAGCCTTTTCTTTTTGTATTCCCCTGTTCTCTTGTTCACATTTAAACATTTTTCTTTTAACTTCGAACAACAGTTTCACTTTCACCTCATAGAGAGACTGGGGTAAGATGAGCCATTTTTCATATTTAGGATCACTACATTAAGGCAATCATAGTTTTGTCACTAACTTGAATATCTGCATATATTTCAGGATGTTGTGCATTCCTTCTAACAAACAGAATGAGTGTAAACATAAATGTTTTGATAATATAGCATGTCCAAAAAAAGTGGTCTCGTTGCACAACTTACCCCGTGTATGGGGTAAGTTGACCATAGGAATGGGGTAAGTTGAGCTGTATCCCTACTCCCCCCCACCCTCCTCCTGGAAAGAAAACACTACAACGTAATCCTTGGTCCAGAATCATAGTTTCTTGGTGTCCTTGCTGACAGTAAGGTCAGTTATGGACTAGTAACACATTTGAACAATCTGAACTGAAACTCTCATCCTCTCACCATCCTTCTTTCCTCTAGCTATCCTCTCTTCTCCATCTTCATTAAACTCCTCCCTTCATCTTCCTCTCGTTCCATCTATCCCCATCCCTCCCTTGATCCATCCATCTCCCACCTCTGCTGGGTGGCTCAACTTACCCCCCATCCACTCAACCTACCCCTGGCCAAATGGCTCAACTTACCCCAGAGCTACCATTTTGACTTTATTTGTCCCCACAGATACCACAATTGAACTGTAAAACAAATGTTAAATGATCTATTTTGTATATATATATATATATATATATATATATATATATATATTCTTAAGTTCATTAGAACTGTTCACAAATGTTCATACAGAATACAACGCAGCAACATGATGTTTTTCAGAAACACTTAAGTGATGTTTAATATTTAATAAGCTATATTCACAGTCCACAGAGGGAAGACACAGATGCTACTGTGATGCTGCAGACGGACATAAAAAGGGGAGGGGAAGGCGTGAACTCTAAGAAGACGTGAAGGCAGCTCTCCTCTCCTCCATGAATCACACAGCAACAAAATGTGAGAGGGAGCTGAAAATCACCACTATCCCACAGGATTAAGTCTGAATATTACTAAAGCATGGGTACCATTTGGGTTAAATCTGTGTGAGGGAGGTGCATTTAATATGAGAGATGGGTCAATTCAATATACTCAGCTTTATTACTCCTGTGTGTCTTTAAAAAACAGACCAAACGCCTACAGTATAAGCCAGGGGACAGCTGGAAGTTAAGGGTCAAAGCGGTATTTTAGAAAATTGCAAATTCTAACCCATAAAGCTGCATCCAGCAAAAAATCCATTGATATCCTCCAACAGTGAATCAACATGTTTGATGACTAAACATTTACTGTGCTTGTTATGAACAGTTATTGAGTTAATGTCAATTTGTCAACCTGTAAAGCAGATATAAAAGCCATAACAATGTGCTACATATGTCATAAAAGGTGTTGAAGGCATTTCAATTATAAGTGAGAGTAATGTGAAAACAGTGTCTACCATTGGATGTTAATTATTTGAGGTTGAGACAAAGGTGTGATAGCTTTACTTTGACTAATTAAACACTAATTGGAGCTCTTCAAAAGCCATGTCTATTTATGAAGGGCTTCGTCTTAAACAAGGACTACGCTGCTTTAGCCCACTTAAATCATCGGCATTGCTCAAGATCACGCGACAGGAAATGTTGACTTATTAGTTTGACAGGGACACTGTATAAAAAATGATGTGGAAAGATATTTACTGTACAGAGAATTCACAGAAATAGGATACCCGATGAACCAGCATGTTTACAAGCCACTCTGTTTTGACTTATTTCAAGGATGCTGCTGAATGCACATAATGCACACGCTCTCATTAATACCAAGCTTCTAGCTTGATATCCTAATTCTGATGTAACGTTGCAAAATGTGGTTGTTGACTCCTCTCCCATAATTTCGGAGGTTGCTTTTTCGGCCCATTAGCGACGCGGCTCATGAATGGGGCTGTCAGCTTGTTGGGAGGCCGCCCCATCCATTTGTGGCTTGCAGCAAAATATCCCGACAACTGCCAGACACGTTGCTATGAGAATTAGCATGGGTGTTTATGTTCACCTTTTTTATGATATCACATAGGCATCGTATCATTACGTTTTCTCACCGCATTCATGGGGATACATTTTTTGGGGATTTTTTGTTTATCCACAACCATGCAACAACCTTTACCTTTTCTAGCCCCCTTTTCCAACTCACCAGAGCATAAAACACATCAGCGAGGGATATCTGCTTCCTCATCACAGACATCACTGTTTACCTAAATGACAGATGGGACTGGTTTACTGTAGGCCTACTGTGCTGTCAAGCAACTGAATATTATACAATTCATTGAGCTCAATATTAGAGGTACATTCAATGGCAGGGTTGAGGTTGAGTAGTATTAAGAATTTCTTATGTAAGTCCAACAATTATAACCTAAAAAACTAGTTATAATATTAAAGTAATGTTAACTAGTAAAGTAAAAGTAAAGAACGTTTTTTTTTTACATGTAGCATCGAGACAACAAACCCTTGGATGCACATCTGTCATAACGCAACCGTCCCTGAAACTGAAACCATCAGAGCACATTTTCAGATTTAAAATCACTTGCAAAGACCACCACAGATAAACACATTGCTTAGTTATATGAATCTGTCACAGACATAAATTCACAAGCTTTTAGGTCTTGATAGCATTCAAAAGAATGGGGGATTTTGTATTAGGCTTACTTAAAGACCTTGGCTACATAATGAGTTTAGTCATATGCATCAAACCTCTCTCATTTAATAAGAAGTATGACAACAGCCTACGCCTAATCACAATAAGCTGAACACAGCTGCACTGACAAAGGTTTAAAAGGTCACAAGTTGCATGACAGCCGACCTCACTGAAACAGAACAACATAATGCAGATATGAATGACTTGACCTGACTATTTGCTTAAAGCCAATGCTCTTGTAGTCCTTGGCCTTGAGCTCTAGTTTGTATCCCTCTGTGAGACTGGCCAGAGCTCAAAGTCATTCATGATGTATGTTTTTATCCACAGTATTTGAAACGATAATGCCGGCCTTATTTTGAACCTTTTTAGCATCAGAAGGGACCACAACCAGAGATAAATTAATCCTGTGAAGTGTTCTCTGTGTAGCTACAGACTGATATCGTTGCAAAATAACTCGGTGCAGGTGCTGGGGGTTTGGGGATTAGTTAGCTCTACCGGAAGACTACAAATGTGAATCCAGCTAAAGCTTATGTGCCTGCTGATAATGGCAATGTTGTCTCATTTATTAATGACATTTTCTTAAATGGAGTGCCGGCGTTAGCAATGACTAACCATGCTTAAATTCAAGAATCAGTGGGTTTTGTCCAAGGAGGGTTGAATCTAGGGCAAGTGTACTTGGTTGTAGATAAAGTGCCCCTTCAATAGTGGCAAAACATCTTCAAGTATATATAATCAAGTCTAGTTGCCCTAGATTCAACCTTCCTTGGATAACCATGACCTGGGTGACCAAAAATCTCTACAGATAGTTGGTTTGGTCCAAAATTGGAGATAGACCGTGCAGCTTTATTGAGAGAGCAGGACACAGTGTTGCTGTGTGCAATCACTGATGCATGACACAACACAAGCCGGTTGCTTTTTTAACCAACTAATGTCTCATTTTCTGTTACTATATATATGTGACATGTGGGTGGGAGAGCTTTTGAGTTTAGAGAGTGCTGGGCTGAAAGTAATGTGGGGAGTAATGGCAGTATTCACTTTTGCTGGTGATTTATCAGTAAATGTGTTATTACCTTAGAGTTACATGAATTGATGACATTTTTAAGGTAAGTCACCCAACACTATAAGTGACTTTTAATTTCTTGGCCATAATTTCTTTATTGCTCACTTTCGTTTGTGGCTGGAAGGTAAGATATGAATTTTACAGGCCAAAGGTTCATTCAAATCAATCCATCAATCCATCAACTGCATATCTTGTGCACTAATTTTTTGCCCTGATGTTGGTAGATAGGGCAAAGGCCAGGAGGTCAACAAAAATGTTGGGATTGATCTTCAGAAAATGTAATGGAAATCTGCACATTACTGTTGTTTTGTAAATACCCATCCATTGAACAAAGCATTGAAAGTCTGACCTAATCTATTGTGCTAAAAGCTACATGGGTCACTGAAATCAATGAGGCCCCTGCCCTGGGGATGATGAGCATTGTTACTGAACAGTACAGAATATTGACAAGTAGCTTTGAGAGCTAAAATGTTAAGCAGAAGGGTAAATTATTCCCATGTGGCGACGATTTCTGTTTGTTTATAGTCTGATTGTCCCGGGAGAGACAAGTTCTACAAGAAAATCATACAAATACAGCTCAACACTTTGCCATGTCTGTAAAAACTGCATCCAGTGTATTATTTACCAGGGATGACTTATATCTGCTATATGTATTTAAAACATTTGATATCATTTCAATCCTTGTGATGTAGTTATCCTTCACATGCAATGACTGTTGTTAACATCTCATGCTATCAAAAGCAAATTAAATACACAAACTTACCGAAGTAATTTGTGTTAAGTGCTCATATTAATTGGGGTAAAACATGCATAAATGATGACAAGTGTTGTAATATTTGTCATCTGTAGGTCAAATTGTAAAGTAACGTTGCCTTTGTCTTGCATACAAATCACCGTACACAGGATATGCCTTGTAAGATGTCAGTTACACGAAAGCTCAAAAGCGTATTATTCCCAAATTAGTTTAATTTGATTATAATCACGCAGTGTTGCCTTTAGCAAGAAACTCAATCTGCCTTAAAACTCTGCACCTTACATCACACACTGCTTCCACACCTGAGCATCCCAGACTTGGTGTCACCTTGCTTGTTCATTATTCAAATTCTTCCTCCTGCTATTTTCAGACATTTCCGCAGTAAAGGACTCCTCTGCTCTACACCTGTACTGGAGTTTGTCATGAGATATAACAGACACTCCTTTCCTGTCTTCAACACTTTGTCAAAAAAAAAAAAAAAAAATGACACTGTGTCACCCATATCCTTCCAATGCCCAAGGAATTACGTGGCACCAATGTAAAGTAAGAATGTGTTCTTACTCATTTCTATTTGATTAATACTGCTGGCTGCTAAATACACATGCATTAAAAAGAATCCTCGGAGTTTAGTGATAATAGCCGCCTTGCACTGGCTGCTGGGAAATGAGCAGAAAGCAAGCAACAACAGCAGCAGCATTCAGCGAAGAGCCCTCTCTGAGGAAGCACTGCTCTGCCGACTGTAATAAATTGGCTGTTTATTACGTTACAGGAAATTAAACAGTGGCCCAGGAAAGGCTGCACGTTCAATTTAAACTCCTGAGGAGAGGAAGCAGTTTAAAGGACCAATAAAATCACTCCCCAATTCCTCCAAAGGAGAGTGAGATGCTTCAGCAGAAACAGCCTTTTGTCTTGCAGATTGCCCGCGCTGCCTTTCATTTCTTTTAATGTCAAATTTACTCGCTTATCTTAATCCTCATTAATAACATTCTCCTGCTCAAGTCTGATCTCCACTAATGACTTAAAGGAGCCAACTGAAACACTTAGACTCACCGCTGAGCTTACTATTCATTGCTCCCTATTCATTGCTTCCTATGAGAACATATTGTCAAGGAGAACAAACAATGCTCTGATGATAAATGACGATGATAACTCAAAACTTTACAGCAGCTGCAGCACAACTAATGCAGCGGGATTAGATTTTCTCTGTTGTCAAGCGGACACAAATTAAAATAATTTCACATTTTTTACATACATCAGGGGCACACTGTGAGAACTGAGCAAGAGAAATTAAATTATTATATCTTGCTACAAGGTAAATGGGGATATGTGTCACAAGTGAAAGCTTTATTGTTGAAACGGAGCAGGAAAGAGAGCCTGTAAGTGGTCAGAGGAGGCATTGCATGTGCATTATCGCCTGAAAGGCACTCACAGATGCTCCCGACTGCCCCCCCTTGTCTTGATCTTCTCAGGAATAAATCATTAGGTGCCACAGCAGAGGCAAGTTTAAACACAGTCTCAACCCATAAAGAATTGATGTTCATCAAACAGAGGAGTGAAAACATGTTGTCATATTTATCTGTTTCTGTGTCAGTGTGAGACAATCTGATCGCCTGCACTTGCGAGAATCACAAACAGCCGGAGAGACAAGAGAGAGGGCGAGAGAAAACTGTGAGTCAATACGAGACAAAAGCAGGCGGCTGGATGCTGTCACATCAACACTGTCCGGGTCCAAATGTATTTTGGTGAGCGGCTGGCGCAGACAGGCTTCTATCACTGTAAGCTTGTGTCTGCTTCATCAGCCACTGACAAGTTTGGACTAAGGGACAGTGTGGCCAAGGCTGCTCAGTAAACAAACCCCGTGTGGATGTGCTGCACAGAGCTTTAAGGAGCACCTTACTTTATGCTATCATAAATTATTCACAGTTTGTACCTTAAATAAACAAATGTGTACCAGAGATGCAGATTAAGTTGTTTACCCCGTATAATCACGCATGGAAATAAGTGGTTGTGTTTCAGAGTGTTGTACTAATCATTCTGAGTGCAGCGCTTTAGCAGGCAACACAGCGCAGCAGTTTTGTATTACATTATTCAAGCCCGGCTTACACACACTCCAGCCTCTTTGCAAATGTCCAGGATGTAATGAATAGACCTAACTGGAAAGTAAGTAAGTGACCAGAGAAGGATGAATCCGTAAGTGTGCATTTCAAATAGATTGCCTGGATTTCTGTGTGTATAATGCGGCAGATGGAAATAAAAGCAGTGTTCCCCTGTCTATTACAGGCCTAACCTCAGTTTAAGTGCCAATGTGTGGTTATGTAACCACAAAGTTTAGTGCTAAACAGAACAGGGTGAATCCCAAGAGATGATAGAGTACGATATGGTGGGCTTGTTCCTCAGACTTGTCTTTAGTGGTCATGAGCTTGCACACTTTATAATAAGAAAAACAGCGGGATTAAATACTGCGTGTGCTGGCTCGGCTTGACTCGGTTTGACTCGGCAAGTCAGCCCAGTGCAGCAGGGATTTACATTTCATTACAACAGGGGGTAGCCCTAATTTTGAACGGGAGTGCTAGGGGCAGGACACGCTAGCATCAAAATCGCTATTTTTAGAACACTAAGAAGGTCGCACTCGGGGATCGGCACTTTTTGCCTGCCATGACGGTGACGCGCAGGAGATGCAACGGCTAACGTGAGTAGTTCAAAAATCTTCTTTTTCATAAACTCTGTGTACACAAACAATGTTCTCAATGCTTGTGTTCATGAGTAGAGAGCCTGGTGATGCTACGAGCAAAGTTTCATGTTGTGTCGAGCCTTCTTAGTGTTCTAAAAATAGCGATTTTGATGCTAGCGTGTCCTGCCCCGAGCACTCCCGTTCAAAATTAACATGCCCAAAACCGAAACTACGGTAAATCTTAAAAGTGCCTCTTTCGTCATAATTATGCTTTTACACGAAGGTTTGACTCATATTCAATCCCAAATAAAGCCTTGGTTGCTTTTTGGCGAGAGTTTCGCTTTAATATTCTCAGAGACTAGCCGCTAACAAAGCTCAGCTAATTCAGAGTTAAACATGTTTCATTTGCCTTAAACCCTCACAATTAAAGTCCCCTGTCATTTAGATATTTCAATGCTTTCAATGGCTTGATTAAGGGGAATTCCTCTGGTAATGAAAAAAAAAGAGCTAAATATTGTTTTCCTACACCTAGCCAAGTGGTTTTGGTGCCTTTATTTTGAAAGTGTAACCAGATGTTGCAGGTTTGTTATTGAAAATCTGACCACTGAATGAGACATTGTTGTTTTTCATGAGTAGGCGAGGCCGAATGCGACAGTGATGAGGTGGGTCTTTAACACGGTGTGGCCTGATACTGGGTTGTGTTATGATGGTTGCCAAGCTGGCAAAATGTTTGCCAAGATTCAATTAAGACTGTAACTTCATGAATTTAACATTATGTCTTTGTTCCTCTTCTGTCAGCTCTCCTTTTGCTCTTTATTCACAATTCTCAGTCATCTTTTCTATTCCAATATTCCATTTTCTGTTAATATTCTCTTCAGTTTTGTGCATTTTTCAATTTCCCATCTCCCTTTTCTCCCTCTATCCTCTCCTGCTACGATGGCAAAATGATTTCCTATCCACAGAGGGGATCCTCATCTACTTTATTACATAGGTAAGAATAATAAAAAAGGTTGATTCCATCACACTTTTCTCTCGGTATCCTGCGGACCAAAGCGAAAATAATAATGATGATGATTACGTTTCTTTTTAAATAGAATAACAAGAAAGCTATTCAGTATTAATCCTTCTTTTAGGGTGGCTGTAGAGTGGGCTGTACGTGCAGAGCCTCAGTGGAGGAAGGAAGAATGTAAAATTGAAAAGCTGGTCATGAATAAATATGACAACACATTTTTCCTTCTCCTTATCAAGGTTGCCCAGAGAGAGGTGGAAAAGGAAGCGCACTGATTACTGCAACTGCTGCTGACTCGCTGACAGCAGATGTCTTGTTGATGATAGGGCACAGAACTACATGAAGGCAACATACAAATCTGTGGAGAGTTAGCATGCAGCCTCATAGCACCGTGGTTATAGTATAAACTGGACATTAAGGCCTATGATTCTTCTTAAGTGCAGTCATAATGCTCAGGGTCTCAATGAAGACCTTGAATGCCTTCCTCTTCCTCTGCATTCTGGGCCGCTGGTTGTGTATCTGCCCCCCTGTACATCTTTGTGGCTCACAGTGTTGCTAGTATGACTGATGTCAACGCAGCGAATGTGCTACACGATGTAGCACGTTCGCCGCGCTACGTGTTAAAAACGCACCGCCAGGAGCATTCTTGCCGAAATTCAATTACCGGAATCTATTTTTATTTCCAACGCGGATGACGGCTCGGCAGCAGAAACAACAGAGTGCTTTAAAACATCCAGATTTAAAAAAAACAAAAGACAAAAAAACAGCCATCTAACAAAACAATGCATCAAGATAATGCTCCTGCGCATCTGCTCATTGCCGTGATGATCTCCCGCTGTGTCCAAGAGGCTTAACAGGAACTAACTGTACTTTGTGGAATTGAATGAAAAATGAAAAAAATAAATAAATAATGAAAAAAACAGGAGGAGAAATATAACACAGGTAGACACGTGGAGAGAGGCTGCCACTGGTGGATGAATTGTTTGAAATAATAATGGTGTTCAATGCTCAGGCAGGCCCTTTTATAGAGGGGGGTAATATAAGCCCTTTTGGGCTTTGCAGTGTTCCTCTAAAGGCTATTCTCAGCACGCTGTGTCGCTCATCAGCTCCCTCTGCCTCTCTGCACATCCTTACAAACACACACTCCCAGGCTCTCCCACACACCCCAGCTCATGCATTCTCTCGCTTTGTTTATATTTTAGTTTTTTTTTCTTGTTGTTGTTTTCCTCTCACCCAATCTCTCCCAGGTGATTGAACAAAAGATTAGAGATTACTGTCTTTAGCTGCTAGGAGCAAGGGGAGCGCTTTGCAGCAGTCACCGCGGATTAAAGAGGCTGTGGTCCGACATTCAGTGAACAGAAATGGCAGTATTTCTATACTACGCAGAAAAAAAATCAGCCGGAGTACATAATGTTTCCTGGAATGTATTCCTCGCTAGCAATCATGTAGACAACCAAAGCAAGGTGTAGCGTATGCTTGTGAGTGATGTCTGGCAGTGGGATAACATACTGTCTTGAGGAGGGACTGCATGAATACCAAGCAGATGAACTGACATCTCACTTAAATCAGTGTCTATCTGATTGACACACCTGGATGGTGAGAAACATCGCACGCGTATATTTTAACTGAAAAGTACTGCAGGAGCGTGTCACAGTGATTGACCTCATCTGCAAAAAAAATCGCCTTTCAGCAGCTCTGTTTTCCTGGAGATCATAAATAAGGGGAAGGTGTGTAATTGAACCCTTGTCTCCGCCTAAGACCAGGCTTCTGCTCCTGAAGAGCAGTCGCTCTCTCTGATGCCCCCCCCCCCACCCGCTCCAACACAGTCTTTCACCCGTGCCTCTGAAGTGCAGTGCACTCCAGGAGGCTGCCCGTGATTATCTGAACACTTCTCCATCTTTATTCCTGGTCATAGCTGAGCCTCCAGCCTGAATGACATCTGTCTCCACCCCTTGATAGGAGATAAAGGGAAGCAAAGAAAAGGGATCAGTAGAGGTACCAAGATATTTTGCTAAAACCTTGAGAATCGAAGATAAGGAAAGTGGCTCCAGGAGTAACAGGTTGCCCAGCATCAACCCATCGCTGTTTCTGTGCGCTATAAATGTTCTCACTACCAGCTCACCAAATTCAGCAGCTTGGTCAGTGGCCTTAAATATAGTATGACCCATTACCTACCCATCCTGCATGTAGTTAGTTAGCAGGAATAAATAATAAAAAAAAAGAAAAAAAAGGAAAATAGAAAGAAAGCATGCCGCAAACAGTTCACATACTATAGCATACAATTACATTTGGACTATGATAAAAGTGAAACAGTCACAGTTTGGTTAGATTTAGGGACAAAAACTACTTTGTTAGGTTTTGGAAAATATCATACTTTGGGCTAAAATTACTATGTTCAGTCTTGTAACTTAAGTCATGTATGTCACTAAAATACAAGTGATGCAAGTAAGTCACGTAACATTATATATGTAATTCCATACGTTAGCTTACCTTTGTTACATAATTTCCGTACAAATTACTCCTGATTGTACAAACAGAAAAAGACAGCTGGTCTTTGGAAGTCCAGTGAATGACCTATCAATACAGCCCAGTCAACCCCTGACTGAGACTTTTCTTCCTCTTTATACAACTGCACGCGAGGGGCGCTTCGAGCTACAGCGATACCTATGGCATCAAACTTACAAGCTTCGGGCCACTGACCAGGCTGCTGTATTTGATGCCTGAGTCCAAGTCGCTGCTTACAGTCAACTAAATATTGGTATTTCCAAACGGCGGCATATGGTGAACATGATATAACTGTTTGCCGGAAGTACTGCAATACTGTGCTATTAACTGAAGGATTTGTAGTTAAACCACGGTGCAGAAGAACACGGCACATGCACATTTGGGCAGGGTTATTTTTGACAAGAACTAGTTCGTACAACCAGTGTTGGGGAGACTTAAACTACATGTAGCTGAACTACATAGCTTAACTACAATTTGCTGTAACTTGCTGGTAGTTAAACTACATTAATATTTGTGCTGCGTCAAGTATTTCAACTATTTTTTGGGTAATTTTTTGTAGTTTAACTACTCAATTTACAAACTACAATTTTGGCCACTAACATGAAATATATATATATATATATATATATATATATATATATATTTTTTTTTTTTATGAAAAAAAGACCTATACAATATAAATGTTATTTTATTTTTCTTTGAAAAAAGGCATGAAACATGTCATGACATGCTAAGCCAACACTGCCTTTGATTGGCTTGCCCTGGCAGCACTCAAATGCTTCAGAGAGTGGGCGGGTCTTTGGGCCAAGGAAGGCAGTGCTGCTATTGCACAAGCCCATCATGGCCATATTTGAGCATGTACATGTCGGATATAGATGCATCTACTGACACGACCTACTTGTTCAAGTGTTCGTGCCTGGGTGTTAGTGCCTCTGAAGTTCCTGTGATGTTGACCAAATGTTATCTCTTGTTCTTTAAAAAATAATACTTGAGTTGAGAGGCATATTTCTACTGGCATGTGAATTTTTTGTAGGCTATAATATTTTGTTTCATATACACCATATGTTGATTTATTTAACGCTGAGTTAAATGAGTATAATGAGTATAAGTAGTTGTTAAAGCTACTTTTTTTAGCAGTAGTTTTACAAACTCGATTCTTCAGGGGTAGAAATGTAGTTTGTTCAAACTACTGCCAGTCTGAACTTGGTGTAGTTTTACAAGCCACGCTTGCAAAGTAGCTTCCCCAATACTGCGTACAACCAACCTCATCAGAAATCCAAAGTGTTTATAACTGGTACAACCAAAGGTGGAGTGAAAAGGGGGGGAGAATTCGAACCGTTTAAATACAGGGACAGCAGCTCATATAGGCTATCAGGCAGTCTCTCCCAGGGGGAGTCATAATGTTGCACTTCGTAGTTCATGTGAAAAGTGGTAGAAATTGTTTTGTAAAGAGTGAAAAAGAGAATCTGGCTCTTTTCTCACCTCGGCACAGCTGGCCAGCGTGAAGTGGGCATGAATTTCAAGTTGTCTGTTCGGGAAAGTCACAGAAACTGTCAAACGCAGCCGTTGGGGCTTCCAAGGCAGCCATCCGGCAAGCACACTGGTGCCATTAGTGGTTTTTCGGTGTGTGTGTGTGTGTGTGTATGTGTGTGTGCGTGTGCATGCGTGTGTGTTTCTGTCCACAGCTTTGAATATGCTCACATTCACCAGGATGTGTTCTGTTCACTATGGCTGCTGCTGGTGTAACTATACTAAGCTTTGACCCACTCTTCCTTCAGCGTCTTCAAATTCTCATCACAACTTGGAATGTAAATCTATAAATCAGTGCTTCTAATCTGTGATCTCAACCCCAGTGTACTGGGCAGGTATACACCGTATCTGTGATCCTGTCAGGCAAACTCAAAGGAGAGTCCTAATCATTAGCCTGCTACCAAGATTAATACTGCTGTAGAGTATTACCATCCTGAAAGTCAGATGAGAGTAAGAGAATGGTTCCCGTAATGAGGCATCCATCTAAGTGCACCTGTTATATCTGTTTTATCCATTTTATCTGCTGATGAGGAGACAAGAAAAGAGAGGAGGTATTTTCTCATGTCTCCTGTGTAAGATCCACTGGATATGTGTCTGTCTCTGCCTCATTAATGGGCGCATACCCAATTAGGAAAACTGAGGCTCATCAAAGTCAGATATAGGAGTGAACTCTAGTTCCTCTCACTCTAAAGCTTCACCTTACTTCCTCTGTCTGTCCTTCTCTTTTCATTGAAACCCCACTATCCCTCTTATAGACAAAAATGCCAACATTTTTAAAGTGCTGCATTTGCGTCAAAGTGACAATTTTCTTTCCAAGGTGTTGCCAAGAGTCAAGCGTTATTTGGATTTAGCTGAGCACCCGAGGCTAATGCCATCACAGTGGAGGACTCTGTCACTGAGCACTTCTGGAGCAGGTACACTTGACTGGATGAGTCCCTAAAGATTGAGTGTAATAACCATTGTATTCACAACTGCTGTCCTTGATCTTACTTCAGTGTATGCGCAAATAATTATTTACAAGTACTTTCAAGGGAACATGCTATATAAATACACCATATGGACACAAATGATGTTCTGCTTGTTATGCAATGTATTCATACAGTATATTAGATTGGACAAAAGGAAATATCAATATTAAAACAGTCATCATGCACACAGGAGAAAAATGTAACTTCCTTCTTTAATTTTTTTTCCAGCAGGAGTTGACTGGAATGTAGTTTTGTCAACTTTCGTACTCAGACCCCCAGGACACGGCCAGGCTTTAAGTCAATTTTCATAGTGGCCAAGCCTAGTTTTACAGCGCCATGTGATACACTGGGGCTCCATAAGACTTTTCCATAAGCATACATTGTGAAAGAGGCGGCCGTAAAACGGTGGTTAGATTTTTTTTTTTAGCATCACAACCCCGCAAAATGACTCGTTTCACCGCCATAATTTCATTCATTCGGTCTAATGACATTTGGAAATTATAAAAGAGCCGCACTATTAAAGAGGTCATATTATGCTATTTTACAGGCTTAACTTTTATTTAGTATAACAGGATCACATACTTTTCTCATAAGGTTCTTTGCTGCAGCCCCTTTCTTGAGCGCCCAGTTTTAGCTACGAAGTGAGACATCTCGCCTCTGTTCAGTCTTTGGTAGGAGTTGCACGTGTGCATCACCTAATTGGCAGGATGTAGCCAATCACAGGCAGAGTAGGGCAAGCTCGATCCTGATACCGAAACACAGGCAGAACAAACCGAACTACCTTCGCAACCAAGACTTGAGCAGGACGAAGTTATTACTTTGTAACTATAGTTTTAGTTGTATTCCAGATTGAAAGTGGAAGCTGGCAATTTAGGTTCTAATTAGGGCCGGGACTCGATTAAAAAAATTAATCGAATTAATCCGAGGCTTTGTAATTAATCAATCTAAATTAATCGCTTTTTAATCGCATATAAATATTTAACCTGAGAACAGTGAGAAGCAATTTTTTTCACATGGATTTTAGTATACCATTGAATAATGACTGAATACATAAGCTTAAGCAACAAAACATTGTTTGTGAAAGTCTGTTGTGTTAGGAATAAAAAGTTGTAGAAAGCTACCTGCTGGATGGCATCAAGTGGCACCTCCTGAGAGGGGCAGGAATTAGGGTCTGTCATCAATGCTAGTGCTGTGAGCGGTCGACTCTGCGGTTTAGTTGGGGGATGAAATGGAAAAGCCACAACAGAGAAATGCTGTGTTTTTTTGAAGAGAAAAAGAGGTTTCAAGAAAAAATGAATACCTTTTTACCTTGTCAAACCCTGTGAGACAGATAAAGTAAACCATCCCAATCTGCAAACAGGTCGATTCAGTGCTCAAGGAATTTAATCTCAGACACCATGATAGAACCAATCAAAAATCATACTATGAGTTCATGGGTTGGCCCCCTAAACTGGCACTTATCCAATGAGAACCGCTGACACTTCTTGTTCAGATTAAAAATTGTCTAATTTGAATAACTAGTTGTTTCTGTAATGATGCCATATTTATATTTGATTGTTTTAAAAGCATTAAGTAATTCACAAAACTGTCGGGAGGGAGGGAAATGCTCTACTACTTCCCTTTTTGACTTGATTTGACTTGATTTTCACTTTGCATCTCTTAAATGCCCAATCTGGTCATGCATTTCCACCAGTGTGCAGTTCTATTTACCAGTTCCACTCAGCTTGGCAGCCACTTCACAACTAATGTCCCTGGGCTTCAATGCTAAACCTGCATTGTCACCTTCCCTGAAAAATCTCCAATGACAGGCCCAGCTCATAGTAGGCATGAGAGGCCTAGTTTAACTCTCCATCCAAAAACTTCAGACAACCTTAACCATTTATTGAACTCGTTGTTTAGCAGTAGTTTCACTCTCTGCTCTCGTCTCGGTGGGACAGAATTTGGGGAGATGGAGTAAGATCTGCTGTCTCAGAGAAACTGGATATTATTTGAACAGAGCAGGAGCCGTCGGCAGTGTCTGGGAAAAGGGGATGAGATTACGGAGTGCTGTGTGACTTGGACAACTCTTGTCCTGAGGCTTGTTCAAACTGATTTGTACTGCACGGTGCTCTGGAGAGATTGGGCAAGAGAGAGACACTTTTTGTTTCGTCCAAAGTCTGTGTGTCATCCATATCAAAAACCAAGGGCAAAGAGGCGGAGTGTGAGAGGGAGTGCGTATAATGCAATGGGTGTGCAACAAAAAATGTTTCAGGAAGTCTGACGTGGAGAAATGGTCATTAGACAAAAAGAGAGAAAAGGCAACAGAAAAACATTATGACTACAAACAATTTTCGCGCAGGAGAATAGTAATTTCGCCGGGCTTTTGAGGATGCAGTCGATGTGTACAGTATGTTAATGAAGATGAATCAAATTCTAATCAGGGCTAAAGAGGAGATTTTATCATAGCCCAGTGAGAGGCTTATCAATATCCCAGCTTCAAAGGAGAGGGGGTTAACCACATGGGCCTGAGAAGTATCTTCAGATTCCTACAGTTTTATCATGGAATAGCCCTCCTAATGACGGAGCGAGGCATAATTATAGGGTAAATAATAAAAACTGGCAGACATCAAATGGGCCTGAAATGGATCTTTCACCCTCGGCATGATTTTTGGCATTTTTCCCTACATCAGAATATACCATGTGGTGCTTGACTTGCAAATGTGTTTTTTTGGGCTTGTCAATATTATCAAGTGATTTTTTTTTTCGTGCCAGAGAGCAAGTTCTGAAGAAATGAAATTAAGTATGTTTAGTATGCCTGCACTATATTCCTCCGACTACTCACACATATAGTCTGACAGTCATACAGAGATCTGAGGATAGCTTAATTGAGCATACTTGAGCATACGGCAACATACTTGAACACCAATTATGCCCCTTTTTGTTCTGTCAGCTTCGACTGTTAATAGCTTAGGCTTATTGTTCATTATAACCACGGGTTCAGCCTTCATTTGAATGGAATGAAAAGCAGATTTAAACTTCTCACACAACTGCATAAGTAAATTCACTTTGAAGCCTAACTCCTATCTTTTTGAGCAAATAATCTTCTGCGCGCGCACACACACACACACACACACACGTCTTTCGCTGGAGCTCGCAAGATGAAAGGTAAGGTAGCTGCTTGTCAAAAACTATTAATGTGGGAGTAAATGTAATTAAATTGGCATCTCTTTGAAAATCAGACACATTGTCGTGAAGTGCTTCCAGTCGATGCCGTGCCTGTTTTTACTTGAAGGGTGTTGCATCTGGTTGAAAAGTTAATAAAGAAGCCAAGCGACGAGTGTGAAAAAGAGAGCGAGAAAACGGATGAGCAGCTGCTATTTGAATGCAGAAATGTGATTGTGATTATTTACTAGTTTCCATCTCGCGCGAATATTACCTACGCAACGCAAACATCGCCACCCCAGCGTGTTTCACCTGTGTCTCATCATCCCTGCCTTCCTCGTGTGTTCAGTCTGCCTGCTCCCTGTTCTCAGTGCCAGTTTGTCTTCATCCCCAGTGTGTAAACCCTTCCAGCCTTCTTTCCCAGGGTAGCGTTCCTGGTTTTTTGGTCTTTGCTCGTGCCCTTTTGACTCAACCTTTTGCTTAGCCCTTTTTGGATTGTTTACCTGAACTGACTTACTGTCTGTGTACCGACTCCTTGTGGGTATTAAAGGACATTCTGATTTTGACTGTGTGGACTGGAGTTATGCTTTTAACCCCCTCGCCTTGTGTACAGTCCTTGTGCATGTCTCACATATCATACCTCAGTGTGCAGACATTCAGAATAAGAACACTGTCTGCTATCTGCTGGAATGAGGCTACACCAGCCTCTAAAATAAAGTTCAAGAGTAACTTGGTCATAAATTATGAGGTGAAATGTATTAAAAATTCAAAACAAAAATATTGGACTGTGTGCGTTTCTGTAAACCACGGATATGTTGCAACTTTTATTTAGGTTCAATTTCATGTAGAGACAATTCTGTGCTTATGCTCCGGTTAGGCTCAGGCATTAAACCCACTTGGTTAGGTTTCAGAAAAGATTATGTTTTGGCTTAAAATATCTGCTTTGGTTCCCACACACACACAGCTGAAGATGTCCTGACTTCACGTAAAAAAATATCCAGTATAAATCAACACAAACACGGCTGGAAATTGCCCAAAGGTCTCCTAAAAATATTACATTGTGTCATGCTTACAAATGTTGAAACGCAGTCTTGAACTGTGGTCACTGGCTTGGCAGCCTTTTTGTTTCTAACTCCTTCACAATCACCTCCACCTCCATACAAGAAAGTCAGGTTGTAATCATGTACTGTGAATGTAATATGACATGTTTTGTAATGGTACACAGCCATGTCAAACATAATGTATAACATTTTCTCCTGGCTACTGGTCTTGTTTTAGGCTAAGTATATTCAATGGGCTTTTCCATCAGATTTAGTTACAATATTTTTGGAAATCTCCAACGCTTGGTTTTGCTCAGTTGTCAACAAGATTGAAAATAAGTGTATTTTCTCAACTGTCTAACTCCTCCTTTAAAGGTTGAGTGTAGATTATTGGGATTAAGGGGCAGAAATGGATTATAATATTTATTAATATTGCTGTACAAACACCTGAAACCTTTTATTACCTTGGAATGAGCCTTTTATATCTACAGAAAGAGCGGGTCCTCTTTCACAGAGGTTGCCATGTTGCGTGCCATGTTTTACAGTAGCCCAGAATAGACTGGCTCTCGAGAGGACCTTTTGCCTTTTGAGCGGTCACGGCAGGAGAGGGTGACATAGGGGCGTTCAGTTGGAAGCGAACTGCAACCAAATGGCTACACACTTATCTTTCTGTGCAGAATTTTTACCCAAAGATTGAAAATGTAATTGATTAAGTATGGTATCATATAGTCATATATGAACACTTTCTAAGTAGAGCTTACTTTAATAGTTCAGTACTGGTGTATTTGCTTCCTTTGAGAAACCTACAGTGTACCTTGAAAAACATTTTGAAGTTCATCGATCTGATGGGCTGAAAACTTATCGTTAGAGAGGTCACACATGCACACAGAGGAGCAGCTGTCTCATTGGCTACTTATCAGCGTGACATCAAGACATTCCAGTGGACGAGACTGCTGTCAAGATGATTTTGTCCAAGTCAATGTTGTGCAATGAGGGATGTCTGCTGCAGAACAATCAGAGGAGCAACGTCGTCTGAGGCCCAGAGAAATACTACCGTTTGAGGTTGTTTTTCATTCTAAGATCATGGAGCGTGTCTTCTCTGATATTCCCTTCACTCATTCACTGATGTGTTCATTTATTTATGGATCTGGCAAAGCAACCAACAGAGAATTCACATCAGCCTTCCTCCTGAGGAGCCCTGTCACATCTACATATTTTTAATAGCTCATAACTCAAACAGTCCTGGCTTGACATGTCCCATCAAAAAGATGCAACACTCTGTTTGACATTTAACTTTCTCCCTCAAACCTTGGGATATGTGTCCTATTAACCCTTTACTCCACCCCCCCCACCCCCACCCCCACCCCCCCCCCCCCCCCCCCCCCCCCCCCCCCCCGGAACACATGTTTGTTACCTTGGTATCCATTATAATGACCTTCAAGTGCACTAAATTTAATAGCCTGCACCTGATGTTGATGTACAACCTATGCAGCAGCCTGTTAAAGCTTCTTGACACTTCAGGGAAATAGAATTCATACAAAAACACTGAATTACTCTGAATGTTTTCCCATCATTATTGATTAATTGCAGACACAAGCCTGACTTGGACTAAAATAGCCACATACCATTAATTTCAGGCTGTTGTAGGCGGAGTGTACTATATGCCCAAATCTATTCCACCATAGCTGGCTGGCTGCCATATACGTATATTCCTCCTCCTCTGGCCTGGGGGATAAAACAGTTTTAACAGCCAAATGAATCAGGGAAGCAACAGCTTCCTGCCAGCTTTGATTTCAAGTCAATATTTACTCCCAAGATTAAGGGAAGTGAAAAGCAGCCGCAGCTATTAAACAGAGGATTTAGCTTGGGCACTTTAGACACACTTGCCTCCTCCAAAAAATATAGCGGCGACAATGAAATAGCTGAATATGCAGAAAGCCACACACCCAAAATTAAAACAAGTTATAGGAATATCCATGGACAGAGTGAACAAAAGAACACCTGTAGCATGCTTGTAATGCAACCCGACAACAACACAGAGGTCTCCAACAACATTCTGTGACATCTTATCGTGAGTTGGCACCCTCCATATGGCTTATGTCTACATTCAAGTTCATCTTACTCATAGATAGACAATGTAGTCTCTATTTACAGGCAGGCCTGGTAACCCAGGTGAAATGCCTCACAAGGAAAATAAAATGCGACGTCTGATAAAATGTTATCTTGACGTAAACTGTGTACCTGCGCCGCTTAAGTGTAGCTTTCCTTGCTGAACTACAAAATCTGACACACTGGACTTCGTAGTAGTTAACTTTTCCATCAGATGATATTTGTAGATGATAATAACTGTGATTGCTTCCAAGTAAGGCTCTGGTGCCATCGTATCCCTTTCAGAAGCTTTGCAATCCAGCTTTGGACTGCAGTGCGTCATCGGAGGCTTTATTGCTGTTGTTTTTAGCTGTCAGCTAGACATCAACGCGCCTTGAGTTGAGTCCGTTGACCAATCAGAGGCTTTGTTTCTGACTGTGTGGCTGTACAGTAACTTGTCTCATTTGTTGTTTGTCCACAGCGAGAAGGAATGGATGTCATGGTGCATGACACGAAACAGCCATAAATTGTAGAGCTGAGGCAGGTTTGCTCTGATCATTCACACAGCGTAAGAACAGCGTGTGCAAATCTACAAAATGCTGTCCTCAGGGCGCAGAGAGGCACATGTAGCATCTCTCTCATCATTTGGAAAAAGGTTGTGATGTTTTTATGAGCAATCCATGGTAAAGGAAGGACAGCATACTTTAAAAACAATTATTCTGACTGGTTTTATTGGAGTATGTGTAATCCTGACAAATCATGATAACTCCAATGTAAAATGAAATATGTAAAATTTCTTCATTCACCGAACTTCAGCCTTAAGTACTAAAACATCCAGCTGCTACTTTAAAGCATTCACAACGGTCTGGCTTTAATTGTAGAACAGCCACAGGAAACACAATATGTTTGTCAACTCTCTTAGCACTGATTGCATTTGTTCATCAGAAATTCGCCTACAAAAGATGGTTACATAGGTTATTTCTTGATTTTTCATCAGCAGATCATTTAAAATTTGTACAAGGGAGTAATGGACCAAGAAGGGGCAGCTACAGTAAGCAGTTAGATGAGGAGCTGCAGGCAACAGGCTGCAGGTAAGAAACTTTCCTGTGAAGCATTGGGAAAATTTCCATAAGGAAGATCTTTTCTCTCACATGTTACCTTTATTCCTCCATGGGTAAATATTTTTCATTACTTCCTGCTCATCTTACCCTTCGCTTTATCTTTTCCAGCACTGTCAGTCCCTATATTCAAACACTGAAATATTATTTTTGCCGGGCAGTCCTTCGATACTGTTCTTTAAAAATACCACTGAAATTACCGGGCTGTCTTTAGTGCCCACCATCTACCCATCACCACCATTTCCCCCAGGATGTTCCAGGAGATTCAACCGAGAGTTTCCATCAACCACCTGCTGGTTTAACTCCACCAACACCATCAGCTTTGACTCCAGGGGTTCTTGTTCTATCTCTCATCTTCATATCGGCTTATGATTAATGAAGAAGCTTCACATCAAAAAGCCTTTCTCTGTTTCTCTGACGACGAAACTGTTACACCCTTCCAGTCAGTTTCGTCTCATTGCGTTTGTAAGTTAGTGCAAAGTCTCCCCACTTGACACAAAACAATAATATATGTGTAGCCTAATGTATGTGTGCATTTGTATTATCTTTATTTCTATCTCAGTCCGTCCTAATCAGAAAAACAAGCAGGTTGAAAATGAAAGCAGCTTATCGCAACGCATATTTGCGTTTGTTGTTGGGCTGCGACCTCTAGTGGCTGTAGTAGTTTTTACAGCTTCAAAGGAGGAGGTGAGGCGAAGTAGTACAAGGAGTGAAAAGTCTGTAAAGGGATGGACGGTTCACTCAGGGGGCTGCTGTTCTCATCCAGTGTGGCGCTGGAAGTCAATGGTGAGTTCTTTAAAAGCTCCCGTTGGTAATACTCTTGAGTCTCATTTCCAACTTGTCAAATAGTGACGCTTTCAGATGACTGCCGACGCGACCTTTACCACACACGGTTTCACTGCCCCGTCAGAATATGATGACATCATGATGGGGTCTAATTATCAGACTATTCACATTTCTCATCTTTACTGTGCACGTGATAATAACTACATTCTACTCTCTCCTTACTGAAATTAGATATATACAAACTAACAGCATCACTGACATATACTGAACCTATACTGATATAAACAAAATGTGTCGAGAGAGTGACTAAGAAGTAACTGATCAAGGAGTAACAAGCTTATATTAATTCATTTTTAATCCTGTAGTACACAAGGAGGTGAAAAAGTACAGAAAGCTTGTTTTCCCAGAAAAGCATTTTTCCACAAACAGGTTTTGAAGCAAACACACAAACACACACACACACACACACACACACACACACTCACAAAATGTAATAATAGTTGACGGAACAAAAACATAGTCCACTTACACTCATAATACCCTGAAACTGCTCTCTTTTCATCAGCAGTACGTTTGGTGAAGGAGGGAAGCAGAAGTATGCAGCAGCAATAGATTGTGGAATATGACGCAGAAAATATACTCAAGAGATTCTTGCCAATATGCACTGTGCATGTACACACTGTACGGTTTTGCTCAAACCTAATCAATACTCTGTGTTACACAATAGGACACATTAGTGTGCATGCCGAGTGGGAGTCATGTTCACTTTTAGCATGTAATGCTGCGTACTGTCAATGACGCCTTATCATTTTTTACCTTTGGATGGGTTAATGAATTAATAAAGCATTCACACCAATTCCCTCTTACATATAGAACAAATGTGTGCGTGTGTGTGTGTGATAATTAATATTGTCCACTGGGAAGAGGACACTGAAATAACTGGTGTCAATGGTACAGTGTATCTGAGAGAGGGTTATCTATCAAACACTATGGATGAAGCCAGTCAAGATGACACTACATCAAGTTACCGGAGAACCTGCGAATATTAAGAAAATTATAGTCACCGATAGCTGGTGTGTCATGTGAAGCGCCGCCAACCCACCATCCACCTGTCCTTAGTGTGTGGAGCATCCATACTTCAACGGTTATCTCCTTTTCTGCATCATTTAATCATTTCAGCGCATGTTGTCGTTATTTATTGACATATTTTGGAGTGGTAGTGATCAGGAAGTCTCCAAACGCAGAGCTGTCTCAAGACGCTGCCTCGCATTGTGACTTCACGGGAGCTCCATCGCTCTGCCTATCGCTCCTCAAAAACTGCCACCTCATGTGAGTCTGACAGGAGTGAGCTATCAGATGCTGTGACTTTAATCTACTGCAACCACACAAACATTGGTTGACCTTAATTTCTGCGCTCATAACGCTCCGTGCTGCGAGGTATTAGAGTTGGGTCCTTGTCTTCTACTCCCTGCTCCCTCTCTCTCTGCCTCTTCCTCTCTGTCTGTCTCTCTGTCACCCGTTGCCATCATTTGCCCTGTCAAAAGGCGAGTGCAGACGGGTTAATGGAAGCGTTGCAAGTGGGTGGGCGTGTTTCTGTGCGTGATTACTGACATTGTGCGAGGAAAGTCTCTGACCTGTATCACACTTTTCTTTGTGTGTTTTTTCCTTTTAGACACTGAAGTCAATAATGTGGATCTCACACAGAGCAGTGCGCCATTCAAAACTCAGTGTCCTTCAGACCGCATAGATGAAAAGTATATTATTCGCAGCTGGGCGTGTGCTGTCATTGAACGTAGTTGCAAGACGGCAGATACAGGATAATATAGGGAACATCTAGGAAGAGGATGTAAACCTGCGCCTGATGTTTTTTGTTTTTTTTTGACTTGGTGCACAAAAGAGAGAAAATTGGCTGCAACTGGTTCAAATAATTATTTTGACATGAAAATTTAAAAAGGAGACAAATCACAATTGAGTCACACCTAGTATTTCAAAAGCAAACTGTTCACTAGGAAGCCAAATATGTCCTTGCTTGCATTAAAAACCGGGAAAAAATGATTTGACATTGACAGTATGTGCTTGATTCAGTTAATTTGAAGTGTACTAGTCCACATCAAAGAGACTGAATATTCTTCATGAATGCTAGAACCGGTGTCTGACATTTTCTGTTTCATGAACTGACATTTTTTGTCCTTGTGGTAAATAGCTGCAAAAGCACAACTAAATGTTGTCAAGGAAACCTCCATTTGAACTTAGGTTGCATGTCGGCCTTGATGACTTCTCCTCCTTTTCTTTTTCAGCGGCGGTTAGAAATGAATCAGCGCTCCTGAATGGTTGATTTGCTGGTGGCGCGGTGAAGCGTGACCAAAAGTTGTCAAATTAACGGGTCGTTCCACCTGTGTTTGTACGATTTGGCTACTGAGAGTTTTTGCCAGTAATGGAAAGAGTACCGGGATCTGAATACAAGTTCAAGAACAGCTGAATCACTGAAATATTACTCAATTACAAGTAAAATTACTGTTATTAAAATGATAATAAAAGTACAAAGTATTTTCTTCAAATGATACTCAGAGTAATAGTTACTTTTTAACTGTTGATGTTTACTGTATTATCAACAGCAGGCATTCAGTCAAAGGAGTTTCAGTGTAAATTACACTACTCCATGGTCACGGTCACCTCTCAGAACCTGCGCCCGCTGCAGAGTTTTGTGTTTTTAGCCCATATTTCAGGGTTTGCGTCGGACTGTTTCTGATTGGACAGCCTCATTGGCTACAAAGATTGCAGATGTAATGTTTTCTTATGGATGTTAATTCATTACACTCAGTCCCCACATATGATTTTAAAAGCAACTAAGTAGATTACATCAGATTACGTGGTGTAATGAATAATTAAGTTTGAGTAAAGTGACAAGCTAGTGCCCAAAAAATGACTGACGATTGCAGTAATTTGAGTAGATGTAATTATTAACTTCCACCCCTGGTTTTGGCCAGTAAATTAAATAAGAACTGAACTTGTGGAAAAGAAGTCCTTGGTTCATTGTGGGCATCAAACACGTTTCAGCACAAAGCCTCCATGAGAGTTTTTTTCTCTGAGAGTGCCAAAGTTTAGTTCTTTGTTGATTCCAGCCACTTCTGTGCACCCACCATATACAGTCTGTTTGTACTTTTAATGTAATAATAGAATTAGTGAGCAAAATAGTACAATGACGTGATCAAAGCTTCATACATAATGTAAGCATTCAGTGAAATATGCAGTACAGCAGCATCTGGCTGTTATCTGTCACAGAGAGCTAAAAACAAATCAACAGATTCTTGGCAGTGGAAAGCAAAACTCCTCTCAACTTGTCTTATTGATCAGAGCATCATGAAGGATTCTGAATTGGTTATTTGGGCAAATTAATATGAAAACAAGATATGATGAAATCTGAAGTACATCTGACGGGGAGGAAAAAAGTCCCCCCAAGGACATTACAAGTTGTTTTTATTTCAACCATATTGGGTGATTCTTATCTGAAACTAATTTATTGAACTTTGATTTCCACCAGGAAGTCACTACAGCAGGACCGTAATAATACAACTATAGCTCCAAATACAGTGTATGATGGATCAACTGCTGGCTTCAGTTTATTAGCTGCTCTTTCCTTTTTTCTCAAACATCAGATAGAGAAAGTAGTGAAGGTTTTAACCTGCACTGATCTGTGGCACTAGAACCATTTGGATATTCCCTGTGCCACTAAGTGCAAAGACTGACAATTCATTCTCTTCGCTGAGAAAGTAATAGCAGTGTGACGTTAATCACTGAAGTCATTTATTTCCCTTAAACTCTGGAGCCAGCTGGAGGCTGCAGCAATAACAGCACTCTGATACCCCTCTCCATAGCCACTCAATCAGGATATTAATTGTCCAGCTATGTCCCCCTGTTATCAATCTCTACCAATCACACTTTATTAAATAAAGATACAATTGCCTTCTGGCACACACTCACACACAACAGTGAGCTTTTATCATCTTGTATCTACAGTTGACAACTCTGGACATATGAGGATGATTGACACAAGACCAACACATCACTATCAACGCAAAACACGCAGTTGAGTCCTTTCCGATTAAAATCCTCCTTTTTTTCTTTTCTACTGGCATTTTGTGTGTTCAATGTGCGCACTTATACACGTGGTCCAGCATGATAACAATGATAGTTGAGGCAAACTGTTCAGTAGTTAATGCTGTAAGGAGCGCTTGCTTACCTCTTCTGATGCACCCCACTATTTGTTGTTTGTCCTTCCCACATGGGATGACTCAGTGGCTTGTGGGCTGCTGGTAGAAACTGTTTCAGGTTGGAATTATGATCCGTTTTAGTTGATCATATCTGCTTTACCTCCCACATACAAATTTGTCAAATATTTCATAAAGCCTGACTTCTTTAGATATGTTGTATAATATATGGTAAAAAAAAAAAAAAAAAAAAAACAGACAACCTTGTATGAGAGGTCCGTTTCGATTTCATGGATTCTGCAGTTGCGGAAAAATGCTTTTAGTTTCAGGGTGGTAATTCAAAGATGCTCTGAAGTCTTTTCTGCAAAGAGAATTTTAATTAATTTGAGGAGTAATATAGCACACAAATATCTGTTCAGTGGAAGGCCACCACACAGCCTTGCTCTAACAACCTACTGTATACAGCGGTTGTCACAGGATTTAATTTTTTTTCTCCAGCTTTTTTAATTTTCGTACAAAACCCGCCAGTATGAACATCAGTGGCTACAGAAACAGCAATGCAGCAAACAACAACAAAGGGAGCAAAAATCTGAAATTAACTGAAGCCTCTGGGTCCTTCGGGGTCCAACACAAATCATACAGGGGATTTCTTGGATGCAAGTAAAGACTGCACGACCAGATGGCTTCATTTGTGCTCCGTATCAGGGCTCATGCAAATGTTAGAATATGGATCACTGCAGACTTGGACACAAAGTTAAATTTATCAACAACAACAAAAAAAAAAAAAAAAGCTTTTGTTCAGTTTGTCAACTCTTCTGACTGAGGGCTGAAAGAAAGTGGGACAGAAACATGTCAGAAAAAGGTGAGGACGTTCACATCATTATCAGTGAAATTATTTCACTCGATGTTTCACATCGCCTTTGAGCACAGACAAAATTGAATGCTAGGTTCAAATTAATTGCCTTTGTGCTGTTATCGTCCTCCCACGGAATGGCTTTTATCAAAATCATTATCTAATGGCTGAAAATTCTGGTTAAAGCTCGCACAGCTCGCAACAACTCACTCAGATTCTGTCTCATGAAAGCTTAAATGACCCACATCCATTTTCCTCCCACACCCTCGCCTTCCTCACTGACACTACAGTTAACATAATGCTGCAGCACATTATCCAACAGCCGTGGCTGCAGAAAGAGAAAAGGACCGTATTTGTACCTAATAGCAATGTCAAGGTTCATTCGTCATTATGGTGACCCTCCCACTCACCTTGTATCCGTGGATGACCCCGTGTCAATCACTGGCCAGGTGCATTATTGCCCACTGCAGCCAATCACAACCCTGCCTTTAAATTACTCTCAGGCTGCCCTGTCTTTGAACCTAGCTATAAGGTCATTTAATATGTAATATATTTCTGAATTATGAATAAATGTAATGCCTTCACTCCCCAGTGTACCATCGCTGAAGTGCTTGTAGTCCGACTGAACCCTCAAATAGTTTTGGTGAGAGGGAGTTCACAGCGTGCCTTCTACTTGGAAACTGACACAACAAACGCTGTGAGTGCCACAGAAAGCAGATCGAAAGGTCAGTAGTAGCAGTTTGTGTGTTGTGACCACCGGTAAGACTTATTAATGCTATTAAGCAAGTGTAAGTGCAGGCTTTTTCCCAGAGGCCACATACAATTTTGGATTGTGATGCACCTGCATTGGAGTGACATAAAAACAGTCATATAAACACGAGGTCACTGATTACAGACATTGTGTGACACAGTTTGTGAAGCACAATCTGAAGAAGTATCAAAAATAATACAGCTCAGAGTCAGTTGTCATATTCAATAACGCCAACACACAGTGTGTACGCCTGTGTCTGACAATGACAATGCGATTTTTATGGTTTATTTTCTTACGAAGAGCATGAGTCAGACTCAGGTTTATTACCTCGCAGGTTTTCACATACAAGTGTCCCTTTTTTAATTGGTGCATAACAATAACCATTATAAGAAAAAGCAAGTCTGTAAATATTAAGAATTTTAAACAGAAAATAGACAGATTTACCATAAATTAAATATTATATATATATATATATATATATATATATATATATATATATATATATATATATATACATATATGAATTGCATGCAGTAGAGCACATACCTCCACCAAGACTCAACAGTCCACTCACTCATAGATACCAGTCAGCTAAATGCACCTCTTTTTTCAATTCCTTTCATTATTCCCTGAGAAGTGAATGATAATGCTGAAATATTCTTATCTCTGAATTTGTTCAATTCCGTAGTCTGTAGTTTAGTCGATTCTGGGCAATGATGCATCCACCATCTGAGTTTCTTGGAAATCCATTCAGTAGTTTTTGTGTTATCCTGCTGACAAACCAACGAACCAACAAACAGACCCCGGAAAAAAATAGTCATAATTGTCATACTGTACCCCTTAATATATGAATAGATATCCTTCACCTATATACTGTACTGTACTCTACTGTATTGTACTGTATTGTTGCACAATTATCATGAAAACTGAAACTGTAAATTGGGAAGAACTATGCCATAATTCACAGGTCTATTTTAAACTGTAGCTGTACAATGCTACTATATACTTTTCCTACATAGACCTTCAGATTATTGCCTCCTCTTCTGTGAGTACTATTATACTGCTGCCCTTTAGGGACACATATACTTAGTGTTGGAAAGAAGGGGATGTTTTGAAGTGGACCAAGCAGAATTAGGATAAGGGACTCAGTGAGTATATGTATTGCTATTCAGAGGACTCATTTCTCACTTAAAATCCTGACCATTAGGGACCTAATTTAACTCTCATAGTCTGAATCTGAACTTTAAGGTACTATCATGGTAATGGCCAAAGAAATCAGAGCCCTGCTTTCAAAAGTCACCAGAAATGGGCGCTTAAAGGCAGCTTTTTAAAAAATTGCATCCCACAGGAATTCAGCAAGTGAGATGGAGACGAAGTGGAGAGAAAGGCAGGGAGAGGGAGACTAAAAGGGAAAACTGGACGGGTTTGGTGTGGATTTTCTCTTTAACTTTAACCTGAGCTGTCTCTCCTACTGCGACTGACAATGGGACGTTAGGCATGCTTCTGCCAGTGTCATTGGAAGACTAATGAGATGGCGCCAGGTCCATGAATGCCTCATTGGCCTGATGCACATTACTGTCTGTAAGTGTTTCTTCATCCCGTTATGGCCAGTCATGCAGCAGATCTTCTACCTGTATCAGAGATTGTGATGAATAACAAAAATGCACAGCATGATGGCCCACAGTATACCATCATTACGACCAAATGTTGAGGCCTGGAAGCCGTTCTCCCGACACCCACCTGGTGCACTCAGCTGTAACCATTTGCTATTCCAGGCACACTGATTAAATTCATTCACAACCTCGGTCACAGCAAGGGTTGGTGTCATGTTAATACTCACTGCTACAAGCAAAGTAATTCATTGAACGGAAGGAATTAATTAACAAAGCAGGCGACTGATCGATCTCTCTCTCGGTTTTAGATATCCTCTGGATGTGAACACAGTAAATCTGAATGAAGGGATCTCAGTACATGATCATGCAACTTTAACTTTAAATGCGACAGTGATAATTCAGGGCAATATAAGTTAAATTCAGTGGAGAAACAGTACAGTGCGGCTGTGGCTCAGGGGTGCAGCCAGCGTCTTGTTATCGGAAGTTAGTTAGTTTGATTCCCCTGGTCTGCATGTTGAAGTGTCCTTGGGCAAGATACTGAACCCCTGCTGCTCATGGGCACCTTCAATGACAGCCACCGCAATCAGTGTATAAATGTATATATGAATTACTGTAAGTCACTTTGGACAAAAAGCGTCTGATAAATGCACTTAAAAAGTAATAAAAATAAATGAATAAATAAAATGTACAAAACACACAAGTTTCAGATTGACCTACAGTACATGAAACTTAATCATGGGTGTCCGTGTTTTTCTGAAGCTGTAAGTGAACATCAAGCCAATTACATTTTCTCGCTCTGCCTCACCTCTGGTCAGAGCCAACCAGAGAAATTAATGGACTGCAGCCAAAGAAACGTGTTGCTTGCAAGAATGGAAAGCATAAAATCACCCATCCTTGATTTACTTTAATATAGTAATTTTAGCAAAAAGTCAACATCTGTGATTATGAAATTAACCATCACCTTGTGAAAGCACGGTGGTTGTTTGGAGCTGTGGTGTTTTCACGTGTAGGAGGCAGATAATAACGTTGGAGCTGTGAAATGCCGTGAAGTGGATCAAGATCAGTGAGGATTTTCAGTGATTTTGATTCCTGAATAATACCTTTTATATCAGCTGAATTCATATCTCAAGCCCAGTGAGGTTACATATGGGTTCTCATTCATAAATAATCAATAGGAGCCTTCCTACTTTAGCCAGTCCCCACGAGACCTTTTACCTCTCTTCAAGATTTCAGTGCTTCTAAATTGAATATTCTTTTTCTATTTTGCGACATTTAAGCAATACCGTGATTGATATTAGCCTCATTATCAAAGCACTGAGCTGAAATCCAAAAGGGTAAAAAAAGAAAAATATGTATATTAATCCAATGCAGTACAATATATTGCCCGTGACACTATCAAACGGGTGTTGCCCAGTCCCCTGGAACTCATCTCCAGGCTAGAAATGCTCCTTGAATGCACAGGCGTGGAAAGGAGGGCAGAGAGAGAGCTGAGTGAAGCAAAAAAAAAAAAAAATGAGAACACACAGCATTGGGTGGTATTTCAGCATGGGATGCCCAGTCAGACTTCAGGGAGGTAATTAATTAACAACAACAACAAAAATGTCCAAGCTGAGACCTCCAGGGGCACCCTGTACTTCCCTCAGATCTCTGTCCAGGAAACGGAAGGCTGGGTTGGGTTTATGTGGAGCAAGGATCCATCCAGAAAGAATAATCCTGGAGCTACCAAAAACACTCCCAGGCAAAAAGCGGGGAGGGTTAACCATCACTGTGACTTTCTTACATAACAACATCAGAATGTTTTCTCATTAAAAATATGAAAGTTGGCCCTTTGATACGTGTCACGATTTATAGAAATGTACAGCATCTCATTTTAATAAGTAGATGTATTATTAGGACATGAAACCCCTTTCATACTTCACAGAATGTGTTGTGCCAATTCTAATTATTTCCTTTACAGATATGATGATATAACATGTGAGAATTGTTCATTAAACTTTTGTCATGCGGGAGGCAGAGTCCAATTCAATGAAGAACGTACAATGTTAGATCACATGTAGATACGTGAACAGAGTGTCACTCTTTTTTTCAGTGTCGTGATGTGCAGGTACTGACATTGGTCGGCCTTACCAGAAAAAAAAAAAACGGTTGTCACATATGAAATTTAGAGCGAGGAGTAAGAAGAAAGACTGATGAGCTCCGATCCGACACGAAAGGAGACGGAGTGTGATCACTGATAAAGCCCTAGCTTGTATCGTCCTTTGATGTCTGACCAGCTCGGCAAAAAATAACAAATCCCTTCAGTCTGCAGCTGCACACTGAGAACCTGTCAATGACTTTGTATCTCCTAGACTCTAATAATACATTTAAAAGATGGATGGTTTGGGGATCTTGCTTGGATATATCAAACTATAGAAAAATGTGGCAGCAACATTAGTGAGGGCGGTAAGAGAAAAGTTAAAAGTAAGTTAAAACCATGCCCTCTCACAGTTACGTGTCATTTGAAGAAAAACTTTTAATATTATGGTGCCCTTTGTGTAACAAGCACAAATGGATCACTTAGAATAGTTAGCAAATATCGGGAGCCAAAATGCGCAGTAATGTCCGGGCAGGAGAATTTGTCTTCCTAATCATGAAACAAAATGTTTTCCTTACTGCCTCTGACTGCATGCAGCTGCAGAGTGCATAGATGAATTAACTAAGAGTCACACTGGTGATCAAGAGCCAGAGCACTCCTTTACCGTGTTTCCCTTCATGCATGCATTGTATGCTAAGAGGACATGGTGTTGTATGAGGGTGCTACTGCTGTTTTATTAGCTCCCTCAAACTCAATTTCCATTTAATTTGTGAGCTGGCTCCCCGAGTCTGTGCCTGGCAGCTAAAGGTATAAATCTGGCCTTATCTGGCCCCGGCATGCACAGTTCATATCCACACACCCTTTGCCAACAACAGATCTATAATTCATGGCCAGGCACACCCACGTTATTGGCTGCCCATGTATTAGAAAGTACAACACAGGAAGAAGAATTCGATGCAGTGTCATCCGAACGGTTCAGAAGGCAAAAGGGTATGTTTTCTCTCCCCAGAGACGCACCATGTGACACAAACTTCTCTGTAGTGCTATTACACATAAAAAGGCAGGCATGTGCCGCATCAAACTTTTTTACATTTATATTCAGCTGGCTGGTTTCTTGTGTCGTTACGCCAAGGTGAGGGTTAACATCAATGTGACCCCACAGGTGAAAAAGTGCTGTGTTTGACAGAGGGGGGATTATTCTTCCAATTAGGCTAATTGGATGAGACAGGTCAGGGCACATAAGCTGTTGAATGAAGTCAAATAAACAGAGAGGATTGTGGGCAAATTATCTTGAGGAATAGCTCTGGATGGACCGAATCAGGCCACTATATCTAAAAAATCTATATTGGAAAAAATTATTTTTTGCTACAATGGTGGCTGGCCTTGTGAGCAGCGCTTTTGATGAGTTCTGCTAAAAGCTCCATCCATGGATCATTATCCAATCATGCTCTCCAGCCTGCCTTTGTGTCTGTCTCCCAGTGCTTGCCTTCCACACTTCAAAAAATGCCAACATCAATAGTCCAAAGAACTAACAAAATCCCAAAACTTTGGTCGAAGAACTGTCTGAACCATTTTCGGTCTTTAAAATGGAAATGTCAACGCAAAGGACATCAAAATCACAAAAAAAATGACCAAAGAACTAAAAAGGGCTTAAACTCACATAGCGAGGGGGGTAATAGGAATCCCTGCGGCACATGTTAACACCCCAGCAGGAAGTGAGGCGCTGTCAGTCGGTGTCTCAGGCTCCCTGTAAAAAAAGCACAGGCTTCGGAGTTGTAGCGTGGAAGACAGGTGCTGCTGGAGGGAATTTGTGGAAACTCCTGCTGGCCGCTCCTTGTCGGGTCGTGGGAAATTGAGAAGGGAAATGTAGGGCAGAAGATGAGGATTGAGGGCTTGTCCCTCCGGTGTCGTCTTTAATGAGCATTACTGTGCCAGCGGAGACTTCATCACAGCATCGTGGTCAGCCCAGCACAAAGATAACTTCTTCAGCCCACTGTAGCTGCGAACAGACAGGGAGATGAGAGAGACATCAGACACTAGGTAATTAGGACCACTCGAGAAAAAGAGGTGGAGGAGGATACCACAGCTAAACACCTCATCCTCTCTTACTCTCGCTTTTCCCCGATTCCTTGGGGTCATGCTTGTTTTTCGCCTTGATATCTCTGTTAATGAATGAGTGCAGCATCTATTGCCCAGAAGGGACCGATGTTTGTGTCTGAAGAGGGAGGGAGGGAGGGAGGCGGACGAGTATGAAGGGCCACACAGCGTTTTGTTTGTGTTGTTCTGGAGCAGCTGGAGGCAATGACGGGGAACACAATAACAATTTTCATGCACTGAGCGAATGAATAAGCAGCCTCTCATCACAATATCATAGGCATACAGACACAAATGTAAACGAACACCAGCTGTGATGTACAGAATAAGAAATCATTCATTATCCATACTATCCAGCATGACGCGTAAGTGGCGTCAAGTATCCTTCACACAACTGGGGATTTTAAGTAAGTAAATTCACAAGGGCAGATGACAGAAAAAGGGCTTTCTAGTCCTTATAATTGAATTTTATGCTGCGTAAACTGGCAACGCACGATTGTTGAGATGAAATAAATGTAAAGGTCGAGTGGATGGGTTTCAAACAAACATTACCGGCTCATATTAAATGCAGGTTTCTGTTCCACTCCGTTCACAGCAGGAAGCTAACGTGCATAAAGCTAACACTGACCATTTGCAACTTCCTGCGTATGCTTACAGGAAGAAGGCCTTAACAACGAGGCCACGCACGTTGACAATGGCGACTGTGTTTAGCAGACGTTACTGAAGAGTTGTGGTAGTTCCTCTCACCCAGTTTTTACACCAGAATCAGCGTGTCCTAGTGTGTCAAGCTTAACAAGCCGGGGAAAAGGGAACAGTAGAAAGCATCATGTAGGCTGGGGACAATTTTATGATGGTTACCGCCCTTCTATCTTCTACTTTGATCGCTCTTTCAAACTCTTTGCCGACTGAACGATGCTTGCGCCCTGCTTGAACGGAGTCGATGGCCAAAATTTGTACCTGCCGAACGTCAGTGTTCGTCAAAGCCTTGTGCGGGGACAGGGACAGAGAATTAGTATGTTCACCCGTGTGTCATGTTTCCATCACATGTGATTGGCTCTGAGCATAGAAATACCTGTAACTATTCATTCGATGTGTGAGTGAGTGTTGATTGCACCCTTTTTTTGGTGAAGGGTCCAGCTGCAGCCTCGCAGACTTCACAAACTATTTCCCCTGCAAAACATGTCCATACACAAAATTCAATTGAAAATCTTATTAGAGATGGCAACTTTTGCAATTATGAGGCAAAGGAATAATGATAACCTGTATTCCAAGCACAACTTTATATGACTTTCACTGCACATAATGTGGTTTAATAAAAGAGACAAATTGAATTTCCCCAATGGGATTGCTAGAGTCTATGTGCTTCTTCTTCTTCTCCTTCTTCTTCTTCTCCTCATATAATTAATGCAACAAAAGGTAGCCTAGAAAAACAAAATAGTAAATAAATAAATACAAACATTAAATATAAATATAGGTAGCTTTGCACTTGTGAAACAGAATTAATACAAATAAACATAATGCATTATATATTTTGTTAGCCCAATTACTAAAAAAATATATACAATCGATATACTGTCCAGAGCTTTTATTGTGAAAAGTACAAAATTCTGTATGCACTGCAATTGTGAGTGGAATACAAGTTTACCATCTTGGTTCAGACCGCATAAAAATGTAGACTTTGGCCTCTTCTGTGATTAAAAAAAGCCTACGAACTCCGAACGAACCATATATGGAACTTTAGCTTCTTTCAACAGTCAACAGTCAACAGTTGGATATACTTATCTGTTAAATGAGTGTCTCAGTAAATACATGCATTCTAAAACAGTGCATGGGCATAATATCTATTATTACATGTGTAGCAAAGCTTGATTATAAAAATGGCCGAATAAATAAGTATTGACTTTACATCCTATTAACCACGAACTTTAGCAGACCGGTTCATTCTGCTTTGTGGAGCGATGATGACACCGTGAACAGACAGAGTGATTTGGTGAGAAATCAGGAAACATGTAGGAAAAAACCTTAACCTCGTATATTTGAGTGGCACATTTACACAAGTGTCCACCAGTTCTTTATTTATTCACCTCTCCAAGCCAACTGTCCAGATGTTCCATGTTCTCATGTATCTGATGAAATATTCACACCTGGTCTGCTCTTGCTCGGAGCCACCCAGTCCCCTCCACAGATGTGTCCTGTCAATCTAGATAAAGAGGAACATGGCCAGCTAATCACCATGCTGCTGAGTTATAGGATGGCTCTTCTCAGGGACCCTTTTTTTTTTTTTTTGTTTAATTCTATATTTCCTCCTTTCTAAAACCTCTCTTGGCCAGCATCAGGATGTGTCGCCATGAAGCCCGGCCAGTCTGCTCCAAACATGCACAATGGCCATGAGTATGTAACAGCATCATAAAAATGTGTTTATGGGTGTCATGTTTGTAGAGATCATTTGAAATGTGAAAGCTGGTATACTGTTAAGCAGATTTTGCTATAAATGCCATAGTGTCGGAGTCAAGGGGAAAAGAAGGGGAGAGTCTGAAGCGCACCCGTGGGGGCTCTAATGTGTTGTACAGTATATCATTACATAGTAGTTGGATAAACATTGTAAACAGTATGGTTAATATTTGATGTTCTGAGCATTGCCTTAATGGATGATTCGACTATAAACCATAAACAGGCAGGAAAATGAGTGTTCAAACTGAGTCATAATGTTAGATAAATTGGCAGGTCAGTCACCAGGAGATGATGGGATCACCTGTTATTACGTTTCAAACTGGCCTAAGTATATCACAGGGTTTAATTCATATCAAGAAAGAGAAGAAAATGAAATTCAATGTGCCAACAAAGAAAAAAAGGAAGCGCTCAAGGATATATAAGACCAATTCAATCTATAGTGCTTCAACCATTTGAAACCTTCTGAATGGACTGAGAGATGATGGCTATCTCACCCCAGACAAAGAATCAGCAGAGAGCTAAAAAGGTTCAGTCCATTGTCCTCTGAAACTGATCTTCGAGGAGCTCTTTTGGGAGCGCCTCAAGGGGGTTACTTGAACTTTTGGGGATGAGAAACGGTGAACTGAGCACGGACAAACACACACAACCCGAAGACAACAGATTCGCAGGTGCCCCTCGCGTCTCCTCCGACTGTATGAGTGGATTCAAAGCTCGAGGAAAGCACTACAGTATGAGCCGGGAGGGAGCAGAACAATGACCATATGTCGAGCTCGGTGCAGCCGCGGGGGGATCGATTGGTGAATATTTCATTAGGGCTTGAGCTAAATTATTTCCAAATGAAAACATACATACTGTATATCTCCCTGAAGGTGGGCCTCGACCATATGTGCATGTTTATAAATAAAGCAGCCTCGCTCTTCGGATGTACATAATTACTTTTTCTGATCCCATCACCTGCTGTTCTACGGCGGGTTAATTGTGGCAGACGCAAGGCAAATTTTATACTGCAGTCTACACTAAGGTCTTCTGCATTATCCACAACATATGCACTGCTGGCTTTTTGTTGTTGTTATTATAATTGCTTAACTGCTTTGTCTAGCAAACTGTTGACATGCTATTTATTGTGCTGGGAACATGTTAGTGCTAGTCAGTCATGATAGCACGCCAAGCTTCTCTCTACTTTCTCCGCACCAAGCCCTAAATCTACTTCTTCCTGACATTTTGTTTTCAAGATTATACATCATTTAATTCAATAAAGAGTCATAGCGCTTTACACGGACTGCACACTTTTTCAACGGATGGTTCTGGATATGAATTTCACATTCACTCCACTCCACTGATGTTTCAGCAAAATCCTCATTTAAAGAGTTTTTTTAAGCCGGGAATCAAGCCAACCGACTTGGAGATGAATTATCACCATAAAACATTTTATTCAGAGCAAATATGTATTTGGAAAATGTAAAACAAGGCAGAGGTACAAACACTCCTGTGTTGCTGTGAATTGGAGTGATTTCCAACCCCTTGGGACGCTTTTCCTCATCTCTAAAAAAATACAGCACATGAGAAAGGGACATCATGGTTGCTCCGTGGTAAACGTAACGTGAGCGATCCAATCGCAGTAGCACTGGCTCGGTAGCTTACATGACTTTTGTACACGCGGTAAACATTTGGCCCCAAGGCCCCAGCAAGCTCCACTATTCAGTCAGTGTTACCCTTTAGGATTGTGGGTAGTGTGGTACTTCTTTATGACAACCTGAATAAAACATGTCTTTCTTAAAACAGGATTGAAGTCATACAGATTTTTTGCCTTCTAAAGGGGCCTGAACAAGCCTTACAATCTCATTGCTTGTCTGTCTTGAATGATCAACATCCTGAATTCAGTATATCGTTGTGATTTTCACCTCAAGAAATTCACCCGTTACATTAATGGACGATACTTCTGTTGCTAGGGGGAATAGCGGAAGTATCATAATTGCTGACACACCGGTGGCACTTTCAGGGCTTTCAAACCATTTGCTAAGTGGGCTACGCAATATAAATAATGTTAGGAGTATTCACTCCATAAAGTTGTTCACAAAAATCTTCATGGATGAATGAAACATGGTACCAGTCACCCTAAGAATGAGAATCAGCATCATGTTTAATATGGATAACACCAGTTGGTCAAGTGACAGCACATAATTTGTGCTTGGTATCACAAGGGCTTAAGTCAAATCTAATCAAATCTAATCAAATCAATTGTATTTATATAGCCCAGAATCACAATCACATTACAGTCTGTACAGTGAATAACATCATCCTTAGACCCTCGATTCGAGTGAGGAAAAACTTGCCATGTTGATGGAAAAAAAACGATATATTAGTACACATTTCTGTAGAAATGTTCAGCTGTTACTGATGATGATGATGGTCCGAACTGTCCGATGTTTCATTTTGCACAATTTACACATGTGTACCATTGATTACTTTTCACAAAGCAAAGCAATGTTTTTGTTTGGAATTACTTTACCTCTGCAATTCCTCTAATAATTACATTAAACTGAATAATACAGCAAAAAAAAGTCTGTTTCAAAAAGCAAGTAGGTCGCATTCAGACATCAGATATTTAATTTTTGTGTATTAACTTGGTTAAAAGAGATAATAAATGAGATGTTGCTGACTGCTACAGTTTGCATATGAAATGTGTTACAGATGTGCGGAAGAAGTGGCAGGTGCTGAGCTGTTGATGATACCGATGTCATGGCAGGACGAATTTATTGCAGTTTGTGTCTTGGCACATTTCTGTCATGTGACAAGGGACAATTAATATCTCCCAGTCCTCATCTCCTGCAACAACTGAGGGAAGTGGAATAAGATGAGATGGAAGAGGAGCGGGGGTGCAAGAGGGCAATAAACTCTAATCAAAGCTCTTTATCTTTGTTTTTTGTTTCTCATCGCTCTACCTGTCTCTCCTATCTGTCCTCTGTTGTCTCTGTTTCCCAACCTTTATCTACACATCTGTCTCTCAGCTCTGCAATATCTTTCCACTTCTTCTGTCATTATCTGCCCATCCACGTTGTTTCCACCTTCCACTCTCCACAAACTGCTGTCTTCCTTCGAAGTATTTTGTCTTCCTCCCAGAGTACTCCTTCATCTGTTCACATTAGGGATTCGGGGTTGTGTAATTGAATAAACAACAGGCTATTTCAGCTGCACAGTTTACAAATTACTTTACAGCTTTATGGGGAACAAATGTAATGCTGTGATCTGGAAGCATTACCTTTTCCCTCATCAAGTATGCCACATTTTTTGTTATTTCAGTCGTGATAATTCATCTTTCATTTTTTAATATGGCACTGGCAATACAGTTTCATTAAATTTCCTCAAGAAATTGCTCACACTGAACAGAATATTACCTGGTTTGTCGCTGCCCTTTTTTTTCACATGCTGAGCCGTTCAATATCATTCAAACACACTCAAGCATCTCATTGTGTTCTCATTATGTTGAAAGGTCAATTTAAAAGCGCCTCCGGCTATCTGATTTGACTAAAGATCCTCTATATATAGCTTTAACTCTCCCTGTCAGTATATATCATGACAGGCACGATGACACATTTGCAGGTGTTACAGCTACTGAGCAGCAAGAATCGAGGATGAAGATTAAGCTAGTTAAGCCTGTAACTCTATTTTTTAAGCACGTACAGTATAGTGACCTCTCCTCTCTGACATCTATGTGACATTCATGCTCACTTAAGCTGCAGTATACATTATACATAGGCATTATCTACGTACAGGCACCATGGTCAGGACCATAGATGGTTAATTTTAGGGGGGGGGGGGAGTTGTTCAAAATCAAACCTTAGACTGATGGAATAACTCCCTGGTATCACAACCTCTATTGTAACAAAGGTCTTTCATTTCCTTACATTCTCTCCTTACACCTTGCCGCCTTACGAGCTTGGATGATGCACACCCCACCACCCAAGTTTTTCCCACCATTGAAACGCCAAACCTCTGCTGCCATTTTAAGAGAAAGTGACAAGAAGTATTATAAACAGTGAAACATCCGTACAGGGAGAGGGTTGAGGGTGGACGGTGGGGTAAACGATCACATGACTTTCGTTTTGGAGACTGCTGCTCGTTTGAAGTGTAAAAATCAGATGTGAACAGAGGGTTCTACATGCTAGTGCTGTCAGTCTAACCCCGAGATTCCACCAGATACGTGTCCGCTGCGTTACCGCTCCGATCCGGTTTTGCTCCGCCATCCGGCAACCCCCAACGGTTGCATTTTGAGTCCGCCACTGCCGGTATGGTCGACAGCTGGCGTCAAGGGACTGAGGAGTTCCCGCAATAATCACATATCACTTGCAACCGCAGTTACAGGTATGTGTTATAAAAACAACAACACAAAGTGTTCCCGACCAAAGGATTAGTAGAAGAGCTTGTGTTTGTCTCTTTTTTGAGATTTGTGTGCTGATGTCAATATGGAGTGTTTTATTTTGAAAAGTAACCGGTTATATTGTTGTTTCGGTGTGTGACTTCCTGTCTGCTTGGTGCTAAATTCAACAGAATTGCTGTGTCGTGCTCTGCTCTATCAGCTCCACTGGTGTGACGGAAACGTAACGCAGCGACACGTATCTGGTGGAATCTAGGGGTGAGTCTCCTACATTTTCTCTGTACCAAGTAGTTTTTCCTGCCTAAACCCAACCAAACTGTGACACAAACAGCCAAATTTGTTTTTAAATGGCCAAGTCGAAGCTCAGTGGCTTTACTTGGGAATAATGGGAACCCCGTCTAACTGATTGATTGACTCAAGGAGTGACACATTATACAATCAATAATTCAATTTGTAATCATTTATCTACCACAATGAAAGAGTGGGCCGTGCTTTTTTCGGCTAATTAAAGATACAAGCTTCTAGTCTTAAATTCACCAGTTTCCCAGTTAGTGCACGCTCAAAGCTTCCTTCTTGTTCACCTTTTATTGAGATGAATTCAGTATTATGAATATTTTGACGGCGCTAATTCCATCAGCACAGCAAATATATAAAACCTAACCCCAACCCTCACATCACACTCACCAATTTGCTGCTCTTGGTTGTGTCAAAAATGCTATAATTCATCCACCAGACAGCTCCAGTCTATTCACTTTTTGGTTTCTCACTGATCATTGTCAAACTACCTTGGATGAAACTGGGATTAATACAATACATAGATGACACAGGTATTTCTATTGAAATAGAAACTCTGAGCTTAAACTACTAAATACAGCATGGCTCTGCTTTTTTACTGACTCAATTGGCGTGGTGGAAATGTACAACGTAGATACTGAATTCCCAACTTGAGCAGTTGTTGTTGTTGTTGGCCAAAGGTAACCTCCCCTCATGCCACATTAGAGACCGGCCTTTGTATTTGTTCATGCTGACCACACCTCCAGCTGCTATTGAAGACTGCTATTTTTTACATGGCTTTCATCTGATAATTCATGGAAAATATTATTTCTATTACTGTGTTACACCCTTTGGAGAAGCCGTCAACTTCAGCACATAAACACACAGAAAAATGCAGAGCTTGTCAAAAGGGTCCGTCTGAGATGAGTGAAAAAAAATCATCTGTTTTGCACATCACAGGGGCTTAAGCTGTTTATTTGTAAGTCAGTTTGCAGAGATAGCAGCGTGCATGTGTGCGTGCTCCTCTTTGCTGACGGGTAAGAGGAAAGCAGTTTTAATCACCGCTAACCCTCACACCCTGCTGACAGCGTCAGAGAGGACCGGCCTCACCCCCTTCCTATGATCAGCCTCATCAGCTGTCTGCTTAGCCCTCCATTCATCTCTTTATTATTTATTTACCACCACTTTGTACATACATATTCCTCAGGGAGCACATCCTTTGAGTGTTTAAGCAGGGCCCCTGCAAAAAGTACCTCAGTGGAGGAACTTTTCCACTATTTGTTATTCACATGAAAACCAAGTTAGCGTGGAGTTTACAGACGGCATGTGCTTCTCTCCATTTGACGTGTTTTTCTAAAAAGGATGAAGAAGCCTCATTAAAAGAAATGACTGGCATTGGTTTGATTGATTTTATTTTGACATATCTCCTAAGCTGAAAACAGACAGCTCGTTTATGAAAAATAATCACACTAATGTGGGGCCAATTAGAGGCAGCAAATGACAGCCTACTTGATGGTGCCGGTATTGATTTGGTGCATACCAAATCAAATTTACACAGTCAATAGACTGTCTTACTCTTGTCTTTGCTTGTACAGCAACAACAAAACAAGCAGGTCTTCACAGTTAATTTTTTTAGACTTGATACATCCCTTTAACCTGCCCATATAGAAACCAACTGTCATGACTGTAGATCTGTTTGTTGTGTTGTCTGGTTTTGTCTTGTGTTTTCTTGTATTTGATTTCTTGTATTTGATTTCTGTCTATGTATCTTGTCTTGTGTCTTGTTTTTCCCATGCCCTCATGTGTCCTTTAAGTTCTCCTGTGTTTTTTCCTATGTTCCCTCTGGCTCCCTCTGTCTATTGCCTTAGTGCCTTCATGTTCTCATGTGCTCCTCCCCTTCGTTATCTCACCTGTTGGTCCACCTCACCTGTTCCTCGTCTTGTCATCAGTGTCTGTATTTAGTCTCTGTGTTCCCTTCACTCCTTGTCTGGTCATTGTTCTTGTCAGCGTCTGTCTTTGTCCATGCTCCCGTCAATGTGCCTGCTCCTGTCTGATCCTTGTTCCCCACGGTATGTGTTTTGGATTTGAGTTTTGCATTTTGCCTTTTTGATTTGAACTTTGCTTTTGATTTGAACTTTGTCTTGCTTTTTTTGGTTGCTACTTTGCCTAGCTTTCTTTTGTTACTTTGCCTCTTGCCCCCGTTTTGTCTGCTTCTGTTTTTGTGAAATTCAGCTTTTTGTTAAATAAAAGCTCGCCTTTTGTTTCCCCACGCCTTGCCTCTCGTGTGTTACTGCATTTGGGTCCACCTTCCCCTTTCCATAGTCTTCCCTTTTACCCCAACCTGACACCAACAGCAGACATTGTTTCATTCATCAAATGAGGTCATTCTTTGTGGCCATCAAGGTCAGTCTCTATTCCTTGGTTTCTGTCAGGGATCCTCAAAGTCTGCTGCTGGCCATGTCATGTGACACCACCTATGGGCAGGAAATCAGAGAGTCCCTCCAGACTGCATCATCGCATCAGAGTGACTGAGGGCAGCTTTGGAAAGGTAACTTTTGTGTGACAGAATAACTGTTGCAGTTTCAAGGCTGAAATTTGATTTTCAGTCATTTTTGCTGTAGACGTATAAAGTAAAAAAGTGTGTCTTCGTACTTCATCAAGTAGCTCTCTATAATTTGATCATGTCTTGAACCATATGAGAATGTATAGTACATACTGTCAACACAATACTTTGTAATGCAATTGAGTCACTCCCCAGCTCTCTTGATGAGTGGGACTAGAAAGAGAAAGCGTAAGGGAAAATGGCATTTTATTGTATTTTGTCCTATATTGTACGTCTTGTTGTCTGTCATTTTGATGAACTGGGTTGAAATATTCCATCATGATCTATTATTACCTGTCAATTAAATTTTTCATTCCTTTAATGGTTATGAGACATGGCTTAATTTGTACTCACTAGAGAACCACCACCGTCGTGCCTAAACAGTGAAATATGAACAATATAATTCTACAGAATCAATGATTTCAAAATCCATTTCCTCATTGCCGTCTTTAGGCCTCCCCATCAGCGGCTTATATTTACCTTGCAGTCTCACACACTTGCGGACTTGATGTGATGACAGTGAACAAGTCAAGGTATGTACAACTTCCAGAGGGTGGACATTTGGAATTAGCCAAAGGCTTCTGGATCAGGATGGTTTGGGACTAGTGCGTTGTAAAAAAAAAACCTGGAGCATCCCCATGTCCATGGAAATGTTAGGTTTGTTACCTTTCGAGACATTTCTGGCAGTATTCCTCACCATTCTTCGTACTATGGCTGTGCCCTAAAAATATCGGCTGACATAAACAAAGACAGATGAAGAGCAAAGATGTGTCAAACCACCAGAAAATGAAATGGATTTCCAACGGTGGTGGAATTGTTACAGTGAACACACATTCTCAGTAATTTATCTGTTACAGGACAACGTCTGATGGGATTGACGGGAATGGCATCACGCTGCTATGCTGTGGAAAATGTTAGGTCAGGTAGGCCGACTGTTCTGTCGCAGATTGAACACAGAGGAAGTAGAAATGAGAAAGGTCAAAATGTTAACAATCTCACAACACTACAAGACGAGAGCCATTGAGGTAAGAGCAAGTAGGCTTTGGATCACTCGAGACAATGTGGGCCTGCAACACATGTACCTGTTTTACACTTAATAGGGTTATGATTAGATGGTGAGGAAAAAACAAATGAAGGTGCGACATCATCCAAGACCCACCGCCGATATGTTAGATTCGGCCAAATTATCAACAAAACAGCCAAAGCAGCGGGTAGTAACTTGGATGCTAAACATATTAATTATGCTTGTGGATGAAGAACACTGAAAACACAATGCTTACTGACAATCAAGCACATAAATAGTACAGGGAAAGATATGAAAACCAACAAACATGACAATCTAAGTCTAAAACAAACAATACATTTATCCTACTGATTAATATTGCATGTGAGTAGCATGATATTCCTCTGTGAAACGAAGCTACGTTGCTGTCCAAAAACGATTAAAAACACATCAGTGAGCCACACAACATGTTCTTTCCTTACAATGCACATGGGCACTGTCGTTTATTTTAAGTCTGTCACACATACACCATCCTGGTGCTCACCAATGCATCAAATCGCCAGCTGGAAATGGTCCCCCAAATTACACCGTTTGCTCCTGTTTCAGTAATGTTAGCTCTACACTACAAAACACAACTGTTTCAGGGAATTCTTAAGATAGACGTATACGATCATGATCCATTTTTTAAGATTTACATTGGCGGGAACAAATGGCATTGGGCTTGAGAGATACAGACAGTAGGTGAGTATTTAGAGACAGATGAACACACTGTCGCTTGGTCTTTTCATGGCATGTGTGGACAGTTTATAGGTGTAAGATTGCACTCAGTGGAGTGTAGAGCTCGCCAGGTGTGTGCCACATAAGTTTTCCCTCGTGGAAAAAGGATTCCAGGCTTGAGCAGTCGTTCATCACTTAAGCCAAAGACGTTACAAGAGAGAAGATAAGTTACTGGGCGTTTTGAATGGAAATATCTGTAACGCCAGAGATGGCAGTTATATGACACACAACCTGCCAATCCTGTGGTTTATCACAGCCAAACCAGGAAACATAAAAGCCAATCATGTCTTTGCACTGACGCTTGAGCACAGTTGACATTTCCGACATTTTGAACCAATGTAGTGCGGCTGTGCATGGACTTTTGATAAGCACGGAAGAGAATGATATCATGCTAATACAAAGGATAACAAAGAAAAGGTGAGGTTATTCAATAATTAGATTTAAACTTGCATTTGTTCAAGTGCTCTGGTGGGATCAGCCATCAACATCACGGCACCGCACTGCTGTGATGTGAAACCATGCATGACACGATGTGTAGGAGTGTAACACGTGGGGGGAAAAAGTGCTTTAGAGATAAACTTGCTGTTGAACTGCTTCCCCCTGAAAGCCAATCACGTGGAAACAAGACATGCATAACAGATGCTCCAAACGAATGCAGAACACACGAGCCAGCACGCATGCATACCCAACGACCTTGTTAAAAGCAAGTATATCCCTGGCCTTAAACCTTATTTGGGGGCAATGTCAACCCACTGTCTTTTAAGCAGATCTGACTGGCAATTATGAACATTGCAGTTTTTCTGTCCTAGTGACCACTGAAATTGAAGTTGTGGCTCTCTACCCATTCATTAAGATAGGGTCCAGGTCTTGTAAGCCTGAAACAACTGCCCCGGAGTGTTTCCAAGATGGCTGCCGAGTGGCAAAACTTGCCTAAAAGTACATCCGTAAAGAGGAGTGAAGACTCAGTCAGCAGTCAATGGCAGTATAAACAGAACAGTCTAATAAAGTATGTTTTCTATGAAACAGGGCAACCTTGAGAGGCACTTCAGCATACAGTCATAAATGTGCACATAAGTATTAAACTGATGGTTTCCAGCAGTATGCCAGATAAGCTGTGAACAGATACACACAAATGCCAAACACATGATCCCCTCCCCTAAGGATTCAACTGACAAAGATAAATGTAGAGAATTCCATCAGCTTTATCCTTTAGTGCTCAGTTCAATAATCCCCAGCTTTTTTAGATCAAGTTGTAAACACAGTCAATGTCAGGTGTGAAGTTAATTGGAATGATAAACTTGAGTCAACCCGAGCAGGGTTTTTTTTTTCAGAAATGGATGAATAAAACAACCCTTGAGTCAGGGTTAGACCTATGTTCAGTCTCAGAAAGAATAGTCAACACAAATTCTGTGTCAAATGATGGAAATGCTTTCTCTCCATGGAGTAGGAGCATAATGTCGTACTGTGGAGCAGTAGATCACCCACTGGATCAATACTCAGGCCAGAGGACCTCTTTGAATCTGCAACATGCAACAGTTCTTTACAAGTCAATGCATTTGACCAAATTGATTAAACTGAGGAAGCATGGACAGAGCACACAGTTCGCCAATAAGCAGAAAGACACGTGTTCCCGCTGATGAAGACAAACACCTCCAGATACTTGCACCACCGACTTCACGTCTCAGTGGTCAATGGCACATGGATCCTGGGGATTAGGCACCATGCTTTGGATCACAGATGAATAAGTCAGTGTAATGACACCATCTGTGGTGCTGTACAGAGGTTAGGGCACCAGGAGGAAGACACTGCGATAGTTCCAATCAAGCAGCATGCCGTTTAGATTGATGGTGTGCAGTGCTCATGATTTTTCCTGGCCTAGGGTCTGACTAATCCACCAACAAGTTACACTTCAAATGAGCTCAGCTCAGTTATTGTTGTTAAATCAATCAAAGAGCTCATCAAACCAGTGTCTCCTCAAGTGACCAAGTGCTTCACTGGCTGACCAATCGATAGACTGCCTCTAGGAAGAACTGTTTCTCACAAAATGTTCACTGGTAGTGTTTATGCTAAAGCATGATTTATGATTCTGTCCTTACTTGGTTTATAGTTAAACAATAAGGGCAAATGCATTCATCATGTTCTAGCTGGGAGATGTCAAAAGAGAAGATCAATACCACTGTTATATACAACAGTAATACATACCAGCCAGCAGCTGGCTTGGTTAGCTTAGTTTAGCTAATCCTATCTCACAGACAGAAATCTGTCTATTCACATCTGAAAAATGTGTAACACAATGTTCATGCGACTTACTGTTAAGATTTCCAGGCAGACTTTTTTATGTTACGCTAGGCTGCTGCTGTAGCCTTATATTTATGAGACGTATACAGAATGTAGGCTATGTTCAGTTGTATTGGACTGTCAGTAAGAAAACCACCAAAAATATTTTTTATTAAAATTAATGACAGTACTAAACTAAATAGTCACACTGTCATGGTTTGTTTTATTGTGTAGTCTATGTCTTCATGTGTCATGTATCACTTCCCACTTCCCCCCCAGTGTCTGTTTTCCCGCCCTTTTTCTGTGTGCACCTGTGTCTCATTAGTTATTAACTCCCTGTGTATTTCAGCCTGTGTTTTCCCCTCACTCTTCATTGCTTCATCGGTTTTGTTCCTGCGTCCCCTGCAACTCCCTGTCCTCCTGTTTTTTCGAGTGTGATCTTTGTTTTAATTTGCTTGTGGATTACTTTTTGTTTCCATGACTGTATTTTGATTGGTTTTTGCATTTTGGACTTCAGCTTTGATTACATTAAAGCTCGATTTCTATTCCGTTACTTGCCTGTGCTTCAGTCGCCAAAACCTTACCCCGCAGAGGACCCAGGACCTGAATCTGTGCCGTGTTCCAATATCCATACTTTCCGTACTTACTATACTTAGTTTGAGTACGTAGGGTGTTCCAATATCGATCGCGGTGAAAAGAAGTGTACTTAAAGGACCCGGATGTTGCACTCATAACGGCAAAATCGTTGTCTACGTAGCGGAAGAAGCGGAGCCAGGCAGAGGCGCTCCGCTCGGATTTTTTTCTTTAAATAGCTTCTGAGACAACAGCGCCTGCAGCGGGGCCATATTGCAGGATTGTAGGATTGTAATTGTTAAAAAGTAAAGCCGTAGATGTCTTATGTTCACCGTTCAAAGCGGGAGTTTTCGCGATCGTAATTTCCGGTAAGTGCACCACGGAGTATTAGATTTGGAACAATACTCACCTGCTGAAATCTGCGTACTTAGTAAGTGTGGATAGTGTACTACGTTTAAGTGTACTCATGGAAGTATGGATATCGGAACACAGCACTGGTCTCCAGTGTCAGAGTTCTGCTTTTAGCGCCCATCTTGTCAGCTTCCCTTCGACTTGTGCATGGTGTGACGTTTACACCTACAAAGAAGTAGCATTTGTTGAGCTACGAAAAACACTGCCAGTGATCATAACCCAGGCAGTATTTAATTTCCTTCAAAACACATTTTAAAACACGACAATTCAATTAAATTCTATCTTTTATAAGGTCATTTGTAGGAGACTGGATATTGTGCCATTACTCATTGCAACTCTAACTATATTATAGCCTGCAGTGGAAATGTTTGGAATGTGCGGCAAACGTGAAATGCGCTTCAATTTCTGCTCGAAACACACATTTTGTGAATGCGTTCGTTATTCAGTCAGTATGTGTGTGCTGTGTGCTGTGACAGGGACTATGATCAGCGGTTGTGACAGTGAAGAGCATTGTGAAAGTCGTATGCATCACACAGACTGACTCTCTTGATAGAATCCTACACGCCTGACAAATAATCTCCCTTAGCGCTGTTTACAGAAAGCCTAACAAGTGTTGAATTTGTACCGCTAATCAGGGAAACTGTGGAACCACGGCATTGTGTGCAGTGCAGTAATCCATTACGGAATTCCATCATTGTTATTCAGCTCCAATCTCATTACCTCTATTCAACATTTAAGTACGTCGAAGACGAAGACTGGCACTGCCGCGCGATCGAAAAAAAAGCATTTCAAACACGCAACACATAGGGAGAAAAAGTAACACTGCTTTACTCTCATTTTTAGAGCTTGCTTCTTCCATCGCGCAGTGGCATCCCTCTGATGTATGAATAATACAATAACATAGTCGAGGTGTTTCATATTCATAACAACTTGAATGTATGTAAGCACCTTTGGATTTCATGCATCTAAAATCACACCCTCCCAAGGTTTTTTCTCCCCCCATAGCCAATGAAATTCTTTCACTGAATGTTTCATCATGTCTCTGCCAAAGATGTTATTGAGAAATTACAGTGCAGGCAATGAGTCAGGAAGCACTATGACAGTGGCCCAAGTGGAATCCAGGGGAGATGTATTATTATGATATTTTCTTGGAGGAATCTCGAATTGAATTCTGATTCAGTGGAATATGATTTTAAAGCGAGGTTATGCTATCCCCTGATAGATGATACACAGGCAACAGACACGCTACACAGAGCATTGCAATAGATACACTGAGTACAGCGCTGGCCATGCACAACACCGGCGGGCTGCATACAGATGAGCTCCCAAGGAACGGGATCACTGGGGCATAAACACAACAACAAAGGATGTAATGGAGGGTTTACCACCCAAACTCTGTTAATCCACTTTGTTATCTGTGAAATATAAGTTTCTCAACATTTTCAAAAGGCTAGAAATCTTTATATAACGGGAGATGACTGCATGCATTACAGAATCTGGCTAATGGAAATTGATGAAAAGCCTGCAAACAAGCCTCTGGCTGTCTATTAAAGGCTAAACTTTATCCTTCACATGCAGGCAATACAGATACATCACTGCATTTATTTTTTTGTTTGTAGCATCTCACTTGTGTGTCTCACCTTTCTGAGTGAGTGTCTCAATTTACTTTTTTAGAGAACATCTCGGTCTCACCATGAAAAGCGGCAAAAGAAAAGGGGCAGCATGACCTGAGCAGTCATTGTGGAAAAAGGTAGGACTGCACCATGGCAATTTTTTTCTTCTTCAAAATTAAAGTGAAAAAAATGTCACTTTTAAGAAGCGAGAGCGGCAGCAGAATACAAAACCACAAAAATTGCACGAGAAATACTTTCCAAGTTTTTTCATGTGAAACCGGAGCTGTACAATCATTACAAACATTGTCCCACGTTGTGGTTGATGGATTTCTAAATGGAGGAGTGCAGTTCGGGCAGGTAATTTCAAGGATAAAAAATATGTCTGGATACAAAGTTGGATCCATTCTGTGCTTGTGGTTGCACCATGGGATCACATCTCTCCTCCAGAGCCAGTTTCAGCTCTGATAAATGACTCCACGGAGAAGAGATAGCACTCTTCCTCCTTGCACTCTTGCCTCCTCCCTTCCCTCTTTTCTGGACAAACACACATCTAATCAGATCTAATCTTCGTGTTTACTTCTTCATCTCTTGCAAAGTCAGATTTCTCCATCCCTGTGCTCTTCAAAATTGCAGTGTATTGCAACCACTCTGATGAAACACATATAGTAAAGTAAGATGAAGCAGTTCTGTATTCATAACGATGGGGTCACTGCATCAGCGGAGCTCCAGGTTACAGAAGCCTAAGAATAGTGGTTGATGGAGGATTTCATCAGGTGAAAGGTGGTATTTATGGTACACCTGCGCAGTATATCATGACCAGTGATTCGCTTGGTGGTGAATGATAGGAGGGCTGCAGGTGATGAATCTGTGCTCTGTATCCTGGGAGGTCATCCACATGACATCAAGAGCGATTAGGGGCCTTGTCCCCAATCTATCAGGGGACAATCAGTGTATTTCATCATCACATCTACCCCCCTTTTTCCCTCCTTCCTCCCCCATGGGAAACCGCTCATCAGAAACATGGCCATTTAAGTGTGTGGTCACGGACAAGGTCACAGCCCAACTGTACGTACCCTTTTTGTGTGCATGTGTGTGTTTTTGCCTGCAGATGTACGAACCACAAAGACAAAGGGAGACGAGAAGCAGCTCAGCGATCTCGCGTCCCCGAGGAGTCATCCATCAGAACTGGATCTGACCCTGGAGGACGGATGTGGTCCTGTGGTGCACGCACTCACCCTGGATGGATCCAAGGCTCTACTTCTGTGTTCACGGAGCTGGAGGAGTGGTTGGACTCATTAGGTATACTGTAAGGAGGACAGGGTTGGGACTCAGGGGACTGGTGGTTCTGTCCTTTGGTCTTAACAGACATCAGTCTTTGAGACTGCTTTTGCGTCTTGTGGCCCCTCTGATTGTGTTTGTAACTCAACTGAAGACCCCAAGATGATTCGCTGACAATTTCAGAGAATAGCTGAACTTTTCAGAAAGTACTGTGTCTAACAAACGATTGTTCTGCTCTGATAAGTAGATTAGTTATCAAAAAGATTGTACAGGCTGATTTTCCAAGAAACAGATTGGATCCTCTTACCTCCGTGAAGCACACTCTAATGTATGCATGTCTGTACACACCCATATGGCAAGACACATAGAGCTGTGTCTCATACATAATCTCACATAAGCCTACCTTTCAAGTGTGTTGAGATAAATCAAGTTCAAGGCAAAGGCAGCAAACTTATTAACTTATATGTCTGAACTTTTCCTGCCCCCATTTCTCACCATTTTCAACGCATCAAGATGCACGTTGAGATGTAATTTAAGCGGCGCAGGAGTTTCACGTTCAAGGACCTATGGAGGCGAGATAAAAAGGAAAAAAATAAAAAGCAAGTTAGTTTCACAGCTTGCCATCAGGGAGTAGAAGACAACAGTCACTGTATGTCACGCAGCACAAATTGCCATGGAGATAACAATGTGACCCCATTTTTACTCCATTTTGAGTTTTAATCAAATATTGATGGCATGAATTTGCCCAAATTGACTTGACAGGAAAAAAGTTAGAGTTGACAAGGCAATAATTGGGAGCAAACTACTTGGCCATGGTATGTCTTGTGAAATATAAACAAGTCATCCCCTTTCCCTAATACATGTAATAAAAGACCATTAAAACGTGAATGTTTTATTTGACTAAACAAAAGTCTAATAATGACACGGTTTAAAAACAATCTAAACCCTGTTCCTAGAATTTGATTGAAACAATGAGCCTCTTCTGTCAGTATTGTTGTGCCTAGCTGATGCCCCATCATCTCAGCTGTGCATTTTTTTATGTTCTTCCAAATTGAAAATATTACACATATTTACATACATCCATCAAAACCAGAAAATACTTTTGTATAATGTACTTTATACATGCAAAAATCAATTGCTTTGGACCAGCTTGTTATGAAAAACAGTTTTATGAACGTCTTTTGCGGTCTCCAGGCAGATCCATAGTCGTTGGATCCTGGTGGCCAGACCCCTCATAATTAAAATTACTCATTTGCAATACCATACGATAGCAAATCAGAGAAAGTAATGTCTGCCAATAGTCAGATGTGAATGAGCTATTGGACACTCACCATACACTCATATCAAGGCTATAAAACCTCACAATGGTCTGTATGGTGGCCGAAGAGGCAGCAACACACACATCCTCCACTGTGACGTTTTTTAACAGTGCCCAGGTCACTGTAGTAGCAGTTGTAGCCACACTTGTTCACTTCTAGCAGAGAGTGTTCTCAGGGGTACCTATCCTGTGAAGGAGTAAGCCAAGGTGATAGCCTCCGCTATCCAGTTTGACAAGCGCTCCATAGACAGGGCTTTATCTGCTGTCTGGGACCCATAACTCTCATCCTCCTCTAACTGAAAAGAAGGAGAGAAGAAGGCAGAAAGATCAATGACAGTAGACTTGAACTCGGCTACAATAAACTAATGTTGAAATGCCGGGTTGGGGCACGGAGTCACTCTCTTATTATCAAGGGAGAATGTAAGGCAATACTGATGCAAAGACAATGCTTCAAAATGTTCCACCCGTTTCACTGAAACTATTGCAACTGATAGGGTGGGATTCAGCACACCAAGGAGGAGTTAGGGAGCAGTCAGAAGTGTTGATGTACTGATGGATACCATGCATGAACTGTAAGGCAGAATCATTCATACATTTACATGTTCTCCCCATCACCACCTAACTGTCAGACCGCACCCCAAACATAACGATTGGCTTCGGTCCATATCAACACACAGAGTGTATTCAGACACATCCAAACACTTGTTGAGACACTGAAGGGTTCAGCCAGAACACTAGTGTCTCTGGATACTGCTGGCATGCTAAACTCTTTCAAGTCTCATGAAAATTTGGCCAATGATTTGTCAGAAATCTGGCTGACAAACAGACAACCAAACCTAACCTAAACTATAATCTCTGCGCTAATAAACAGGTAATGAAGACCTGGTCGCTGGTGAGCGAACCGTTTATCCTCAAGGCTCGCACTAATCTGTCACATTTGATCTGCGAGCCTCCTTCTATTTTCTCTGTACTGGGCAATTACCTGCAGGACTTAACAAAATGATTTTTGAGATAGCGAGCTGTCCATTGCAAGCCAGTTAGTGGCTCACTTGCTTATGGGACAATAAGTGAACACACCATTCAAAAAATGATTTTCTCCATCAACTCCTGTCTCAAAACTGTCTGCAAGCCATTCCTAATTTTAGAGTAGTTAATTCTTCAGCAGAGAGGGTTAATTTAAGGTGATTGTTGCTACACAGCTGAAAACCTACGATAGCTTACATTTGGACTCTCTCGCTTTCTTTTTGTGGTAAGACGGGTTGCTATTAATGGAAATTTGAACTTCTGACCTGCAAAAATTTAACTTCTTCCCAGTGAATGATCCACTGATTGAGGCCATTTCACTGAAATGAGCTGATTTCTATACAGAAATCTGCCGGTGTGACTGTGTTTGTTTTATTCCCCTTTAAACTATAACTTTTATACCAAATTCCATTTTCACAAGTTGTTAATCAATATACCCAGCCTATTGCATTGAACACACACAAAAAAAACATTAGATTATTTTGTGGATTAAATCACAGTGGCTTTCCTCCACTACTTTTTCTTTTCTTTTCTTTGAGAACTACACTTCAGGTTGTAAAACAGCATTAGCTGACCACTCTGCCTCTGTTCACTCAGTGTTTCTTTCCTCCCTCACAGACTGAGGATCTACGAGCACAGCTCATGGCTATTGAAACGGTTGACCGGCAGAGAAAAAACTCTGCACAAAGAACATCAGCAGGGTCTACATTTTGTGTGCGCTGTGTCTCTCTCCTTTTGTTGCTCAGTGTTCTTACTTTCACTCGTATTCTCCTGTAACACAACTGAATGCTATTCTGCCTCTGTGTTTCCTTCGCTGCATGAATCCCCCCCACCTCTCTCTCTCTGTCTCTCTCTCTCTCTCTCTCACTATCCATCCTTGGCTTCACAGTATCCATCCCTGAGGGCCGATCGATAGACTGCAACAGCCTTTCAATGAAATCTCCCCTGTGCTAGTGGAGAAAAGAAACGTCGTTCAATCGAACGATAACTCTCTACCTCTGTTCCTTTTGATCGCTCTCTCTCGCTCCCTTTCTATATATACAAGCTCACTTTCTCTCTGTTTTGTGCTCGCTGCGAGGAGGATGACAGAGAGGCAGTATAGGCAGCGGTCAGAGGCCACGGCTGGAGGCTTGTTTGATGATCAGTGGGGACGGATACTGACGGACCATCACACCGCAGGCATTGTAAATTACCTCTGAGTAATGCAAAGGAGATAAAGCAGACAGCGGGGGGTCGAGAACGGGTAGAAACATTCAGTCTTTTGGTTGGTGTGAAAAACTGCCGAATGAAGCGATAGCTGTCAAATTGTCAAATTTATCTGGGCACGGTCAATATCACAAGCCTTGAACAGCTGCATCATGTGGGTTTGCATCTGCACGTGCGTGTGTTTGCACCTACACGGCTGACAAGCATACAGAGAAGCTGATGAACAGGCTGGTGGTAGAAATCTGTTGGTGTGAAGCTTTACTGCAAATGTCAGCATGTTTTTGGTTTTTTCCTTTCCCAGGAATTCCTCGTCAACATCCCACTTAATTCCCATTGGGTCTTATGAGCCAAACAGCAGCTCATAAAATCAGCTTTAATTTTCGGGTAAGTGGGCAGATGTGATATCCGACTGTGAAACATATGTACTGTCCACAGTAGGCCCAGTGCGACCCTGATTTGTCAATCACGGCTAATTGTGATGAATCAGCGAAGGAAGAGGCTAAACTGTTGGTTAATCAAGTTGCAGTCACTTGTTTTCTTGGATAGTGATTCTGTTATCATCACATGAATTCAAGTGGAAAGTAGCAGGATACTTGTGAATACACACCTCCTCTATTTGCCTCGTGTATGTGAGTGTATGTGTATGTATAAGTGGAAAACAGTCAGACTAAAAAATTTTTATTTACGGTTCAGTGCTCTCTGCATTCATGTCTCAGTAGTGATTAAATGTATGAAAAAGGTCAGTCAAAGTTTGTGTGTTTTCACTTTTGTTCCCCAATCTCACCTACATTTGTTGCCCTTGTGTCATCATACTTGGTTTGGTCTCGCTCTTGTCATTGGATTTTGGCTTAATTTCCTTAAAGTTTGCTCTCTGTTTTTCAACCTGCCCTGTGTCTCTGAATTGGGTCCTTTTGCTTAAATTGTAACAAGTACCACATGGGAACACTAGGGGGTAAAACGTTTGGAAAAGATGACTTTATCTAATGTTGTGGTGAAAACCAGTGACGGACCCCCGTGGTGGTTGTTTGGATTCCAGTTTGAGAATTGAAAGAGTAAACACGGAACAATTTAAATTTTTGAACAGAGACATTTTCTATCAGAGCCAAAAAGCTCAGTGACAAGTCAAAGCTGCGAGCTGATGCCTGGAGCAGATCCATTGACGATAAAAATATGACACTGGGGTCTCTGTTCTTTTTCAGGGGTGAACGGTGAGCCTGTGGAACGTCCAAATGTTGTTATAGGTGGACACAGGTGTATTTCCCACCTGTGCAAGCTTGGAATTTGGGGCCACCTATCATGAACTGGGGTGGACAGGCACTGTAAGGAATGCCTCAGTAACAATAACAATTTTGTAGCCAGTACAGTGCAATTTTGGTGTCAAGAATAAGGGGATCCGTGCTAACGCCTTTGCCGATGGCAGGTTGCCAGGGGCACAGTTTGGGGTGAAATACCCTGAATGATTCAGGGGCCCAGAGCTTGACAGAGGGCCTGTAACACGCCTGGGATTACAGCTAGTTAAAGTGTCAGAGCTGTTGTTGAGTTGTTAGGGAGACCAACATTTCTGACACTGCCCCCTTCCAGGCGCAGCTGTGATATATGCTACTTTTAGAGACTGTTCTGACATCAAGATGTATAAAAAAGACTTGTGGTACAGTGGCTGTTTGGCAAATGGAAGCTAACCACATGGCAGATGTGAAAAAAACAGTGACCGGTGATTAGCTAGATTAACTGCTTCTGGTTTTGCAATGCACAAGGCAAAGCAGAGAAGACAGCCTTCCTATGTGAAAGTTTCCAATGGCAGTACAACAAACTGCAATTTTCATTCTCGATTTAATTGTTCAACATAAATTCCCATCTATGCGTCTCTCCCTTTTGGGAATCGCATCTTGTCTGCTTCCTCGGCTTGCAGCTCCATTACTTCTCCAACCATGAATCTGAAAGAGCGAACACCATGTTTGCGTCTAGCTACTGAAAACTTAACATCATTCTATCCAATTGCAATTTTATGTTCCCTTATCCTGATCTTTAACTCCCTGTTGCTTTTACTATAACATCCACTTCAATTAGAAAAACACACACACACACCCACACACACACACTTATATTCTGCACCATACGTAATGGTGCCATTAGGAGAAATTACCTGTCTGTGTGCGTGGATGAGAGCAAAACCCTGATTTTATCACTGCACTGTAATTCAAACAGTTGTGACATATAATTAAGGAGTAAAAACCTAAAGTGACTGGGGAGGGTGTTAATAGTGGTCTTTACACCCCATCATATTTCTCTGTCTCTTAGAGGTACATTTTGGTTCATGTAGCCGTGAGGCTGTAGACCTCACATAGCATGTGTCAGTGTCAGTTTCTGTTGACATTAAGTCCTCTGGAGGTTGTACGGATAACATCTATTTTATGTTATACCTGAGTAATAGCAAAATGATCTGTCCAGCGCTTCATATACCCACACTCAGCCTTTTCAAAAGCTTATCAACTGTATTTGGAGGACAAGTTGTCAGACCTCGCTTTCATGCTCTTTAAATCCCTTCAATTTAATATAATATACTGTAGATTTACACATCATTCACTATGATGTGAATGTCAATGAGCAACATGATACACAAAGAGACGAGTTCTAAAAAGGTGGAAGGCTCTTTGTATGAATCTTTGAAAGCTCTCCAAGGCCGGGCTCACACTACAGGAGTTTCTTTTGCATTACGCACTTAAGGAGACTCTTACACAACAAGACATTGATAATTGTGCATCACACACTACAGGATTATTATCGGGCCAGAGGGAGCAATGCAGCACCTCACGTCATCTGTCTGTAAACAAATGGAGACAGGCACAACAACTTGCTCTAATTAACTGTAACACACCTACCGGACCTTTGCCGTATGTCAGTTTGGTTAGCTTTAGAAATTAAAACTACTTGGTTAGGTTTAGGAAAACATTGTGTGTTGGCGTAAATCACTACTTTACTTCTTAAACCTCCGTCTCCAATCTACCTACTTCTGTAACATTCTGTACGTGACGTAACCTCACTATAAAAGAACTCTCTATTCTGGTTTCCCGCTGGACAGGGACAGCGGCCCCCTGAATGAGAGTGCCTGTTTAACTTGACCGTCCGTTCCTGACCTTCTCTCTTTGCACTTTATACACTACTACTTCTAACTTCCTCCTTTCCAGCAGTAATCATTACCCTCAAATAATGTACTCTCATTTTCGACCGATTGTTTTTCTGGCAAGGACAGGCTCTTTCTCCGAAAAACTGCTGCAAATTGTTGAAAATATCAAGCAGAAAGAAAAATAAAGAAAAGCATCTCTGTGTGCCATCTGTCAGCGCCTTGCTTTTGTTATTAGTTAAAAAAAAAAAACATATCAGAAAGCTCTGTGATTGGTCATCTCTCTACTTTTCTGTGGAAGGCCTTGACTCAGTCATCTGAGGCCCACAGCTTGATGCTTCATCGCCTCCCTCCCCTTAAATGTAAGAAACTATTCATCTGCGCCTTTTCAGCACAAGTGTATTACTGTAGTTTCCTCTAGAGAGAAGCTTTTACAGTGAATCCACTCCAGTCTGTTTTTTTTTTAATATCATGAAATAGCTTTAGCCTGCTTGTACAGAGTGCACAGCTCTTAAAGGGAAGGAAAACATGATTTGATTGCTCATGACTAATGCCAGCACCCAGTAAAGCTTTATTCGTTCTTCTTTTATTAACCCCATTATCTTCCACTAAGTGGTTTGCTAGTCTTACAAGGGTCGCTGCAAAAATAGCAGGATCACACAGTATCAAAAGATGGAGAAATACAATATTAACCAAATGGAAACAACAGCAGCTAAGTGAATGCAGTCTGTACGAGGGCATTCTGCAACTTCTCACCCCGTCTCCAAATGCTATGAAGGACCAGGGATCCACTCGGTCGGGAAAGCAGCCTGGGAGTTTATTGTCAGCTGCCCCAGTGTTAGTCTTAATTTGAACTGACACACCATGTTTGTCGATAATTTTGAAAAAAGACAAAATTGTTTGTGCGGTTAAAATATAAGATGATGACACCAATTTTACAACCTCCTGTTTGTGTGAACAAACAACAGGGCCAGTTCAGTGGCCTGAACAGCCTGATTTATTGATCAAATATAGAAATATCGTATGGGCTGTAATGTTAAAAAAAGGATTGATGAGTAGTTCAGAAGAAAATGATAAAAATTAACCTGTTGATTTTACCCATAAAAAATTCGCTGACTGTTTTAAAGACTTCAGAGAAAGTCAGTGGGGACTGAATTGGAAAACCTGCGGCAGTATTCTAGCAATGAAAATCCAAAGTTAACAAACATTTTCTTCTATAGTTTGTTAATATAGCAAGCTCACAGCACATAGCATGTTAGCAGGATAAAGCACCTGCTTCCTGCTCACTCCTCTTTGATGTTCCTGCTTCTTCGCCACTGCCCTCATTATCGCCTACAGACTGCTTAAAAAAATCCTCTATCTTTTTGGCCCACCTTCTCTGCAGCGCTGGCCGGGGATTTTGACTTTCTTTTTTTATGGTTCAGCAATGAGTGCTAGATACAATCTGTAGATAATATCAGTTTCTGAAGTCTACCTGCTATTACGGATCGCACCATTTGCCACTGAGACGTTTCCCCCGCCTGTACAACTATGTCCAAATAGCGACTTGAATGTAAGCATAAAAAAAAAGTGTTGTTGTTGACTGTACAGTGAAATCACCACTGTTTGATGCCTGTTTGTATCAGATGAGGTTTGGAAGCGCTTTACGTGCGTAAGTCGTCCCAGGCTGAAAACAACATTCAGTGAGACGTTGCTTACTAATTTTATCTTTAATTTTCTTTATTGAAATATTGTTTGTAGTTTCCTAATTTGTGATTTTGCTCTCCTCCTCCACACAAACTGTAACTCAGGCACGGTCAGGCCAGGTCATAGCCCAGTTAATAGAGCATGAACTCTTCTACGTCTGCTGCAGAGACCAGATATACGTGTCGGCAGGAGTCAGTAAGCTCTGCTTGGCCTTAAGGGGCTCTCATAATGCATGAGCAGGACTCTCGGCGCCCGATCAGCAGAACGATGACATTGATGCTCAGGCTTGCCATCACTGCTACCCTGGCTCCTCCTGCATTATTACATGTCCAGATACCATCTTTAATTCTACTTCCTTTAAACAAGGTTGATGTGAGGGTCATTAAACCTCCATTCATGACGTTAATTACCTGATAAGCCCTCGCCGAGGTAAGATGGACAGAAAAGCTTTCAGCAGAAAAGAGAGTGAACCAACCAGCTGATTTTCTCCAACAGTGAGCGGCTGTGCACATTATTCAACAGCCCGATCGCTTTTACCATCATCTAATATCCGAAAAATACGAGAGAGGTCAATTTAGTGAGTGTATCTGAGTCTGTAGAGAAGGAGTCATGAATTTTATTCAAGCATCCAGTTCATGTTTGCATACAGAACGTTTTTTTTTTTTTTTTTACACCTTTTTCTGTCCGTAAAATAACAAGATCCTCAAATCCTCGTGACCATGGCATTGTAAAGTACAGGTATGCACTGGGTTCATTCGTCATTAAGTTGAAGTTAAGAGCAAAAGACAGCTCACATTGATTATATGGCGATTAGATGATATGCCCTTGATCTAAAAATACTTTATTTAGCGTTTGAATAAAAAATGTGTAGAGAAGTGTGTGGGTAGATTTTAAAAAATATATTTTTTTATTATGAAGCGGCAGAAGGAAATGCTTGTTTTTGCTTTAGGCTGCAACCAAAGATTATTTTCATTACTAATTAACTTTCTGGTTGTATTCCCAATTACCAGATTAATTGTTTTGTCTTTAACTTATCAAATATAAAGGGAACAAAATGCAGATTAGCATTTACGTGACCACGAAGCAATCTGAAAAATGGTTCAAAACCCAAAGATATTACATTTGTATTCAATGTATTACAAAAAGAACAGCACATTTTCACATTTGAGCAGCTGGGGCCAGAGAATGCCTGTGATTTCATGACATGATATAAACAATTACCAGAATAGTTGTTCATACATTTTTTGTTAATTTACAGTTCATTGTATCTCTAAACTAGCTATCGGTGAATAGGGCAGCTCCTGTCAATGACACCTGGAAGGAAGCTCAGGTGGATTTTTTGTATGATACCTTTCAGCCATTTAGGCCATATGAAGTACTTTACATACAGCATAAAATGCGTTATAGCCAGATATAAAAGAAGTACAAGGCTTTGTTGCAAAGATACAAATAAGATTCAGAAAGACTAAAATAAAACTGAGGATGAAAAATAAGTCAACAAGATAAAGAGTTTTTCTTTTGAGAGTTTGTTCCCGACATCTCGTGACTAAAAACAGAATGCTGCTTCTCCGTGTTCAGTTTGGATTCTACGCATGATCTGAGAAGGCTGGAGCAGCAGATTAGAAATGTATTTTGGCCCCAAACCATTCAGTGCTTTATACTGTATAAAAAGAGTAGTATATTAAAATACATAGTTTGACAAAGGAGTAGCTGGTGCAACAATGTGTATATGGAGTGATGTGATCCAGCCTCCTGAGGACTGGAGCTTTCTGATCGGCTTTTTTGAAAAGACCTTGTTAGTGAGGCCTATTGAAGATAAATGCGTGGGCAAGTTTTCCGAGGTCCTGTTGAGATATCTGCCCTTTAATTTAGTTACATTCCACAGTAGGCGGATTTTTGTATTCATCTTAATGTGGCAAATAAAAGATAAGGTCATCACAAGATGAACATGTTGTTATTACTAACCCAATGCTGAGGGAAAGTCAGGTGAAGTTTCGTAGTTCAGGAAAAACATTTATGGAGCTTCACAGCCAGACAGCTTTACTGAAGGAGATTCTTTTTATATAAAACACAGAAAACAGCTGAAAGAAAAAAACAAAAAATAAATAAAATAACTCCATACAGCGTGTTAGCACGCACCCTGTCGGTACCCAGAGCTTGACCTTGCAGGGAGGGTGTAAATAACATCTTTTCAAATCAATTTGGATTATGCCGGACCAGCTGAATGGAACCATTTTTGGTTTTTTAGGTTGTCTTTTTTTTCTCCATCCACTTCGATTGTTCAGGAGAATGCTGCAACGTTGTTCGGCTGTTTGTTTGTGGTTTTAAATATTAGAGAATAGAGCTGAAAAATGGATTCTTATCAATCTAAGGCATTATTTAAATTTTATCTCCTCTCATTCGTGGATGAAATAATGTCACATCTAATCACTGATTTATCGCCTTGAAATACCTTCAACAGTAACAAAAATTGCAACACTGTGTTTACTGTGAGTCTCTTGTGCGTGTGAAAACAGGCAAACCCTGTAAAAGAAAGGTGGTCACTCACAGTAATGATACAAACTGCGACGAAAGGAGGTAATTACAGAATGTCAGTGACATTTCGAATGGCTATTGTGGAAAAAATTGCCGACCCCAAATGGTATAAAATAGGGTTTGATAGAATGTAAATCGTCGAGGTGACAGCAAGTCACTAGAAGTTGCGAAATATGCACCAGAACACCCTGAGGGTTGACTTAGGGGGCTGCAATAAACAATAACGAAACATAAAGCTAATTCACTTTAAACTCCATCAAGCCTTTTCCCCTGACGCCGGTAACGCTGCACAACAGCGCCTGCATTAGATAGGCTTCCTTGCATGTCAATAGTCAGCCATCTGCTCTGGCTGCTGTAGCGGACAAGGGCCCAGCAGAGAATTTCACCCATAGGAGGCCTTATTTGGATGAGCACTGAACAGACAAGATGGTCAGAGGCTCAGCGATGGTCAAATCATCTTTGCGCCCAGTCACCTGTGAGGCAATCCCTCAGCTTTATACAGAAGATGATGTATTGCTGTCTTTTCAGCTCTGACCTGGCGTTGACCTGGATATGACCCGGCTTTTTTCTGCAGAGAGAAGCATCAGAGGCAATCTGTGGAGCTTCAGGAGAGACCGCAATATGCTGCCGGCACTTCTCCTGTAAATATAGAGCCAAAACAATTAGGGATTTGTTCTGTTCTGTTTATGGTAATTTTCTGAGACAATCAGACACAAATCCATCACACGCGGCTAGAATTCCACCTACAATACCAACGCAGAAAACCGCACTGACTCTTTACTACTTTCCCTCCATCATTTGTACACACCCACATTGATCCACCCACACAGACACACACACACACACACACATACGCTCAAAGCCCAGTGCAGTGTGCAAGTTGAGTAGAATAGAAATAGTTCAGGTTGAAAATGGGCTACCGTGCAATCAGTGGAAATGCAGGGGTAGATTCAATTAAATTTCTCTCTACAGAGGAAATGCCATACACACAGTATAACCGTCTCTGTTCAGATTCCATTATGTTGTCACCAACCATGAATCACAATGAAAACCGCCTCACAACAGCTTCGATTTCCCTGAAATGTAAATTATTTTTCTAACCTCGGGCTATGTTTTAATTATGTAAGCACTTGCTTTTGAATTATCTGCCCACTGAGGGATCATTTTATTTTAAGATGGAGAAATTGAAATACATTTTCCAATATATTTAACATTTTTTAGGAATTTCAAATGAGTTTTGCAATCATGCAGTTCATGACTTAAAAGTTTCCTTATTGCAATTTACATATGGAAAATTCCCAGTAAAGTGATCATCAACTGCATGTCCACAGGCGCAGTATTTCCGACTCCGGAGTGCATGCCCGGTGCTTTCACTGACACCATACTGTCGCCGGTTCTGACTGAAGGTGTTTGTGTCTGAAGATGCACTGTTAAGTGAAGAGAGGATATGAGAAAAATATTTCAAACACAGAGTGAAAAGTCCCTGAGGACCATCAGTCAGACGACTGCAACACTTAGGAACTAAAATAGAGCCAGGCAGAGTGCATAATTAGGCATTTTAAGTGCTTTACATAATACAGTCAGTCATAATGAAGGCCCTGTGGGATCCAGAGGCTGGGCGGCTATTGTCACTTTGCCGCAAGAGCAGCATTCAAAAGAAGGCTGGAGAAAGAGATGGAAGGATAAGGGGGAGATAGAGTGGTGGGAAAGAATATATATTTACAAAACATGAAATTAAAATATTGAAATGGGGTTGACTTAATTAACATACAGGTTCATTACCCAGTCAAAAAGGATGGAGCCAAAATCAATTATTTACATTTTTAACTTTCTCCCCAGAGTGCACAGACACATCAAGACAAACATGATCAATAGAAAATGTGATTTTGCAAGCATGCAGCAACTCTGTGCCGTCAACCAATCTCCTTTCTTTGTTTCTCTCTCTTCCCTCCCTCTCTCTCTCTGTCACACTTTGATGAGTGAACCACTTGATGTTGACAGCAGATTGATACAGGCTCTTAATGAATGATGTTTTATTAATGGTCCCATAATCAGATTACCTGCAGGCGGACAGTCTCCATCCATCTTTTCTGCTCGGTGGTCTAACAACGAAGGAAGAATAACACATCTGGAAGAACGGAGACGCTTGTCTGGTTCAAACTCGATGTTAATCAGCTACAACAGCTACGCTTGTACGTACAGTAGACTGGATGCAGGAGACAAGCAGGTAATGCATGTCTGAAATAATTATGAGCAGGAGTGCTGTTGTTACTGGATGATAAACAGATGAACAAGCAAAGCCGTGGGGCTTCTGTCCATCCACCCAACACTTGGGCACCCCAGTGGCTCAGAGGGTAGAGCCAGCGTCTTGTACAGTTGGAAGGTTACTGGTTCGATTCCCCTGGTCTGCATGTCGAGGTGTCCTTGGGCATAATACTGAACCCCAAATTGCTCCTGATGTGCTGGTAGGCACCTTGCATGGCGGCCACCGCCATCAGTGTGTGAATGTATATATGAATTACTGTAAGTCGCTTTGGACAAAAGCGTCTGCTTAATGCACTAAAATGTTGACATAAAATTTAAATGTAAAAACGGTTTGGCTTGCCTTGGCATGAATTGGGCCACATATGTATGAAGGTGCCATACCAGCACGGGATGGCAGTTGTCAGGAACAATGAACGATGGTTTATTTGTTGCACTTTCACCCAAGCTACCAGGGTTAGTGACCAAAGTTAATTTCCTATGAGAGGCAATAAGACAGATGTGACTGTTGTGGAGGTAGTTATTGGAAGTGGAACCATTATCTTTTCCTAAACCTAACCATGCTATATCGGCTCTTTGGTTTTGAAAATGTAACCGGATGTAGCATGTTTGTTATCGGTGACTAGACCAAAGAAGAGACCACCTTGTCTTTTCTTACAGGTGAGGCCAAACGCCAGCGGGTCTACTGAACAGTTTGGGCGCGATGCATGTTGCTCCCTGTGTACCTCTCTTTGTCAAAAGTATTTGTGCTATATCGTCTTCCAAAAACAAAAGGTTCGGGATTTTTATCATCCACCATTCTGTTTTTCACAACGGCATGTGAGCAGCATGAGGAAGAAGGCCTGCTGTTAATCAAAAACAATCCACACCAACATGTCAGTAGATGGGAGGGATGGAATGAGGGGAGATTGTCCACAAGTTAATCAATCATTCTCTCAGACAGATAAAAAAAACCAAAAAAAAAAAAAAACCTCCCAAACCACTTTGGCAGCCATTGAGATACCTGGCCCACCCATGTGCAGTTTTCTCAAAATGGCCATGCTGCAATCTGTATTTAATTTGTGCAACAACTCAGCCTCTGCTCCCACACCACCACCAGGCAGCTGTCACCACTTGCAACAACAATATCAAAATAGTCTCTAAACGTAAAGTGACTGATTGTCTCGATGGGTTCTGATGGACCTCGCTTCATTTCATCACGCCGTGTTGTATGAAGGACCGTCTGTTTACCCACTTCACCACAGAGAAGAGGACCCTCCACACTGGAGATATTTAATACATTTAATATACTTTCTGGTCTTGTCTCATTAAATCGTTCAGATAATGTGACTTGTTGCCCCTGCACACTCAAGGTAAATGGCCGGACAGTTTATGGCTACAGTTATGAATAGAAAGAGGAATGCGATTTGATAGGGGGAGGAGTTGCCTACAGGTACAAACGTTGACAACCAAGGTGGAATTTGATTACCTGGCCGAGCCCATAAGGAGAAATCCGGGAGAAGAGAACAGCCCGCTTGCTTAATTTCATTAAACTTTGTTCTCACCCACAAGAGAAGTGGTACCTGGAAGTGAGCTTACGAGAGTATGAAAAATGAGCGACACAGTGTTCACTAAGTTCTCTCCTCCAGCAGTTTTCAGTTAGCAGCCAGGGCGAGAAAGTGTACATCAGATGTGAACTTTTTAAGTGTGATTTATGGAGCTCCTATGATTGAGGTGTCAGGATTTATGACCGAACCCGCTGACAGCAATTACTCCCCAAACACTAATGCAACTGAAAACTCCCCTTTGATAGATCTGGTTATTAATGCAAGTACACAGGTACGGAGCCACTAAGGGCTCCCCGGAAAGGTTAGATTTATCATGGTGACATTTTACTTGTATTATGCACCCACATTCTCCGAGTGTGGCCAAGGGGACCGGTGGAGGAGGTGCGCAGTGATACCCTCCAACAGTACACCAACCACAAAAAATAATTAAGTAACAGAAAATGCTTGCACCCCTAACCCAGACGTATAGATTTGCTGCGGGGGCGGCTCCGAAAATAATTTCATCATCACTTTTACAGAAAATAAAAGATCTAATGAAGAGGAAACTGTCATTAATGAAGGTTTTTTTTTTTTCAAAGATGTCTTCAGCTGTCTCTAAAAAGGAAAAATATATAAACAAAGGTGTACTGAGAAAAAAGGTTGTTTGTCAAAAGACTGGAGAAAAAAGACCAAATGTTCTCATTTAGTCATTCTGAAGTGCTGCCAGAAACAAGTCTGGATGAAATAATCATTTTTTGTAATATATTTTAATGCTGTTTGAAATTAAATCACACCAGTTTCCACCCCAGGACATCAGAGTGCTGTCATGTACTTTCTTGTCACATTATTTATACGCAGCGGAAAACACGCTTGCACCACCGAGGTTTGTGTGTGCGTGTTTTTTGTTTCTCTGTGCGCTTAATATCCAATTTTGTGTGTCTGCAAGTTTGGGCTTCACGCTCTCCGCAACCAGACAGGAGCTGTACAACAACAATTTTAAGGAAACATTAGTGGCAAGTTCAAAGAAACTATTTATGTTTCCGGCAGGACAAGAAAAAGACTGACATGAAATAAAAAGCGCATAAAATAGCAAGTCATCAGAAGTCTGCTCAGAGGGCGTCAGATTACTTGATAGTGCCTACAAAGAAAGCAATTCCTTTTAGATTTAGTACAAAACCGTTTGCAGAGAAAGCCGGTACAAAGACCCCCGCCTCACTTTTCAGTAACCTTAAGGGCTGCATGTTTGAGCCCACGTGGTGAGCCGCGGCCAGTGGGAAGTGCAGCTCTCGTTTCCCGCTTTTCCTGCTGCATCCAACACCTTAGGGTTGATGTTTTAATAGAGTGTGGGTGGCAGACTCCCGGGTGCTTCTGCATGATAATCTGGACTCTCCTGAGCTCTGCGTGGCCTTGTGTGTTGACTGCTAATGCAAGCCAAGGAAAAATGCAGCTGAATCTTGAACTCTACCTAACATTCATTTGACTCTTTCACTGAGCTGACTTAAAGATGTGGCACGTGTTTCAGAAGCTGTTATGTTATTTTTGAGTAAAGGCACACAACCTGTCTTTGTCAAGCATTACATCTTCTGGTGACTGGAGATTTTTTTTCTACCTTATTCCACGTTCAAAAATACCTAGAATTTTAATATTATGTATAAACACCAGTGGCAGACTCAGGATATTTGAGGGGCAGGAATGGCCCCTTAGGGGTCACTATCATTTATCATGTTTTGTCCACTGTCAAGGTCCCCTAGAGGACATTTTATCAGGTTTTGTCCACTGGAAAGGTCCCCTAGAGGACATTTTATCAGGTTTTGTCCACTGGAAAGGTCCCCTAGAGGACATTTTATCAGGCTTTGTCCACTGGAAATATTCCCTCGAGGTCACTTTATCATGTTTTGTTCATTACAAAGGTTCCCTCAAGGTCACTTTATCATGTTTGGTCCACTGGAAAGGTTCCCTTGAGGTCACTTAATCATGTTTGGGCCACTGGAAAGGTTCCCTAGAGGGCATTTTATCATGATTTGTCAATTGGAAAGACACCCTAGAGAGCATTTCACCACATTCTGTCCACTGGAAGGGCATCTTGGTGATCAACACACTAATATAGTTCTGATTTACTACAGTGTTTGCTCAGGACAATTCATAGGGGAATAAAGAAAATCAGTAGGGATGATACTTAAACCAGCAGGGGAACAAACAAAGCTCAATAAGGAAACTCTCCATCTTTTTACTTTCCCAGATGTCTTAACTGTCCACAGATGATCTGCAGAGACAGTTGCAGAGCCCACGGGGAGCTCAGCATGTGAACGTGTGAGGAAGTGAATATTCTCCAGGGACTGATCATCCTCATTCCCCACAGGACAGGGCAATGTATACAAAGAGAATCACACACACACACACACACACACGCGCAGATACACACAACAACGCATGAAAAATGCAAGTGGTGCATTTGCAATTGTGTCACGTCTGAGAGAAGGACAGAAAAATGTGAGAATGTTACAGTTAAAGTCACCATCCCCCCAAAGTTGTCACTCCTCTGTGTAAGCATTTATGCAGTTAAGGCAGAGAGAAAGAAACACTTGGGAAAGGATCAGGCAGGCACAGGAAAAGAAGGCCGGGGGGGGGGGGGCGGTGCAGGTGAGAGCCGAAGCATACAATAAAGATCATAGATGCAAGATGAATTATATTATATTATATTATAAGGCTGCAAGGCTACAGCACACCCCCCCCCTTCAGCGCTCTCCCTCTCCACTTTAACACTTTATTGACTGTTTGGCAGGAAACAGCTTGAGCTAAAGAAGCGTTTGACCCTGAGAGCACATTTTCATTATTTAAAGGTGTTTGTTTGGCAGTGTCATCTTTTCTGAAAAAAGAATGAGGGAAGAAGAACGTGGCTGCTGTATCTGAGGGAGAGAGACCTTCTGGGTGCATTCTGCCTGGTAGCCACTACAAGTAATTGTGCTGTAGACTGTCATCAGCAGAATTAAGTGACGGTTTTGGAAATGCTCCACTCTCCCTGCTCAACTGGGAACATCAACATCTCTCTGCTCTCCCTTTGGTAAAAGCTGTTCTGATGTTGGGTACATCGTGAAGGGCGCTGCGTTGCTCAAACCATTCCACATTGTGATTAAATGGGGCGGGCGCGCTTAATATTCTGTTCATTTCTCTTAAACCCTCCTCTCATTTCCTCATTATGAAGAAATCAACAGCGAGGTTAGCTAAGTTCAATCTAGCCTTTTTAATTACTCCGGAGAATTAGAGACTGTTCATTTAGGTAGAGAACATGATTGTGTGAGACAGTTTCACTTTCTGTATCTGTTTTTTTTTTTTTTTTCACATTTTCTGGTTATTTTCTACATGACATCACATTCTTTTTGCTCGAATTGTTTATGCCTTTTGGACAATCATCTCTAACAACTAGAGAGGATTTTGCAACCAAGGTCCAATTTATTTCTCTCTCCATAAATAATACTCCAGATCATTTACAGCAAGTAACACTGAGATAGCCGCAGTTCCCTGAAGCTGAAAATCTGCCAAAATAAAGAACAGTATCAACCCCTTTCAGTTACCATAATCTTAGAAAATTGTAATTCTGATTGGCCGAAATGTGGGCATGCATCATTGTTATATTACAGATCTAAGGCACGCTTTATGTTTCGATACTGGAAGTCAAGGTCATGCCATGATGGCAATGAATGGAACTTGTGGATCAAATTCTGATAGATATTCAACACAAATTTGCACGGCGTGCATATCTTTTATTTCAAGTTATCTGGGTATTCATATGTATTTATTCTGGTTGTTTAACTGACTACGAGGAACTTTTATGTGATCCATCCTGCGGTCTCTCTGTCACCCTTCCAAAACAAATGCACGCACTCGTAAAGATTGTTACGACCGATTGTACCGCTTTTGTCCGCAGGAAGCTAGAATCAACAGAAACTGAATGTTCCTCATAGTCACTTTTAACCCCCCTCACCTGCCTTAACCAGCTGTTTATCAAAGTAACCATGACAATGAAGGTCAGATAACCTTAATGAAGTAGTCACTTTGACCCAAACCTTGATGTTTCCCTATCTTTACCTTGAATCCTATTTTAAAGCTTTTTTTTAACCCAAATAGTGATCTCTATCCATCATGTTGAGCCTAGTTTGAACCAAACCTTCACATCACAGCATTGTTGTATTAAAACAATAATTTTGGGACACAAAAGGCAGGACATCAGTTTGGCAACTGCACCTCAGATTTCTACATAGTTAAATTGTTTCATAATCTGACTGTTTTAAGAGTGTTTATTGTTAATATTTTTGACTTTGTTGTGCTGTAGATCCCCAGTCTGCACAGGGTGTTTTATTTAGAAAATTGACTTGATGATAAATGCTGTCTGGCTCGCTCTGCTCTAAGCCGATTCATGTGGCTACAGTCCACTTCTTTGAAACTGCTGTGAAACACGAGCATTGTCTGGAACAGTGATGATTAACTCCTGCGACTGTATCGTGGCCTTAATGCAGTTGAGATGGGCCCAGAATACAAATCAATAATGCCAAAATCGGTTGGATTTTTCAGCATTATCAGTGGCTGTTTTGAATTTTTCGCTACAACGCCCTCCGGCAAGGAGTTGGTTGGCTAATTTGTCAGCAGGACTACACAAAATCTACAGAATGGATATCCACAAAACGTGGATGGAGGACGGTTCCGACCCAGAATAGACCACATTACTTTTGGTGTGGATCCAGATAAAAGAACGGATACATTAATTTCTCACTAAATTGTGAGATGAGGCGTCTACATTGTTGGTCATTTCTAAGGGTGTAATGCAGAGATCTGGATGAAGAAAATCAGGCGTATTTAGATTTGATGATATTTCATTATGTCTAATCAGTTCAGGGTGGTTTAATGCCATTCTAGTGGAGAGGACCTTGTTGACAAACTTCAATGAACAGTTGAACTAGTTCAAATCAATCTCCTCCTCAACTGTCTTCTTCAGTGAATATCTGAATGATCCAAGAATGATCAGCCCACTGTAAGTTATGACGATCATCAAGTTAACTTACATATCACTAAATGTCATTCCTTTAAAATCCCAGCAATTCAGGGAAATATTTTTAAAGTCTATTAATAAAAGGAGCCTAAGAATGGATGTCAAATGACGTCTGGTTTATAGACCTTCTTGCAAGGTTTAGCGGCAAATGAAAAGAAACCAATTCAAATGTGTAAAAGAATGTAGATGAATGAGAATGTTAATTTATCTTCTTTTCACCGTTAAATGTTATTACAAAAAGAGTTTTCAATTCGTACCGAGAAGTCTTGAGGTCAAACACTAGTCTCTTTTCCTCATTCAGCTGCTCTGCTTCTGTCTCAGCAGTGGTGAAGACACACAGAAAATCAAGGCCTAATCATTGTAGCAAGTACTCCAGCAGTCTCACACCGATATGGTATCTTGGGACAGATTCGTCTTTCCTCTGATTCCTGCAAGCGTCGAACTCAGCGTGTTTTTTCCACAGATCTTTTCGACTGCTAGCGCACTTCCCCTGCTGTTGACTCTCCTCGGTCCTCCTTTTTTCTGCTCTGTTACCCCAACTGTGATGATTTAACTCTCCACAGGTGTAGTAGAGTGAACAGAGGACTGACCACAGAGAGACAGAGGAATAGAGAGGAATGTGCGATGTTGGCTTACACCACCTCTCAAATTAGACTCACTGTTGATCCACACATGGGCTCGTTTAAGGAATCAGTGGTCACATATTTGAGAATTTAACGCTTCACTTTTGGATTTGATAAGAAACCTTACAGTGATAACAGTGGTTACAAGTATGCAGTTTACTCCGTGTGTGTGTTTTCATTGTTTGTGGGAGTTCTTTCAGCATTCACTGCAGCGAGTAATTACGTTTTTACAGATGTTCATTTCAACAGGATGAAATTACGAGGCGTATTTAGATTTGTTTGCCTACTTTAAATCAAACAGTATAAACGAAATAATATAAGAAGAGTTTATGGAAATTGTACTGAATTGTATGGTTTAGTTTTATTTATAGAAATAGTCTTTTTATCTGATGCTACAAAGGAGTTGCTCCGGATCAGGAGCTAGCTAAAGTTTTTTGCTTTAACATATTATCATGAGGTAAATGTTAATTTCACAATATGATGGCTATAGAATAATGATTATGATAATGGAGCCTGGCACCACTTCTATCTGCTTTCACAACTCCATTGTAAACTAAATAAATTAATAAACTAATGCTTTATCCTGGGTTGCTGGTAGCCACTGCTATGAGGGAATATAATTGCATACCTTAATTTTTTTAAGTTGTATACATTTAGGGGTGAAAGCTATTTATGAGAACATTTTTGTTTTCAAACAGTGATGGTGACAAGTCCCTAATATAAATGACACCTCTGCAAACAGCATCAAAATACAAACTGCGGCTCCGCACTTCCACAGAGCTGTAATCAGTGTTACAGTCTGTAACAGACGGACTACAAAAACAGGAACATAACCTGTTTTGATTATTCACAAGGAGAAAGATCATAGAAGAATACATAACCTGGAGATTCATTAAGGTAGTTGTTTATGTCAAGATATGAAACTCCACCTTTACATTTTATCATTTCAGTATTTTAAGATTTTATTCAAACGTTAGAGGATGAAGAAGTACCGGGGGGAATACAAAAAACTGTGACGGTTGAGACTGAGAAACTTCGACGTGCTCTTTCTCAGCTTGTATCTGCATTTTGAAGTCGATTTAGCCATGATTTCGTTCACCTCACTTTCTAAGTCTGCCTCAATTTATGCCGGAGCTGAACAAGTAACAGTTGAAAAAATTCAATTTAAAAATTACATAAACAGCTACTCCCTGCTTGTCTTTAACTAATGCACATTTTCCACTCAATTTCCATTTTAAAGAGATTAATCAAAGCCAAACAAACAACAAATAAACCGGCCTCAATTCCACTGTGTTTTGACAACATGGCTACATAAGACTCTTTCTGTACTATTTAATTAGGCAAATGTCTGAGAAATCAATTGTTGTATCCTCCAACCAACAGAAAGTGTGAGCTGAATACACACAACGCTTACACATGCCCAGATATTAAAGTTTCAGAGTTCTGTGAATTAATGTTTAATCCTGGAAGTGTTAGGCAGGGAGAGCAATATGTTCCTTGTCCCCCCTTAGGCGAGTTGGCAGCCATGGAGCTCAGTGTAGCTTGAGTCAGGGCCTGTTTACTAGAGGGAGAAGAGGGGGAGGGAGTGGGAGAAATCACAACAGCACAAATGTCAATGGTCTTCCACAATTATTTTGTAAACCTCGAAGGCAGATTACAGACGGGGGAGAGCTGCTCCCGAAAAATGTGAGGAGCACGGTTGCCTTTGGGTTCACATACTTACCTACCTGTACACCTATATGAGGAAGATCCATCCCAAATGTGCTACTTGGACAAACACTCGAGCTTCCTCTGAGACTAAGAAAGAGCGAAGTTGGGTGTGTATCCATGTATCCATAATACAGGGGGTCGGTCTCCCCCATTGTGAGGCTAGTATGCTCCGTTAGACTCGGCGAGGCTGATTGAAGCTGACGTGCACAGACACAGATTAACTGTAAGAGTCTGACAGAGATTGATGTCGACCACGGTAAATTAGCAGAGACAGGTAGGGTGGACGAACACAAGGCGGGGCCCCGAGAAGTTAAACAGAGTCAAGATTCTCAAACTTCATTTTCGATTCCTTCATGTTTTATTGATGTCTCGTCATTTCTCTCCACTTTGATATTACAAAACGCTGCACAGAAAAACAAGACAGCCTACAGAGTTGTCAGGAAACCGGGCTGTACATTTCAAACATAGCAGTAAATGTGAACCGGACACTTCGACTCTGTTTCCGAGAAATGATGACAACAGCTACTGCATCAACATAATGAGAAAATAGTAATGTATCTGGTCAAGTCACAAATATTTCTGTTGCATGCCAGCACCATGCCACTGTGTTTAAGACACAGTGGACGGAGTTTGGACTAGAATTAATGGGGGCTTTTGGATTTACCCATGGTAGTGACCCGGAAGGTTTAGCTCGTTGGGAAATATTGATAATAACCTGCTTCTAAAACTATCTATCTGAAACGGCTCTGTGGAGTACTCACAGCAAACGTTTTTCAGCGTTATGTGTAGTGTGTATTCTTGAGGTCTAACAAATGTTACAAGTGTATTTCCTTCCTCGCAAAACATCTATAAAACTGATGAAATCGATCTGTGTTGATCTGATCAATTTTGGCTACGTTGCGGTTTCTGTCTTCAGAGGAGTTCCACAGCACGACATGAGGACTCCCCAACGAACTGTTTACTGAGATTCATGCCTCACTCCTCTTTTAATCATGTCACCCCAAAAAACAATATTGTGAATTATGACATTAAAATATAAATATAACACTATCATAGTTTACTGACAGTTTATTTTGAATTACCATCAATGTCTCCTGTGTCCTGAAGATATCTTTTGCAGTGGGAATTAACACGTAATCGATTTTTGAGGTCTTTGTGAGGTGTTTTTATGTCTCTCTGTGGACAGATTTTTGTCAGTGCAATATTGTCACAACCGTATAAAGATACAGTCACAAGCTAATGCAGGTGTACAACTGAGATCAAAATGAAAGCTAAGTTCGTAGATGGGCGTGGACCGAGCACGGGGGCTGGAACTAGGGAGACAGGACATAAGAAAGGCATCACTGCCCCCTCCTACTTTACACCCCATGCTCTCATTCATTTTAAGTTGGGGATCACTGTGTCCCTTTACCAAATCACTACTGTCCACTGTAGCTGGTGTTGTGGACAGATGATCTCACCCCAATAGCATAAGAATGGTACATTTTCAGTCAGGAAACTTTACAGACGTGTAGCTGCAATCAGAATGGCCGAGATCAAAGATGGGCGTGGCCTCATGTTACAATGTGGTTATCGCTGTCGTGGGATGGGCGTCACGGCTGGTGGGATCCCATCGCAAAATGGTCTCTAGTTAGGTTTACTCATCACGAGTAGCTGACTATTCACTCACTCTCTTGTAAACAGTTAAGTTATGTTGGCTGTGGATTTTAGAGGGAGCATTTTACCATTTGAGTAAACAGCCCTGATGATTTCACTTTAGCTAGGGCTCTCTAGTTATATTAACAGAAAGCCTGTGTCACAACTTTAAGTGTACGGTCCGAAACAAGCGAGCAAACAGAAGGATGTGATGTAAGAGCCAGTGTTATGCACTTTGACCCAGGCAAGGGACTAAAAGTCAGGATGTCGCTTCAGTTTTCAAAGTTATCCTCTGGTGGCCTCCTTACAACTTGAATGCAGCAGAGTACTGCAACTTAGCGCTCCTGCCACTGAGTATAATCATGCTGAAATAACCGCCCCTTGAAAATGTGTTTGGCAAAACAAATTAGCAGCATATAAACATAACTTCAAGGAGACATTGGAAGAGCTGTCGAACGGTGTGTACATTCATGACGCGTGAATTAAATGTGAAGCAGATATTACACACGATGAACTGTCCTTGGTTTGGAAAAAAGAAAAAAAAAACGAGCAGACATGGAGAGCGCCGCAGCCAAACTGAATCAGCGAGCAAAATGCAGGCAAAGACTCGATACTGTTGTGATGTCAAATCAAACGTTTTATCCCCGAGGCTGCAGAGATTTGGAAGATGGTGGCACGACATGGAAAAACTGATTCGCCTCCACTTGCCTTGTTGGTAGCTCGAGATTAAAGACCCAAAAAAATAGGAGCCACTGTGGGCACTCCTTGCGTGTGGGCCCATTTGTGTATGTATTGATTCATTTCAGCATGCATGAGGTGCAAATATGTGTATACGGGTCCCACAGAATTGCTTTCACCTGGTCTTTGTACTCCATAACCCATCTTTGTGACAGATACTTTCAACCCCTCACATAGCTGTGTGTTTATCTGGTGCAGTCACTGTGCACAGCTCCTCACCTGCTAACACCTTTCTCTTGAGCCGGCGCTGGCAATGTGTGTGCTCCCTCTGCCTCAAAACACCCCTCTGTTCAGCTAGAGTGCTCTTTGTATAAAAGACACCCCCCTGTGTCCCTGGAATGGTTCTTATTTGCAGTCCATCTCTATTCTGTTTGCCACTCTTTATTTATTTATTTATTTTCACCCCCCTGATTCTCATTGTCTCACTGCAGCCAATTCTGGCCCCTCCAAACACAACATGAAAGACATTTTGAATTGAAATGACATGATTGTTTTCCATTGAAATGCAATCAAGCTTTCAATGAGTTCTTGTTCCCTCTCTCATTGCCACCCCCTCTCGCTTTGCCAATATCTGCATAGAAGGTTAAAAAAAAAAAAAAAGATTTAAAAGGATGTGGAAATATTTCTTAAGCTCCCGCTCCGTCTGACCCTCGACTGCTATTTAAAAGAAAAAAAAAACCCAATGCCTGATTCCTCCTGATACACGGAGATTTGGACTGAGAATTCTCTTGTTCAGATCAGTGCTTCACAAGCAATATTTAGAGCCTTAAGAGGATTATACCATTCCATTTTTTCCATCTGCATTGTAAAGCATTCAACATGCGGGCCACTCTACTAAATATAGCGCTTAAAGTCTGTTAACAGAGCTTTTTTTGTCCTGCCTCCCCCCACGATGAAATTAAGGATAACATTAGCGAGAGAAAAGTGTGTTCTTCTCCGTGGCGGCGTGAAGAATGGGCATGGAGATGTGATTTACAGACATGGCTGTCAGATTACCGGCTCCAGCTGTGGCTGAAGGGGAGGCCGTGCGCTCGCTATGTTTCCTCTTGTCCCTCGTTCCAGCACGGCGCAGTGTGGGGGTTGCGCTTTGTCATGCAGCAGGGTGGAGAGGGTCAGCGCGCCGGGCTGCTTCCCTCTCCCCTCACGGCCGAGGGAGCTACACCACAGTCCAAGAACCCATTTTGTCTCCTGCCTCCTTCTTCTTGTTCTACCCCTCCCCCCCGTCCGCCCATCGCAGCTCAATTAATCTAGGATGCCTAAGTGACCCTGAGAGAAGCCACTGTGCATGACTTAAATTACTCCCCGCGCTACAAATTACAGCCATTGAAGACACTTACACTTTTTTCGTTCTCAAGCCACCTCTCACTCTCTTTGACTCTCTCTCTCTCTTTGCTGCTTGTCCTCTGTCCTCCCGAGTTGGCCGCCGCACGTCTCCGCGGCTCACGTGATTTAATAAGATTCCTGCTTGTCATGTTCTTTACTGCTTTTGTCAAAGTTTGTTGTTGTCATTTTAACTGGAGCTATAAATTAAATGCAGGGCGAGCTGCCATTCACACACACACACACTTGCATTAGCTCCCACACACACGCACATTACACTTCCACACACCCCTGCATATTCAAGTAATGAGCAGCGTAATTGTAAACGGTAAAGTGTTTACTGGCTCTCGGCGAATGTAACTGTTGCCTCGTGTGAGAAAAACAATGTTATCTTAAGACCTTGACGAGCACGAGAGATGATACTTGGCAGTCGGTGTCAGCACTGAGATGCTGGATGTTAAATTCTCTGGGTTAACTTTCAAACTATTGTTCAAAACAGTGAGTGTCACCGTGCCATGCATGCTGGTGAAACTACCGTTGTGTCTGGCCCGAGCAGTCAGAGTTCAGCTCTCCAGTCTGCTCCCCCAGAGGGCCTGAGGAGTCCTGACCCTGCAAAGACTCTCAGCAGCCGAGCATTTCCAGCTGGACCTGCTTCAACTCACCAGCTACGTCGTCTCAGGAACAACCCTCCAGGGTGTGCAGAGGACCTTGGCATGGCAATAGACATGGCTGATTTATCGCAGAGCACCGCTGTAGGACAAAGTAGACGCAATGTTCAAATTAAAGATGTCACCATCCAAGCGTTAACTCGGAATTAACAAATGAGGAAGCTTATGGAACCTTGCATTTATCTCTCAAATCTACTCGTTTGGAAATTTCAAGAGATGGCACTGAAAAATTAATGAGGTGTTTTATTATTTTCCAGCTTCAGCTGGTCCAACTCTAGAGTTAATAAAAGTGTCAATATTAAAATCCCCTCTCATGCAGGAGAGGATTTATGTCACTGTTTAGTGCATGGTTATTTTCCATGTGTTATGTCTCTAGTTTTTATACAGCAATATAACAATGCAGGCCAGATATGGAGATGTCTGTGAAGCAGTCATTGTGTCAATGTAATAATGGTGCATTTGAGTTATGTGTCTGGGGAACACAGGATGGCGGCCCCCCCATTACCTACACTCCCCACCATCTGTGCCACATTTCACTCTGGTGATTCTGTAGCGCCTTCTCTCTCTCTCTCTCTCTCTCTCTCTCTTTCTGATTGTGTCCTCCTATATCTCGCTTCCTCTTTGTCTCTCATGCTCACACACATGTTGATTCATTCTGCATGATGGATTCAGTCGACATCAAAAGTATTTATAGAGCACGACTGGGATTATATTAAACTGCCTCCAGCTAAAGCACGCGTTCAGAACTTGTCTAGATTATTCTTAAATAAGGAAAAATTGATCCGTGCAATGTCAATAGGTTCAAGCTACATTGTGTGTGTGGAGAAGAGCTTTGACGGATGCTTTTTTTTTTTCTCCTCAGACCGGGTCTGCATTGTTGTTAAATGGGTTCTGGTGTTTGCTCAAAAGACATAATGGAAAGAGTCACAGTTGATGGATGCTACTGTCGAAAATGAATACGAATGCGTTAAATCAGCAAGGATTATTTTTCTAGTCATTATTAATTCTAGATTTGCTTAGGCGAATAGATTTGTTTTTTGGATTGATGCCCAAGTACTGTGTCATGAAGCATTCATTATTCAAAAATGCAACTGAAACTAGGGCGCTCCTGTTGGAAACTGTGAGGGAAATAATGCTGAAAGGTTTTAGAAAGCCCTTTCATGTCCTGTTTATGTTAAAGGGGCTTTTTTCTGACTTCTAGAGTGCAATAACGGGTATTGTAGCAGCTAATTTAATTGCCATGGATGTCAGAGTATATTTCGAGTGTGTCCTGTCACGCCGCAAAAAAAGGTAAAACTTTGCAGTGTTTGCCATACTCAAAGATTCCTCTGGCAAGAAAATCAGTTATTTGCCTCGCATAACAACAGATGCTGTATATAAATTATGTACTGAAGTCATTAGAAAATTTTCCCTGAATGGCTAAAAAGCAATTTCATGACTTGGTGCATAAGTAGAGAGCTCTTTGGAGATTTTTTTTTATTATTATCGTGAGCGTGTTTTAACCCGTGCAAACACCTGATAAGTTTCAGAACAACAATTTGCATTAACTTTTTTGCATTTCACGCTCCCTCGGCCCAAGTCCCTCTGAAAAGGCTATGTCTTTGGTGTTTGTTGATCCTAACATGCTGTGCATTTCTGATCATGTTTCAAAGGTGGTGATTGAAGTCATGATTCTCTTCTTGACTGATGTCGTATAATTGGGCTCGGTGTCTGTTGTTAGTGTCTGATGAAAGATCTCCTCTCATCCACAGCTGGTCTGCTACCTTTGATGGCACTCGTTTTTAATCTTCGCGGAGCATCCCCAAAACTCATTTTAAAGTTAGGATTTACTGATGAGGCAAGACAAAGTTGTAAAAACGGTTGCTTGTGAAGGTTTTTTTTTTCCGTTTTCTCAGGGCAATCATTTCAGTGAAGTTTTAAATGGCAAATGATTCTGCAAGTAAGGTGAGACGCCCCGACTGCAATCCTCACTCTGAGAGTTAAATGGGGATTTGTGTGGAGCATGAATATCTGGAGAGGTCAAATTAGTCTAATATCCTCCGACAGCTGAAGATGCAGTTTCTTCATTAAGACAGCCAGCGTCAGCATTATTCTGGCTGCATGATGGGGACTAATAATTAATCTGAGGCCCACGAAAGAAACTGGCAGGTTACATCCTGTGTTGACCTTTCCTCATCCAGGTACCATACAGGCTTTAAATGGAAAAGTATAAAGAAACTTCAGGCATAATGAGTACAGGAGCATGGCTGTCCATCATGCCCGTCGATCACCAGTGTAATACAGGACACTCATCCGCTTTCTTACAGCTGATCTGCATATTTACAGTGATGTCGACGTGAGTTGAGCAGGAAAACGGTGGAGGCAACAATGCCATTTTTCGAATGCTTCCCACAAACACTCGTCGATGTCTGTTTCCCAAATTTGGAAAACAGATGAGCTAATCAGAGCTTTGTAGGTGGGTGAAGTTAGAGCCGGAAAAGGGGTTAGGGTTAAAATCCACGAAAAGTCAACTCTTGGCAAATTTCTCTTTGTTGATTCTTTCTTACAACATATCAAGTGCCCTGAGCCACCACGTCTGCGGCTTCTGCATCGACTAGAAAGGCTGTTATGAGAGCGGACGTAGCTCAGACAAATACGTTAAGACAAATGCATCAAACTAACCTATCCTCCCAAACACAAATCAAACATGAAGAAAATATCAGGCTGTACTATGCTGTTAGAAGACAGGGACGCGAACCCCTGTCTCCGGTTACAAAGTCATGCAGTTTCATTACCCATCAATCCACCTTGACTTCTTTCCTGTGGCATGTACAAATACGACTTCTTCCTGTATGTCTTCCAAATTATAGCCTACATATCTTCCTTTTTTTTTTGGGTCCTTCCATCCAACATACACTCACCGTATCTTGACTGATGTTTGTGAAAGATGACATGGAAAAATCATTTGTTTTTCATGGCAAAACATCACTTTGTTGTATTTCAAGCCATCTTTGGACTTATTCTAGCTGTAAGCACCACAGATTGGGGTATTGATGGACTCTTGTGTGAGGTGGTGCACTCACATTGTACAGGCATGTTCCAACAGCCCATAATGTTTCCCTCTTCCTCATGTTGACACAATAGAAGTGAGTCACAATAGAAACGGGTAAAATGAAAGGGGATATTGTAATGTGTGTGGAAGGGTTTTGAATATGCCGTACCTCTTTTGTTTGTGCATTTCGTTGGGTGAGCGAGCGTCCCTGAATCTGGAGGAGGTTTGTTTAGGCATTTGTTGCATCTGACGTCGCTGGCCGCGGTTGTCATCTTCTGGTTAAATGATGCGTGAAAGTGAATATCCATCTTCTGTGATCAAAAGCGCTGTGTGATGCCAGTACGATACATGCATTATAAACAACCCGGCTGCTGGTGAGAACGCCACACTGGGCTCTGAACCTCAGAGGGAAGGAACGCACCCTTTCAGGATTTTCTTTTATGTCCACGACTCGGACAACATATTTTGAAATCCCTGTTCCGCTCTGTGTTCTTTTTGTCCAATCCATCAACTTTGCCCCACAACAAACAAATGCCATTCCTCACAAAGAAGCCTGGAGAAATGGACTGTGTTTGCTACCCGAGGTCTCACTTTAAAGACCCGCGCATACAATTAAAGTGAGCCAGGAAGTGGAAAGTGGAAAATCTGAGAAACATTTGTTCACATTAGCACTTTGAGCGGAGAATAAATAGCCTGCTGCGTAAGGGTAGGGGAGCATTATGTGATGTAACAGGCTTATTTGTGAAAACACAAGCGGCGAAGCGATGGGGGAGAGTCGGAAGGAGGGGGTTGCAGCATTTAAGTGCACAGCGAGAAATCACTCAGCCTACCTGAGGAAAAGTCTTCAGGCGGCCAACTCAGGTGACTGGGGAGAAATACCATAGCCATTAAAGCCCTCTCAAAACCTGTGTGGATTTCATAAATTGAAACTGTCCAAGTCTGGAGAGTGAAAGAGCGAGAGGAGGGGAGGGAGGTGGGCATTTGGGAAGGGGGGGTGTACAGACAGGTGCCGAGTAAAAAAGGTGGGATGAAGAAAAGAGAGACGGACAGGGCGGCCGAGCAGAAGTGAGAGCAAAACGGAGGAACGTCCACTCCTGCTTCCTGTGATTAGAGTGCTATTATTTAAATGTCAGCGTCCGTCTGTCTTTGTGTCGCTCTATAAAAAACAGGAGCAAACTCATGTGAACACCGGACAACGTGTTACTGTCGTCTTTATTTCCATTAATTTGGAACAAAGGGAGAACTCTGAACCCCGAATGTTTAATCGCTTTTGCATTAATCTGTCCGTTTGAATACAACCTTACAGTGTTGAGAGAGAGAGAGAGAGAGAGAGGGAGTCGTTTCACTACCTCTGTTGATGCACACAGAACAAGGTTAATTACTTTTCTGACCTTCTCCGGAAGCTTAAAGAAATATTCCAATCATAGCCTGAATAGATAGCGCAACCAGAGATGCTGAGTCAATGGCCAAACAGTGAAAAATGAAACATTGCTGAATCTTTTAAAGTGTAATTTTTGTTTACCTCCACCATTACTTATCAAATGTTTCAATAAAACCGTCTGTGACACTCATTTAATGTCGCAGGGGAGGGAGTTCTCCGCCTGCAGCCGCTTGCTTACTTTGATAACACGTACGCAAAGCATCAAGCCTTTGTTTTTTTTTAACATTACATTTATTTAAAAAAAGACAAAAAAGAAAAACAGCCTTAATACAATTCTTTCAGATATCAGTCATCAGGCTGTACTTCATGAATATTGCATGGGCTACATTGTATGTTTCAGGTGTATGCTGAAAGTCTTTTCTTCATGCCTAACCCGGCAGAGTAGAAATCTTTCACAGTGTAACATTTTCTGATCAAAAGCTTAAAACATCACTGACAAACTCCACATTAAATCATTTTCTCAGCATGCGGTAAGAACATTTCACAGATAGAGCGTTATAAATATAAATGTTCACTTCAAGATAGGTATAGTTCTGGGAGTTGTACCATACAAAAGCATCTGAGAGTCACCCATTAAGCTGTGATGATTCTTAAAATTGATTTTGTAGTGGGCACCAAACAGGGAGTAGATTAAAGGGTCATTTATTGAACACGGTGAACTTAGTCAAGTGAAGAGCTCCAACTCGGGCAGGTGAGGGGAGCTGTGCAAAGTCCAATCCAAGACATGAATGCAGTCGTTTTTTTCCAGATCACAAACAGGCATGTAAGCCAAAATAAATGCTGTCCAGTCTGTGTTTCTTACCTTACATTACAAAGTAGTTAAAACCCTTATTTTTCTAAAGCTTATTTAGATTTACGCCAAGATGAGTTGCAATATTTAAAACCAAAGGCAATCAATGACAAACCCCACAATATACCTTTTTTATAGTCCATTTTACAGCTGTAGCCTTCGGAATATATGTATTATCACTTCACCATCAATGCTTTCAGCGTAGTTCTGGGAGTTGTACCATTCGAAAGCATCTGAGAGTCACTGGAGACTGAACCCATTAAGCATGAGAGACATACAAGTGTGAATGCAGTCATTTTCTTTTTTTTTCCCAGATCATGAGCAAGCATGTTAGCCAAAAATGAAAGCTTTTGTTATTTATGAGTACCCGGGGGTGTTGCCCAGTATTTATCACTTACGTAAGTCGTAAAAAACACACGTTTTTCCAAAGCTCATTCAGATTTACGCCAGGATGAGATGCATCGTTGAAAAAACTCAAAACCTGATTTTTGAGGCTGAACTAAAGTGATGACTGGAATAACTTTAACTGTACCTGCAGGCGATGTTGTCAGCACGGTAATGAATATTTTCACTTTACAAGAGAAATGACACTCCGTTTCCATCTGGGAATTTGGAGCCGCATCACAGAAGTAAACGTGAGCAGATCCGTAATTAGGATTTTTGGATGTACTGAGATGACGTTTTCGGGCAGCAGCTCCCTGATAAAAATCTTGATTGAAACATGTTCTGACTGACTCCAGGAGTGACGAGGAGAGAGAATCGCCAAAAACACACCCCTGGATGTCAGCTAAACTTCTATTTAAACTCGTATTAGTAGGTACAGTGTTTTAATTTAAAAGACTGTGATTCCTCAAGGCTGTCAGACAGCAGAGGAATCATTCTGCCACCATTACAGAAATAACAGTTTCGTAGCCAGCAGCACTTTAGGCTATTAGATGCAATGTAAGGAAGATAGTGGCCTTGCTGGATCAGCAGCTGCATCTTTTTATTCCTAAATGTCTGATACTTGTACAAAAGCCCTGTTTAAATAGGGCTTTATTAGGTGCGCGAACATGATCACCCCATCCATACATCCATTCAAGTCATTAATACTACCAGTGCGCCTCAAAGTGGTTCACAATTGTCAGACTATTTGACATGCACTCATCTGTCTTCCTGGCTGATCCGTGTTGGCAGCCACCCACAATCTCTCCAAGCTCAATTTGATCTCCTGGATAAACAAACCCAAAACAATTAAAAGAGATATGAGGGTTGACAAAATAATTAACATGGGGCCAGTGTGACTCTAGGGGGGGATTGTGCGCAGTCAACACAAGACGAATAAACAAATAATCATTTGGGTGGTTGAGCAACGAACATATTAATTGTGTGTACAGCGTAAAAAAAAAAAAAAAAAGAAGACCTTAGGAAAATAATCTTCACAGAAATAGAAGGCTACATTCATCATTGCCCTCTCCTGAACACACACACACACACACACACACACACACGTCTTGATAAAAACAAACAGTGATTCTCGACTCATCCACTTATAGACTTGATATCTGATGTCTGATGTGGAAACCGAAGCCGATCTCGGCGGTCTGGTCTTTAGTTCACATGCGTGCGCTGCATGTGATGGGATTATCATTGCTGAAGGTGTTTCTTGATTTAGAAGTCAAGCCCACGGCCACAGCCTCCTCAGGTGAGCGCGGTAGACATTAACTTTGAAACGTCACTGATTTGCCGCAAATTGCTCCAGGCTTTGAATGATAACGATAATCCTCTCCAGTGGAAGTTTCTTTTAAGGCACAAATCTTTAGTGATTAATTATAATGCGCATAAGTGTTGAAAAGCAGGTCAACGTGACTATTGAAATGCTAATGTTTGTCGCTGTATGTCTGAATGCTAATTTGTATATCGGAAAATCGTTTTAGCCTCAATAAGGAGATCCGTCTTGCGCAGTTGGTGTACTATTACAGTGCATGTGCAGGGAACACACACACACAGACTGTTATTGCCTGCTGAGACTAAAGCTGGATGTTTATCTGTGTTACCCAGAGGTGAGAGTCAATGGGGGGGCAGCTTTTAGCAGCTGCATGTGTAAGTGCCACGCTGTCCCTTTGCTGCATCTGGGTAAAAGCACTGAAGAGAAATTGAGGGTGCAACCACTCCGGCTATAATGGAGGAGATGTGCTTCTGGTTATCATGATGAGGTCAACAAAATAACCCGAGACTCTCAGACAAATTTCATATATACAGAAATGGACCACATTTTGTGTAAAGCTGCTATGCAAAATAAAAAAAAAAAAATCAAATAAGTATCACATGCACACTGACGGGGGAACATTTTTCTCAGTCGCACTAATTCATATTTTTTTCCCAGGAACAGATAATTACAGTCTTTGTGTAATGTGAAAGATGACGCTGACACTGTTTCACCTCTCTTCAATCCTGTTTTCACCATCAGCATGCAGGCGGTTTAGACAAAAAGCTGATGATTGTTGATGATTGATTTGTTTAATTCTGACAGTTGATTCAGTCTCTAAGAAAGTATTGTTTGTCATTCATGAGTTGTTGGTATCAGGTGGTATCTGCGTTCTGTCAGCATGAAGAATCGTGGTGGTTGCCAGTTTGTGGGGGGGAAAAAAGGAAAACTAACAATGGCTGACTCCTAAAGTGTGCACCCAGCAACTTGTACTCCTCTAACATTTGCTAACCAACGTTAACAACATTAACTCTGGCTAGCTAGTGCTAGTAACGTTATCTCAAGAGGGGAGATGGAATGCCACAGTTAGTGTCTGACTGTAATCAATAGCACCTTTAAAATCTACAAGTACCAGATCCTCGCCAAAATGTACCCTCTTATAGATACCAGCCACCTTCTAATTTGTTTTTCATCAAGACCCATGCATTATTCCCAGATAAATAATAAAAATAAAAAATGGGGTTGACAAAAAAACAACAAATGGACATGGGTAAAAACATAACAATACTTATTTGCTTTACGTTTGCCCACTAGTGGCCAAAAACTAACCCTTCAGCTTTAAACAAAAACGTGGAAATTGGACTGAAGGAGTAAATAAGAAGTTCAAATCCAAAGAAATAACGTGCAAAGGTGGATGAGATGACATCAAAGATCGTACAGTTACCATTCAGAAAATGCTCGCAAGGGTACTGACAATGTATGCCAGACAAAGCAAAATGCAAAAAGACAGTGGACAAAAAGTAAACCTCTGAAAATGACTGAAATAAACTCAACCTTAGCCTCAAAAATGGCCATTAAATTTAATCACCACCTCCAACAAACCTCAACAAAAATCATTATAAGCTTCGCTAAACTCCACCAAACTGAGAACATGTGGCTTGTTGTGTAACGTCTCACAGAAACTGCGTGGTTCCTGACAGTGTGGCAGTGATTAGTTGATTAGTCTCCCCTGTGTTACCTCCAGGAGTGTTGGTATTGCGCATGGACGAAGCTCCCTGTAGCACCCAGACTGCTCCTCATCTGGCGCCGACCACGGCTGTGATTTTCCTTCAAAGAGGCTGCTGGCTGTGTTGCAACTTCACAAAACACACACGCACACACACAAAACACATCCGTAGCCTTCCTCACACACACACACACAGACAAACATGATAACAACACAGCCCTGAGGACAAGGACTGAATGGCCTTCGTTGTGTGGATAAAGAGAAAATGCAGGGCTGATTATGATTACCAGAGATTATTCCTTTTATAAAAAAAAAACACAGATCCCTGAGGCAGAGGAGCGCGAAACTTCACATCATGATCAATAGCACAGATTAAACTCCAAAGAGCCGAGAAACTCCCCTTCATTTTTAAAGTTTACAGCGTCGCCAGCAGAGGCAATGCACCCCGTCTGCCTCAATGTCTTTAGTTTTGGGTATCGCGGCGAGACTAAGATATTAATTTTGCCGTTCTACCTCTTTGTTAACAACGCAGCCCACTACAACAACAGGGCACATCTCTTTCATTTACCTTAAAAGACTCAGATACAATACAGGCACCAGCTATCTGCAGGAGGCTGAAAACAAGCATCAAAATAAGTCCAGCCCTCCCACACACTTACACACAGTTAATATGGCCTCACTAACCCGAGCACTCTGTTAATTTATAATTCTTTGTTTCCATTTAATTACCAGAAATGCTTTTGATAAAGAGGCTGGCATTCAATTGAGCCTGCATGACCTTGATTTTTATGCAAAACAAGTGTTTCAGTATCAATTTAAGTGCCCTCTGTGTATTTGCACATTCACTTTTACAGAGGTGGATGCAAGCGTGTTTGTGTGCGTATATCATCGGCGGTGTTTGTGACATGTGTGCACATATCACCCTTGGTTCTCAGGTCCTCTTATCATGAGTCTGAAGCTTTTCACTTTCGGTTGTTGTCTGGGAGCAGAGTGGCCACACCTCCCCCCCTCCTCCCCCCACCCTCCACCTCATCCCCGGAGGGTGTCAGCCCCAGCTGGAGCACCGGAGATCAGGCTGAGCTATGAGAAACGCCCCCCGAGGAGCTGTGAGGTGGACCAGGGTTCAGCTGGGGCAAACACTGCTAAATGCCCAGGGATGGCTCAGATCCGACAGGTTGGGTCAGAGGCAAGATGGGAGGTGGGGAATGTGTGCGCGAGTGTGTTTGGAGGCCAGGGTGTAGGGAGCCTTGTAGCATTTCATACCAATGTAGGTCACTTATGACAGACCAGATGGACGTAGATTGATGTGTCGAGAAAAAGGCCAGAATTAGCACTGCCGTGTTCTTAATATAGAGTTCATTTCACATGGTTACGCTTTCAGAGACCGACTCTAACATTATATTCCTGCAAATTAGATAAATATGTATATATATATATTCCCACAGTTGATAACCTCCACAGGGGTATTTGAATAGGTAACATACCAGATTAGCATTAGGACTAGGAGCAGTGTGTGAGCAATCAAGCAAAAACCAGGGTGCATGTATTTGCGTACGAGAGCTGTCCGAATAAGATAACACACCGTATAAGTAGAAAAGTGAAAATGAGGTGAGGGGTAGAGAAAGGACAGATGTGTGCAGGGTGTTTTGGAAATCTGCTGGTGCAGCAACACAGCGGGGAATGAGTTTGACCAAAAGAAATTAAAATCTGATAGTAAAATGTCGAAATATTTTCGTATCATCTCATTACCTTAAGGTAATGTAAGTTGGGGGGGGGGGGGGGGGGGAGTACCATCAGTACAGATTTCATTTCCCAAAATTTAAACTTTGATCTCTAAACACTCTGCGCTCACAAATGAGATGAAACTATTCAATTTCACACATTTTAGCTGCTCCGCATTGACTTGTTCAGGAAGAAACCTTATTTGTGGGAACAGGCCAAGTACGGCAAAACTTGAGCACGCTGTGTAATTGAAGACATGACGGCATTAATTTAAATCACCACATCAGTTGATAGTTTGTAAACAAGATTTTTTTTCGTAGGCTACGATTATCAGTGAATGTGTCTCTTTCCCTATTCTACAAAACTTGTTTCTAGAAAACATGATGCGACGACGCTGTTTAACGCAATCTGTGAATCTCACAGCCAGTGCAGCTGCTGTGGTATATGTTTACTAACTCTTTCGACTTTCTCAAATTGAAAAACTATCTTTTAAATTGAAAAAACATCAGATGTGTGATTTATGGCACAATCCAAGCAGGATCAAAATTGTATTTCTCTTTCCCCATTCACTACCATACATTTTTTTTTATGAAATAAGGTCCCATAGGTGGTCCTCCAGAAGGGGCATGACTTCTGCTCTCTCTATAACCCAAAAGCAGCTGGTGACTGTCAGTTTTGCCAACTGAAATAACACTATTGCTGGAAGACGTCTTGCCAGCTTGCTTTAAGAATCCTAAATGCGATGGTTTCGTACACATACACACATTCAGTGTATCCCACGTATGTGACTGAAGTTAAAGCAGCATTTCCGGGGGAAAAAACTCAACATCCTCACCAGTTGATGAGTCACGTAGAAGACAAGATACAGCATTATTATTTTGTTGCATTGTAAGTTAAATTATTAGGAATCTTAAGTCATATGTACATTGTACTTGTGGCAGGAAAAGGCAGTATTTTTTTATCCCACCGACAGTCGATGACAGTATTTAGTGCTCTGCGAGTGCTTCGCAATTGCACAAACCTATTTTGTAATCTTATGATGTTGCTATCAGTGTAGACTCAATTTGCACGGTGATGACATAAAAGTCATGCACACACACTGTCAGCTGATCTGGATAAAAAGCATTCATTAAATGACAATGTTTTGTTTTATATTGGTTATGGGATCATCTACCCTTCTTTTATTGAGGGTGTAGCAATTTTACAGCTGCCGAGCCGCCGTTACAAGCTCAGGTGGTAAATTGCATTGCTTTAAATTTGTATTTGAGTGAGGCCGCGCCAAATGGAGTCGGAGATACAGAGCGGCCACCTGTGTGTTTCTGCCACAGTCAGATGAGCCGGGCTGGGGAGGGTTTTTTTTTTTTTTAGAAAGTTCAAGAAATGCAATTTAGTTTGACTCTTTTTGAATGACATTACCTCGTCATCCTACAGTCAGTTGAAACCTATGTTACATTGTTGTCATGTTGTGACAAACGAAGCTGTCCTGCTCTGGCGATTTGAACTTTTTATAAAACATCTGTGGTTCCTTTTATACCTTTAAACTTTCTTTCAAATGTGCAGTTTGTCCAATTTGTGTCAAAGCAGGCTTAAACTGCAGGAGTATGGATATTTTAACAAATAAAGCTGCCACCAAACAAAAGGCACGAAATGATGGCATTTATCAGGAGCCTCAAAGGAAGATATGCACAGCGGTTTCTGTCTCCAGCAGGAGCGACCGCAGACTCTGTGTCAGTGTCTTGCCTCCATACATCACTTGCTTCCTTTTCATTTGCTTCACAGCACTCCGCGGAGAGGAAGAGAGAAAGACTGACTGATTAAAACACACAGCCGAATTTCAACCCTCCCTGTGAATGTGACTCTGTGTTGGTGGAGAGCAGGTGAGACAGAGCAACAACAACAAAAAACACAAAAAACTAAACAAAACAAAGCTCTTGACAATCATTTCCCTTTTTTCCTTTTTTTTTTGTCATAATTGTGAACGCAATTATTTCAAAAAACAATCTGAATCGCTTAGCACACATTATCTTCTTCAGCAACAATACGCCACATCATTTTTGACTTTTCTGTTCTACACGTCTGATTTACTTTGTTCTTCTTTTGTCAGTCAAAATCACAACGCCGCTATCTAACATAGACGCTTTAACCTAGTGAGCACTTTAAAGTACAGCAGGGACTGGATGAAAAAGATTTCTGCCTTACCTGAGGGCAGTCATTTAGCATAAACACTCTCAAATATATAAATACAAAAAGAAAAGAAGATGACAAAGAAGGGCTTTTCAACTGTTTTCAGATCTTTTGGATAAATGAATTTTGAATATGTGCTGGTGGGGAATTAGTTCTTGTCACGGCAACAAACAACCATTCCTCACATTTTGACAGCATATTAAAGGTGACATATTGTTCTCATTTTCAGGTTCATACATTTATTTTAGGTTAGTGCTAGAATAGATTTACATGTTTAACGCTAAAAAAAAAACCACATCAGCTTTCTCACACTGTTCAGTACCGCAGCACTGAATTCGCCATCTTTCTGAAACGCTCCTGTCACTTTAAGGCCGCCCCTCCCAAATACTCTGATTGGTCAGTTCACTCATGCTCGAGTAGCAACAACAGAGCAGCTGTACTAAATTAATTCCTTGAGTGCTGAATTAGCCACTGTGCAAATATAACGCAAATGTGTAATGAGTAATGTGATGTCACAAAGTCAAGGAATTAAAGGCAGGGCTACCGAAGAGGTGTTTCAGAAGCAGTGTTTTCTATGGGAGCGAGAAGCTTCTGTTGGTGCAATCTTTTACCTTTTTCATCTGTCAAGACCCTTTACCTTGCATAAGAATATATACAACACACTTACATCAGGGTTCGTACACATTTTTCAAGGTCAAATTCAAGCACTTTTCAAGCACTTTCAAGGGTCATTTTTAAGATTTTCCAGCACCTTACTGCTGGGGTAAAATACGTATCTAAAGGAATATATATACTTGTGATTTTTTTCTTCACTTTTTATCACAATTATGTACATTGTATTATGCTGTAAACATCTAAAATTATATTCTATGATAGCAAAAACTTCAGAAATTAATTATCCAGTCTGATCCCAATTTTGTAAAAGACACAGAGTTATAATGTCAAGCACTTTCAAGCACTTAAACTAAAATCCAAGCACTTTTCAGACCTTGAAAACACAACATTGAAATTTAAGCACTTTCAAGGATTTCAAGGACCCGTACGAACCCTGTTACATTATTCAACACACAATGCAAAATCAGTGCAACAAAAGTTCTACACCACAAAATCCTTGTGCGAATGGCACAGTCCTAAATCATTTAACGGAAAAGACGAGCAATTCAAGTCAGAGAGGAGAATGAAATGCAATAATAATAATGCCATAATAATACAGCAACGATAAGCAACACAATTAAGCATCGACAGCAATCATTTGCCCTTAATTCATTTCTCATTGAATACTCCAGTGCACAGTGGCGTCGGGCACTGTCAACTGAGAGAGCAGCGGACACAACCAATGCATTATGTGGAGGCATTTAATAAAAAATGCAAAGACCATAAAATTCAGTTCAATATTGATGACTGAAAATGAAAAATATCAGTTGTGTTCATTGCTGCAGGCCACTCCCAGCCTTACACATCCATGGCAACATCCTTCCTTTGCATAGTCTGGTAATTAGTCAGATTCAGTCTCTGTATATTTTTCCCAGGCCGTAGTAACGAGTGTTGTAACCCTCTTTTTAGCAAACTGTCCTAATCTGTTTCCTAGTGTCAAATCACTGGTGTCCACTTTCCTTTCACTGTGATCCCTCTCTAGCCCAGGTGTGACATCAGACCTATGTTGGCAGACGGATGCTTTCAAACTTCAACCAGGCCTTCACCTCATCTCCCGACAGTGACACAGAACAGAGCACTTAGCCTGGGGACGTGCAGCCAGCAGCAGGCTGACCTTGCAGCAGCCTCAGCCGGCACCTCCAGGGGACAGTCCTTGGATTGCAGACAGACCTTCTCTAACATCCCTGGATGCTTTCATAGGCCTCAGACTCACAAGGCTGCTCCCCTCGCAATAGCCTGTGACACTGCTAAAAGCTAGGCCCTGACTGGAGGTCAGTGTGAATGGGACTCTTAAAAGAAAAAAGAAAAGTCTCAGTAAAGAGGGAAAAAAAGCTGTGTTTCAGCACGATGGCGGAGAACTAACAAAAGATTCAATAGTTAAAACACCTTTCAGTGAGTTTGGCTTATATTTGAATACTTTATTACATAAAAGGCTGCTGTATATCAACCACTTGAGGATTCTTTCACTTTCTCTATGTAGTGCTTCAGACGAGAAAGCAAATTGTCTTATTCATATTTCATCACTCGTAAGATGTAGAGGTTATACTTTGTGAATGTGCTTTGAAATGCTTAAGACTTTAGTTACCCTTTATCATACAAGATTTATGTACGAACATTTCAGTCTACTTAGTACAAGGATATTGTTTTTCTCAAATGCTCTTAATTGCACCGAAACTGTTAGAGCATCTCCTCAACTTCTCTGAGAGTTTTCATTTATTTATTGAGAAAAGTTGTAGCTACTCTCTGAAAGTATTTATTTAATTAAGTAGAATAAAATGTTGTTTTTGGAACAATGTTTCACACAGAACTTACTATCGGCTGGACAGTGTAGTTTTGAACCAAGGTTCAATAAATGCTAAGTTTAAGGTTATGCATAGACTACACTCTTCTCAAGGAAAGATTAATGATATGTATCCTTGTGTTTCTGGTATTTGTGACAGATGCTATATAGCAAGGGCTACTCTGAGACATACTTTCTGGTCCTATCTTAAGATTGCCCTTTTCTGGCAGAATAGTATCTGGGGCCCAATTATCAGACATCTTAGTACTCCCATTTCTTAGCTAGCTGAAGTCCCTGCTGTGTGACATCCAGGTGGGCTATTCTGTGTACTGTATGCATCTATGAGTACGTGTGTTTGTCATTGGTTTGCAGTTGTCATTTTTTTCTGTCTCTACGATGAAAACTAAATACAATTAATATGAATTAATACACAGATAAATCCAATGAAATAGAACAATTGTCCACTTTAGTCAAATTTTGCCTTGGCTTCTGACAACAAAATACAACAAAAGTACAAGCACTACACAGAGTTAAAGACAAAATATTCTCCATACAGAAGCCCAAATAGGCAGGTAGCAGCAATAAGGTTATATAAGAGAGAACATCTTATAAAATAACAGGTGTTCCCTGAAGCAGTCATTCTGTTTTCACTGCTTGTATGGCGTATAGGGAATAACAGACTTCTTATATGTTCCACCTGGCCCTCTGGACCCTGAATTGATGGCCAGATGGGAGCAGCTCAATCTCTGAGTGTAGTGGGTGTGAGGTATCCACAGTTATACGTTGGCCTTTCTGTGTAGAGCGCTGTCAAATATATTGCAAAGTTGTTTTTATGACTTGCCAATCACCTTCCCTGCACTCATGTTGTCATAGCAAGCTGCTACATTAAATGATAAAAAGCTGACAGCCGCGCTGCTGAATGCTGTAGTATGTGCTTCCTGATTAAAAACAATTACTCTGTGGCTGTGTGCTCTCTTCCTTTACAGTGAGGGCTTGATCATTGATTGTGTCAGTATACTTAAAATGATCTACTTCTTTGCACTGTTGTGAAGAAATTCATAATGTTAATATTCAAGAAAAGGCTGGTAATGTTTGCAACACATGACAGGAAAAAAACTTAGAAATTGATATTAACTAAACACAACTTATGGCACTGTAGCAAGTGTAAGCCCCTGAACCCCCTTTTTTTAAGACATTAGATATTCATGAGTAAGTAAGCAATAATCAAAGTTGACATAAAAATAATTTCCTTAAAATAATATTCACTTAAAGTATTACACTAAATCACTCAGCTAATCAGCCTCAGCAACCCACTAACAATAATTGTAAGTGTAATCTTTATTCAAATGCAGTTAGACTTTGGTTAGTAGACAGATGAATGTGATATCACCTGTATCCAACTGACCCCAACCCATGGGAGGAGCTCAGGAGAAAAAGGTAGGGTGCAAAAGTCTGAAACCGCACTGACATATACATATATATACATATATATACATATACATATACATATATATATATATATATATATATATATATATATATATATATATATATATATATATAGAGAGAGAGAGAGAGAGAGAGAGAGAGAGAGAGAGAGAGAGAGAGAGAGAGAGAGAGAGAGAGAGAGAGAAAATGAAACCGTCAGAAGTCAAATTGTTTTTTCGAAGCAAAGAGGGTCATTCTCAGCATCAATTCATGGTTAGACTCAAGGGGCAGTGTATCGAACTTTACATAAACTAGGTCAGTTGCATCCAAAGCACGCTCAAGTAAACCCAAACTGACCCATCAGAAAATCAACACATCAAGATCAGTTCCATGAGAGATAGAAAAGCAGCTTCATCACAGATGAAGAATTCGCCAAATAACCAAACAAGAATCCAATCAGCAAAAGTTCTGTCAGAAGAAAGCTGTATTGTAGTGGTCCCAGAGGAAGCGTAGCGGTACCTGTTTCAAAACCACTTCTCAGGATGGAAACAAGGCCAAATGCTTTGGATAGGAACAGAGATATACCAGAATTTCACACTGGTGACTGGAAATAAACTCATCTGGAGTTGGAAGCCTGCATAGAATTGACCTGTCAGATCATTTTGTCACCAGCCTGTGGAGTCCATGCCGGCTCGAGCACATGATGACATTAAGGCAAAAGGTGGAAATACTAAATTCTAAGATATTCTGAACTTCATAGACACGTTTCACTCAAATTATAACACTTATATCATCATTAGTAATAAAAACTATAGTAAACATAGTATAGGATAAATTCAAACAAATGCAAAAAATAAATGTCTTGACAGGTGAAGATAAGAAAGGATATTATAGGCTACATATCACTGTATGCTCTCATCACAATGACTTTGGTCTGAACAATGTAAATGCTGTAGAGAGCTGCTGTGATCCCATAACGCAGAGTGGTTAAGATGATAATGAAAACGATGTCCCACCGCTATGCATTCAAAAAGTGTTGCAAAATCTGCATGACAGTCGTATGACTCTGTGGCTGCTAAGGAGGCATTTATGTATATTAACCCTTTAAAGTAGCCTCTTTAAATTCATGAGAATGAGCTAGTTTACCTTCCCTCTCTCACCCCCCTCCGAATCCAAACTCTCTGCACAACAAAAATAATTTCATCCCATCCTTCACTACAGGCGCAGGCACTACAGGTTCACTCTCACGTCAAATGGAAAAGTTTCTCACTTCTCTCTGCCAACTTTCTGTTTATGTGCCTGTATTATAGATAATGTGCCTTTGGAAATACAGGGAAATATCTCCTGTTATAAGTGGACGTTTCACAATCTACAAGCGCTCCTAAAATCACCAAATACATCTTTGCAGATATTTGCATGTAATTTATCCCGCTTTTCTACATCTGTGGTGCTCCTTCGGTGTTCTTGACGGTGCTAACAATCCCGTCCTCCAGCTCTCGTTACCCGGTGGGTGTGAGAGCCGCGGTAATTCTGATGATCACAAATTGTCGTGAAGGTCACATTTGTTTGTGGACAAGAAATAATGAGATACAACAACAACAACAAGGCAAAGAGACATAGCCTACTGTTCTGGCTTCCGCAGTGGCTTTAACAGTGAGCAGTGCCAGCGGCTGCTCCTCTTGCTGCTAATTACAATGGTGTGACATCCGTGTGGGCAGTAGGGTCGCTAATGCTAAGAGACCTGGGGGGCTGTTTTCTTTCCCTGCAGAGCGATGTGTTAATGATACACGCAAACAAACACTCAAGCAAAGGACAACTTTTCACGAGAACTCAAGGTTGCATACATGAATAATGCATGACTGTCAGCAATCAATTGGAAATAAAACACGATAAGTGGGTGCTGTGTAGGAAGGATGGAGCTCCGTGCACGTCCCTCAGAAAGAATACATACAAACCGCAAAGCTTGCCGGTAAAAGTTGGAGATTTTGTGCGTGTTTCTGTGTGTGTGTGTGTGTGTGTGTGTGTGTGTGTGTGTGTGTGTGTGTGTGTGTGTGTCTGTGTGTTTTGTGGTGGTGGGGGGGTGACCTTCAGGGAACAGGTATTGGTGTCAGCGTTTACTCTGTCACGGCACATTGAGCAGCACTGTACAAACACACACAAGAGAGGGAGGGGAGATGAGAGCGATAGAGAGATACAGAGTGTGTGTGTGTGTGGTGTGTGTGTGTGTGTGTGTAGGTGTGTGTGTGTGTGTGTGTGTGTGTGTGTGTAAGCGAGCGAGGGAACGCATGATAGTGTATCAAGAGGATTTATGGAGGGAGATACACACTTGATACCAAGAGATGTAGATTACAAGACATGTGATGGAGGGACACGCACACTCAATCACACGCAGTCTGAAGACCAGCGGAGGAAAAGTCACACACACATCCGCAGTGCTGGAGAGCAAAGAAGTACGTTTAATCAAAGTGCTGCACTGAAGTAGACATTTTATAAATATTTCAATTTTATGCTGCTTTATACCTCCACACCACTGCATTCCAGAGCAAAAATATTTTACTCTTTACTGCACTTTATTTGACAGGTTTAGTTACTTTTCAGATTAAAATACATTATGATAAGCTTATGAAATACAGCATGAAAGCCGGTGCCAGATAAGATAGAGTTGTTTGAGTTTCCACCAAAGAGATATACTCCCTTTGAACTCAATAAATATTTTTATGAGGTCAAGAAAGGTAAAACATTCCTGCACTTGTCAGAGAAGCACATTTTAGAGAAATATCCAGCAAATTTGTGAAGCAGAACTTTGGTCGCAAAAGTTTGTCTGTCTCTTGTGTCTGAAACAAATCACTAGGTTAAATGACTCACATAAATATCAAAGATAATTGTATTCAAAGTAGTTCAGACTAACTTCAACTCGAGCAGCTACAACAATCAAATGCTTCTTGTACACTGATGCATCAGTATTATTAATGTCCTTCATTTAAATATCAATCACAGGATCAGATATTCTGGAAAATGAGCACTTTAAGTTTTAAGGTCTTCAACTAAATGCAGGATTTTCACTTGTGAGTGATACATTTACATATTGTCACTTGAAGTTCCTCTCCACCTGTATAACAGTTGCTGGAAGCATTATTTTCTCATGGAGTTCTCTGTTCTTAAACATGCCAGATTATGAATAATCAATTATTTCTCATTTTATAAGGTTAACTGCTGGACACAAGATGTTTACTACTTTACTATGAGTCCATTCTCTGTGTATGTGCCTTCAAGTTTCCACATCACCCGCATTGGCTTCCAAAGTATTTGATGTTAATTGAGTGTTTAAAGCCACAGGCAGTCCAGTGGCTTATTTATTGTAATCTATCAAGGCTAAATATAAATGAAATGCATCTGTTATGAACCCTAATATTACATCTTCATGTACTTCTAATACACAGTTTTTCCCTGGAGGATTTTCAGTTTTTTACGTATTTTGTTGCCATTATCCAATCAAATAAATACCACTGAAGGGTTAAGAGATTTATACAAGAATTCACAATTACATTAGGACCTGTAAAAAAAAAAAAAAAACTTGTTTTTTTTTTTATGTGCTTCAGAAAACCTCTGAGCAACAGCGTGAGCGAAGCTTAATGCAGCACACAGTGTACCAGAAGTCCTTGAATGTAGATTAGCAGGTAATAGAATTCCCAGTTGTGTTCTCATTATTTAGCGGGGTTGGTTAGGAGGGATGTTTTACAGTCACTGCACAGGTGGTTTATGGGTAGAAGGAGCAGAGCATCTGTTTAACCTGCGACAAGAATCAGACACCATGTTGCGTCAGACTCAATTGCTTTCAATTTTCCCCTCAAACATTCATCTGGACTATTCTAACAAGCAGATCAATGTGAGTAAATAAAGACAGAACGCCCTGTGATATCATTCCAGTCAGGCACCGATAATCAGTCACACAAGAAGAACTGGCTGCGTTTCCAGACGGCACCTGCTCAATACACTTCCATCCACTCTGAACAAAGAAGAAATGATTTAGCTTTCACTTAAATGAAGCTGTGTATGTGCGTTTTCTTCATGAATGGGTATAAACATGCATCCCGAGTGGAAATGCGGACAATAACCTGTACATTCGTGCGCTTGTGCACCGCTTCATTCAACACAGCAGCCGCTGCATCGGGTGCGTAATGAGATTTCTGGTTCCGCTAATCGCTTCACTTTTTTCATCCCCATTGTCGACGGAGGAGAAACACACACTCACACAAATCTGTGTTTAAGAACAGATCAGAAGCGTCTGTAATCTCTAGATTAGGTTGCGGATCTTGGGGAACAACTGGTGCGCATTTTCATGGGGACGCACTTGTTTTTTTCCAAGTCAATTATATTTCAGCTCGTTAGACAATGGATCGCCTTCAGCAAGCTAGCAACAGTGAAAGAAGAATTAGATGCTGCAGGTCATTTAAGTTGAGAAACTTTAGGTAAAACTAAATTTAGAAAAAAAAGAAATATCTACCCCCATTCAACTAAGTTTGAATTTGGGGCAGCTCAATTGTCTCCACCAGTATAAACCTTTTAAATCCTGTTTGAAACAGGTCTCAATTTGTAATAGCATCATGACACATTGTTCATTGTTTTGGCGCTTTGGGATTGAAGCATCCTCTATGGGTTTGAAGGTTTTCACTACAACACTGTGAGATTATATTTAGGCACAGAAACAACATAGTTATGTTCATCGTCACAATGCAAAAACATGTGATTAAGGTTAGTGAATGATTGTGGTTTAAAAAAAAACTGAATATTAGTTGGAAATGTGAAGGAACAGCAGTTTGATTTCTTAAAGTCTGATGTGTGATCCAATCATCCAGCTCAACCTCATGGATAAAAGAAAATGACCAAAATGCATCCCCGGACGCCGTCCTATCCTGACCTAAACCAATGACTGATAAATTATTAAGAATTATTACGTTTTGACGGAGTGTTTGTATTTCAACAGGCCCTCGCTGCACTACCGACCCTGTGGTTTGCACATCTGTTCGTATCTCATCAACACTTTCAGGCCATTCCAGGGGTTGATGGTGGAATACATTACCGCATTGTGGCATAATGCGCCAAAGGTTTTAAGAGGAAGGAAACACATTCGGTATGATGATAAAAAGGATCAATTCCTGATCTCATAATCTGATGTGGACTCAAACACCCTCAGATTAAAGATGAGACAATATTGGAAATGAAAGGGCGCACCAGGCAAATGTTGAAGCAAATATTAGCCTCATTAATTCAGCTGTAGACACTTGACACAATCTAATTCAGAAACTCTGAAGGCTGTAAAATAAAGTGTATTTAACTAGTTAAGTTAAGGCTTTTAGTGGCCCTCTCGAATGGAACTTTGACTTACAGAAGAGGGTAAAAGCACAAGCACAACATACAAGAGGACGGAAGACAGTAGACGGTAGAATAGAATAAAATGTTTTGTTCGTTAAAGGTATCAGTTCATGAGTTGGGTGCAAATTAAGCATGTTTATTACACTTGGAACAAAGGGAAATGTCTACCAATTGGTCTCTGCCCAAGGGAGCCTTGTATCTCCAACCAGATGGTAGATGAACCAATTCCTCCAAGAGTGAGAGTGGATGGTCAGAGATGGCCAGGATCGAACTTGTCTTCCTAAGAATGTGTATGCCATTCATATCTGACAAAGAAAGCTGCTGCATGCCAATTATTTTGCTGACATTTTTTTACGATATTGGACGGATCCATTATGTTGTGCACAGAAAGGTTGCCATACCATGAGATAGAACAGAAGGTTAAGCTAGACTCAATGAATGAAGCATATATAAAACCATTTGGATCTTGTCCACGTTAAAAGTATTCAGTCAGTGCAGAACATAAAGTCTCTGCAGGCCCTTTTTGCAGACAGCTGTTGTTATGGTCATGATTTAAATTCTTATCGACGACTGTCCCGGCGTCCTCGTGACAAATAACCTTCTCAACAAGTTCACCCTCAATTATAGTTGGGAAGATTGGGCGGGAGGTTTTCAGTTGATGGCTGTCTCTTTAGTTTTGTTAACATTTCACTTTTAGAAGTGGATGTCACACCACTCAACTCAAGTCTTTCACAACCAGCCTGTGATCCACCTAGATAAAAGACGTTCACCCGGAGACTACTTACTCTTAGCTTAAAGGTCTTATTTGTCAGACAAGTTGATGCCGGTCGACCCGACCTGCAATCCCAAAGTGTTGGGAATGAGACTTAAACATCAACTTTTCTTACAAATAGGACTTTTAAATGTGAAGGATGTCTCACAAGCCAATGATGGCAGTGATGTGAGGCAGGCAGGGAAGATGTTTAGCTCACATCAATGTTAAGAAGCGGTTTGGTCCTGTTTAGATGTATATTGTATTACAAGATTCTTCTAGGCGTGAATATGGGAAATATGGAATGCAGTTTTTTTTTTTTACCTCTCTTGGGGTTGTTCCAAGTCTTAATTAGGAGGGGCAGACCCTCTCAACCACTCCACATAATTCACTCCCTAAATCCAGAATGAAAAATGTGTCTCTATGTGCAGAGGTTTAGTAGAACTCCCAAACTGTCTCGGTTTGCTTTCCATCTCAGGTTAAATGTTTTTCAGCAGAATTACAACCTCATGAATCAACATTAGCTCAGTGATGCGTTTAAAGCACAAGTGTTAAGAAATGAATATGGAGATCAGTTATTAGTGCTGATTGCACATATATTAACCACAGATTTGTTCAAAGGATGCGAAAGATAAATAAATAATGAACATAGAGAACTTTGAAACTTGACTTTTCGAGATTGATTGATGATTAAATAAATGAATTTGATCACGCAAGACTGCACATCGTGTCGAAGGCTGAGAGTCTATAGTCCCTTTGTGAACACGTTGGAGAATTAAGCCTTTCGATCACGACAGTGTGAATAACACATTTTGAGACGAAGTAGTTCTATATTGAACACATTCAATACAAAACAATCCAAAGTAAGAATAACGCTGCATTTATTCATTGTTACGATCACATTGCATTTTGCTGGTGTACACTGAATAGTAAAGGGAAGACAAAACAAGGCAGAGGAAACGAGATGAAAGCCATGTCGAGTTTCTGAGAACGCTTCAGTTTTTCCTATTTTACTCTTTCTTTTCCTCCCCGCTGTATTTTTCCGGCGGAACATGAGATTCAGCAAACAACCGCTGTAAGCAAACAAAGCAAACAAATTACACAGTCAGTCCTCATTGTAACACAGCGGTGATGGATGATGATGTGCCCTGAAAACACTGTAAGAAATATTTGCTGTTATTGTAAGTGCCGTTCTTGTAAATAAGAGGAATTGTTTGGGAACTATTTTTAAGTTCACGATGCTCAAAACAAGCTGCAGACAATTTATCACTTTTCGGCGATACTGCTACATTTCACATTACACGCACTTCATTATCCGGAAAAAGGCGAGGACACGTCACACAGCAGTCAAATTAATAATGCAAATCGCCTTTTCTCCTCAATCTACAGGGTGAAGAATATCTCGTGACGGATGTATTTAAAATGTGGCCAGTGTTCAGATAATTAGCTCCTTCTTCAGTCAGAAAAATCCAATTAAGGGGATCTATAGCCTCCAGTCAATGGTCAGTTTTTCAGCAGCCATATAATCAAAGAGTGTGCGATCAAAAATGTTCACCGGGGAGATCTGAAAAACGTTAACACAAAAGGTCTTCTTTTAACAATTAGCTATCTGTGGATTAATTTTAATAGGAATCCCTCAATCAATAAATGTCCTAACAGTGACCTTGGCCTCACATGTTTTTCAGATAGACACCGGTGCACTCCGTTAGTTTTGGATTACTCTGCATTAAACATGTGTGTCGCCTAAATGTCACTGTATGTCGCCTCTGAAGTGTCTCAATTACCGCTGATGCTATCGGAGCCTAAGTGGGCCCACACGGCGTAGGTTGCGGGGCATTTGTTAAGTGGGCCTTCGTCGTCGAGTTTCAGGGTTAATGTGAAGTGTGAGGTAATCCACTGGCCACTCGATAGCTTAAACAGTGCATGAAATCTCTTTTGTTAGTAAACCCTGTGCTTCGGGCCATATCTGAAATTGATCGCTGTTCCCTCTCGCTTCCCCTTGTCATGGTACTCTGGAGAAAGGAGTATCGAACAGACATCCCTCTTGAAGGTTAATAGGAGAGGGACAAATAGAACAGGGACTGGGTGGGGGCAGAAAAGACTGAGGACACTATCTATCTATCTATCTATCTATCTATCTATCTATCTGTTGAAAATCCCTGGGAAAAATGTTTGACTTTATGATTAATTGATTAAAGTTGTACAGCAATTTAGTGGTTTACATCCATAAAGTTGAGACGTTCGCAAGAGACGGATTAAAACTGTAAAAGTGAAGCAGGAGAGGCTGAGATATCCTCATTTTTAGTTCCCTGGATTGGGTTGAGTGTCAACACCATTGGATCCAACAGTTTCTGAACATGCAGCCTAAAAGCGTTTTTAATTGGCCCCTTCCTGATCTGGTAAATGCCAACATCATTGAAACTCCAATTGCCCACACTTTTGACAGACTTATTTTAACATTTGTGTCTCTAAGCCAAAGACAAGATACCTGTATGACATCACGCCACAGCTGCAGAAGACATATTCATAGTAGCACCTCTTGTTAACTGCTTTTCTTTTGTAGAACTGGCGACATGCCCCCTTTGTTTTTCAAAAATAACAAACCCACAGACTACATTTTCACAATGGTTGCACTGGTGCGGCTATATGTTTTATTTAAGTGAATCAACAAATAATTCAAGCGCTCCCAGAAGTACGTTTTAACTTAATTTGTCAACACATTATGTGAATGATTGTCGACAGGAAAACACATTTTTCTTCTTTTAGATCACATGCAACAAGAAACTGCGATAATCTCGACAAACCTCTTAACCTCAGGCACACTGGTGTTCCCAATGAAAATGAGTAGTAATCTGCTTTCCATGTGTAAAATTGGTGACATGTCCCTTTAATTACAAAAATAACACACATATTACAGGGCACCAGACTCACTTATTACACCGGTTGCAAAGGTGTGCCTCAGTTTTTAATTCTGGCGCACTAGCAAATAGGTGCACCCATTTAAATCTTATTTCTTAACACATTATGTAAATTATTGTAAAGGTTAAAATACTTGTGTTCTTCGTCATTTATGTCACATGCAAATTGTCGAAATAGCAAATAGTCGCACCCCTCATTTAACCATTCATGCTTTGTATGGTTGACATTACATTTGAATGAAAAAACATATTGGAGGCTGAGGAAGGACTGCCAAACACCAAAATAGTATTACAACTCAAAATGGACCCTGTGGTAGGAGAAAATGTTGAGACAGATGTTAGTTAGACTGTTGCCCAGATATCCAAAGCGTCAGTGCTTCTGACATATGCAGGATTTGGCTTTCATTATGTCCAAAATGTCCATCAGAAAGCCATGAGCACTCCAACCTCCTGCTTTTACTTTTATTGCTTTATTGGACCAGTGACTTTGGATTCGGAAGAAAACAAGAACCAATTTCAACCATTTGCATGCAAACACTATGCAGCAGGAGCATGCACATATATTTTATGCTTCCCCTTCACGGTTTGCTCAAGTAAAAGTAAAATGATTTGCTCTAAAAAGAGCTACAAATGCAGGAAGACCTGCTTGTTTGTAGCACGGCAGAACCGATGCCTGAGAGAAGCAGAGTGAATTTTTCTGTATTGAGTGCTCAGTCGCTCCATCATGACTTTTAGACTGTGGAAGGATGGATGGTAAGCTGGGAATGAACAAATGGATGGAATTGAATATGCTTTACCTCCACTCAGTTAAACTCCCCAACTGGAAAATGGTGTACTAATAGCATTAAGAAGCAAAATGACAAATGGAAAGTTGTATATTCACAGTGCCCACTGCAGCAGGGCATTAATAATGCTGTTCGGAATATTTGTTGAGCTGAAATATTGATTTTTTTTTTTTTCAAGGGCATACTATTACCATCAAGAAATACATTTCTAAAAAAAGTTGCACCAAAATAGGTTTAGTTTATTGAGCATACATTAAACCAATTAAATGTTGGTTTTCGCTATAAAATGAGACACACTTTCTTTAGTCTTTGCCCCTGTCAACCAACCATTACACCCATTACAGAGACGTCAATCTATATTTGTATTGTATTGCTTGACAAGAGACAAACCAATAAGTGCCTAATCGTCCATCCTCCATATTCAACCTGTTAGGAGCTCTATTTATGTGTTATTATGTACATTGTTCTGTGCCATTTTAAATGCCCAATTTTGTTGCTAAATCACGGCTATTATTTTTTCCCCACATCCATTCTCACTCGCTTCCTATTTGATATGTTGCCAGTGACCAGAGAGGCAAATCCAACAGATGTTTCCAAGGCCGCCGGAGTGAAACTCACACACTCATTTGATTGTTTAGTGATTTTTGTTTTTTTGGCAGCAACCAGGACTTTTTTTTTTTTTTGCTCCCCCTCTGTTAAAAAAGAGAGAGCACCATGAGAAAACTTTTCTCTCCTCAAGTCATGGGAGGAATATAAAGTTCTGGTGCTGTGGTGCGTGCTCCCAGTGTGTGTGCACCCTCTCAGGAGCAAAAAAAAGGGAAAAAAATCAGCAGTCTGCAAGCTTTGATTGACTGACAGCTGATGGCTCTTTGTCAAACTTTTAAAGATCTGTCTGTCTCCCGAGCATTTCTGTGTATATGTGTCTGTCCTCACATCTCCAATCGACCATGTTTCTGACTATGATCAATCAGCATCAGTGTCTTAAGCCCCCCCGATTCACACACACACACACACACACACACACATACACCCCCACACACACACACAACAAATCTCCACAACTCTCCCCTCTACCACTGCTTCTTCTGATCAGCAGCAGCCTTGGAGCGAGGTGCTATACAGAGTGTGTGTGTGGGGGGGGGGGGGGTGACACATGACAAGTGCTTCAGCTCTGATCCGCTTTCTGTAAAGAATCATTAGCTGCAGAAAACGCAGCTGTGTCGCGCAGGTTCGCAGCTCAATCGCTACAATCATTCTCCCTCCCAGGATTCTTCCCCAGAGCGGGAGGAGACTGTGACGTCTCTCCCAGCACTCCCTCCGCTCTCACACTTTCCATTACCAGCTTATTTATTTCATTCTTTAATGAGCTGATCTTAACGAGCGCTGACAGCGTGTCTGGCGTCTGGGCCTCCTCATCACTGTCACCGGGATGACCTCCTCCCAAATGACAAACTTGCGTCTAAATGGGGATGTGAGAGGCTGCTGGGCTATGTTTAACTAGCAGGGCACCTACAGAGACAGTCTTATCTGAGAGGGTGGCTTCACATTTTCAATACAACCTCTCATGTGCTCGCTTCTTCTTTTCTTTCAGCTGATTGTGGAGAGATTTGGGGTGTGGGATAAAAGCCATGTTGTCAAGCTGTCGGTTTCTCCGCTTGACACACACTTGGAAGTTGAGTAGGTGCCATACGGGGGGGCTCTTGTGATGTTACAGACAATTGCACTGTTCCAGTTCCCCATGTCATCTATCCTGCTGTTTATAAAGACAGCCTGACCTGCCTCTGCTTCCACTGAGAAAATGTGGGACTTGATGTGCATCAGCTCTGCTTCTTTACGGAGGCGACAATAATGCAGAAACGAGAAGGAAAACTATTTTAACATTGAATGAGCACATTCTGCCTCTCTTTTTCGGACTCCGGAATCTCGCTGCTTGGTAACAAACAGGGATGGTGTGCTGGAGGACCAGTGATAGACTGTATCTGTCAGACTTACCTTACAGCAGAGGAATAATGACGCCTCCTGGTAGAATTAGACTGATGAAACCATTAATTCTGTAAACACAAATTGCACTGAACTTTTCAAATCCCCAACAAACTACGATGCAAACACTAATGAACGATTTATCTCAATGAATTCATTTATTTCTCATTAGTCAGCAGTGCAGTCAGTGTTCGGTGTTTTGCATGTGCATTGTGTGAGGCTCTCTCCTGAGTACTTACAGAAACTGGCCACATTTCCTCTCTCAGCTTTTTATCAGCATTTCTGTTTTCAGTAAATTGTGAGTGCTGCTCAACTCCAGCTTTGAATGACTAACAAGGACTGTGTCTCTGCAATATGAATGCTTTGTTAGACTTTGCCTTTGCAAACGAGGCTTTTTTTTTTTTTATGTTTACAGCAAATATGTCATCATAAAAGCTGTGATCCCCATCTGGAATTCATTACACAATATATTAACCAAGCTATTCTGTTGAAAAACAAACGTTTTATGGTAAGAGCTAATAATGTGTTTTAGATTATAGTATCTGACAGCAGTGCTTAGGGAACAGTTTGACATTTTGAGAAATACACCACTTGCCAGGACCCAGATAAGAGGATTGACAGCGATGTGAATATGAAGCCACGGCCGGCAGCTGGTTAGCTTAGCTTAGCTTAGCCTACAGACTGGAAACAAGGGAGACAAAGACTGACCTACCAACACCTCTGAAGCTTAAGAACTATACAGTTTTTAGTCTGTTTAATGCCGACAAAAAACAATGCGTAAAATTGCACGTTGGGGTTTAACAAGGGGTTTATGTGCTGGACTACTTCGTAGCAGGGCACAGTCACTACCTGGAGTCGTATACCCCTTTTACATTGGATAAAAAAAAAACACCTACCGCTACTGAAATCAAGCTTTTGTCCTTAACGTTAATGTGTATAACTGGCAATTACTGCAAGGGTTTACTTGCCTTGAGTTTCAATCGACTGTGATGAAAACACAACAAACCTATAAACCCTCTAATATCCGCCCTGCTTCAGGCCTGATGCTATGACATGCTATGACATATAATCCAGTGGTTCCCGAGTTTGAAATATGGACTGAAATAAATTATATTCAAAAAATAGCTGTTGCAATCGTTGTTAGTGGCTTCCGTGCCTGCACATGTGAAACTCTCAACACAGGTGAGAAAAGAAGCAAGGTGTCACATTTTCATTCAGCTCCAGGAAACACGATGTGCCTCGTTCAGAATGTTATTGATTACGACTTCTGCAACACGTTTTAATGTCTTCTGGATGTAGTTGGAGGTGATGTATGATCTGCTGCTCTCTACTGTTCCCTCCTTTTCCAGCACGTTATCCACGTTTAAATAGCCTCACGCCAATTGCGGTGTAAGAGTAGTATTACTGTCACTGCAAAGCTGTGAGGCAACTAGTAGCAGAAGCATTGCTGCATTAATTTAATTAGCTGTCTTCTCAGCATATATGCAAGGTCCAGATTAAATAGTATGGTCATAAAATCATGATTCACATTTAGTTACATTTAGCTTTCTATATGGACTTTTTTTATTTTTTATTTTCTTCCCAGCTGAAGAAACAAAGATAATTGCTCAAACAAGTGACCTAACAAAAGATATTTTAAGAGGCAGCAACAGCACAGAAGCTCAAAGCATTTTACTGTTGTATATTTTTTTCCTCCTGTTTTCGCAACTCCAACACCAAAGTACAGAAGGCTACAAGGTGAGAGCTGTATTTCTTTGTCCCCTCAGACCCGTCCTTTTTTTCTATCTCCGTCATCTGGTCACACAGGAGAAAGCTGGAAAATACTGGCGCTGTTTTATTCTTAATCACACCTACATGCAAATGCTCATGTGTGTGCTGGTGTCAACATACCGACTGTGAGTCAACAGATGCTGAGTACTGAAACTAACCCTCCCACTGATTAACAATTGCATTTCGCCTCCATTTGCTATCCCTGTAGTTTCTATTGCAATTTTCATTAAGTAGCAATGACAGAGTGGCCTATCTAGCTAATTAGCTACATGCTAATGGTGGTACTTGACTAAGGATGTGCATTTTAAAGAACTCAGTGGCAATGAAGCCATAAAATCAGTGGCTGTACACTATCAAAGTACACAGTCTTCTGTAGCAACGTGTCAGCAGGCTGCCATGAAAATATAATGTGTTATAAGTTTTTGCGATGTGATCGAAAAGGTCCACAGCAGCTACTGTACTGAGCGGAGCGTGTGCTGAGACCATTCTTGTCAGCCGTTGTTTTCAAAGGTCAATAATGTACTTTTAGTCTCAACAGGCACTGAAATCTAAGTGTGCAAACCCAAAAGACAGCATGACTGCCTCTCAGCTGAGAAGCAATGCTTTTAACTCAACAATCTCCAACATGATGAGGCCATTTCAGTAATTTGTTTCTGGCAGACTACAGGTGTGCCCAGGTGGCTCAGAGTAAACAGGGTTTTAAGTTTTTTCTCCTTTGTTTTTTTTTTTCAGACAAACAGTGGGTGGTGTGACGCAGTGACAAAGACGGGAGAACAGCGGCACCGGTGACCTGAAGAGAAGAACCAAAAGTGTTCAAGGTTTTCCAGAGATTTTAAAATATCGCTTCCTGATTCTTATAAAATATGAAGACACTGTATACATCACTACATCGCTCTTATTCTGCGTTCTTCCATAGTATGTGGTCATATTTTAAGTGTAGGCGGAGAAAAGAAGGTGGCCTGAGGTTATTAAGATGCACAGTGGCAGGGACGGAGCGCAGTGCTCAGACATACTTGCATTAAGAGGGAGACCTTCTGCACTCAGTGCTCCACCTGGTATCAAACCTTGTGCTCTGAAACAGGATGGAGGTCTACGTATCTGATTAAGCCACTTGTTAAACTCCTCTGCATCGTTTACCTCTACAGATTTTTCATCATTTATGCTTCATTCACTTAATCTAAAACCCTGCCCCACAGATGAACTGTAACCTGCTGTTTTAGCATTTACGCATTTAAAGTAATTGGAATAATAGGCTGCAGGCGAAAAGTTGATACAGTCAACTGCAGCAACAGCAATTTAAGGTCAGGCCACACAAGAGGGGCCGCGCAACTATAACAGTTGTGTGGTAGCGTTAATGAGGTTTGGAGAAGCCGTGTCTTTTTCTGTGTATGAACACTCTGGAGCATACAGACAGAAAAGATTACACAAAATCTGGGGATCCAACCTGTATCTTTCCCAGTGAACTATCAAGTTCTGGCAAGAAATCATAAGAAATACTGGGCCAACTCCCCCTTGGCATTTCAGGCGGGTCAGGTCTGCTCACACAGCAAAATGTGAAGGAAGAAGCACACAGTGGAGGCACAAAGCTTCCATCGTGCGGAAATAGGGCTCATGGAGGTTATTCACATAAACAAACACACTCAACAACCTGTGTTATTGAGGATTATACTTTACATTGTGTGTCAGATGGCTTTTAATACATGTAATTTAAAAAATAAATAAATAAAATAACCATAAGCCTGAGAGAGCCAGTGCTTAAGAATAGCTTAGATTTTGTGTGATGAACTACTGGTCCAAACATTTTACAGAGAAGATGAACAGGGGCAGCTTTTATGTCTGCACTTATCAGCAAACTTCCTGTATGGATTAGGTATAATCCCCAGCCATAATGGCCACAATGGTTTCATTAAACAACCTGACATATTGTAGCAAAAATATGTTGGGTTATAAAGTGAAACGGCAGAGGATATGCCAGGGGGTTACAATGAAGAACGCCCAAAATGAGAACTATTCAGCATGGCTCAGCCTAATAACACGCTGACTAAACTCTTTATGGCGCCAGATTATTATAGGACGAGAAAAGGGTTTATTCTGTACAGTGTTATTAAAGATCAATTAAAATTCCAACAGAATGGGAAAAAAAAATAATCTAAAAATGGCTGGGATGCATTAGAGCATTAAAGCTTCGGTGTACGCAGTAATTTTCCCAAATAATGTTGTATTTGCTTAAGTCATATTCTGTGTCAGACTGTTATTCATGGGTGTCATCTGTCATGTTTTAACAGAAAATACATTTTAAATATTCTAATATCATTTCATTTTGAGCACTAATTCTAATTCACATTCATGTAATTTAAAAAAAGAGAAATATCTGTAAAGTAGGCTGCACAAAACTAATGTGGCCATCATATCACCAACGATAATTAAACTTGTATCCCTTTGAAAATACACCTCACTAATCTGCCCTCTATTTTGAGTAATCATAACATAGTTTTAGCTTATCAATGTTTGTACTGAGAATTTTTTTATTTTTCAAGCATTATTTTTTCCGAAAATATGCACAGCGATGCCACACAATGCAAGCTATTTGCATTCAAATGCTGGGCACCATCTTGGAGACTGCGCTTCGGTTCCTTACAATAATCAATTTTTATCCCTTAACTAGGCAAAATCATAGCTAGTTCCATACTACATGTACAGACATGTTATTGGAAAACAAATCAATATATTGCTCAGATTGTTGGATTGTTATTGTAGGCTATGTAACCCTATTCAGTTTTTGGAATTTATACAGCAAACTTCCATGTGAGTATCTGACAAAAAGTTGGAGAAATAGATGTTTCTCTTGATTAAATCAGCCTCTCACTTAAATTCTTAAATTAACCACAGACCAAAGCTGAACAGTTTGTCATTTTCATTATCACAAATAGAACTGGATTCAAATCAGTCCGCAGCATTTAAATGCACACCTCAGCATCAATAATTCATACAGAAAACAAAACAGGCTACATTATTCATGTACTAACGTGTAAATTAAATTCACATATGGCAGCACCGCATCTGTCTCAAGATATCTTTCCTTTTGGATTCTGCATATTTTGTGAGCAAACTGTGTGTTTTTGATAATGGCGATACTGCTGATTGAGAACAGCACAGACATCGCTCAACTTAAATTTACCTTCTTGGCTCAGATTTTTTTGCTGCACCTGCAATAACGTGCTGGGCTTGTGAAGTGTAAAGAAACATACTGCTAATGTCATTTGCCTGCTGCCATGAACAGCACTTAATGTGACACAGGATGACACATTAAACGTCTGCCAGAAAACACAGATATCATATCCCAACAGTTCATGTAGAAATGCAAAATTAAATAATACATATGTAAAGATGGTGCTGTGAGCAAGTTAAAGCATTTAAAGATTCTGTGGGCAGCTTAGCATTAAACGTCCTTTGATCATCAATGGAATAACATTTATGCAGTCAGACTGGCTTATCTTTAGATTATAAAAAGAAAAGCTAGACCTGAAATCAGGGTTGTACCAACTATGCTTTATGTCAAATACTGCCAAGTTTAAACTAAAACCAAGTTTAAACTTTCTAATTTAGGTACCGAGTTAAAAGCTGGGATTCAAAATTCAAATTAGCAAATTATTTTATTTTCCATGCTCTACATTCAGACATGGCCTAATCCCTCAAATGCCAAGTTCATACTATAGGATGTTATATGGAAATTAAATACATACAGTAAATGTATTCAGCCTCACATAAATACTGGTATAAATAAAATACACAAATCTAAACAAACAACATCTACATTTATCAGTGAAAACAGTCTATGCCTGAATTGTTTGAATTTTTTTTATATGGAATCTGTAACCCAGATAAAGTATTACAGGCGTTTCAGACACAACACAATTGGGGCTGCACTCAACGCTGGGTTCAGCGCTGTGGCAGCGCTGCTGCACCCAGAGTGCAACCAGGTTGAACTTTTGGTGCTGAGCTGGGCGACGCAGGCCACTGGAAGTAATGGGTTTCAGAACCCAATGGTGCCATTGTCTCATTACCTCTTTTTTCCATCCTAGTCCATGCTTTGGAAATATTTAAACTTAAACGTTTTCTAACTTAGGTACTGAGTTTAGTCACATATGTTACAACCTGAATCTTACACCAAGCCCTTAATACATGTCAAGTCCTCTATAACTCAGAGGTTGGAATGATAAAAATATTTTAAAAGCTGGGGTACATGGAGGATTTGAATTCAAATTAGCAAATTATTTTGTTTTCCTTGCTCTACGTCTGTCTAAGACATGGCCTAATCCCTCAAATGCCAAGTGCATACTTCAGGATGTTAGCCCCGATATTGCTGTCGCTAACTGTTTTTGGAAATCGCCAACAAAGACAGATCAGCGTACGCTTTTGTAAATGACAACTGGGATGTGTTAACCATTCAAAGATACTATCCAGGAGCTCGGGGCCAGCTCGCCAGTGTGTCGCAGAGGTCCGCTAGATAACTAGCAGGCTAAATACCTGGTGGAGTCGCAGACAGGTCTGGAAGCCAGGAATGAGTTACAGCTTTGTATGGAGTGAGCACAACAGTAACAACTACAACTACACATACAAGTTGTACAGTATTTGTAACCGCCTTGTCCTTGCTGAACCAGAATAAGAGCAAGCAGTGGTGTTCAGTGCATAATTATAATTCCATTTCATTTATGTTTAACTTTCCGCTCATTTTCCTAATCCATACTCTTACACACTTTCTTTGACTGCCTTTTCCTGCTGCAAATTAGCACACAAACAACTTGCACTGCTTGAACCACGTCAATCACTTGTCATGCCTTGGTGTGTGATCTTGCGATGTGTGACCCCCTGCTGTTGACCATGCAGTGTTGAAAGCACACAATGACTGATCAGATGGAAATTTGAGCAGAAATCTCCGGGATGCAGCCAAACAAGACGGAGCTTTAATATCAAACTAGCTACTTTTAATGTTACGTAAAAAGTGTCACCTTTGCCCCCTAACTGGGGAGAGAATTTAGCTGGTGCAACGGGCCACACACGTACTCATTGAGCCCTCAAACCAACACAGTATAGTTTGCAGTGTGTCCACAGAGTGATGTTCACACAGAGATATATCACTATAACAAGGAAGCATGAAGTATGAGTCAGTCTTGAGTTGGTCTCAGCAGCTCCCACGCAGCTCTCAAGGTCATAATTAATTGAATGAGAGTGGGAGTCTGTGGGACTAGTTGCCTCGTCACTGAAGCTAGAGTTATGCCAGCGCAGCTCTCCGTCTGTGCTAACTAGTCCCCCAATTACTTGTTGAGGGGTGAGATCCAGGGAGCACGGAGAGACATGCTGCATTTGAGGACCTTTAAATGAGATATAAGGGCAAGCAAGACTCTCCTGGGTCTCAATAATTGACGGATCATTCATTATAAGCGCTGAACTATGTTGAGGTATTCACTTGAACTCTGAAGAGCTCTCCGAAACGACAACGCGCTTGACAGCTCGGTAGCATTCATTTGCTTAAGACGTACAGGAAGACACACATATACAAACACATACACTACTCACAGGCTCCTGCAAATTTAATCGGGGGATCCATTTTTGCTTTATTACACCCGAGATTCTCAAACAGTTTAGCCTGAGGGCTGCTCTTGGAAACTGACAGAGGGCCAGAGGCCAGTTAATATAATTGTCTGTTTTTGCTGTCAACCTTTCAACACTTTACTGTAATCGCTGCTCTCAGAATGGCACGGCATGTCAGCTCTGGGTGTGATGCTGACAAAAAGCTAAGAAATAATACACATATCCGTCTTTCAGCAGTATTTGATTAACTAATTTGCATTTCATCATGTAAAAGAAAATGACATACTTGAGAACATGATATTCACGAATTAAGGAAATGAAAGAGCGCTGAATTCTGTCTCCCAGCCTACAAAATTATGGAGAGGTAGAATAGAAAAAATAAAGACGGGCTCCGCCAACACTTCAGATCACCATGGAGAAGATTGTGCAGCGGAGCAGTTCAACAACAAACTGTTTTCTCCTTCACAAGCTGTTAATATTCTGTATAAATTACAAAATATAAAGCAATCAGCAGTTTGTGCGGAGAACATCGCAAAGTAAATGCTTATTGTCAGCATCATTTCAGGATGAAGACAACACCTAGGGTCAGATGAATGAAACTGTGCAGAAGCGTACACATGCTATTCATCAGGTTTATGAAGCTGCGTACGTCTAATTCCGTTTTATAAATCTCAGCCATTGTGGAAACGTGGCGCAGGAGCACAGGCTTCATTTTCACGTCCATCAATAGATGTAGAAACACACTTAAACATCCATTTGCACGTCCATACTTTTACCATCGATTATACCTGTCATTTAGAAGAACGGCAAAGAAGAAGAAGTGACTGATTGTGTTTCATCCGCTGCCATTACACACGGCTTTGGCTATTTACCGTACCTGTGAACCATCGTAATGGCGATATCTCAATCATCATTATAAAAAGGGTTAGGGAAGGGAAGGGTTAGCAGAAGGATGCTCAGTGGTTAATCCTCACAGCTAATATTCAAAAAGAACTTCACTGTGTGCTTCAAATTCAGGATCAAATGAAAAGACCATTAACAGGGAAAAATGGCTCCAATGTAAATACAAATAATGATCAAATTCATCATTCATAACTAATTTGATATTAATTATTTATTCATCCAGCCCCAGGTAAGAAAAACTCAGGCACAATTAGGCGTGCTTGTGTGAAAACAACCCGAGGTCTCTATACCTTTAAGTGGCCCTGTGAGCCTGTAATTGCACAAGTGTGGTTTCCAGTCCCCCTTATTTTTCAAAATGGTGTCTTTGTCCATGTGCCTTTAAAGATTTAAGTTTGTACTCATTAATCCCTCTGGATAGGATATTCAGTCTGTCAAGCTGCCAAACTCCAGAGAGAAGTTGATAGAAATGTTGATATATTCATCTAGGTCACTTTCAAGTCTTGCCGTGCATTCACAGCAATTAGGCTTTACAAGTAGCAGCGAGCGACACCATGGGGGCTTTTGTTCTTGGTTTCACGTCTCAGTATACTTGGAGACAACAGCTCTGCCTTCTGATTTGTAGAAGTTGTACCGACTGGCTGATAGAAGACTTGTAGGTAAAGAAAAAAAAATGCGAACATTTCTGAAATGTTACATTTTTTCTATTTAATTAGTTTTGACCAGATGATTGTACCACGTTTTGTGACAATCCATAAAAAAAATAGAGCGTGTGGGAAGTCTATGGCAATCCATATTATATTTTTGTGGTGAAGGTTGAGTGCTGTTTGCTTAAGTAGTCATCAAGAAGTACTTTTGATGTCCACCACGGCATTGTTTTATTATTTGTCATTTACATAACTCAGACTTCTTGGATTATTCAGACACATGCCCAACAAGAAACCCAATATTCAAATATGTACTTAAAAGCCACCATCATCTAACAACACAATATACTGACACCATACAAATATTACCACCTTGCATATTGTACAGTGTCCCTGTGGACAAAAGCGTCTGCCAAATGAATAAATTAATGAATATGAGATATCAACAATGGAAATTAAACATACAGTATATGAATTCAGCCTCACATAAATAATGGTATAAATAGAGTACACAAATCTAAACAAACAACATCTACATTTATCAGTGAAAACAGTCTACGCCTGAATTGTTTGATTTTTTTTTTTTTTTATATGGAATTTGTAACCCAGATAAAGTATTACAGGCCTTTCAGACACAACACAATTGGGGCTGCACTCGCTGCTAGGTTCACCGCTGTGGCAGCGCTGCTGCACCCAGAGTGCAACCAGGTTGAACTTTTGGTACTGAGCTGGGCGACGCAGGCCACTGGAAGTAATGGGTTTCAGAGCCCAATGGTGCCATTGTCTCATTACCTCTGAAAAGGTCTTTTATACAATATGATTTACTTTTTTCCATCCCAGTCCATGCTTTGGAAATATTTACAGAAAACACAAAACAATGCCCAAATCCTTATTCTCTCAAGATCACAATGATCTCTTTGACGAATTATTTAAAAAAGAAAAAAGTTTCACGTTTATAATCTTGGAAATAAACAATAGATTCTAAAATTCCTGTAATATATCAAATATTTCAGATGTCTACGCTCCTCTTATAGCAAAGTCCCAGTAAAATATACTTGCAACCCAAATTCCAGCCTATTCCACAAGCTCATCATGCTGCCCTTCAGTTTACTCTCACAAGAGTCACACATACTCTATTCATGCTAGCAGTGTCACTCTGTGACAATGTGGATCTGTCGGTCTTTCAGTAGCTCCACCACTGGTCCAGACTGAAATATCTCTATATCACTTTCGGATGGACAACAGTAGAATTATGAACAGACATTCAACATGCCTGGATGATGAATCCCAATAACTATTCCTGTAGCGCATTTCACTCACTGTGTTTAGTGCTAGTTGTTGGTATGCTAACACGCTCATCCAAAATGCCCAACAACAGCTTTTTAGTATAGTCACTGCAAGCAAGTTGGCATGCTGGTGGTAGAATTTAGCTCAAAGCACTCAAAGTTTCCACCAGTTAAAGTTGTGAGGTCGGCAGCTGAGGGGCACTGGGTTATTCGTTAAAGGAGTTTGCTGCTTGTATAACACATTTCAGTTTCACAAACATCTTAAAAATACACCCTTAAAAAGTTGCCCAATCTTTTGGCCAGACTTGCGATCCACTGGCAGAAACCCGGGGACATCTGTGCCTATACACAGAGCCACATGGTCTTGTTCATTTATAACCCCCATATTGCTGGCAGACAATCTAAAATAGGACAGACACACGTTGTTAATCTATGATACCTACTTTTGGGTCTTCTAGATCGAATGCACAGCAAAAAAACAAATGCACACAAAAAAATCACACAGTCTAGTTACCTAGAAATTAGCATTATCCTTATTCAGATAAAATTTCATTCGAAGACATATCTTTATGATCTGTCTTTATCTACTGTCACAATGAAAAACATTTGTTAAAAATAGGACATAATTCAGACATCAGACATTTTGTGTTCTTTCTTTCCCCGTGTTTTTCTTTCTATGTCTCCAACTCTAACGTAAGTAAAGGAAGAAAAAAGAACAACAGCCTCTCTCTGAAGGAGGCATGCAGCCACCAAGCTGTGTCTAAGACATGGATGGACAGGTTCATGCTGGGCGGCGCTATAGGCCTCCAATGTGAAGCACGCTGTGAGCTTTGTCCCTGTGCGGTAAGTCCTACTGATGTTGCCCTTGAAACAAACAGATCAGTTTGAGACTGCATGGATTATTGTTTGATAAAGACCAGAGATATTGTAAGAAATAACTAAAGACGAATTCTGAGTGCCTAGACTTTGACGATATACTGCTGGGTTTACACAAATGCATGGAAACAAACACATAACCACCTCCAATATGTTTATTGCTACCAAATGAATGAATCAGAAATCTTCACACTGTGTATTCAAATAATTATTCAGTGACATGAAGAACTGGCGACTGAAGTGGTTGTGGAAGCTATTTGATGTCAGATTGGCATTAATTAAGAAAACGCACTTGAAATTGTTTGGCATGATGTATGATGGCATTACCATCAACAGTTGGTTGTGTAAAATGGCCTCATAATCTCTGGCTGTTATTGGACTGTTGTAATGATCTTATCTAATGACTCCCGGGAGATTACCGCTCATATCATTAGAGTTCGACCGTCATTCGAAAATAGCCGACAACACACAAAGAAGGATGAAGGCTCGTTTAGGAGTCCTCCAAAGGTAAATGTGTTCTCATCGGTGGCGGGAGGATATAACTCAAGAGACTATTTGCTCCAGTGGAGTTGGGGTTCAGGGTTGTGTATTCCTAACGCTCAGCTGCGATGTCTTCAAATGCACACAGTTTCTGAACGACCGCTCTGCACTCAAAGGTGGCTGGTGGAGATTTTTGTAAAGTAACAAAAGTTACATTTACATTCAGCACAACTCACCAAATTGCATTGTGACTTTTTTTAAGCTCTGCATATGCTTCAACCCAAAGTGACCTCAAACTAAGGTCAGCCGTGATAACGCTACCACTATCCTCTCAGCCTCCGAATGTGAAAGGTGGCTAATAAGCGACACCATGGGGTTTCTCGGTTTCACTTCTCAGACTACTTAGAGACAACTGCTCTGCCTTCTGATTGGTGGAGGTTGTACCTACTGGCTGAGAGGAAGACCGGTAGGAGAAAAAAAAAAACGTCTAAACCATTTGCATAGTTTTTATTTTGAGAAAAGTGATAATTTAGACCAAATGATTGCAACACATTTGTGACAATCCATTAAATTCTGTATTTCTGACATATATGTTTACTGCCCTGCAGTCTTTCTGTGCATTCATATGCTGTTAGGATTGGAAAAACTATTTTCTGACTGGGAAAATTTCAAGGAGGAGGAAGGAACTTGGAATGTTTTCGAGAAAATTGTTGGTAGAGGAGCAGCCGATTTGACCTCGTATGACACTGAAACATGGCCGACGAAAGTAAACGTTCGGCTGATGGCAAGAAACTTTTCCAAAGTCACATATTGTGTAGTCATCCTTATCACTCAAATACTGGAAAAAGCTGTTAATGTATTGTTTAAACAGTCTGAGCGATAGAATGTAAAAACAACTTGTTTTTCGCGTCCATGTTGTTCCCACATTCTGACCATGAGGCACATGAACACACCAAAGTCTTGGCTAAAAGGGACCAGTCCGAGGAGTAAGTGAATGCAGCCTTTTTTACTTTGCTGACTTCACTGGGATATTTGTGCATTTCTTGGTACATTACTGCCAACAGTTGATTGGAATCATTTCAAAGCATTGGCAGAAATGGGTACTGCGTCAGACACAGGAACAGAAAACCCACTCATGGAGAAAAAGATCCAGAGAAAATCTCCATTGCACCACATGAGGTCAAAGCAGCATTTATTTAGACGATGTAACTTTTACTAAAGAGAAACCTCTAATGGTGTGTCCATCAACATGTTTGTTCAATCTTCAAATTCCAGCTTCAGTCTTCTCTTTCATGCCAAACATTTAGTTCTGGTTTGTTTAGAGATGAAACATTCAGCTTGTTGAGTCACTTTAAATCAAATAAACACGATACCTGTCCGCCTTCTACACTTATTGCTACCTGTTCCAAGCGTTCAGAGTCCCCTTTAGCTGCTTTTGTGAATGTGATTTGGTGTAAAGTACTGTCAGTGTTCTCTGCAATGCATCTACCACTCTGTATAAATACACACCCCGAAACACACACACACCCACAAATACACATGTACACAAGCTTGCCCTTGAGTTACCTACCCTCCTCCTGTCAAACTGAGAACAGAAGCACCTCCAGTGAAAACAGTTATATTGCACTGGACTCCAAGCCCAGTCTCAGGGGTGTTTCGTTTTGCAAACAGGAAAGCTTTATTCCTGACTCTGCACATTTTTACCAGACTTCAGGCAACCATAGCTCCTCAGCATCTTGGAATCAATCACTGAAGCCAGGGCATCGGCCCATGCAACAGATTGTGGAGATCTTACCCCTATAACTTTTTTCCAGAAGTTGCACGAGACATGCTCCTCACTTGAGTCAGGGCTTTCCCTTTTCACTGTGCGGCTATCCCCTCGCACCATCTGTTGCTCTGTGTCTTGCTTTTAATTCAGACTGATCCTCATGCACTGTGGCCTACAGAGGGTAAGGATGAAAATCAAACTCTTCGCTCTGCCAACTGCGCTAACACATCCACAGCCTCAAAACCTGGAACTCGCTTCTTCTGAGTTCCCTAGTCTGTTAGCATGACAATGGTGCAGTCACATCTCTCAGCACAAGAAACAAGCAGCCACTAACAAAACCATGGTTTCAGGAGACCCTGCAGTTCACTGACTCAGGTTTTAGAAACATCATGCTCAGCCCTAAAGTGCCAAGATATCGACCCTAAAGCCCAGAACTCATCACATGCAGGCAATCAGGGGTTTTACTCTGCACATATTGGCCCAAAGATGTCAGCATGTCAGCCCTCGCCTCCTGGCTCTTTTAAAACCGAGACAATGATCGAGAAAATGATAGCACACCAGCGCTGACATGGATCCCTTTGCCCTTATTAACATTCATAGCCCTAATTGTCACCATATTGACTGTCATTTTTTCCCCCAAATATCCTGACATGATGTGGCCTCCAGGGTAAACTAAACTCACCTTTTCAGTTTCACAAATCAAGAAACAGCAATTCTCTGCAGGTATTTTTTAGAGGCAGCATGATAACCAATGTGGTTTTTTTTGTTTGTTTGTTTTTTCTCTACCAAATGGTACAAGGATATTGGGTTGTAAGATCTGTATGCAAATGAAGTCAATATTAATTTTGGCTCATAATTTAGTTTCCTCAAAACGACTCCCTTGGCACATCTAAAGTGAACATTTGTTACAGAGTATACATGCTTTGTTAGTGTAAGTTGCAGGATCCATCTGGCTGTGCTGAAAGAATCAGTCACAGACGTGAGAATTAGGGAACAGTGAGAGGGTGTAGGCAACCTGAAAAGCTGTGTAAAGGAATAGTACGCCTTGCATTCATTATGTTTTTCTTGTTTTAATTTATTTTTGAAGTGGCGCTTTTCCCACTGTAGTTACTTTTGGACAAAGTCAGACCAGCTGCTTCCCCCCTGCCTCCAGTTTTTATGCTAAGCTAAGCATTAGCTGGCTTCAGTTCCATATTTACTGTCAGGCAACGGAGTGGTATTGATCTTCTCGTAAAAACTCTTATAAAGAAAGTAAATAGCTGTATTTCCTCGCGGCTGTTCTTTTAACTGACCATGGGGGCTTATCAAATGTAGCACTGTCTGCTATAGCCGCATGATTTTACATTATATAAGCAAAGCGCACACTCAACTCGACTGGCTGAAAATACACCTAAAAACATCAGTATGCACAATCTATTTCTGCCATGGGGTACTTGTAACAGTGTTCCTATCTGTTGTTTGTTCACTTTTTACTTGTGGATGGAACTTACATCCTGTGGAAAACGATGAAAATGTACAAGATAATTTGAGAAAAACACTTCAGACTTGATTTTCAAAATGTTGTAAATTAAATATATTAAAAAAAAGGTCATTTGCGGAGGTTGGCACGTGTGCTTCGCCATAATGAGAGTTATATCCTGTAAACCTTTTTGTCCTCAAGTGTCTCCTTATTCACATCTGCACATTTCAAATCCCCACAACTCACAGCCTCTCCTTGCAGTTGGAGTTTAAAATATAAAACTAAATGGGGGGAAAGAGCCAATGGGCAGATGAGATGACAGAAACTGGAGACACTTAACTCCTTGGCATAGACATCACTTACAATCTGCCAGATATCAGTAATTAATTACCACGAGCAAGTGGCATGATTTTTATCAGCCACGGAGAAAAAAAAAAGGAATTAGGAGGGGTTTATCAGCTTCTATTAATGCATTGTCAGGGACCTCTAATGGGCTGATGAATATATTATTCATCCTCATTTGGATGAAGGGTTGTTGCGTTCATTAGCAACTGGGCAGCAGAGCTGAACACCCCCAAAAAAAGTGTTAAATCAGAACATTAAAGCGGGACAAAACATTCAGAGCCTGGCAAACAAAAGCAAATCTGCCGTCTTTTGCTAAAGCGAGTAATGTTGGATGGCTCCTTCGAAAAAAATGCAAATAAGTACTCAATTAAAAGCATGATTGTCACTGCCTTTATAATTACTACTTCCTCTTGAAACATTAGAGATGACCTCAACACTGCTCCTTGTTTTTCTTTTCTGAAATCCATTAGGTAATTACCATCAATTTTGAGGCGCGGTTTGGGAAAAGGTACTAATTTATATACAAATGTCTCTCTAATGTTCTTTTTTATTTCTTGTGTTTGGTGTCCAGAGAGTTTGTTAACAAATATATTCGTAGAATGGATCGCAGGGAGGGAGTGAAATAAACCATCAGGAGATTTGGGCTGAATATTTAATATTGAATAATAATTGCCGTTGTAGAGTGCCTCAAATCATAAACATGCAAAATTAGGTTTTCGGTTTGGTGATGATAAAGGCTAAAATTCACTGCCTGGACTAAATTAAATGCGTGAAGGCTAGTCTGTATTTCACAAAGGGCTACATGTATTGGTCATGGCTGCTCTAAAATGCATCTGATTGGTATTTTCCTGCACATTGCAGTAGGTGATGTGACATATTTTCATTTCATGAGTGCACAAGGACCACCTGAAAGTGCCACTCTCAGCCGAAGTAAAGACATATGCAGCATGTACAAGGTGAGGGACACTGGATGTTTCCCTTTCCTGATATCAGAAATAGAAATTGCTTTACGGCTGAACTTGATTTGTTTATCGGTTATTCTTCTGAGTGCAAAAAGCCTTCAGCCTTCCTATCTGTTGTCAAAGAGTGATGTGTTTACAAAGCACATATTGCTCCTCTAGATGGCTTGTGTCTCCAATGAGAGTGTGTGAAAACGGGAGACACAAATAGGCTTCTCAGTGTATCTTCAAAGTGAATCCTTTAGCTCAAATCAAGATGGGATGCACACAGTGTGTTTGCATAGCCACTACCTTTGAGGGTTTGCTTGATAATAGTCATCCATTTTCTTCTACAGCAGACCACTGGAGTGGAGAAGCTCTCTCATACTGACACATCTGCTGCAGTTATCATTCAGGCAGATGCATGAAAAACAGAATGATTTAGAAGAGAAATGGGAAATATTCTGACGGACTCATTTTATTGTGTTTGCCATCGACAGCCAGCGGTCTGTGAAAAAAGCCTGTAAATATATGAGCCATTCTGTTTCTTATGAGTTAGATTTATTTTCTGACAGAACAACTTTTATCAAAATGTCAATGTCGAGAGACCCTGACAATGCCAAGCACTCAGCAGATTTATCATTTTAAAAAAGTTTTCCAGCTCTTTTTCTGGTAACCTGAGAGCATTTCAACCTGAAAACATGTCATTTCTGTTATTTCAAGACTGTGTGAGAATGTAGTTATACAAATTAGTGCTGCATACCAGAATAAGGTGGATTCACTATGAAGTATTAAGTGTCAGTTCTATAGGCACATAAGTGCCTTCACAGCACTTACTGTGACTGCAGCACATGTTATCACATTCCCTATAGTGGGTATACAGTAAGTGCATGTCGTCATGTGGTGCCATTGGGTCACCTTGCAGGTGCAGCTCAGGTATTAAGAGATTAGGGGCAGCAGCTCACCCTGTGGAAGGTGCTGGTCTGCGGTGTGCAGCTGCATGCCCGGACCTTAATTGGCTCTGGTGGCAGTGAGTGCCCTGCCGCTGCCGAGCCGAGTGCCGGTCAGGGGTCAGCCCCAAACAGCTCCGTCCTGTCATCCTTCCTGTCAGCCTGAAGGTCACTACTGTAGACCAGCATGGCAGGAAGAGCGGTTCTCAGCCACTTACCACGGCGCGTGGACAGGTGTAGCACAGCGACCTGTGGATGAGACAGAAGGTTCCGAGGTGGAGGAGGAAAAAAACCAGAGAGGAAGTGGAAAAGTTTAGAGATTTTTGTGGGCTTGCGGTTTCCAACATCCCCTCCTCAATCCGTGGTGTTAGACTCGAGAAAGTGTCACGAAAATGACCAATGTCTTTTTGGGTTAGTATTGTTGACACCTCCAGCTCTATGGATCAGCGGGTTGAGAGGTAGAGCTGGCAGTGAAATTAGCTGCAGTGATGGGTGTTGACAGCAATGAGTTTCAGGAGACTTAACAATTAAAACACCAACAGGAAGATGTGACTTTAAATCCATGATCGAGCTCGTGCCTGGGGCTAAGGCAGAAGCAGGGGACGAGGAAAAAAAACACTGGCAGATTTCGGATGATTCGCAGAGTGAGAAGGAACCAGACAGATAGGAGAGAGAGTGAGAAAGAAGCCCTCCCAAAAGGGCTCTTTTTTACAAAGTGTTGCTGAATAAAATTGTGCATTTATTAAAAGAAAGTAATTAAATTTTCCTCCCTGACATCTTGTGTCACACGCAGAACTCATCCGGCTGTTCTCTGCCGCAGACAAAGATAGGCAGCGAAGCTGAAGGGGTTTTGCCTGACTAAGATATAGGTTTTGTTCTGTTAAGACGAGTCCTTTCCAAGCCGTGTTGATTAAAACGTTGTATCAAATGCTGCACTGGCAGTTCTCGCGTCTTTTACAGCTACTCTTATTTGGAAGCAAGGACAAACATAGCTATTACAAATTAAAGTTTTTTTCCCCCATGTCATACCACCTTCGCTTTAAACTTTCTTGGCATCGCTGCAGTTGTTCTTTCCATTTCACCTTTGATTTGTTCCTAAGATACAAGTATAAGCGCTTTTCAAATTCACAAAGGTAGGCCCAAAGAAATAATATGCTTTCTCTGTGCTAGACTTAATAGAAATCATGGAACATCACATTAACATTTTGATTGGATTTGTTTGCCACTAGTTATCAAGTTGTGAAATGAACAGTGGCGAGTATTTGAAGAGACAACTCTGAAATCGATTTGTGCTTGTATATGAGAGTAACAGAGCAGTGTGTTTTTAATCTAGATCACAATATGAATGGAGCAAACATACCAAGTGTACATTTGAATAATGTAAAAAAAAAACAGACACACAGTTAAACACTGCATAAATCAGGATGAGGTACTGACGAGTGCTGATCGCTGACAGTATTGGAGTTCAACATTTAGGGAAGCATGCAGTACCTTCTTTCAGTTAGTGCGATGAGAAAATTGTTAGGATCCTAATATCTGTGCATTAAGTGCAGAGCAGAAGCCATCAGGCTGTTAGCCTAGCCCGGTACAGTATAAAGACTTGCAGAAGGGGGAGACAGCTGGCCATGCTCTGTCCAAAGTAAAAAAAAAAATTAAAATACATCTACAGACAACATTTTATCCGCCTGGCCAGAACTTCTGTGCAGAGTCTCGGGCTATAGTGCTGGCTGCCTGCAGCATCAGTGTGACAACAAGAGAACAGCACATAGCACTCCATGAAACCAAAACTTTTCATCTTTAAATTTCTGTGCTTATACAGACTGAATAAGACATAACATTCTAATTAGTGAGTTTTGAATGTGTCTGCATTTTTAAACGTCACAGTCAGGCTCGCTGTTTCTCCTGCTTCCTATGTTTATGTTAAGGTAAGCTGGCTAAGAAGGTTTTTTCTCTATTTCTAACAGACACACATGGAGAAGTATCAGTCATTTCATCGGCCATTAGGTGTGTTCATCTACCTTAAGGTCAATCACCAGGGTAAAATATTGGCAGTTACGTTTCTGCAAACAACTGATATGTCCACATTTTCAGTGTTGTCGGACTGTATCACATAACATATTTATAAGCTAGCTGTCAATATCCAGAGGTTTAGGGGATGGATGTGGAGTTATAGACGAGGAGGCTGCCAAGCCAGTGACCACTGTTTGAGACTGCATTCAAACATTTGTGAGTATGACACAACAGTATATTTTTAAGTAGGATCTTGGGACAATTTCCTCCAAGAATCAGGGACATCATCAGCCGTGTTTGTGTTGACAAAAAAATTAAAAACATTATGATGAAAAGTTGGGACATCTCTCGCTGTATTAGTGGTGACAAAAACGTGTGACCTCGGGATCTCTCCTGCCATGTTTGTGGCGACCAACACAGATATTTTCAGCCAAAACTTGATCCTTTCCTCACCCAATATAATCGTTTTTTGTGCCCAGTACTAACTGGATCCTAAGCAAAGTGTTGTCTCAAGATAATATAAAAACCTTTGAACCTAAAAGAACATAAAGTTGCAACATAAGGAAAACGTACATCGCCAAAATTTCTTCCTGTGATCCGGTTGCTTGCATTAGTGACCTGAACTGGTGTTGAGTGATTAAACTTTCTGGGTTTTACAACATTGTCAGAAAGTTAGATGTTTTTTTTTTTTTTGTCCAAGTCAGGCAAAACAGATAAGGTGTCATTACAATGGAGTTGTCCCGAGCTGTTCATATCAATATCTTCACCAGCTAGTATAAAACTAGAAATAGGGTTCGCGCTCGTTATACCAGTTTCTGTAGCCGGCCAAAGATTGAATATAAATCAAAGAAAGTATCACTCTGTAAACCATTATTAAAGTGTTTGTGTAGTTCTAACAACAGTTATAAGTCCTCTCTCTAGGTGATCATGTCACATTAGTTTGAGGAGTCTGAGCTCCCTGTTAGGCTTTCATAAAATAATTCATCAACTTTATAGCTTTGAGTTGAGTATCAGACACATATTTAACCAACATTTAGGCAAATATATATATCTGATCAGACTTGGTACCAGCAGATATTCAATATTAAAGGATTGAGTCAGGACCAAAAACCCATCCTACGTAATAAACGATATGAAAATCAGACAACGTGTAGCGGGGTTCCAACAATACGTCTCTACATATAGCCAGCTATCATCATTCATAAGTGGCTCCGCATATACAGGAAATGTTAATATATGCCACTTACCACAGCGATAAGTCAACTCTTACACCCACACCAGGCAAAAGCCTTGGGTGAATAATTTTTTTCTGTCTTACACACACACACTCACACTCACACACTTGTAATTTATGCTGAGACCCCACATTGTTCTGTCGCCGCATCTGTCTTTCATATTCAGTGATAACGATTAAGAATCTTTGATACCTTTTTCTGTTTCTGAGGATTTAGCAGACTCGCTGTGATATAAACGCTCCCAGTTCCTCTCAAAAAGTTAGAGAATCTTTACAAAACTTCCCTTCATCCTTTTATCATAGAAATCTCAGCCAACAGAGCTCCACTTCACGATCCACATCTCCTCAGCCGCTCAGCTTGTGGAAAAACTCGGCTCTCTCTCACAGAGCTTATTAGAAGAAGACAAGTTCTGAAGTTTTGATAACGCTGTCAAGAACATACACGTCTATCATATCACTCATCAACAGTCAGGTAATGAATTAAACATTAAGATGCTGAAGCTGCGTGCTTTTCAATCACAGGAAATATATCACAATTGCAGCTGACAGTCTGTACACCTTTAACCCCGGCGGCACATAAACAAGTGCACGGATATACACCTGTGTTACTTTAAGGTAGAACCGCTGTCATAAATACTTAATCTGAATATCATTTTATTTGCATGTGCACATCTTATATGGATAGATAAGATGATAAAACACAATCTGTGTTTACTGCTTCACACTATCATGAATATGGAGATGTGAGACTTGAATTGAAAAACTTGGTATACAATCCTCAAAATATCTTGAGCTGTGCAAGTGTTTCATGGGGAAAAAAAATGAAAATAAGGGTGATGTGTGCAAAAATTCATATCCTGGATGAAAACCTTTGACCCAAACGTATCCGAATGAAAAACAAAAATATCCAAATGTGATTAATACATGCTAGTATGACAGGAAAAACACGAGAGACGAGATACAAACAATTCTCACCATACCACAACGCAACCTGAATTATGAAGAGACCTGAAAAAAAAATATCTGTTGTGCTGCTCGCCAGAGTTTCCTGGCAGAAGGTCAGACGAAGACCCCGAGAAATGAAGTCTGCTCATCTCACCAGCGAGAAGCTTTCTGTTGCACTTTCTCCAACCGCTAATCAGTTGTGCTTCACTTTTTAAGTACCTCATTTTGCCCTTGACTGACAGATTGTGTGGTATTATGCTCATTTATGCACACGCGTTGCAAAGTTTAATTAACGCTTTGAAACAACCGAAAACGCTGAGAAGTGACACCGCAACCTTCTAATCCATTCGCTAAGTGGTCTCACATTTTTCAGAACTAAAATCACTTCCTGCACGTGCACGGTGCCCTGCATTAATGTGAAGCTAACAATCATGTGCCTTTATGTCTTCTTATTATGTCTTTGCAACAACATACCTTGTTCTTTTAAAGTCCCTACACTCAAAAAATATGTTTTTCATTTTTGTTTTTATCCAACAGTTGGATGTTTGAGCTTCACTGCGCAGAATGATGTGTGCAGAGTTTGACACTTGAAGGATGTTTTCTGCATTCATCTGCTTAAAAGTGGGAAGTTTCTCTGTGCCTTTTGAAAGTCTGATGTTAATAACGCCCAAAAGCACTTTTTGTGACATTCCAAAAAAGTTTAGACGTGAATCCTTGTTCAGATACTCAGCATATGTTATGCTAAACACGTGTTCAGACCATACACTGAGACCGGACTTTACAGGGAAGAACAATCATATGTTCAAGATTCTTTGATGAGTGGTATTAAGAATTTCAAAGCGATAATAGAATTTTTTTGATGATCACCTCCTTTTCTTTTGGCTGTGCCATCAGGTTGACATTTGTGGTTAAGAGTGAGATATCTTGTATGTGTCTTGGATGGATGGTCATGAAACTGGCTCCCGATATCAAAGGATGAATTCTCATGACTCTAGTGAGCCTCTGACTTTTCCTCACTCGCCACCGGACGGTCACATACCTCAACAGATCCCTGAAGATGTATCTCACTGACTCTAACCGATCTCCTGACATGAAGATAGCATTTGTGTTTTCTTTATGAAATATTTAAAAACGAATGGATTGATTGGCATGAAATGTGATAAAGAAATTCACAGTCTTCGGAAGGATTAATTCTGACTTTGATCCCTTGACCTCCCCTAGTTCCATTATCAGGTCATTTTTAATATTCAATTTGTCCAATTCTTTGGGTTATGAGGTGATACAGTAATGCTCTGTAATCTGAAAATCATTAATACATTGTACATTTATAAGTACTTTAGTTAATCGTTATTTCACTGTTAACAAACAATTAAATGCCTCATCAACCATTTACATCAAAGCAACTGTTGATTTTAAAGTTGCAACTGATGTTTATAAACCTTTACAATGATAAGTAATGAATGGTTTATAAAGCATTTCATTGTTTGTTAACAGTGAAATAACTACTAAAGTTTATTAATGAGACTCATTAATATTTAATGATGGTTATAAGAGAGAGACCCTTAGCCTTGCTGTTGGATCACCACAAACACTGATGATAAGATTTGTTTATGACTCTTATTTCCATAAACACTGCACATACGTCCTCACTCCAAGTATAACTGACCTTTTATCTTCGTTCACAACACCTCCTCACAGGGGGAAGTGAAAAATGTAATTTTTAGTGCTTGAAACTGACTGAGATATCACCCGGCACTGTACCTCCCACTAAAGTAGGATATATCGGAAACAGATCAATTAATCACTCTACACAATGTAAAGTTTAACAGTGCAAATAAGAATATCTAATTATGTTGACATTTTATGCTTGTTCTATCTACTTTACCAGTTGCATATCAATAACTTTAAATCACTTGTGGAATACAAAGTGAGGGAAGGTGTGACAAGTCAAGTTTTTGTGACCTGACTGAGTGGAACTGTCCTCTCTCTGGCAAAGATGAATAAAAACATCAAGGAAAGAGCCAGTCTGGACAGGATGGATTGGTTTCACCAATCTTACAGGAATTACCAATGAGCTTTTATCCCAGTTTCTCTGTCTGAATCATATAACTGGAGTGAAAATGGTTGAAAAGTTATAAGCTGAAATTGCTCAGCTCAATTTACTTTGTTTTGCTTTAAAGCATCCTGAGAACACATTTCCACTATCAGCTTCTTAGTGTGAGTGATGGGGCCCTGAGTGACCACAGCACTTCCTAACAGACTTAGAAGAGTTTTGGTTATTTTACATGAAAGATTTCTGTTTTTGTAGGTTTCCTGGGTGCTCTTCTAACTGGGTCTGAGGCGGGCTCAAAAGTAATAAGGTGATGTTGAGTATTTCTGTGCACCAATTAGAAGTTTGCAACATTTATTGCAAATGTGCTGATAGTTTTTGAGCTGTTTGTTTATGTTGTCAGGCCACTGTCAATCAAATCACAGACACACACACACGCAGTCATTTCTCCATCACTTTTGGGGACATTACATAGACTTCCATTAATTTCCTGGAGACTTTCCCCAACCATAATCACTACTTGCCAACACAAACCCAACACTAACCATAGCCTTTGACCAAGTCCGTGGTACAAATATGCTGATAGTTTTTGAGCTGTTTGTTTATGTTGTCAGGCCACTGTCAATCAAATCACACACACATGCACACACACACACACACACACACGCGCGCACACACACACACACACACACACACACACACACACAGTCCAGAAGCACATTAGTTTCATATAAAGTTTCAATGCTTAATAAGTTTAGTTTTCAGTGGCTTTACTGTTATGTTATTTCACATCCTTCCAGTGTCTCTCTGGAGATGACAACTAACCACGATGAGGAAAATTCAGAAAGTATGTTTTGATTATAACTGTGGTGGAGGTGTGACCTCGAGTCAGTGTTTTGATGACTAAAATAAATGACTTGAGACTCGACTTGGATTAGGAAGCTAAAGACTTGTAACTTGATTTGAGACCTGATGATATGAATGACTTGTCTGTGTTCGTTTTATGTTGAAATAATAGAGGAAATGTTCAATATTGTGAATGTTGACATCAAATGTTACCAAACCTGGTATGCAGCGCATGCTGGAATTGTCATTGTCATGATTGGATAACTAGCTAAGTTTGATGTTGCAATCTGGCTGTAATGGGTGTGAAGCAAATCTCACAATTGTTTCTGTTCAGACTGATTCTTTTATTGTTTTCTTAAGTTTTAAAAGTATTTGATTTGTTTCGATGGATGGTTTTTCAGATAATGGTCTGGAACAAGAAATCTGCACACATATGTGGCTTGAGAGCCTGAATCTGTTTAGAGATATTCTGTTTGTCAGTATTACTCTGTTTATAAGTGATGCAGACAGAATATTAAGACAAAATGTTATTTGTTTGATCAATGATGATCATTACTGCAGGACTCTACTACACTCGGTAATCGACTCACAAGGCTTCCCCACAACAAGGAAGGCTTCTCGGGTGGTGAGTTTTGTTTATCTATTCCGACAAATACGGCAACTATATCAAATGTTTAATGCCTCGAAATATGTGCTGGGACCCTGTTTCTAATGTTGCTGAAGTTTGGTGCTGTTCTGAGCATTATTTGTGGCTTTTTGATGGCGGTTTTATATTTGGACCCATTTACTGCAATGTATTGTTGTCGTGCGGTCGTTTCTGAGGATGCTAAAACTGCGTTAGCTAGCGGTCTGCAATTTTATCTCTCAAGAGGGAGTCTAACACAGTTTCACAGTGTGTTAGACCATGGATTAAATTTACACCGGAATATCCCTTTAAGTCTATGATAACAGAACGGTCATTTTCGAGGCAGCAAAAACCAGCTGTAAACACAACACTGACATATTATCACTATTTAAGATGATTTGGCTAACTAGTTAGCTTAATTACACATCTAGCACATCTGGAGCAGCATTATCAGTAATCAATAAGTAAGTAATTATCATTTATATACATGATGATTCTCATCTGAATAATGTCATGATTCTGGCCACCTGGCAGTCCTTCTAGCTCTGCTTTGGGTCTCTACCAACTCTTAAGGGAAATGCCTGGCTCTTTAGCTGTTAAATTCTCCATTATCTTTAAAGTCATCATAGTCATAGTCACTATCTGCTGTTTGGTGCTGAGCAGGTGGGTTTAGCAGAGCTTTTCCACTCAGCACAGCTGCTTGCTGTGACTGGGAGAGATGCTATAAGAGCAGTTTAATCAAACGGTGCTAAAAAGCTTTGCAGACCTAAAGGGAGCTAAAGTGTCAGGTGATAATACTCTGAGGATTTGAACAACCCTTAAACATTAAACATAGACATTCAATGATTTCGCTATAATAAAGATGTTGATTATAGTCACTTCTTTTTATTAGTACTACCATAAGACATTATATAATTGCAAACAAAAGAGCCACAATGTTAAAGTCAGAAACGTGTATGTGTTGTCTGATAAGATGTGATTTACAGAAACCAAACCAATTGTCAGCAGGATTTTGATTCAGATATTCTCAGCAAACACTGGTCAGACGGTGACGTCTTGTCTCTCACAAAAATTATTCCAGTGAGATGATAAAAGCTTCAACAAGGTTGTGGGATGGAAGGTCAAACTGTGACGTTTCCACATCCAGCGATGGTCCAGTCAGACCCTCCTTCACAAACCAGCTGATTTATTATTTTCTGTTTGTAGGATGTGTAAAGCTGCTGAATGTGGCTATGTGGATCCACTTTAGCAGAATAGCTGAATAAGCCTGTCCATGGTAACAACATATTTCTACATTGCTACATCCAGCTGATGTCCAGGTAATGTCCCAGATGTCTGCAGACTTTTCAGTTTAAGATCTATTTTTAATCCATTACTGAAACATCTTGATTGGATCTGCTAACAATGTCAAACATGTTGTTAAACGTCTCGATGTCTGCTGATTGATGCACAAAGGTACGTGACATCGCCCTTTTTTCAACCCAACCAGTGAAAAGGGCACAAATAAATACACACACATGAAGATATCTCATTGGAAAAGTATCTCATTTTGAAAGTCGAAAGTTGTCCTAACTTTGATGGAAGGCAGCGTTTTCATGTTAGACACCATTGCTCTTAGTTAGAAGCTAATTGAGAAAAAAAAAATGTTCATGGGGACTTTAATTTGTTCCATCGGCTAGAAGTGTCGAAGAAAACAGGTACTTGATGTTTGGCTGTTGTGTCACGTCTCTGCTTTACACAGAGTGGATCTTATTCACTGCAGTCATTTGCAAAACTAATTAAAGTTTACTGACAGTCCCACAAAGCTCACTGCTGTGTTCCTGAGTAGGAGAGAATGTGCAATTCAAACTGTGTGAAAATTGTTTGTCAAATGAATAGTTCTGGTTGAATTCGAGCTATTTAATGTTCAAGCTGATAAAACAAAACATGACATTCCTTCCTCGCCCACTTGGGTGTTAACACTGTTCTGTGAGCGGCCTAAATAATTGAGAAAAGAAGAAGAAGAAGAAGGAAGTCAAGGTGGAATAACAGGCACAAGCAGTCTCTGTGGTGTTGGTGTTTTCAGACCGCATCTATCATCCAAACGTATCGGCTGTTTCTGCAGATTTACGTGCAGCCAAGCTTGTGCACAGGTGCCGGTTTCACTTTTCAACCTCTAATGTAATTTTCTTAATTAGCTAATTCATGGTTTATGCATAGCAAGCCAATCTATTCATATGTATTAATGAGAGATCCAAGTTTGATTTCGTTATCCTCCCTCATTGTGTCATAATGTGATATTAATGAATAAAAACTGTTAGTCCTGCATTTTAAATCATTTTCTAGACAGAGTGAAATGAATGTTTTCCTAAAGAAAATACATTTTCATAACATCATGATCTGGAATTTCACATTCAGCCTCGCAGCAGCTGCCGAGGAAGAGTAAACTCTCCCCCCCGGCCCCTCCCTCCCCACTTTTGTATTTCATTTCAAGATTATGTTTGGGGTGCATAATTATGACACTCATTAAAAGCTCCTATGCTGAAACAGCGTCAAATGGGGGGAAAATATCCTTGGCTGCAATCCAACTCATTAGAATCCCTGATGACGCTTTATGGGATCAGCTTTTTTTTTTATTAGCAGCCACTATTTACTATACAGCAGAATGGAAATATTACTGTAATAACTTATAATTATGTGCGAGTCCGACTGTTAATTTAAGTCAGTGACGGAGAGGCAGATTGAGAAGCGTGGCTCGCCGTGCCAACAGTCACAGAGGTGAACGGGAACTGTGACAGCTCCAGCCTCGTCAACATGGTCATCTGTTATTTTGGCCCGAACATCAGAGCGCTGACTATGAATGTAACAATACACTTGGCTCGGAGTTTGGCTGAAAATGCAGTGGAGCAGAGTTTTTTCTTTTTTTCGACTTTGGAGTCAGGGCCTCCTCGTGGGGTTACAGATGGGGTCACAAAAGATTTCTAAGAGTCACGTGTTTAGTGTATTTTTAAATGAAAGAGCTTCCCACATGCCCCCAAAAATAGAATACGTGCTGTGTTTAAATTGACAAAATCACAACCTGAAAACGCTTCAACTGCTCATTAGAATTTTGGATACTGAAAAATGGGGTCTTTGGCCTTAAAAGTAATCCTCATTGTAGCCCCATTCATGGTCCAAAATTGACTCTTTTATCCACAGAAAGCAAATATATTCAGTTGTTTGCATGTTAAAAAGCTGTCGTCTGTCTGCTGAAATGTATTTTATCTAAACACCTAATATGCAAAAAAAAATTGATTGTGTAAGACTCAGTGCTATAGGCTGATCATTTACATTTAACGTTTTTGCAGTCTGTTTACTGTCAACGTGTTTTTTTTAATTTCTCCTACAATATCTGCTCCAGGCAAATAACGTATGTTTAATGTTGTTGTGGTCATTTTCAAGCAATTCAGGCACTTGTTTAAAGGAAACTACATAGAGACTGGAAGCAGGAGATGGCTAGCGTGGCTTCATCCAAAGGTACATATAATCCAAATGCCAGCACCTCTAAAGCTAAGTAATTCATATTTTATAGCTGTTAAATCCATACAGAAAGCAATATCTAAAAAAGGGCGAGTTATGGTTACAAGGCGTTATGCTCCCTATTATTTCTGTGCAATGTTTGTCTGATGTAACGTAACATTAGATGCTAACTACGGAAAAACAAATCGCATTTCATAACGATGTTATGTCTCGTAAACATATACCTTGATATAAGCATGCATGCTCAGGCGTTTTTTTGAGATGTGGCAATCAGAGTTTGCACAGGCATCACATAGAACAGTGACAGCAAGGCACGCTAAAAAGCTAATATAACCTGAGGCAGACACAATAACGCCTGGGTGTAAAAAGCCACAAACTAAACTTCTGTTGAAAGAATCTGATTTACCATATGATCAAAAACTGGTGAGGTGACAACTTTGCTAACACAGCCAAACATCAAGCAAGTGCAACAACACAAGAAACACAATTTAGCAAGCCAGCTAGTCAAACAACACCAGGACCAGCTTGGCGTCTGTCATGCCGCCTTTATTTTGTGAAGCTGTCACCAACAACATAAAAAAAAAAGAAAAGCCAGTCTGAGACTCTTGTCTTTCTTTAGTGCTCAGTCACTGTCTCCTTTTTTTTCACTTCTTCCATCAGCTTCTTCCTTCCTTCCTTCTCATCTCTGTCATGATGTCTGCAGAGGCTGCCCATTCCAAGTCCAGACCTGAAACCTCCTCCAGAAACCTCCTCCTCCAACCAGTGGTGCAAAGCTGCTGTGATAAGGTGCAAACACCCACACTCCCTGGTGGTACCCCGTGCAGAGTCCACCAGGCTAGCATTGCCAACTTGCAGCTATAGCACGCAGCAGTTATTTAGGTTAGGTTGTTTTCAGGAAACTCCATATATGGCAGAGCGTTGAGGCAGAGCAGCCAGAAGACCTCAGAGAGAAAACCCAGAACACATTCCATAAAATATGATAACAGGTTTCACCAAAATCAGTGATAGCTGGTGTTGCAGGTGATGAAAGTGTTCGACACTGCGATGCTTCCTGCTGGCCAAAGTTACATGCATAAATAAGCGTCTATGTGGGAACGGAGTGGCTGTGACAGATACCAACTAAACTGACTTACAGTTTGACATCTGGTTTGGCGTCCGGCATGGACGTCCTGTTGTGCAGTTTCTAAAATTTGAAAAACACTTAATAAACATTATGATGCCTTTAATCATCTTAGCATGAACAACTGAAACAAGGACTTTCTTTGAATAATACTTTTAGAAATATCAGGCACTTTGAATTCAAGGTCCTTGACAAACCATTATAGCCATGACTCCTAATGCCTCTCTTCTCGAAAGAGAAAAACAGCCTCTTCAGTCCAGAGTGACACATTACCAATTTTGATGATGTCTCTTTAAAGTAAGAAAAATTGAAGGTCGCTATCCACATAAGTACCATTTAATCTCACCAGACAAAAGGCGGCAACTGTTATGTGCAGGTGGCGGGACTGAAGTATTGTACCATCTTGATTATCCCAAGGCTTAGATGTTCTCTCCCCTTGTGCTGCCGAATTAAATCCACAGCAGGTGAACTCTATCTCACTCCTAATTAAGAGTGTGTGTCCATGTGTGATATTGTTTCTCTTTTCATTACCCCAATCCGCTCAGAAAAATACAGCAAGAAGACGAGGATTGAGGGGCGGGTTGGGTTGCTTGTGTGTGTACTGCTTTGCTTAATCTTAGCAGATACATATGAGTTTAGATGTATTTGCTTGTGCTGGCTTATGTACACTCAAGGTGTCCAACTGGCAATGCAAGAATTTTCCCTGCGGTTGAAGACAGCTTTGCACTTACAACACCTTTAATTGTCTGCTCTCTTTCACCGTGTCTGCTGTGAATTCTGTGTTTCTTTTTTTACCCCCAGAACTGCTTAGAGGTCCAAAAACTGTGACCTGGGGTCTTCCTGCGGGGGCCGAACATCAGTAAAAGCAAAATGAACTCATACTCTGCATAGATTAAGTCAGCAGGGCTGAGATTCAGGCTGTGCTAGTAAAGATTATCTATGCTATATGTTTAAATTACTTCCCATTTTACTGAATTTACAGACAACAGAGATTCAAAAACATTTGCTGTCATCAGTCTGCGTGTTTATCTGTGATTAACAAGAGCACATGTGATGTAAGGTAATGGCCAAGTGATGCCAACCTGATTTTTCGCCATGGCTGCAGATGAGAATTTTGCTTCACCGTCAATTGTTTCTGGAACATGCACACAGAATTTATATCAGTGCACGCAGACAAATGCACAAACAAAATCTATTGTCTCCCTGGTGATGTGATTTTGAGCGTCGGGTGATAGACTGTGCTGGGATGGGGATTGGCAGCATCTCAAGATGGCTCTGAGGCTTCTCTCACTGCCATGCTTTATGGTTAAGAAGCCAGCAAATTGGGAAAGTGGCTTTATCTAATTAGAAAATACATTCCTTTAGCAAGCAGTCCCCCAGGCGGAATCATCATTATTTAAGCTGGCTGGCCTTGAGAGAAGCAGCGAGCGGCATTCAGATACATATCTAATGCTCACGAAATGAAATGATGATGTGCAGCGGATATGCTCATCATACAATTATTGGATTTCTTATTCTTCTTTTGCCTTCTTTCCTTCTAAGTATAATGCTGTCTTTCTCTATCAGTCTCCTTAGTCGCCCAAATCTCTATTGTATAATAAAAGGCTAAGTAATAATTATCTTAGTCCCCTTTTCATTAGACAATCTTCATGCTGTGGTGAAAATGGTCTTGCAGATGGTCTCAGTGTGTTGCTGTTCCATATTAATGTATTAGGATGGGTGCAGTGGTTGCAGCAATCACCGAAGGGAAATTGGTCTAAACCCCTTAAGGCTGTGCCACTCTACATATACCCGCATAATGGACATGATATCTTGAACTGTAATTATGTGATATTTTCCACAATATAATAGTATCACACTGTGATTCTCAGCAACACAACTGAAGAGAATTCTAATGCAGGCCATGCCAGAGGCTCAGAGGGGATTAAAAGAAACTGAATGGACACACGCTGACTCAGGCCGAGGACTATGCAGCATTGTCCTAATGAAACAACATGATGCACACCGAGCCCGTCCTCATCAGAAAAACAACCGTGACCATATAAGTCAACTATAAAAGCAGCTTATTATGACTTTTTATTATGATTTACATGTCTTTTTTCAAAGACTGTTCATGTCCAGTGTAGAACCAGGGATCAAGGGTGACGTCTTTTAACTGACTAAACAAAAGTTTACTTATGTATTGTAGGCACGTCTAGGAACTGAAGTTACACAAGTAATGTGGTTATTTTAGGCTTTCCTTGAGCTTAACAAACTGCCCCCGTACAATGAAGGGCTACTACGCCTGTCATGTTGTTTTTGGGAACGGTGATATATGTGATTTTGGGGACTTGCTCAACCCATTCAATTGTTTTGGTATGTGATTGTTTTATACACACCATAATGAGTGGTGTCTGACATAGACTACTTTTGGGGACAAATTCAGTTTAAAAATCATTTTAGTTCAATAAGGACGGCTTGTTCAACAGGAAAAAAAGCTATTTTTCTGGGTCAATATTTAAGGTTAGGGTCAGGCAAGCAGGCGTTAGGGTTAAGGTATGTCTCCGGGAAATTAATATCTATGTGATGTCCCCAAAAGTGACATGAATTAACATTTGTGTGTGTTTGTCTTTCCATGTGTCTGTATTCCTGTTTGTGCAGTTTCTGTGCATGTGTGTCTTTGTTATGCCCACTTTGAATTTGTTCTGTTTGTACAGTGAACAGTCTTTCAGTATCTTAGCCTACTGTGAGCCCTCCTATCGCCTAGCACTGTTAATGAGGCCTCTGGGAATGGACACGGAGGTGTGTGTCAACACATAAATCCTTTAAAGTTTCAAATGTCTGTGTGTGTGTGTGTGTGTGTGTGTGTGTGTGTGGGTGTGTGTGTGTGTGTGTGTGTGTGTGATAGAGAGAAAGAGGGGCCGGGGGAATCATGGGCATATTTTAAATACTTTTGGATTGGTGTCCCTCCAAAACCAGAAAAATTACCATCGTCCACATCTGCAGTGTTGGATCCCCTCAAGTTGTTATATGTGCCGGCATGTGTTCTCTCTTCTCTTAACCATAGTCCTTCTACTGTCAGCTGTTTTTTTTTAGACTACTCAAAGCCTGTAGCCATGCCAGCAGCCCAGTAGCAATATAGTTCTTTGCTAGCATGGGCAGAAAGCATAGTAGCTATCAGGTTACTTTCAACATAGAGCACATTGATTAATCTAATCGGTAAGTTCTTTGTTCTTTTTTTTTAGATTTTTGATTTTGTAGTCAGCTTAATAGATCACATTAAATCTCATTCATTTGGTAATTGGGTTGGTTGACTATTGGGAAATTGCATTCATTACAATTGTTGTGAGAGACCCTCAGGCCAAGATAGGGATGTTGTTTCCTGTGTGTGTGTGTGTGTGTGTGTGTGTGTGTGTGCGTGTGTGTGTGTGTGTGTGTGTGTGTGTGTGTGTGTGTGTGTCAGTGTGTGTTTGTGTGTGTGTGTGTGTGTGTGTGAGCGTGCATCTCAAGAGAGCAACTTGAAACAGAGCCCATGAGAGAAAGACCCAAGTCAAAAGATCAACATGCTGTACATCGGTAAATGTCTCTTGTGTAACAACTTGTCCTTACATTCCTTTATCGATCTGTTTATCACCTTCCACACTACTGTAAAGTTGGATGTCGTTACTTAGTGGAAATCCCCCTAGGTGGCATTTCACAGCGGCAGCCCCTTAAGACTGAACCAGTGTCTTTCTTTAACCCGAACACAGTAGGTCAGTGATGTGAGGCACTGATGAGAAAGAGAGAGGTGGTCGGTGCCTGTGTATCTTGTGTATCTATGTGCAGTATAGAGTGAAAAAATATTGTCATGAATATATGCATAGAAAATACAAGACATAAGTGTGTGGCAGAAGAACTGATGGCCTTTAATGGGGAACTAATACATCTTCAACTTTTCAACATGGTATGAGCGCACTTTGTTTTTCATCACCAAAAACAAAGGTCATGAATAACTAATTCTTCTAAATGTCACAGATGTGAATGCTGTATACCAGACGTTTGCAAACTGAAAAGTTGAAAAGGGGACGAAGAGGGAAGCATGATCCGACATGTGTGGTGTTGGTGTTGGTGTTGTTCTTCGAACATCCTAATTAATATAGCTCCATTACCAACACTGCAACTAATAGACCATGTCTTTGTTATGTCATAGCTTATCGACTCTGGGAAAATGACATGGGAGATGTTCAGCGTGTTCAACATTGTGAAAGGGCATATTTGAATCCAAAGCATGTTCTCCTAAACCTAGTATTTTCATTGGCTAAACCTAACCAAGAATTTTTGTTGCCTAAACCTAAACAAAGCGTGACAGAAAACTGAAACAAAACAGAAATTAATAAGTACAATAACAGCACAGTGTTCCTAATGGGATTCCAGTCCTGGTCTCCTGAGGGGGAAAGCTTAATTCAATGCTTTCCACCATTGGAAGCTTGCTCCAGATGTGGGATGTGACAGAGCAGCTCCGTCGCTAACTGTGGGCAGCGCATACGCATACATACACGCATATTTCTCTGTGGTGTCGCTGGCTGCAGGCCACACACACATGTGCGTGCACACACACAAACACACACATACACAATGCATATTGCTCCGTGTTATCGCTGGCTGCAAGCAGCACACACACGTGGGCACACACACACATGCCCGACACACAGCTCTCCAACCCGTTTACTTCGGAGTTAAAGACATCCCGTAATTCATTCCCTTAACTGTTTAGTAGCGTGATCAAGGGTGCACACTTGTTCGCCCTACTATTTTGTGGATACATACATACTCACACAATCAGTTCACACTCACCCTGTCCTTGGCCATGTAGGCAAAACGTGTAAAACACACTCATGTTTAACAACCGGTAGATGTTTCCTCTGCCCGTTAATATCATTAAATTGATTAATTCTGTGAAAGTGGATACGCCCAGGGGAGGTGCTTTTGTTTTAAAAGAGGGCCATATTGGCTTGGTACAGCAGTCTTGCTATGGTGGTTACAAAGAAGGGAACATCTGAGACAGAGATTACCTGTATTGCTCAGCTTTTGTTTTGTTTTTTTGAAGTGATTGAATTACTGAAGAATTCAATTTTCACCTTATTTAGATATTAGATATTGTACAGTTTGTTATTTTCACTTTTGTAAATATTTGCACTGCTGTTTTGTGGAGGTTGGGGTAATTAAAAGGTATTTTTTATATATAATCTTTCGACTACATCATCGTTTTTCGTTTTGAGCAGTTTAAAGTAGAACCCTGCTACATGGACTTTGTCGCTCTTTCCTGAGATGAGATTATGGTCCTGGAGCAACTCTCACTAAGATTTACCAGGAACAACACCAACACAGATCATAGAGTTATGATTTCTAAACAGCGTGATTGACAAAATGTTGGGGCAAACAATTGCATGAATTTATTTGGCAAAATCTTTTGTTTCATGGCTGAAAAAAGAATCAGTTTCCTTTAGTGATTGCTCATCTTTTGGATGTTAGGAAAATGGCTCATAGACAAAGTGCTCCTTGTGTTTTTATAAATATTCAGCTGAACTTTACAACAAAACTTGAAAATGTCAATAAAAAGGTATTTAGCTAAATACAGCTTCGAGAAATGTTACCTTTTAACCTCTACATGCAGTGGTTGACAATGTGAAAGGAGCTCTGAGCCAGAATTTCCATGACGACAGACATTACCTAGACTCAGATATCTAAAACGAACGTCTGAAGCCTGAGGTGGTCCTGAGTCACTAGTCTTAGATCCAGATATTCTGAAAAGAATTGATTAAAATCATTCTTGTCTGTCTATAATAGAATTAACATGCAAGGAAAATTAATTATGCATTGCCGTGATTGAGTTTTTGCTTTTAATCACGACAATTTCAGGCTTGACGAAGCTTAGATTGGCCAATTTAAGAGGAGGTTAATAGGTTCTTATTATAGTTAGATTTCTCATTCCACAGTGAGTGTGCCTGAACAACAAAGAGAGCCAGAGTGACCATCTATCCGATAGAAAGCCTACTGTAAGACTATTTTTCATTTTTAAGAACACTTTATTATCTTCCTCTAAATATAGAAATAGGAAATGATTTGGGACTCTTGTTTAAAGAAAAAAAGTGATGCTTATCTAAGGATTTCCTACAGTGTGTTGCAAATTGGTGCTGTTCAGAAACAAGTTCTGTCCATTTTATTAAAATGCAGGTCAGAGCTGTGAGTTGGCTCTTTTAGATTTAGGTTGTGATGGTGCTCTAAAACACAACAAACAAAAGTCTCAAAAGACAAAATTGTCCCATCAACAATAAATTTTCTCAATAATAATAATAATACATTTTATTTAAAAGCGCTTTTCTAAATACTCAAAGACAAATCAGCAAAACAATAGAAAAGAGTACACTAAAAACACATTAGACTGAGCTGAACTTTAAAAAGCCATTTTAAAAAGGAGTGTTTTTGTCTGTGATTTAAATGTTTGAGGGTCGGTACAGTCACAGATGTGTTTGGGGAGAGAGTTCCAGAGGGTGGGGGCAGCTACAGAGAAGGCTCTGTCTCCCCAGGTTCGGTGCTTGGTCCTGGAAGGTAGAGTCAGGAGGTTTGCATCAGATGAGCGGAGGCTGCGGGATGGATTGTGGCGATGGAGTCAGTGAGGTAGGAAGGGGCCTGGTTATGGAGGGCTTTGTGTGTGAGGAGGAGGATTTTAAACTGAATAGCCAGTGGAGGTTCTGGAGGACAGGAGTGATGTGATCACGGGTGGGGGTGTGGGTAAGCAGACGTGCAGCGGAGTTTTGGATGTACTGTAGTTTATTTAGAGTTTTGGATGGTGTGCCATAGAGGATGCTGTTGCCGTAGTCGATGACTACAATAATCATTAACTCCTTAAAACATGCACAGTTTAGGGTTCAAGGTTCAACTTTTTGTATATTCTATCAATAAATGCAAGTCTGTCGTCATTGGAAAAATTACCATGTAGGCTGAAAATGAAAGCAGTTTATTGCAACCTATATTTACGGCAACCTCTCGCAGCTGCTAATTATTACTTCTATAAAGCAGGAAGTGCATAGAAGTATAACAATGAAAAGTTCCCAAATGGAGGGGGTTGAGGATGGATGGTCGGGTTAAAAAAGTGCAGGACTGTTCATTACCATTGTGAAACCAGAAGTCAACGTGTGTTGATAAATGTACATGTGTAAATGTTTTACTTCCTAATAATGTTTATTGGTCTATTTTAAGGAAATATTGTGGTCTCGAATGCTTCAAAGGTGAAAATGAAGCAGCTGAACTTTATTGCCATTTAACTGAAACAACCAGCTTCTCTCAACCACAAGCTGCTTTTGTGTTGTAAGAGCCTGACCACTCGTGGGCCTCTGGATTCTGACCCTGCTCTGTGGTGTCAAAGTCTTGCACGTTGTGTGCCCACCATTCAACCCCAACCACCTCCTTACAACAAAAAGTCTCATATGTGCATAAATTACAGCTCGGTCTTTCTAAGAAACGGCTCGTTGTAAGATATAGATAGTCTTGCAAGATGTACTGTACCATCTTGTCTCACAGATGCAGCTGTAACTTGCATGTTGCAATTAATATTTGGTCTGCTGTTTGTTTCCAGTTATGAAAATAAGCTTCAGTAATGAGATTCTGCAGTGATGAAAAGGAAAAAACACCAATGAGTCAATGAGGATAATGATCAGTGATGCTGAAGATGTGTGCAGTGCAAACTGGGTGCTGAATATCACTACTGCACTCCAACGGCTTTGGCATCTGGACACACTAAAACATTTTTCACTCCCCAAGCACTTGACTTCCCACCGATTGGGGGACCTGTCTGAGGCAACCTAAAGCTGCTAATGGCTGCTAGCAGCAGTGTTGCTTCCATCATCCCAACAGACCAAAGTGGTTTAAAAGACAAACATCCAAAACGTGGAACTCTGTGCTCTTGGGGCTAATTATTCAGCATGATTTATCGCTTTGGGGAATGGTAAGATATGTACATTCCCCATCTTAACACTTAAGGTGGCTGCAGTTAAAAGTTGTTGAAAGTTGCATTTTTGTGTCAGGTAACTCAACATCTTTAAATAGCACAGGATCAAACAGTGCATTTAATGATCAGCAATTTTGTGCAACAAACTTTTTTTATTTAAAGGGATATTCCGGTGTAAGTTTAATCCATGGTCTTAACACACCTTGAAACTGTGTTAGACTCCCTCTCGAGAGATAAAGTTTGCAGACCGCTAGCTAACGTAGTTTTAGCATCCTCATAAACGACCGCACGACAACAATACATTGCAGTAAATTGGTCCAAATTTCTGATGTTGCTGAAGTTTGGTGCTGTTCTGAGCATTATTTGTGGCTTTTTTGATGGCGGTTTTATATTTGGACCAATTTACTGCAATGTATTGTTGTTGTGCGGTCATTTCTGAGGATGCTAAAACTACGTTAGCTAGCGGTCTGCAAACTTTATCTCTCAAGAGGGAGTCTAACACAGTTTCACAGTGTGTTAGACCATGGATTAAATTTACACCGGAATATCCCTTTAAAGTTGAATTTACTTGCGATGTTGCTTATTTCTGCTGGCTGTTTGTTTGTGGCTGAGTCGATGTCTCTCTTCACCACTCAGTTCTCTTCCTGTTTTTTCAATTTTACATTAATATCAATGGCTCCTTTTGTTTTATTTCAGTAATATGGCTCTGTTCCGTCCCTGTTCTCTTCCTGTTTTTTCATTTAACTTTACTATCAATGGCTCCTTTTGTGTCATTCCAGTAATATGGCTCTGTTCTGTGATCTCCATAGGCTTTATAGTCCTTTCTTACATTCACATATCTATTTGTCCAAATAAACCGTCTCTGTCTAAACTGTGTACTTGTAAATCAAAAAAATGCACTTATGTCATTGTGTTCATTAACACACACACACAAAGAGACACTTGTTTTTGTTAATGTAATTATCAGCGTTATCAAGGTCGAATAACAGCCTTTCAGAACTTTTTACTGCGTACTCACACAGCCCACACAACAAAGCATCCACCAACGTGGGGTGATACGGTCAGCTGTAATAAGTGGAGATTACACAAGTCGAGTCATCAGTCTATCAAAATAGTTTATTAAATCCTCACCCACAACCAGCAAAATATCCAAAGGGCTTGAATTAATGAAAAATTGTTTTGATGAGACATTTAACTTAAAGCGCTGAGTGGACCTGGACAACGCATCTGAAAATTGGTCCCATGGAAACCATAATTGCATCATTTCGAGTGGCAAAAACCACAATGCTAGTCATTATTTGTCACTCAAATCTGGAAACACATCACCACTACCTGTCACTTAAGAGGAAAAAATGTCTGCAGCTTGTGGATTCTGTAATAATGGGGTCAACAATGTAATCGGTGGCTGAACTTTCAGTATACTGCAGACGTTTACCTTTCAAACGTCTTAACTTTGTTGAAACCCTGGCAGTTAGAGCGTCTCTCGCTTCCCTTATATGACGTATATTTAATATTTGGGCCATAAGACCTATGAGAGCTGTAGTTATATGCAAAGCTGTAGAGGATGATTGACCTCCACCCACAACTCCCTCACCTGTGTCGTTAGATCAGGGGGAGGAATGAATAAATTAGAGCGCAAACAAAGATTTTTGACGACTGAGATGCAAACACACATCTCTGACCCATAATATGTTCTTCTAGCTACAACACACGAACTAATGGTCAGTATTATTTAAAATACTGCGGTGATCTACAGGAGGAGAAAATGGGGGGATTTGACATAAAAAAATACAAAAAAATTGGCTAGCCTGTGCAATTGTTTTGAAAGCCTCCGAAAAAAGCAACAAAGTTTAAATGTCTTATTTCTTTGTTAACGAAAGCTGCGTGCGGGATGCATAAGTGATGAGCAAATGTATCTTTTGTGGTTAGGAAAAATTAATTACTACAATATTGTATATTATACAATGTTTTAGGGCTGTACCATACCACCAGAATACGGTGCAGCCTCTTTTCCAGCAAGTCTCTTTAATTCATCCTCACACTCCGTCATTAAAATCGTTTTAATTTTATGACTTATTCAGGCAACATAGGCTCAAATCAGACCTGGGGACTGGCATTGAGAACAACTGCAGCTGTCATGATTTGGACTTTATTTGTGGATTCTTCTGTGCTTCGTGCCTTGTTTTGTGTTATGTGTTCTCAGAGGTGCTCTGCAGAGGCTGGGCGTCGCTTCCCTTGGTTGACTGGAGCTACCGCCATTCACACAGCTGCAGCTCATCTAATCATCAGCGCCGGCTCAAATACCCTGGTCTTCTCTCCGCTCGCTGCCAGATTGTTTCGGCTCATCTACGTGGTATATGGCTACCCTGCTAGTGCTTCTCTTTGTGACTTTTCGTCTCTGTGTAATTTTTGTGCTCCGACTTGATTCATTTTGTTTTATTTCCTCACGTTCCTTGCCAGAGCCTATGCAAACTCCAAGCTCCAGCTCCACAGCCACACTCAACTGTGCCTCAACGTTAGCCTCAGCCTTACCATTGTGAGCCCAAGCTTCCACTGCCCACTACCAGAGCAACCGTAATAAATTCATTTTAACCTTACCCCTGTCTTGGTGTCTGCTTTTGGGTCGAACGCTGATGGTTTTGTTTGCCTACGGGATGTGTATTGCACTGAGACTGTTTCTTGACTAATTAAAAGATCTTTGTAGTGTGTTTTTAGTTTATATTTCTTTACCCATCTTTTGATAATTTTGTGTTCTATATTCTTCCCGCTGCAGGAGGACACTGCATTTTACAAACAGGATCCTCTAGATACAAGAACGGCTAAAGAGAGCCGAAGAGGAAAATAAAATGTTCTGTTGTTTTCTACACACAACAGCCGAAGGAAGAAAGCGAGAATGTTTGCGTCAATTACAAAGGCTGTCGTGCTGAATACAGAGAACTCCATAGAAACTCCATATAGGTACTTGAAAAGAAGAGGTAGGATAGCGGCTGTCAGCTTCATTTCAAGGTTCATTATTGTTGTTGTTCAGACATGAACACAGCAGCACTTCAAAACATGTAAGGTACACTCCTGGTCTAATTGGCAGTAAATGTATTTCGTTCTTATTTATTTATCTGTTTATTTTCTGGCTTAGACTTTTGGGGTCAGTGGAGCACAAAATTGCTGTGCAAATATATATTATTCACTACATGGCAGATTTATCGTCTCCATAGAAACTGGTCTCCATTTTCTGTCGTTAAAGCAATTGCCAGGCAATAAGGTCGAGAGCAGGGTAAAAAGTGTAAAAGAATCTTGTTTAGATTATAACTGAAAGTGTGGATGAAAGACAACAACAAAAAAACTGATTTTTTACACAGGTCTTTTGTGTCAACACATCCAGCTTGCAGCCAACATGCATGAAGAAATACACATTTTTAAACGCACAGCAGCAGACCATACTCATAAATACAGTACAGAGGCAAATTAGATGCTGAAAGCTTTAGACAAAATCATCACCTAAGCAACAGAGTTAAACGGCAATCTGTGTAACTTCAGCTGAGGTGACATTTTGGCTCCAGCTGTTTTTCTAGTAGCATCATCCAGCGTGGGACAGGTGTACTCATTTCATTTCATGATTGAGCTTGTAAACAAACTGCCCTGAAATGCACAAATGCTTCCATGAATGCAGGGCTACAGTACCAGTGATGAATTTTGCATTTTAATCTTTAACTGTGAGTGAATTCTGTCTCAAAAAAGAGCCACTACTGCTGTATTATCTCTCTTTTTTCATTCCATTAAATTTCAAGCTGTACCAGCTGCGTGGCTGTAGCAAAGAAATGTCAGACTGTCTAGTTGAAGATCATGGTCTAGATTGAAATATCTCAAGAACTATTGGATTTATTGTCAGGAAATTTTGTACAGACATCCACGTCCCAGAGAGGATGAGTCCTCGTTATTTTCCTTTAAGGTCACCATGAGGTTCATATCTGTGATATTGTATAAAATGTCTTGACAACATTTCATGGATTGCCTTGAAATTTGTGCAAACATTCACACAACCCTCCTCTAGCACTACCACCATATCAAAATCCGTATTTGTTGAATATTTCTTTATGGTCATTTTTTATGGTTTATGGCCAATAGCCTAGGCTGTACTTTGTGTTTAATGTTAATTGTTCACACGCTAGCATTTACCTGTTTATGGTACTGGATTTTAAGGTAAAATAATGTCAAAAGCTATCAAATCATCCCCTTGATCTCTCAGAAGAAGCCTACAATAGATATTACAAAACAAAATGTTAATCCTGTGACTTCTGGAAATGTAGCAGAAAAAACTCCACATCCAATTTCAAAATACACATACAAATAAGAAACACTGGCTCTTGAAGTGTAAAGTTTGTGAAGAAGTGTGCTCTCGTGTGTTTTCAGCTCTGTTTTTTGATTCTCTTATGAATTAGTCTGTGAATCATTATTCAATATTTATTGAAGCCTCATTAAAAGAAATTGTATGAAATGATGGAGTTCAGCACTGCAGTGGTCTAACTGGAATGCTTCTCTCAGTCCGAAGGTAAACAGTAACATACTGTGTACTCATTCTTAATTAAGTGTGTTTATTTGTCTATATAAACTGCCCACAGCACTGTGAAGGATGCATGGTCAGAATTACATACCATGGAAAACTGTAAGGTTCCTTTTCTTCCATGCAATGATTTTGCTGCCTTTCAAAACCCAAATGCTACACCTAGAAAATGTACCTGGTAAAACTGACAAGATGAAAAGCATGTTAGTGGAGTCGATGCCTGTTTCCTCATTTAGACACACACAAAAGTGTGTCACTTGGAAACCAGATATTGAGGACTAATAAAGTCGAGTGAAGTTGGAATGAATCATATTCCTCTTGAATTGTGTAGAGGTCTGACTCATTTACTGACTAGGATTGTAAACACTTATTGAACTGAAAAACCTCAGTGCAGTAAACAAACTGGTTGCTCTCGGTTATTTTGGGGGGAAAATATATTGTTGAGATCTTTACAGTCTGTTTGACAGATACTTATTCCAATTTAGACTTCAGCTGAAATGATAAAACAAATCTTTGTAAGTATGAAGATTACATAGCTGTCTGAAATGATAAATTGTGTATCTGCATGGTAGAGTGGAAGAACCAAACAAGACAACCTTTATTTTCTTTGACAGTGTTTGACTATAGTTATAAAACGTTCAAAGCAGTTAATAGATGTACTACATTTGATACGTTATGAATTCTCAATATCTGGTTGGTTCTCATAGAACTGTGAAGTCACAGGAGACTTGACTGCGAGCTTAACCAACTTACGTGAATTGAAATAAGGACTGATATTTACGGTATATTAGATCCTCTGTTTGGTATCACCTGAGGATGCACCTTAATGCCTAGTTTACGAATTCATTTAGTTTGTAAATCTCAAGAACAGTGTAACATATTTTTTATTTGGTGCTATTTGGAAGCAACAATCTCACAGTTCCACAACTGCACAATAATTTGTCTGATCAGATTAGATTAGATTAGATTGGATTGGATTAGACTACACTGTACTACAATTCCAACAGTAAGACATAATCTAGTTTAGTGTGTTGCTATTAGAGTTTTCTGTAAGCAGTGTAGAAGTATTGAAGTCTGGGCAATAATGTTTACGACTGTTTTCATTCGGGAATTTTTAGGGTTTCAGTAAAGTTTTCTTTGTTTTTTCAAACAACAGGTTTATATTGCCAGGCATAACGCATGTCTACACTGTTTTTAAAAAATGAAATTTTACAGATTTTCCCTGTATTGTCATTGGATTACACAAAATATCCATAGAATTACAATAATAGACTGTGAATGTACATGTCCAATGTTAAATAACATGAGAAGTCTGTGAATAACAATAGTATTTCTATTTTCCTTTTCTATTACATTTTTACAGACATATGATTTTATTTTTTAAAAGTTTTTATTCATTTGTGTCTACTCATGTAGGGACACATATGTATATACATGTATATGTATGTAACGAGGACTGATGATGAAGACGGGTGAAGGAAATGTAATCTGCATACAAGCTTTTAATTTCCCAGTCCCCAAACCTTCATATCTGTTCAATCTTCCTCCATTATAGGCCCAAATTTAACCCCAGCTGTGTGTAGCTGTGGTGTCATTTTCCAGCCGACACTTTGCACTTACTTCTGGTGTCACTGGAAAATCACAAAACTGGAACTACTGCAGAACTTTCTGTTCCACACACCACAAGCAGAAAATTACCCTCTTTTCACTCTCCGGCTCTATTTCATCTAGCTGTAACAAGGCTGTAGTATACCCGTGTTCATTCGCTGACATCCGTGCCAGACCTTGTTTCTACGGCGTATATCCATTTGAGACGATTTTTATTCAGAATGTATAAGAGACAAGGGGAATAATGAGTTCTAATTGTCTGCTTAAAAAAATGTACATGAATCAACCTGTCCTTGTCTGAATGACATCTAACGTAAATTGTGTTTTTTTTCCTTGAATAAAAGTGATTTGTGGCAGGGAGGGATTATAAATCATTCCTTGACTTTCCTTAAAATGTAACTAATCCCATTTAATTCCGTACTGGCTCCTGCGCTGAGGCTGCTTTCCCTGTGTGTTTACTTAGAGGTCTAGTTTATTTAGATACCGCAGCCACAGTCCCATCATTCCCACACAAATAAATCCTGAAACCACCGTCAGACATACTTTCTCCTGTTATCTCTTTCATGCAAGAGCTACTATTTCTGGGCTTTGTCTTTCTGGCTCGATGTGTATGTGTGTGTGCACATCACTTATATACCTTGTGTGTGTAATGTGTCTATATATAAGCTATCATGTGAGAATGAAAATAAGTAAGTGTTACTTGAGATGTTACCTTACTTGGAAATTTCAAATATATTTCAGCGTTTAAGAATTAAAGAGTGGGGCTGTGATAAAAAAAATAAAAAATAAAAAAAATACTTTTTTCTGCTCAGTCTTAAATCACAGCAAACAGCCAGATTGACCAGATTTACTTTTATTCGCACCTCTTTGCCATTTGAAGAAAAAATCTCGGTCAGGTCTTTGATCAGTTTGCATGTTAATTACCTCAGCCCTTCAGGATCTTACAGATTTGCCTTGATAACTTGTAAACTTACTGTTGTGATGATTCAATCATATCCTTAATTAAACTTTACAACAAGGGTAAAGAAATTATATACTTCAGGGGATAGTTCTGGTTATTTGACGTGAGGTGGCACGAGGTACTTATCCCTAGTCAGTGTATCACCTGTTGTAGATGACCGTCAGCTCGCCCCCTGTGTGGAGAAGCAGTGCATAGTACTGGCAGGAAGCGGAGCATTGTATTGCTGTAAATGAAACCAGCAGGTAGGTATGTAGGTATTTTAGCCACCTAAAAAGTATATATTGGTTTAAGGGCACTCGTGCATAGGAATACAGATGTTGTACAGTTGAGGGAATGCACTGCCAACGGAAAAGGCTCTCTGGTGGCAATGAAAAGCCCCAAAAATGGCCCAAATATATCATACACCTAAATCGATATACATTTTTGGGGTACGCCTTCTTTTAGGTGGCTAAAATACATCTTGCTCTTGGTACAACTTACAGCAATACAATGCTCTGCTTCCTGCCACTGCTTCTCCACAAAGGGGGAGAGCTGACGGTCATCTACTGCAGGTAATACACTGATAAGTACCTCATACAACCCCACATCAAAAGACCAGAACCAGCCCTTGAAGTATAATTTCACTAATGTGTGACTCGTGATAACCGAGTGCATGTATGAACGCAGGGTGTATCATGGATTCCTGTTGCTCACCAAATGATCATGTCACTATGACTTTATGTAGTGAACATATGATATTGTGACAGTCCCTAGTATGGATTATCCACCAAGGTATGAGTTACATCATACACTGATTGTTATGCAACCAAATTAGTTGTTTATTTCAGGACTGTGCATTTGCTCAGCCTCGCTGATAAAACATTTACATGTCGTTGCATGACTATTATTGACAACCACGTCGATGGGACATGATCAAAATCATAATCTGTTGACCAGTGGGTGCTAGATAATTTTTGGTTTGAGTGCATCTCTCTCTACTCTGCTACGTGCCTCTTCTTTCAGTAACAACACATATATAATTTTCAGGAAAGAGCAACTCATGTTCCAGCCCCTGGCTTTTAAATGTTGCAAAAAAATGACATTGGCTCATGCAACAACAAGTAAATGTTTGTATCACTGCCAAACTTAGAAAGCCAAGCATTACCTATTCTAGAAATATGAAGCTGCTGTTTTCAGAGAAGGCCAGTAAGAGGAATCCAGTTTATTTTGTTCCCCTATAAATAAGTGAATGATGTAACCGTAAATTAAAATTAATCTCTAAAGTAGAAAGTAAAAACATAAAAGTGAACTGAACATTTGTTTATAGGGAGCAACAGAATTAATATTACGGCCAACATTAAAGCATGCATTCAAATCCGTCTGAGTCATGCATAAGTTGTACCCATATTATAAAGTTTTACCTTTTCCAGTAATCAGTGGAAATTGTTTAAAAATAAGGAACTTTTCCAGCACATTGGAGGTATTAAACACATTTGTATTGTATAACTCAGTTATAACCAGATCCAATAGATTGAGACACTGAGAAAGAAAATGAGCAGCTGGTATGATTTTTTCAATAATGAATGCTGTAGACTGTGTGCAAGCAAGCCTGTCTCCTGGAAAATCTGTTTGTATATGTTTATATACACTCATGTGCAATGTTTTTATACTGTAGTGTTTCTGCCAACTCACAACTAACACAATGTTTACACAGAACATCCTGCACCTGCAAGACATTCAAAATATTTTACTACAATATCTGTAACAAGTCCTGCGGATGAAACAATGAATACATTGTTTGTTCGGCGAGGGCGGCGAGCCGGTCGGTTCAACGTGTACCGTGGACTTTTGGGCCAAGTCACAGCAGGAGACTTGAAAAAACACCATGATCGTCTAATCTAACAAAAACTAAACTAAATGCCAGATCCTGGTTTACCCTAACCAATTAAACACCAACAAACCATTCTGTTTCCTTCCCTCTTGCTTCAAATTGCACATCTCCAGCCTCCAGTTTATCACATCTGCAGTTCTTTCATGTTGCTCTTTTCCCCCCGATTAAAAAATTAAAATATGTATATGGTTTAAATAGGTTGCTAAATAAGTGTTAAGATCACATCACTGAGGATTTCCTTCTTTTTTCCAAGTTAAGAAATCTTTTGGGTCAATATGTTTCATGTTTTTTATTAAACACATTTGATGAAAAAATTATATCAGATTTATATTTTCTTTTAATTATGACCAAATTTAAATATTAGATATTATTTCCTAACATCACCTTCTGGCTAGTGTTGTACAGACTTCAGGCATGTGAAGCTTACCCCCATGTACCATTTCTGTTGCAGAGCTCAAAGTGGAGAGGAGTGGCTCAGCCGTTTTTCAGACAGCACGACAGAATCAGGTAATCAGTCAGCTATATAAGCACGCTTGTAACCTGGTTCTGGTTGTCAGAAGAGACGCCTGTTCATTTGTGTTGTTTTTACTTTGTTTCACCTTTTGCCTGTCAGTGCCCAAATAAACGCACACTTTAACCGCTAGAAGCGCCGACTGACTCCCGTCCTTCCTTCCTCCCGAACGAGCGTGAGCGGTGAGGCTCACCAGACACAAACCCTTGACCTAGAAGTTTTGCCCAACATGATTGAAAATAGTTACCAAGCTGTAAAACGCTTGAAACCTTTTCAAGAGGTTCCAGCTGACATATCCACGAGAAAATCTTTAGGCTGTTTCATGAGCGACCTCCTAATGGAACATAATGGAACCATTACATTGTTTTCCTTGTTGTCACCTGACTTTTGATAGCCACTATGGTGCAACACTGTAAAGCCTGTTTCTCCCATCTCAAGAGTATTTCACAGCCACGTCCCACTCTGACAGAGTTAGAGGAGGAGGCCAGGCTTTCTTATATCCCCCTTCAGGCGTAAAAGTTGTTATGTCTGGCAGAGCTCTACAGAAGGTCCAGTACATCCAGATCAGTGCTGACGAGGACATGTAAACAACACATTGCTCAGAGTCCAGCATCCCTGCGCTGGCTATGTTTGTCCTCCAGGACAAAATTCAGACATGATGTCGAGACTTTCCACTGCATACACAGACAAACAGACCTTCCCTCAAGACACCTCTAACCCTACAAACTCCCCATGCAAACAACCCTCAGGTCAAACAGTGTCCTGCTGCTGTGAGACCCCAGAACTATTGATCCACATCACTAGGGATTCTGCCTCCTGTGTTGCAGCATTCCAACTGTGGCACAAACTACATAACCACCTGAGGGTACCACAGACGGTGAGCTCTATTAATCCTAAAAATCTATGTTTGAATTCCATTTGCTGTGAATAAGTACATTGTCTGGGAACTTATTATTCTCTTTTGTTTAGTTTTTTTTTGTCTGGATTTAATGATAATTATTCCTGCAGCTTAAAATGAACTTTTAAGAGTTATTACAGAGGTGCCCTGGTTGCTCACATGTGCAGCTTTTCCACCAGCAGTCTTGGCTGCCTTGAGTTGAACGGCGCCGAGAGAAGCCTTGACTGAGAGTGATCTCCTCCAGGGTGAGGCTGAAGAAGCGTCACCACTCGTTGCCTTGCCTTCAAGTGGGTTGCAGTGACGTATGGCACCAAAAGCCAGCTCATGAAGACCCCCTTCAAAGAAGCATTTCAAGCATTTGCTGCTCAAGATGCAATACACGCATTAACAGGAGGGGATGAGAATGTGACAGGGTGGGTCAGTGACAACAAGGGCAACAGTAGCTGAAAGTATCGAGGAAAAACCAAGGTTTGCCATCTAGCCGTATCCCCCAGTAACACATGTCTTAAAAGCCTGCAGATGTATGCTAATTTTGGTGTAAAATCTTATAAGTCATGTTTATGGATTTGTTGAGGCACCTTAAGGCACTTGGTTAAGGCCATGTAAAGCAATCTGTATCAAAAAAGTCAGGATGTATCAATGATGTATCGCAATTTGTATTGAAAAAGTCAGACAGGATGTGTTCTTCTTCCACATTTGACTGAATCAACTTTAACCAAACTGCCAACGGACTGATTCTAAACCGTGGTCCTCAGCTTCGTCAGCTCATCATTAACCCGACCTCATCCCCAAAACTACTGTGCTGTAAGAAAATGCAACCCCTGCACTGGAAAAGATGTTGACAGTGAACATAATCCAAGCAGCAATTATGTTTCCCCTCCAAACATAAACGGCAAAGCAAATAAGTGGCATACAAATGTAATTTCAAGGAGACAGAGTCGTGCAAAGAAATCGTAAACTCAATCTGGTGCTATGTAAGTATAAAGTATGTCACATGTTTATGCAATGCACTTCTGCGCAGCTATTTTTAACTGAAGTACTTCCACCCTCTGATGATGCAGATCTTGCTGGTGGTGAGCTCACCTGGAGCTACGGGGTCTTATCTGCTTCTGCTCCGATTTAAACCCACAAAAGTGAGAGTGCTGCTCAGAAGTGCCTCAGCAAAGCATGCAGTTTTGAGTTACGGCTTGGTCGGTAATGGAAACTCAGCCTTCGGGTTATACTCGACGCATGAGTTTTTCTCATCAACTGGAGAGCGTGGTAATGCAGTTGGTACAGGCAAACCTGGAAGGGTAGCGGTGATTGTTGGGAATCCGGGGGGATGGTCGCCGAGGTCAGTTAAGGTTTGGGATGATGATGTAAGAAGCAGGAAAAAACAGATCATGTTGCAGGATGAAAGCTGGTATTGTTAAGTGTTGGTGCAAAGAGTAAACGAAGAGAGGCCGGAAGGTTTTCTCACAGCGCTGTGTTGAATGTTGTGTTTTTGCGTGAATTAGATATTGTTCTGACTCGTGAGGGTTTTCAAATTTCCTGCCGAAAGACTGATGTTGTCATGTTGAAATGTTCACCCTGACACATCCTGTAAAATGCGTGACATTTTCGCAAAATTAAATTCCTCCCGAGAAAAGGCACGTCAAACGATGGCTGAGCAAAGTTCCCATCAAAGCGAGCATAACGCCGGTGCAGATAAGCTGAATCACACACACCACAACAGAAATGTGCTCGTACTCACCTTGGTATTTGTCACGAAAGCGTGACCAAAGTTTCACTTAATGTTAAAAAATTAATATTACTTTAAAAGTCCATATCATCGCAGGCTTTTCTCTTCTTTAAACAACAACATTCAGCCTAATGTGGCAAGAAGACAGTCTGAGCGATCTGAAAAAAAGGATTTCAGAGGAAAACGACTGCAGCCTCACCAAGTGTATCAGCCAGCCAAGCGTTGATAGCCTTATCAGAACACTCCACAGAGAGCTTAGAGCCAAACTTTTCACATCAGTGTGCAGCCTCTGTTGTTTTTGTGTTCAGTCGGAAGACAGACAGCGTGCGTGTGTGGGTGTGTGTGCGTGTGTGTGTCTGAGAAAGAGAGAGGGATAGACAAACAGACATAAAGACAGACGGACAGACAGACAGACAGACAGGCAGGCAGTGCTTTATGGAAAACTCAATAATGAGTTTCCATAAAGCACTCTCAGTGTGCTATCATTGTCGTGATTTTATGAATTCATCATAAAAGAGTGAGTAAATGTCACAGCTGAAAGGTAATAGAACAGGATGCTGCGTTCAAAATGAAGCCAGAGGAGTAAGAGAATGAGGAGGAGGGGGGAGAAAAAAAGGAAATTGTAGGGGCTCCTGTGATGATTCGGCCGATAACAAAAAGCCACGGCTGCTGTTGTTCATGTGTGCTGTCTTCACCCGGGGACTCAAAGAGATTCAGTGGGAGAGAGCTGGCCATGTCTCTAAATAAAACACGACATTGATTTATGAGTGTGAGCCTGCTACCAGTGCAGTAGCTCTCCCCACACACACACACACTCACACACACACACAATCACAGTGCAGTTAAACCACTGAGTACACTCTTGCGCTGTACATCAGCAATTCCACTTTACTTCTACAGACAGAGCACAGCTTTGGGCACCGCTCTCTTTCTCTTTTTTTTTTTTTTTTTTTTTTTAGATATTATTCATTCCACAGCTACCTTCCTCTTAAATTCCAGACCGCTCCTCGGCATCCAATCCACACAATGAAAGCGACTTCAAAGCGGCAAAATTATTTAATTAATGAAAACCAATCACTGTATATTTTGGGTTTGAACATGAAAGTGACTGGTCTGTTTGTGTGAAATGATTGATACTGCCGAGTTTTCTGTCCCACCACGGCGAGGTCTGAACACAGATGCAATGAGTAACGTCTGTGCCAGGCCAGCAGCAAATAAACAGTGAGGAAGTAATAAATTCTCCCTGGAAGTGCCTGTTTACAAAGTCACAGTTATGAGTTGTTGATGCTGTATTAATAACACCACTGTTATCTTGCTGTGCGCCTGGGTGTTCTGTCTTTCCCCTCATTTACGTACTGTTTTAATGAAAACCAAGCATGACAAGTTTTACTAGTTTTTTATGTTAATTTCATGTCGGAGACAAATAAGCAAACTATCGTCTAGAGTCACAGCAATAAAGCACTTACGTGCTTAACTTTTTTAATCAAATCAATCTTCTTTTTTTTTGAGGAGACTGTTGCTTGCTACTGCAAACAGGATCAACACCGAAAGGTCAAAGGCGTAGAGCAGCATACCAGCAGGGATTGTCATCTTGTGATTCACAGTTTTCAGGAATAGAACACGATACAGAGGCAAGACAGGAAGTGCTATGTAAGGTTGCTTTAAAGTTATTCGCCTAAAGGGGCTGAGAAATTGTACATCAACAGAGTCAAAGGAAGAGGGAGGGAAAAGTTGGACATGCAGGTGGAAGAGTATCCGTGTTCCTTAAGTCTATCTCTCCAGGCTCTTTATGTTCTCCGAGGCCGGGCTCACACTACAGGTCTGGTGGAACAACTTTCAGCTGTGATGTAGAAACAAGTAGAAGTGGACTGTGATGACTCAGTGACAGAATATTTCTGGAAATTTGAGTAGTTAAGTCATGTAAACCAAACGGTAGTTGTAATTACAGTGATTGTATTGTGTGAACGTCTACTTGTTACTTGTTTTGTCTACTACATCCAAATATGGTTCTAAGTTAATCCAGCTAAACAGGTTAAGTTTCAAAACAGTTCAAGGTAACAGGTTTCCACACAATTGTCTTGTTTTTTATTTATTTATTTATGTTGTTTGTTTCGGACATGTCAATTCATACATTTCATCATTGTTCAAATAATACAACACACATGGCCGAAAGGGAAAAGCGGGAGAAGCCAAAGCTTATCAAGTCCCGCCCCCATTACCCACAGTATAAAATCTTCATTCTGATCTTTTCTTGTCTTTTGCAAATTACTTTTTTCTTTTCTTCTCTTTTTTTCTTTTGTTATGACCTTTGACAAAACATATTACAGCAGTAGCATATAGAGCTGAATTCAAGCTCTAGACAGTACATACAGATTACATGTGTGTCTGCACATGTGTCCATATTAGTCCATCATGAGTGAACAACAGTCTCATCTTATGGCCTCATCTTATAGCCAGGCTTGCCACAAAGTCAGAATATCCAATTGAGAGAGAGCAAAAGTCCAGTGTATTTATTATTTGTTGAGATGGTGTTGGGATGGTGTAAGAGCCCTTTAATGCATTTTCATGTTATTCATCAGTCTCCTCTGCAGCTTTTATGGCTGCTAGCTTCGCCATGTCCTCCCGATTGGTGGCTACATCAACTCGCATCTGTATCACGAAGTCGCGGATTGTTGAGATGTCAGAGCGTATCCCGACCACAGCACTCCGAGTATTGGCGTTGTCCGCCCTCGCACTGGTCTGCTCAGTAGCGATCTTTCTCATTTTCCAATATTGCATAAAGATTCCAAATCCCAAAGCGATCGTTCCAATTGTCATGAACGTGAACATGTACACGTCCTCGACATCTTCCACATCCAGTGCGGCAAGGCAGATGACTCTCCACTTTCCCCAACCATCCATAACGTAGCCGGACATAAAGGTCCCGTCCGGGCATGTCGGTTCACCAGAACCCGCACGCCGTGTTGAGAACACTCTGTCGATGGCATTCATTGACCAGCTCAGCAACTCCATCGTGGATTGATCGATTGATTGATTGGTTAAGAACGTAGTTGGACAATATTAAATGAATCTCTGTAATATCTATTTGGAGTTACTGACATAATCATCCAGATTTTAAAACCAAAGGGCGTACTCACACTTGGCCCAGTTGCTCCGTACCTCACCGAAGCACGATTATCTCTCTTTCCCAATTCGCCCGGTGGCCAGCACTGTCATTGCCACTCTCTGGGCCTGAGCATGTTTACATCTTGTACACATGTCATCACGTCAGTGCAGTCGCAGCACAATAGAGAACAACACAGAGAACATGACTTTACTGACTTTTTTGTGGCCTATTTCGTGTCGTTTTTGTCATAGACTGCCCTCTCACAGTCCTGGATCTCCTGATTTTGCAAGGCGGTAGGGGCTTCGGCCAGTACGAAGCACAACTCTCCCAGCCGTGCCAGGGCAAAGAAAGTGTACCGTGCTTGAGCACACTCAAACAAAATGGACTTTGGGGGTCAAACGTGCTCAGGCACAGTACAAGTTGCCAAGTGTGAGTGCACCCTAAATATCAAACTTTAAGACTACAAACATCGGCACAGACCAAGCTTATAGACCAGATTTTTATTACGATTGTCAGAAATCAGGCTTAAATTAGTCTGAAAATCCTGTGGTGTGATCCCAGCCTAAGGGACATAACACTCTGACACATGGCTCCGTGCTGGTTAGCTGCAGACGACAGGAAACAGAGTAACAGTGGAATACACTCAAAGACCTGATACGTTGGGGGACTAAAATGTTCTTAAACACCAGCAGAGTGTGAAGGAAAACTTTCAGTTCAGAAATATCTTACACCTGCGATATTTGTTTAGCAGAGCTACAGAAGTGTGAACAAACCAGAGCCTCTTTTAATGAGCAGTTATATTTAAATATATTTAACTCCCAGCAGAGTTGTTCGACTCTTTATAGATATTGCTTATTAGCTGAGAGTTGTTTTGCTTGGTGAGAAGATTGGTACTGCTCTCATGTTCCGTAAAAGCGACGCGCTACCACCAGCAGCCTGTTGGCTTAGCAGCGCGTTCCAGGAAGTAACTGGACCTGGCCAAGAAATCATCCAGGCACATCAACTGCCGCGAAACCACAAGCTGTCATTTTTACGCTTCAGTATGTGTGCGGGTTAAACAAACGAGACATAATGTGTTAATTAGTGAGCTTCAGAGCTGCTGGTAGGTCTATTTGGTTACGTATGGAGAGAGTCAGGCAAGCTGTTTTCCCTGTTTCCTCAGTATTGCCAGACACCGAAACTTGCAAATGATTTTATTTTTGCAAATTAAATTTTGAATGCTAAACAGCACAGGTGATTTATGGCTGTGTCACTTCGGTTTATATGATGGTTTGTATGTTATTCATTTCCATTTTTACAAATGTCTTCACATGACTGAACCTCCCAGGTAAAAGTGCCTGAATCCAACAGTACACAAACACATATTTCATGGAAAGCGGTGCTACTTTACATGACAGAGCAACATCGGAACATCGCTCAAACACTCTCTAGTTGGAATAACGGGAGATCTTCACTGTTCTGCCGACCTTGTGTCAACGCAGCGTTACGGCAAAATAAATTGGAGCAATTGGGAGCAGCTGAGGAGTAATCAGGACAATGAGAGGCAGCTGGACAAAATCACTCCAGGAGGATTTAGGACCTGTGATGTGATGCAGAGGATTCAGCCGTGACCGAGATGACACTTTTCTTTTTTTAGTTTGTTTGACCTTCAGCCGGCTCGTGTGCATCAGTCACCCCGGAGCAGCGCCGACTTAAAGAAAAGCAAGTCCATGTTAAGAAGTATTTTTAGATTAATGATGGTTGATTACTGTCTGCAAATGTTTTTCTCGACCCAGCAGGACTTTGAAAAGCTCACTCCGCGATCCATTAAATTAACCAAAGACCTTTTTAAATGAGGCAAATCAAAGAGCAAGCGAACAATTAATACAGCTCTGAGAATAGCATCAGCTGAGTTGACACTAAATCCCAGTAAGGGGGGAAAGCGGTCCACTTCAACAAGAAAAAACTTTGTGAGAGCAAAAGAAGAAACAGCATGGAAACTTGGGACGTACTGGAGATCGTTACATCCGCTAATTAATGCAACGTTAAATAATGTCCTGCCACAGCCGCCCGGTCAGTCTGCGTGGATACAGTACAGTGTGTGAGTTTCAGGAAGCTATATCCTTTTTTTAAAGTAACAACATGCTGTTTTAATTGTTGTTGAATGTTTTGATGATTTCAGCATGGGTTTTGTTGACGATTGATGAGGAGCACATACGCACACACACACACACACACACACACACACACACACACACACACACACACACACACACACACACACACACACACACACACACACACACACACACACGCATACGCATACGCACACACACATCATAAAACGACAGCTTGTTTCACTGTTATTGCCTTTGCTGGCTGTGTGTTGTCTTCTTGTTTCAGCCATTTGATCAGGTACAAATGATTCCTAAATTAATGTGAGGTGTTTCTGCTTTATGCCTTACAAAACAGGGAAGTAAAGCTATTTGGTATTTTAGATGGACGGACAGTAGAAAAAACAAAGCAGTCTGAGTTGTCAGCAATTTCACAATCAATGCAGACATTATGTAAAATTATCCCGAGCACTAAGAAGGGACAAAGCAGAGCGGATCAATTCTTTGAATGTTCTGAGGGCTGAAACAATAACTGTGCTTTCAGTTTTTTTGATTTTCAGCACCCCAATTTTTTTTTTTTTTTTTTTTTTTATCTTTGCAATTTTCTTTTTCTTTCTGCAGAACGCTGAATGGTTGTATTATCCCTTCAGAGCAGAGCGGGTGTATTTTAATGAGTATTATCTTTCCGCGCAAAGTTTATCACATTTTATTCAAACGTAACAGTAACTGCACTTCTAAAATGGCATCCATTAATATGTGATATTTCAAAGCCACATCCGACAAAGGCTGCTATTGTCTTTTTTTTTCTCTCTTTTAAATAGATGGAAGAACTTTGAGGGATTCGCGGCAGAAAACAATGGGACAGTCGACTGAAAGGTCTGCACAGCTGCAGTCGGACAAAGTGACTAGATTGGAAAAAGTCACCACAGTCACCTCTGGACCTGAGCCTACCACTCCACTATTCAGCTTCATTAAAACTGGAAAATGCTGTCCTTTTCTGTTTCCTGACATGGTGAGGATCATACTAAAAGAGTTATCACAATCTTTAAAAGACAACGTGTCGTCTCACAAGTGAAGTGACGTCAGATACAACATGAATTGCTGCTATTTCTTTATTATATTAGGCAAAATCTCAATTTTCAGAACACATTTTGAGAGTGAAAATATCTGCATCAAGAGAGTGGCTCGTCTGTCGATGCATGCTTTCATTACATTGAATGTAATGAAAAGTGGTTTTGTCAGTACTGTAGATGATACCATAGCAACAGGTTTTTCAAAAATAGAAGCTTGATCACTGGCCTTCAAACTGTGAAGCTCTACCTGTCCCTCTTGGATCAGCTTTAAGGTTAGGCTCTGAGGTCAAATCTGCAATAATACTACAGTGTATGTATGTATGTATGTATGTATGTATGTATGTATGTATGTATGTTCAGTCCATCACTTAATGGAAGCAGGTTGTTTTTTGACCCATATCTAACAGCTGTGGTAATTATAACAGCTGTAATGGAGCAAGTGAGGAGAAGTAGTAGAGACTGAAAAGTCTGTATGGACAGTCAGGTTAGACTTTCTTTTAGGCGCAAAAGGTGATATAAGTTACTTGCCTAACATAGGTATGTTTCTAACAGAAGCTACAGATAAAAAGTTAGGATTTTAACCAAAACCACAATGTTTTCAAGAACCTAACAAAGTAGTTTTTTTGCCTAAACCCAACAGAACTGCGATGGTACACAGAGGTTTGGTATGTGTGTCGCTGCAACAATCATGTCTTTTTGGGAGATGCTGCCAGTCAACCTATTCAGGATATGTTGCAACAACAATACAAACTGTGAGAAAAAACAGTACATCACTTACCTTTTGTTTTTAAAACAAAGGGTAAACACGTGAAACAACACCTAAACCAAACTGAAAAGGTTTGAGCCAAGTCGGCATAGTGACAGGAATTTGTTTCTTCCTTTATCACACAAATTTGATTCCTTAATTCTGTTATTTCTTTTGTTTTGTTTTTCCCCGAAAGGGAAAGGGGGAATCAGCAGGTATTTGTAACAAAACAGAAGGTTTAAGAATACTCTTGCCTCCAATTGTTTCACAGATTTTTAGCCACAGCTTGTTCTCTCTTTTTTTTTTGCTTCCTCTCTCTACATCTCTGAGACTTAGTCATACAACTCGACAAAACCACAAACCACAAGTGTGAGTTTGTTCTCCACTTTTGAGAGATTAATCAGCGCCTGGAGGGAATCAGCAACAATGACTGTCTGCCACATTACTGCTTTTCTTGCCACTGCGTCTGCTCAGATACATTTTTGTCTCCCTTTTGGATTTTCATGTATTCACATAACCTCTATGTGACAATGTTTTAATTTACAAGGAGGCACTCACCTTCTTGCAGACACCAACAAAAAAAGCAACAGACTACCGAGTAAAAAAATCGTTGTAAACATCAGCTGTACTTACTTGGATTTAGTGTAGAAATACTTTATGTAACTATCTCAGTTGGAAGCGACAGATCCCATCTGGCTCAATCTGAATGTATTTTGAATCAGGGTGGTGTAAAACTTTGATAATCCACTCGACAGAAAAATATTAACACCTAATAACCATGTAAATGCTTAATCTGATCGTTTTCCTTTTGGTTGGAACGAAATATATTCTCTCCGCACATGTTTGCCTCGAGCCTCACATGGCATTACATGAGGTGACGTCTCCAAAAAATGGTGGTAGAAAAACAGAGCTGGTCTGTGGCTGACACAGCTTTTCTGTTTAGTCTCACGCTGGTCAAAGATTACGAAGGGAGAAGTTTGTGCTGCTGAGATTGTTGCAATGAACAGCAGAAGCTCAAATATTGTTCCCAGGATATGATGCACCGTAGGTCCTTCTTGAAATTTGCAGTCAGAGCAAATGAGTGAATTAATGAATAAACTGAATTTAGAGTTGGAAATAAAAAAAAAAATGTCTTCTTTTCTTATTTATTATAAAAAGGATGTTAATAACATTCAGATTAAATTCTCAGATCAGTCTGGTGTCATTGTAAACAATTGGAATTTCTCATCACAGTGATTTCAGTCCGAGGGAAGAAATACTGTCCGTGTAACCACTGCTAATGAAACAAGACATTCCCTTTTCATTAGCTTCAGTATATGAGTTAATTTGTTATTCAGCTTTATTTAGTCAAAAACACTTTATGTGTGTTTTCTGTAGCCCATGTTGAGTCATTGTGCTCTTCCTCACATGTTATGTATTTCTCTATGCATATTTATATTGTGGAAGCTGGTGTAAGATGTGCTTATGTGAATTACGTAAGAGGGAGAACAGAGGGGTCTTGTAAGTTGTCAAAAATCGTGCTACAGCAAGTGTGATATTTAAAGTTTCATGAGGAGGGATAGGGTCTAAATCATATTGCCTGAATATTGGATCAGACAAGCAAAAGAAATATCCACTATGGGAAAAACTGAACAATCATGATGTGTCAAAATCAACAAGCTCATCCTATAAATGTAATCACTTGGTTAGGGCTCTCATGGGGCACCAGTAAACACAATATACCACTTAGATACGATTTGAGCAGGCTCAGTGCGTCCTCACAGTTAGGCTACAGCAGAGTCAGTCACTTGAACACTACGCCTCTCTGCAGCTCTCTGCCGCCAAACATTGCTTCGTCATGCAAAGTGGTGCCAACTTCCATGAAGTATTCAGAGTCTGTTTGTTAACCGTCGGATTCAGGAGCCTCAACATGTGAGGTTGGGTTATGCAAACAGTTTTTAAAAATAGAAATGAGTGGAAAGTTTAAAGGTGGAGAAAACTGTTAAATAAAACAAACTTCACATGCAGTGGCACTAAGTAGAGTGTATACCTCAGCCAATGCACAACAGACCACTTTAATTCAATCAAGTCTAATCCAATATAAAAATTGAATGTCATTCCAAGTCTTGATTAAAGCTCACCAGATCTGTAACAGCTGACCACTAGGACAATAAAACAATGCGGAGAAAATCATAATCTCCATTGGCTACTATAAACACCAATAAATCAGTCCTCCTTATCTGACCGTTTTTACAGGGAAAACGTAGATATGCTGAAGCAAACACTACCTTTATATAACAATGATAATACCATATTTGGTTTCATGGGTAATTTGAATGAAGAAAGTGAGAAAAATTCCAGGATACATCCTTTATATCTGGATCCATGCCGAAGTCGATGGGGTCTGTTGTGAGCCGAGACCCATCCACCACCACAGTTTCGAGGAAATCCGCTCTAATCTTCTAATTTCTGTGTAATCCTGCTGACAAACCAACCAACAAAACATAACTTCCTTGTCTGAGGTAATTAAATAAAGCATAAATAACCTACTTCTGCCATTAGAATTCAATTTGTGGAAATGTATTTGCATGTTTTGGGTGGAAACACTTCAGCCCCACTTATACGAGGAGGCAAGCACACATTCTTTATTTAATTTGAAATAAACACAAGGTTCATAGAGGCGGTGAGTGGGCACATGTATCGCATAGCAGCTTATGTATACGGGAGATTATATAGCAGTTTTATTATGCACCTATGCGCCACCAGCACCACCTCTCACACCACCTCCTCCTTGCTCCTCTCCTTGTCTCCTGTGCACCTACTTGTATATGAACAGAGCTCCGCGGGTTCACTGAAGATCACATCTGAAAGAGAAGCCACCGGTGCATACGCTATCGGGCTGCTCCATGTGTGTGGAGATGTGGCATTTGAAAAAAGGCGAGCTCGCGGGTTAAAAAAAGACGAGGTGGAGGGGAGGGGGGGCAGTCAAGCGACAAAAAGTACGCCAGCGTACCGTGCGCCAACAAAGTGCCTCGCGCCTGCCTGCTGCCTGGTGTGGGGAGGGAGATGCGACCTGTCAGAGAGTGAGGGGGCTGGCTGAATGACTTCACATCACCCTTTCAGCTCCAGCAACTTCCCATTTATATTGTAATGCAAATCCATGGCCTGTCCCAGATGGTGCTTTTCCAGCATCGTGGGTGCAGAGAAATATGATTATTTATCCCCAGCACTTCTAAAGTCTTTAATGCACCCTCCTCCGTCTGTTTCTATCCTCTCCTTTCACTGGCAGCGGTTTAAAGTCTGTGCAGTCTGATGTGTCTCTCCCTAATGGTAAGGAGAAAAAGAATAGACGATAAATTTGGGGTAGAATCTGACAAGGGAGTACCTGAGAGATTACAGAAAAGCAGAGGAGAAACAAACTTAAGTGCATAAGTCAAGGAGAGAGGGAGATGAAAACTTAGGTAGATCATTTTCTTGGCTGCGCATTAGGCTAAGAGGCATAAGCAGTAATTCTCATGACTCAAGAGTGCTTTTAATCACCTCAGCCGAGCAAAATATAGTCCACGGGCCCAAATCAGTGTTGAACATCAGCTCCCTGAAAAGCACATTCAGAATCTTTGCCAGAATAAATTCACCCGTCTCTGCCCGTGTGGCACATGGAGACTTTTGTTTTCTCCATGTATAAGTTCAGAACATCTTTTGCATTTTATATAATGTCAGTTAATAATGCATCCAGATATATCCGTCTTGAACTAAAAATGAATCAGGAGTTGCAGATATTAAAATGTGTTATTTTAGAGCTTTTTTAAAGGTCTTGTTATGAGATGAAGTATAAAATCAGGGCAAAGGTCAAATTGTATAAAACCTATTCGAGAGTTGTGAATCTTCTGTATTTCATATAAAAGTCCATCTTCTGACTGCTGTTTCCTGTGACAGCACTTTGTAGTCGTTCTTGAAGGGATCTTCTTAGCGAGGTTATGCTCAGTACAGTAAACAGCATAGCTGGAGGTTTCTGTGTGTGAAACAGGCGCGTCCTAAGCGACTGAGGTTGCTGTATTTATTCAGCTGCATATTGTAAGTCGGTCTCTTATATTGTCAGCATTTCTCCACTTTTATCACAACACCTTCAGCGATCTGCCACCTGCCTCAGAAAACATTTAGGTAGAACTTCACACTTCCCACACAGTAATTAAAGCGCAATCTCGTTCAAATCCTTCAACCTCCGTCGTTTTATCATATGTTTGGACAAGTGCTTTCATCTCCAACTTCAGCTGCCTTGACACAAAGTTTGACCGAAGCGGAGGAGAGAATCGCTGAATAATGAGGGCTACTTGAAGAAGATGGCTATCAGTAAAATAGGATGTCTGCAGGTGGTGCAGCGGTGTGAGACCGCAATTTATTCATCACATTTTTTCAGTTTTATTTTTGAAAAGCCTGCTTCAAAAGCCAAAAGGAAATTAACTTTTTGTCTCTACTGCTTTATCCGAAAATCTTTGGTCAGTTAACCCAAGAGGTTTAGTGCGAAGCGACTGTCTGTGTCTGCATCTGTTTAAGCCACAAAAAAATATCAGTACATCTGGACTGTGTTAAGAATGGTCCAGCCTGTTCTGTGAGAGAGGTTGTATTGTTCTGCAATGTATTCTCCCAACAGTAAGTTAACAATGCTAACAAAATAATTAATCACCATATAAACCAAGTAGTCAAATTCCAGAATATAATTTCAGCTAAAACTCCACCTAGAAGTCTAAGCTGTGTCTGATGAATTGGTCTTAATTGCCTGATTTATTTATTTTTTTTGCTTTAAATGGAGGTTACCTTAACGATGGGATGGAGCCCAGATGACTGTAAACTTGGTCTGATGTTTCAGTGAACAAGAAGCTGAGTTACAGGCTGAAAATCTAAAGACCTTGTTTGTCCGTTTGCATGCGCTTTTATGAGTCCCCAACTTCAGCCACTCAGTTTCCTCTCCTCGTCAGGTACAGCTGTAAAAATAAACTGCAGGAGCAAGCATCGCCAGTGTGGTATAATACTTCCTGAAGTACATGTAAATCCCAAACCCTTTCTCAAACTTGCTGGTTGTTGGAGAGTCTCATTGTTTTGTGCGTTGTGGTAATATTTAGGAGGCGAATGTGCATATAACGATAGTTGACATGACAGTTCCCAATAAAGTGAAGCTAAAACACCTTGACCAGCCCCTGGCGGCTGGCTGCAGTACAGGTCGTGAAGACCCGCCCCTCTAGATTTCCACAAATCGAATGAGGGCTAAACTTAAAAGTTACACATCAAGGAATGTATGTTCAAGTGTATGTTCTGATAAGTTTTTCTGATTTAATTATTTATTGAACGTCACAAAAATGTCATGAAATACAGCTGAGCCCCACCGCCAGCTGATCAGGGCGGGATCTCAATGCCACAGCTACACTGTCAATCAGCGCTGGGGCAGACTTTGGCCCCAAATGGCATCACCGACGTAAAAGCATGGATGACAACTCAAACCTGGGACCCAACAGGACAGGAAAAAAGATTCTATAAATGATGTCAGGGACTGTGTTGGGTATGGAAAATCAACACGGTGCTTTCAGGTAATGTTGTTTTGAACTCTGTGTAACAGGGTAACACAAACTCAGTGCTTCAGCTTACGTAAACAAACAGAACACCTGTGAAGTTCTGGCCAGGCTTGGAAACAAAAATACGGCCCAAGCTGCACTCTAACTGACCATTTCAAGCCGTTGATATTTTGACTTCATTTTCAAAGAGCGGAAGGACATATATATATACTGTAAATCAAAGGTCTCACCTCGTTCAGCATAGAAATGAATGTGAAGAAAACATCGGTCTGGAAGCACCACATTTCTACTGCACACTTTTCTAAGGGCGCATTGTCCGTGCATACCCAGATCATGTATTTGTATTGTATTATTTTGTATTTGTTTTGCACCCCCAGCTCACTCAAATCCCAAACAAACACATTTTCTCAGTGTCAGGCGTGTCTAGTCATGCAGATAGTTTCTTTTGTTTTATGCAGTGAGGTTTTCAGATAACTGAAACTTCTGCAATGACCCCAATATGATGGAGGTGAACGAAATTTTGTTTCTGATGCTCAGAGCATTAAAAAGAGAAACTTGCCGACTTTTTCATCCACAAACCTTCGCTGCCAACAGTTTTCCTTGTGGCTATTTCTTGGGCAGGAAAGTATCCCCACTGAAAAACCGTCCACAGCTAGATCCATAAGTATGCTGTACCTGTTCCCAACAGTATAAATAAATCACTTGGCTGTATTCAAGAGGATTAAAGCTGTATGAATCAACCATTAACAGCCTGTTATTCACCGCACAGTGCAGCACAGCCAGCGGGACACCACAGAGGTTTTAACAGTTTCTGTACATCTGCATGCAGCTGGCTTCTTTGGGTAATGTATGCCTTTATTTTTCTCAAGCTTTCCAAATAGAGCAAATTAAAGGCAATCTAACTTTGAGCAAATGCAAATGGCTTAATGGAGCTATCCCCTGTAATTGCTCCACTCAGTCAAGCATTCATTAAGTGTGAGAGAGGTTGGCTACTCTGTACTTTTTTTTTCTTTTTTTCACAAATTTTCTCCACAAACGACTTTCACTGTTTTGTTTTATCTTTCTGTGAGCCATACAACATACATGTACTGTACACAGCCCTCTTTGATGTTCGCGCTGCTGTTTTTCGACAGTACCTGGCACTCATTTCCACCACTGATCTGCCACTCACTATTTTAACTTCCTCTGGTTTTCGCAGCTCAGCTGAGACAGTGAATAACAGGTATTCAGGCTTTCATTGACCCTTTTGTAGAGCTGCAATCATAGAGCAATCCCAACAGTGTTGAGATGCACCACAATATATCCCGGTCCTCCCGAAGAGAGAGGAAAATAAAGGCAAACTGACAGTCACAATGGCCTCAACTCCTCCGTACGCGCTTTGAACCATTTCATCACTTCTAAAAGCACATGCAATCAAATCCATTTCAGCCCCTTTTCACATACCTGACCGCCATACAAATTGCAGAATAAAACACCGCAGACCGCCTGAAATCACGAGCTCTCTAGCCGATTAGCTCTTCTATTTTTTTTGATTTTTTGTCACTTCCTTTTTTCCACAAGAGGGAAAAGACAAAAACAAACATCTTTATTCAGTGATCCAGTCATCAGGAGATTATTGTGCTCGTCATGTCTGGCCTGTTGTCATTCCACATCACTCTCCAAAACGCTTTACCTGCACACACAAAGAGCAGTGGTTGGCCATAGGCCTGGACGGTCCCCATAGTTTCATGTTATTCGCCATCTGCGCTCAAGGCAAGACCTCGCTACAGCCATTACGGCAAAAGGGCCGATGAAAGAGACGAGCCCGAGAGGTGACGGGGAGGTTAATGCAGCGGCTGCTCTGCACCGCAGATTTAGACAGAGAGGCAGACAGAGGAATGAAGTTTGTGATAGAGAGGAAAGAGGTAGTGAAGTGGGTTGGGAGGTAGCGTCGGACCATTCGCTAAGCCCCCACCCCACCCCACCCTTAGTTACTGTTGCTGTGACTGTCAAGCTTTCTCTTCTGGCTCGGCACAGTTTTCAACTCTGTTAGCTCCCATTTCCACTCTCATGACCAAATCATCAGCTGAAGCCAGCTAGCATAAGCTTGTGATAAAGCTAAAACTACATTGGTTGGTTGAAAACGATGTTTTTAAATCTTCCAGGTGATTTGTTTCAAAATGAGAAACCTGTAAAATCAAGGCAGGCGCTATTTTTTTGTTGATCTACATGTTTTTAAGCTGCCTTTCTGAGCGGCCAGCGGCTGCAATTTTATCGCTAACACTTTATAGATCAATCAGCCGGCAACAATTTAAGGGGCTGACGCTGAACATAAGCATGGATAATTCAAACAACCTGAATAGTATTGACAAGAAGAGTGAAAAGGCAATGTGATTTTGTGTGTTTCCGCTGTGGACGGAACGTAAAAGAAAAATAGAGAAATGCAAAAAGCCGCACACAGCTGGAAGGTGCAGACAACATGGTCTGCTCGGCTTTATATCAAAACACACAAAATACAAAAAACATGCAAAATACGCCTCCTCTTATAAATAATCGTGGATCTTTGTGGGTTTCGATGTGTACCGCTCCTCATTCTGCAAGACAACCAGACACTATTTTTGACATGCCAAAAATCCAACCAATCGTTAAATATCATCGGATGTTCAGTCAATGAGTCAGCCTTCACACCCCTCCTAAATCTTTAGGTAAAACTACATCCTATATGAGTAGAGACATAATTCTTAACCTGTATAGTGTCTTTACATATGCATGTGACAGCCACCTACACACTAAAAGATTGAGGCCAAAGCTACATGTCCTCTGGAAGAAGTCAGTGCCCTCGCTGGTTGCTGATCCATTACAGGACATGGATGTGAAAGAGCTTCGTCCATGCACTGTTGGATAGAGTCCTAGTGTTACAGTAGTGTAATAGGTGCAAATCCCAGGGGATGCACGGGGGACACGGCTCTCCCATCCACAGAAACATAGCGTGTGCTTGAATCTGACAGTCTGGCCTGTAGTTGGAGACACTGAGTCTGTCGTTGGTGGCTGAGCTCCAGTAAGTTGTGCAAAAGTAGAGATACATTACACGTCATCTTTACTTCTGTCACTGAGTGCTATTAAAGACATTTATAATCGTCACCCAAAATCCATTTCAGTGTCATTAAATTACAGGTCAGACTTTATGTTCAAAAGCGGGTGGCAGACGTTTGCTAGCTAGACACAGTAACAATTGTTTGCAAGCTGTTTGAATCCCAGTCAATGAGAGGAGCTGGCACTGCAACATAATGTTCCTTAGCTGGCGGGCTGACAGAGTGTTCATTAGCAGAGTTACAGCAGTACATTTGGAGTCCTCCTCAGGAAATGATCTTGAGAAAATGTAATATTACAGTCCCCTTCGTCTGATTCTCACCCCGAGTGCAATATTATAAATAAAATGCTATTGAAATGTTATTCGTTCTAACATAGCGCTCAGATGTACTGAGAGCTTGATGGAGACGGCAAGAAAAGGATATGAGGGTGAGAAAATAACAAAGGTGTTTGGCAAAACATAATGCAGTTTAACCCACGTTTGGTTGAAGTTGCTGGGGACAAAACGTTTGTCGAACCAGGTGAAGAACTGAGGTTTGTTATACGAAGCAGGATTTGGGGTTAACTGTGTAAATTCAGGATCCACTTCAGATATACATCAGAATGGTAACGGAGCAGGTTATGCTTGACGTAATAGATCAACCTGATTGAAAACACCACCATTTGACCAATCAAATCTCTGGAATTGCCATGATCATACATAGAAGATCCTGCACAGTTCACTGGCTAGTAGGTTAGTTATTCTGGCATGCTGTTAGCGTATTAGCAGCTTACATTAGAGCGAATTAAACACTGTTTAAGCAATCCGTCACACTTCAACGCTTTCGGTTTCGGAAAGTTTTTGTATATACATATTATGCGAAAAAAAGGCACCCTCGGTACTCTTTAAAGCAACAAAAATGTGAATTCCTGGAGAACGATAGCTGATTGTTGAGGCTCATCACCATGTTGATGGGTTGTCCATTTCTGGTACAATCAACACTCATGTACCCCCTATATCTAAATATTGGAATTCAAGGTAACTATATGTACATTTTAATGGCCACAAAGGTACATTTATGTACTGGGGTTTTTCTGCAACCATTTTATTAGGTCCATTTAAGGTACAGGACCAGGATCCTTAAGGTACAGTGGTACAATAAGCAACCAATGTCAAGGCTACAACAACTGTATCTTACTGCCCCAGCGACAAGCCGATGTACACCTAAGGGTACAAATATATATTATTTGATAATTAACGGTAACACTTCTTTCTGACAGTTCATGCATATTGCTTCAACATGTTGAGAATTCACCTGAGTTATGGTTGTCCGTTCATTTGGTCAAAATAGTGGGAAGCAATTATATTCTACCACTATATGAGGAAATAGATATATAGACTGTATGACAGCACTGACAACAGACTGAGAGGCAGGACAAAGTTGGAGACTAACAACTAGGATCCCAAAAACTCATAACAATCCCCAAACACAACAAAACAATCCGTAATCCACAGTGGCTGAACACCTGCACTCTTTGACCACAGTTATCTCGATCTCCCGAAGCCCAGGCAAAGTGAGAGCATGGTGTGTCCAGTGAACGACAGGCAGTGCAGCATCACCATCTATAGGCCGGCACGGCGACGACACCCTCCAGAGCCTGACAACAGCTGCCTTTCACACAGTGCCTGCTCACATGTAGACACACATTGTGCCTACAAACACTACTTTCAGAATCAATTACTCACACACCACAGGTCACAGTACAGTTCATTACCGTTCAATTACCAGTGAATGTTCAATAGTGAGCCCATTACAGGGGGAAAGTTCCAACCTAGCTGCCAAGACAACAGGAGTATCACATTTTAATGATACGATTAAAGATGAGCAAGAGTCCAAACAAATAAATTAAAGCAGATGATGATGAGCTGGAAGAAAGAAAAAAAACTGAGAAAGTGGGAGTGAGCTAACTCTGCAATCAGTGTAACTAACGATGAAGCCGGCTTTCTAACTGTATTGATCAGCTGTATCCCATTAACCTGACTTAACATTTATCTCGGTGAGATCCATAATAGTATTATGATCTCTGTTAATGCAGTTTTCAGCAGCACGATACTTTAAAGCTGCAGAATAAATGAGGAAACTGCACATTTTTCTGCATTGATTCAAACAGGTTGCTCAGTTCTGCATTTCCTTTCCACTGCAATTCACTTGAGAGACAGTCTGCAGCCATTAAAGTCTCTGCTGTAGCTAATTAGGTCACACTTGACACACCTTTCTTCCAGGCAATTATTCTAGCAGAACACACTTCTGGTAAACAGAAAGTTTATTCTTCCACTTCTCCCAGATTTGGATTTATTGTGTCGCTCTTTTTTTTTTATGTTCTCTCCAATTCCCACAACAGCCTGCCTCCCCAAACCACCACACTTGCTTTAGGTTTCATCAGACGGAATTTGACGAGGTGGCAGGAACATGAAAGAAAGGACTCAAATGACAAAAAAAGACTTCCGAACCGAACGATCATCAGTTGATTAGGCAACATCCAGGCAAATGTTTGACATCATTTTGAACTCCTGCAGTGTTTTTTGTAGAAACACAAAACAGTCGATCAGTGAATGTTTCACCCAGCCTCAACAAAGAATTCAAATAAAAAATAAAGAATCTCCCCTGCTTTTCTGAGTTTTGTACTTGTTGTTTTGGCAACATATTGTTTTTTGTGGTCTTTTTTATGTTTTGCCAGTTAAACACATGGACTCTGGCAGTGAAACTATTTGTTTTTAAAGTAATAATTAATTTCCTCCAAAAGGTCTTTCCACTTAGTAGAAAAACACGCTGCAGACTATGGAAAGTAAATGAACTACAACAATAAAAATGAATACATCAAGAAAGAAGGTATGCATTCGAAATCGAACTTGAAAATGTACTAAAAGCAACATCATGTACCTTAGACTTACAGCTTCAGTCATGTTGATGGTACAGTGTCTTGTGACAGGGTGAATGGTGTCTCTGTCTCTGCCACTCTTCCCCTCGTCACATGTTTCTGCACTATGTAACTTCAGTGAGAAGGTGGGATCACAGTGTCACACACATGTTTACTTCAACATACACGTTTTCAACACAGAACATTGTGATGATGTAAAGAGTTTTCTCTCGCACCTTTATTACATCTGACAAACAGTTACAGACCTTGCATTTGTACTTAGGACAGTTTCGTTTCACTCAGAAACCACCCAAATCGTTGAAAATGCAGATTTCTGCATAATGTCGCTTTAACAATGAAGACAACAGCTCCCAACATACGTCTTTTGTTATAATTGTTTTGATTGAGAGTGATAGAGATAACATACTGTGCATTTAAGTGCTAAAGTAAATGTACTTAGTTACTTTCCTCTGCTGGTTGCCTGTAGCAGGAATATGAAAGTGTACATTCTCACTTTCCCCAGTTTCACTAATGACATTATTAATACACAAAGCCCTCATATACATCAAATGTCAAAAGGCCCCATTACGGCACAGACCTGGTGACTGAGATGATAGATCATCTATCTTATGCTGCTGCCGGACTTTTCCATCATGTGCACGGACACAAAGGCTTCACGTCTGACTTGAAGGGGTCCATTCCCTTTTTATTTGACAAAAATTTGCTCGAATCGTAACAAAAAAAAAAATGTTGGGCTTGCACTTAACGATGAGCTGTAGTCAGTTCTCATTGCATCTGATAATGTTCAGCAGGATAGAGATTAACATTCACATAGTCATTCCAATGAGATGTAATACTACTAACAAAAATTAATCATTATGACATTATAAGGTACACTTGTAGGCCAAAAATAACTACTCCTACGTTAAGAGTTTCAAGGATCCATTCACCTACATAAGCCAAAAAAACATATAGATTTTTATTATCTATCCATCCAAATAGTTTTGAGGTATGGAGGTCCCACTCAAATATGTGGAGTTGAGAGAAATGTGATTTGTGGTCCTCAAAGCATTATAAAAATAACGTTCGGAAAACTCAACAGCAGTGTGTCTCTCCAGAGGTGATGTCACCCTCTATACTGTGCAGACGTCTCTGTGGACTCACTTCACTTCAGCAACACATATTCAAATAATAATAACAAAAAGATAAATTATTTGGAAGAGCTTGAGTAAAGTTTGCTGCTGTGTGCATAACCTGAAGGTTTGTTGTGTATAAAAGAAACACATAAACAAGCCGTTAGTACAATGTGACATGTTTTTCATCATGACAATGTTGAGTCAGTCACACACACGCGCCGTCTTACTGCTGTAAATGTCCACTAACGCAAAACATTTGTAGTAATCCATGGCTAAAAAGAGTCCCCAACATTTCAGGGATATATATTATTAGTTTACGACAGAACGATGGTTAAAGTCAAGAGAGTTTTAAGAGACCACACATTGTTGATTTTGGCCTTTTTCATGGCTTTTTTGTTGATGATAGCAAAACTGCACAACACCAAATGTGTCTTTGAAGGAGGATATGTATTCCCAATCTGCTGCTGAATCGTTATCATCTAATTTGAAGCAGCAAATATGTTTTTTATGGAAATGTATTGCCAACAGAATTCGTTTTTCTGTTAACATAATGAAGATTTATGTGATTTTGCTGTTTTGTCTCTTTTTACTCTTTTGCTTGTATTGATTCATATTGAGATATTCTTGTTTTGCAGTTTGTGTTGTGTCTCCTTGTTTTAACTTCTCCTTAGTCTCGGCTTCCTCGTGTTTGGCTTGATTGTTGAGTGTTTATTCTGTAATATTGTCTTCCTGAGTCCTCCCGTATTTGCTTTTTTCTTTACAAAGAGCTTTGTAAACTGTTTTTAAAGGTGCTATACAGACAACAAGTTGTTATATTCAATGTTCATCAACATATGTCTCAATACACAAACCACTTGCTATGACTGCAGCATTATTCATTATTATTATTATTATTATGGTAATATTTCGGCTCTGGCAGCACTTGGCCCCTGGCACATCATTTTGGTTAAACTAAAAAATCTTATGTCTTAATTCACTGCTGACTTTTTCTATGTTTAGACTATTATCTTTACCTGACCTTAACCAAAGTGCTATTTTAGCCCAAACTGGTCTGGATGCGAACCTTGGACCCGGATGTGAAACTGAAGCACTTTGTACACCCTCCATCCACCCGAGTCATTCATCTCAGGACTCGAGCGTGGCACATTTTATTCACTAAAAGACACAATTCTCTCTAAACATAATCCAGAGAGCAATTACATTTTGCAGCATAACGCAATTATGAAAACAATTTTGTAAAATTCAAACATAATTTCCAGGAGACAGGGCTGCTTTTATCTCTGCTGCTGTGTGCCGCCGAGCTCTCAGAAGATGCAGAAAAAAAGAAGCACAAGTTTTGACGGAGCAGAATAATTACCTTTTCATTAACATGAATGTTGTATTCTTCTGACAGTTGCTATTAGCTGCTATTGTTGTGGTGAAGAGAAGGATGACAGATCAAGCTCCTGATAACAGTGTTATCAGAGCGATTAATGCAGTCATTATGTAAAAAATGATAATGGCTTGTATTTGTCACCGCAGAAATAACTCAAACAGGTTTATTTGCAAGGCGCTTGTTCATTCAAATATTTTTGCATCAAAGAGTAAAATAATGTGCAGAAAAACAATCATATTTTTGGAGAACTGTAAAAAACACACACAGGAACATGAATATATTATGAGGCTGAGCGCCATAAATCAAGCACGAGACAATGAAAGTGTCAAAATGTTGAATTATTTCAGAGAACACTGCGTGTTTGATCACGGCTTTGAATCTACCATGAAAGCACATTTCCTTCTTCAAATGCTCCCTGCAGAGTGTGGTCTCACAGTGAAAAATAAGAGAGAAAGAGCGACAAGAGAAAGTTGGCTGGCAAGTACCGGCTCCCCTGGCGTCTTTTCCAGCACACAGCCAACATGGCCATATTGTGTCTCTAAACAAATCGAATGGTTGGCAGTGTGACAAGCCAGCCTCTGTGGTGCTCAGATTCACCGAGTCAGCACGACTGTGCTCCTTCATTCCCAGGTCACCGCATGCAGCAGCCAGCAGGGAGTCGCAGTCGTGTTTACTCAACTGCTGGATGGCAACTGTGTCATTAGTCTTTTGGCTGCGAGTTAGAAAAAAAAATAAAACAAGGCGCATTGATTACTCTGTGCGAAAGTTTATAAACCAAATGCAGTCCATCTTCACTTCTTTCCAATTCATTAAGTTTTATTGTGACTAAAGATTCCTGCTGGGTCGAGGCTGAGCCTTATTTATATAATTTAAAGAATGGAATTTAAGCAAAGACTCGAGGGTTTTACTAAACAGATCCATCTCTGTTTGGAGCCCCACAGCACACAAACACACAAACACATAGAAATACCGTCGTTTTTGTAAAGGTACGGTGCCGTGACTTCCTTAAAATGGTTTTTCACAATGAACCATTTTGTTCTGGCAGCTTCTTCTTTTCCCATAAATAGATTAAGATAATGTCACAATTCTAAAAGGGCAGCATGGCGTCTTTGATAGTCTTGTTTTGTCTGGCCAACAGGCCAAAACACAAAGATATATTCCTTTTCAAAAAATAAAGAGAAGGGGAAAAAAAGAAGCAAATCCTTACCTTTGACAGTTTTATTTAAAAATGAACATCAACATGTAGCTGAAGCAATTATCAAAAAGTGTTGCACATTATTCCAGTCAATTACATGACTGATTGTTCCGGCTCTAATCAAAAATAATTCTACCAAATAAAAAGTCAAAATACTCCCTGGAGAACAACACATTGAAGAGTTTTCTGATTATTATTTTAAGTATAATAATTACCACTTAGTTTAAGGGGCTCTATCTAACAATTTGTAACAATTTACATGTATTTATCACTTTTTTATTGGCCACATGTGAGCAGACTGTAATGTGACTTGAAAAATAAGACCTTTGCCGTCTCTCTAGGCTGCCTACTGCATACAAGTCTGTGGATGAAGTTGTTTAATGCTGCTGGACTGGACTGCTAACAAGAGTTTAGAAATGAAGTAAACTAAGTCAGAGCTTCCAGCACAGCACAGTTCTTCAGGGTCCATTTAAAGGGGCACTATGTTGTTTTGGTGAAGTTAAAACTCAGAATTGTAATATTTACAATATTAATGAGGCAATGATACAAGCTAGGAAAAAAAAATTTTTGTCCAGGACTGAATAAACAAGTTGTTCTCACAGGACAATAAGGTCCCCAGAACACTGTGTGGAGCTTGAAAGGTGGCAGGGTCCACCAAATATAAACAAACTAAAACAGTAAAATTGTGTTGCCCTCTAAGGTCAGTTTGTCTGCTCAGTTTATTCAGTCAAACAAATAGTTTGTTTATTTAGTTTGTTTAGGCATAAAATCAATATCAATCTCTTCTGATTCAAATGTATTCCCCAAAACTACACAGTGCACCAGTAAGCTTTGAAAATTATCAAGATCATAGTTAGAATTCATCCACATTGACTGTGGGTAGGAAAAAGGAAACAAACAGTGACCACTCATTGGTTAATGAATCATCTGACTTCTTCCTTTGCTCATTCTGTCTGTGGACAAACACTTGTCCGGGGCATCTCCCTAAACAAATGACGCTGTTGTTTTTCTTGGCAGGAGATTCACACTAAATTCCAACTTCTGCGTCACTGTGTGGCAGCAAAGGTGTTCCTTCGACCTTGTCTTCATTTTTGAGGCTGTACTCTGTGGCGGTCTCACACATTTTTATGGATCCTTTTTTTGTGTGTGTGCAGGAGCAAAAACATTAGAGAACACAAAATGATGTAATCCAGTACAACACCACAAACCTCAAGTGGAATCAGGATCTCGCTTCACATCCTCTTGAACAAACAGTGAATATTTAAAACGTTCACATTAGGTATTTATTTATAGGGCTGTTGTGTTGGATCATGTTATGTTGTGGTCACTCCATTCTATATTCTGTGTTGAATAAATAATAATTTTCTCTGTTCCAGATCTAAAGACCTCAAACTGTCACAGTCAAACACTATGTATACAATGTGCCCACATAAAGCTGGGAAGAGTCCAGAAACCTTTTTGCTTGTGAAACAGAAATGGCTGCTCTCTCTCTCTCTCTCTCTCTCTCTCTCTCTCTCTCTCTCTCTCTCTCTCTCTCTCTCTCTCTCTCTCTCTCTCTCTCTGGGGCGATGAATGTCTATTTTTTTTACGACAGCGTTGTAAAAGACACATTTTCGTGACACACTCCTACACAGGCGGCATGCACACGCCACATACAAACCGACACACGGGTGCAGACAAGGACTTGACAGACTCACACACACACACACACACACATACACATCCATTACTGACTTTCCCACAATAGCCCTTTACAGGCAAATAAAGGGAATTAGTGTAAGAGCTGTAAAAGCTGTCACACCTCCAGTTATATGTGTCAGACAGTCAAACTCTGAGGGAAAAAAAGAGGAGGAACATGTTTAATGGGAGATAAAAGAATCGATAGAGGAAAGACAGAGAGTGAAAAGGGAGTGAGATTAGCCACGTATCTGCTGGGTAGTCGCTGCGATGCAAGCAGGCTAATTGCTCAGAGACCAACATGAGGCACTGTGATGGGGAGCGTCAGCAGCTCTGATCGATTGCTAGAAGTTCTTGTGATATACTGTATATGTGTGCGTGTGTGTGTGTGTGTGTGGAGGAGGGGGGTGCACACAGCCTACAGGGATGAGAGAACTGATCTGATGACAAGCAGCTATTATCTGTATGAAGCGGGATTGTGATCCTTTATATTGGTAGAATTTGCACTACAACAATTTCACCGTAAGTCATGCGTTTGAAATCTTAATGAAGTGAAACAACAAAATGAATCTTAGCTAAATGTAGATAAAGCTGCTTTAGTCACTGTTTTTGGATGGTGACCATTCAAGCATTCTCTGTTTGAAGTTCCCCTCTTCCTACCAAAATATTTTAACCATGTTTCAGTTCATTGTTTTGGTTTTCTGGCCTGCAACTTCATTAAGAAAAAAAAAAAAAACACTCTTAAAACCACCCACTCAGCACCAAACAGCCGATTGACAAAGTCAGCGACTAGCTGATGAACAAGGCAGAGCATTCAGCAGCTAAGGAGGCAGATATTTCCCCTCAGGGCACAAACATGGCTAAACGGAGAGTAAACGGTCAGCTTACAATCGTTCGGTGCCTTCAAATAAACTATAGTGTTGCTCTGTACCTACATGGGAAGCTGTTTGACGCTGTGCTTGCAGCATGTTTCTGTTGCCCCCAAGTGACCAAAAAAATCATCATACAGATTTTTAATCAGGAAAAGTAGTTGAACCTGTAATAAATATCAAGTTTTAACATTAATATTCATTGGATTATTTGATTGGATGTATATTGCTGGAATGTTAACATTGATGTCCTAATGTGTCAGTAGCAGTTTACTATTGTAGTGGATCAAGGTAGAGGTAGGCATTGCATTTTAACTACTTTATACAGTTTAGTATTTTGGCACATAACTTCTTAACAATGCCTCATTTCTTACAAGCTAATTTCATGTTTGTATTGAAGTATAACTAACAAGACAAGACAGATGAGGTGAAGCTACTTTACCTTCTGTACCTTTCTATGCAAAATGCAGCAAAAGAGCAATGCAGCATTCTCCTAAAGAACTGAAGCAGATGGGGTGGTCCAAGTTTCCAGAAGCCCTAATATCCCAAATTGACTTGAAAAGACATTATCTACACTCTCGATGTCACAGTATAGCTCGTACACCCACTTCACTTTTGAGCTTGGCAGCAACAGTGAAGATTTCTGCTCTATAAAGGGTGTAAATAAAATTGTTTCAGATCGATTTTGGATCTTTGGTCTTCTGGAGGCCTGGATTATGCTGGATGACCTGTAGGGAGCCTTTATTTTTTAGCCATACTTGAGTAAATGTGCTTACTTTCTTGTGGATGCACACTGTGGCTGAGACGAGAAGATCATGTACCAGTGATTTTATAGATGACTGTATCAGTCAAACTGGTTATGTGTCAGTGGGAGGCAGAAAGTATGAGCCGTCAGTGTCATTTGTTAACCAGCGAACAGTAGACAAAAACGCATCATTTACGGCGGCACAATGAGCGATGAGTATTGTTTATAAAAGATTCCACTTGTCATCCTCAGCCACCTAATTCCATTTCACACCCAGATCAGTTGTATCAGTGGCAGTTCTTCCTCATTTAAAACCATTAATGACTTTCCTGCAGAGAATTCAGCAGGATGGATGTGATTATTTTGTCCTTTGTGCGGGTGCATTTTTGAATGTGTGTGTGTGTGTGTGTGTGTGGGTGTGTGTGTGTGTGTGTGTGTGTGTGTGTGTCGGCGTCCAATTTATTTGCTCACATATCAGTTTGAAGTAAGTGTTTAATTACTGTGTTGTTTGAGCCGTTCTGCAGCGCGCTTCGTCAACATTTGTGCAGAAATGAGCAATGAACGACTTTGCATATAAAAAAAAAAATCGTATTATTGATACTGGCCTCCTTTCTTTGGTACGTGTTCACAAAGATCCTCATTGTCATTCATCATGGCCGTACCTCAATCTCATACTCAGATCAGTGGTGGCAGTGGTAAAGAGGATGGGGAGGCGGGGAGTAATGGTGGCAAACAAGCTACAGCTGGGCAAACATGGGAGGCACATTGTGTGTGAGGCCTAGCGTGTCACTGCCTCCCAGCGGCGACTACCGATGCTGTGTGACTTCCCTTCTCTCTTAGTAACTCTGACTCTGTGTACGTCCATGAATTATAAAAAGGTTCAAGAGAAGGAGAGCAATTTTAATTCCCAGAGACAAATGTATTTGTCTGAAGCCTGGTCCTGTATTCATCAAACCTTTCACGTATAATAACGAGTCGATTTATGAGCACAAAGGTTCTTTGCTGAGTCACATCTCATTTCCATCGCCTTTGTCATGACTACAGAGCCAGGGTCAAGGATTGTGTAAATAAAACCTTAAAAGCAACATTCAAGCATTCGCATAATTCAGAAGCAAGGTCCACTCTTATTTAATTAAAATAATTCTGCTACCCTTCTTTATCCCTTTTATTCATTGCAAGTAGCTTCTAGTCACACATAGCCAGACCAGAGAAACTTCTGGCTGCACCAATTCTCATTCTGATATAGGAATGAAAAATGCTCTGGGCTTGTTTGCATGTCTTTAAACCAGTCACAATTGTCCCAGTCTGCAACCTCGTATACATCGACGGTGCCCCTGCGAAATAGTGTCGGGGAAAACTTGGGGCATGTACATGGGGTGTCGATCCCTGGCATTAAAATGACTTAATCCCTACAAAAGAAGAGGTAACTGCTGCAAGCTTGTATACGTTTGAGCAGTAACCAAACAGGTGTTTGTCAGAGTAACTTGCCATTTTTTCAGCATGTCGGGTAATACCTTTGAGGTTGTCGTACACACAGATAGCAGCGATCAATGACTGGCTAAAAGTCTACATTGGATAAGTCAGACTAGAGTGTGTTCTGAAACGCTTCAGCATGCAATAACAATTGACAGCGCAACTTGAACTTTGACTATCTTGAACCTTTAGTATGGTCGTATGGGTATCTCACAGGGTACTGACCTGACCACAAACACACAGTCACACAAGAATGAAAACTGGAGAGGTGCATTACAGACACGACACGATCCTACGATGGGATCACACCCACCTTCAAACTCGGCCTTCATTTTGATTTCAACTACATGTGAAGTTTTGTGACTGTTTCTTGCACGGTTGTGATGCGCTACATTTAAAACAAACCAAAAAAAAAAGTAATTTTATGCAATTCGTTATGTATATTTTACAGATATTTCCATTCAGATAAACAAATAAAAATATACTGTGAATTTCTATGTCTTATTAAAAAAGACACCTAGAAAGTAAGCAACTTTACTATGAAGTATATAATAGAGTACTGGAGTCAAAGACGACTTGTCCTATAGTTTGTTTGGGTTTTTTTTTATGTTTCTTTTCTTTTTTGTAACAGTATATCCATCTGACAAAAATCTACAAATAAACATCTGACGAAGTCCTCAAAAATGCTTTTTCATGGTAGTTCCCACTGGGTCTGTCCACGACTTAACTCTGCCAGGGTTACTTTCAGACTCAGAAGGGAAAAACATTAGCAGCCAACGCTGTCGCAGCTGGTAAATATAAATACTAAGATGAATGTGATACCACATTGGCATGTGAAGACAATGATGATGCACAGAAAGTTATTGCAAACAAAATGAATGCAGTGTTTGTTTCTAAATCTACCCTGTTCTAAATTGTACAACACATAACTTATTATTCATCATCATGACGGATATTTTATACAATCCATCACAACGTGTCTCAGAGGGTACTCAGCTCTGTTTCTGTGCTGCAGTCATCCATGCAGAATGACACATAATCAACTCAAGTCACCTCTTTATGATTCCTGAGAGAGAATTGATCGATAGCTTTTATTCTAAAGTTTATGAATCGGTGTAAAAGTGAGGGATTTTTACTTTAATCATTAACTTTTTCTGCTGTTTTCACTTTGATAAATACACAAAGGGCCCTGGGGCTGTATGCAGCACACATTCACGATCATCAGTGTCACAACTCACAATAAAGAGACCTGACGCAAGCGTGTTGAGCGATGGCCATAAAGATTTGGTTTTAAAGCTTCTGACGCATGCTTTCACGCAGTCGTCAGTCGTTAAATGGAACAGACTCTTTGAAATTGACCCATTATCTGTGTCACACGAGATGTCTTCTGGCAATACAGCAAGCCTCATCTCGAGACACATGCTTCATGTAAGTATATATAGATTGTTTTCACGAGGAGAAATACCACACAGAAACATGACAGAGATGGGAAACACTTACCATTCATTCAGTTTTATGGGATTAAAGTGAGTACGAGAGATATTACTTTACAACAGACTACATTTTTACACGTCAAATTAATTTGCAGGAGTGTAATTATCTCTCCGCGGACTACTAGTACCGGCTCACATTTTGATGAGTCTCTATTTGATTATCCCTTTCAAGATCATCATTTTAGTGGGAGATGTACTCCAGCGCCTCACTTTGATCCATGTCCTTGGGTGCTGAAAAACCCTTACAAAACCTAAAATTATTTGGGCAGATAGTAAAATGGCTACATGAGATGAAGGGATTCTTCTGTCACTGGCGGGATTTTCTTAGGGTTTATATTACACTAGTTTGTCAGGAGAGACTGAATACCTCTCTCTTTCTTTTCAGTCCACTTCAACCATGAATTCTACCTTTTTTTCGACGGACAGTTCTATCATTGAAAATGACAGAAATGAAATAAGATGCTGGATTATACTCTGATTTTGCTGAAACTCATCCTCTTTTACCCTCAAACATGTGAAGTGGCAGCCCTCAGCACACTATTCTGTGTAATTTGTAGCTGTATTTTAGGCTCTGTGTTTTAAAAAGTTTAAGCCTCTCTGCTATAATCCATCAATATAAACTAATTGTGTCCTGGTCTGGTGCCGATACTTTCTTTGCACGACTCGTTTCCTGGAAAATGTATATTTAAACTGATGTATTCGGTAAGAAGGATGTAGCCTAATTTGTATGAGAAATGATAGCTACAAATGTTGATTTGGCAGATATTGATTATTTAATGAAATTATGGAAACACAGCTCGTCAATGAGCAAAGGCTCTGTGGGTAATGTACAGCAGTGCACTCAGAGTTACATCCGTAGGTTCCTTCAACGTGCTCTGTGAACAGTGATACCTGACAGTTAGGAGGATGTGGCTCTGTACTGGCCACCAAAGGCCAATCAAATAACATTTCAGACCCAATTACTGTGTCTCAGAGAAAGGGTTATATTTAGCTCAGATCGATATTTAAAGTACTGATACGACAGATGCAAGCCCTGTTTGGGAATCGATTAAAATGTAATGAGGATCAATACCAATGAAGTTGATCCTTGATTCATGTTTCACTGAGCATGCATGGAGCGATCACGTCTTTAGAGATGAAGGTGAACACAGTAAAAAAAAAAATGTTTAAGATTAAAATTTTGTTAAGGTCAAAGCTTTGATACATATGAAAATTGATTTTGGATATATGGTCAACATGGTAAAATGTAATTCATTAAAATTCATATGGGGAGCGATATAAAGATAGTATTTTAAAAAGTACCCAAAGTCAGACTTTAGTAAAAGTAAAAAATATCTTGTTAAAATGTTGCTATGGACAAAGTGAGAGTCCCTTCTTTTCCATTTGTGATTTAAAAAAGACATTAATTCAATAAATGTGCTGCTTTGACTCTGATGCAGCCTGCAATCTGCAAAATAGCTTGTAAACAGTGACTAAATAATTGTAGCAGATTTAAAAGTACTTGCCTTTTAATATTTATTTGCCTTGAGAACATCGAAATACTCCAGTAAAGTAAAAGTAAGTAAATGTGCTTTGCTACTTTTCGTGACTGTATAAAAGATTATGGATTTGTATTTCTGCTTAACAACGGAATGAGTGAAATTTTTATATATTTGAAAAATGTTTGTTTTGACGTGTTTACATTATAAACTAATAAACAGACAATATGATTTGCAGACTATATGATTTGTTGAACTTTTTAATAATACACAGTATGTGAATTGTGTTGAGTGGCCCTAGTATTTTATTGGCTTGAAACCAAATTTTATAAATCAGCCTTACTTTCTGCATTTGTACACACACAACCATCACTTTGGACAGTTGATTTAATTTTCACTTCTTTTTAAATGGCAGCTGTTTGTGAGGCCTCTTGTTGCCCTGTGGTGTCTCTCCCTTGTTTGTCTCGCCCAATGTGGGAATATTCTTTTGCCTCTTGTGTGATGGTGTAGCCTGTCCTTTCATTATATCGCCATCCTGATTTTACATAATGTGATATTTCTATTCTGTACACACGACATCTGTCACAGCTCTGTCAGTCCTGAGAGAGGGATCCCTCTTCTGTTGCTCTTCCTGAGGTTTCTTTCTTCCTTTTTTTTCCTTTAAAGGGTTTTCCTGATCAGAATTCATGTTCTGAGGCTCGAAGGGTTGCATGCTGTGAAGACTTTGTATTCTCTTTTATGAGGGTATATAGTATATATACTGTATACATACAACATTGACTAGACCGAAATGTTGCTGGTAAACTGCTTGAAGTAATGACATGGACTAGAAATCAGGAGTCCCTTGACACCACAAGTGCTCCAGATTTAGACTTTTGATGGATGTAATTATGAATGTTATAATATTATTATAAATCCGTCAGCTCTAAAAGTATTTAACAAATAACACTAGGAGTCATTCTTCAGACTTTTTCTTTTGCAAATTGTCACAATACTGGTCATTGTGTCTGAATTAACTCAAATAATAGACATATGCTGCCCTCTAGTGGCTGAATTAAATCAGTTTTGGTGACTTTGCGCTGCTCAAATTTCCCCAACTTTACCACCTGTAGAGGGCCCCCTTTTCAAACTTATTGCAGCTAAAACCTTCTCTTTTGTCTCTGTCATGAGATCATACAGGAAGATTAAAAACCCTGAATGGACAAACACTCTGTACAACCTGACTTGCTGATGACCTGACATGATGTGTGACAATGTAAGGAAAAGAGTAAAGGGCCCCTGCGTCTGGCCCTCCAAGCAGCCAGAGCAGATGGTATTTCATAACCAATCACCATTTCAGATTCTATTGCCCAATCAGTTTTACATTTATATGTAAAGTAGCCGACGATTTCCAGCAGATCAACAGATGGCTTGAAATGTATGCTTGGGGGACACTTATGCGGAGACTTCATGATTTCTCTTCCTCGTTCCAAAACCGACAGCAGGTTTTAAAAATAGCAAACGGAGGCCGTGAGCAGACGTTATGACACATGATGTGATTTTATCCTGTGACACTAAAGAAGTTGAGGCGTTTAATGGCTTGAAATATTGGGGGCTGCACTCGTGAATGGAGGAGATTTTCTTTTAGTCGTTTATGGCCGTTTTATTATTTACTCGATAGCTCAAACAGACAGGAGCACTTGGAAGAGTTAGGAGAGATTATACAGTAATGGTTCCAGGGCTCTCTGAATGGAGGGATTTTCCATTGATGGAGGAAAAAGTCAGGTACTTTACTGAAGTAGCAATACTGAAATAAAAGAACCCCATATTACCCTATATATATATATATATATATATATATATATATATATATATATATATATGCATATAACGCATTAAATTAGTATCATTGACGCATTTATACATGAGGAAGAAGCATTGAATGTTGTAATATTTAGATACTTTATTAGTAAAATGGGCAGTTCAATCTGTAACTATCACCACATTAGGATTAGGATGTTATTATGTGGAGTTTAAAGTGCAGTGTTTGCCTCTGAACTGTTATAAATTACAAGTAAACAAATAGCCTGAAATTAAAATACTCACGCAAGGTAAAAGGGTTGCAAGGTTTTTTACATGCACTTTTTACTGATATTTTTCCAGTAAGTTCTGAATTGGTTAAAAAGATTTAATACTGATGAATTTATGTGTAAGAAACATTTATTCTTGTAGCATTAAGCTACATTATAGCTAAACTGGGCAGTTAAAGCCATAAGAACCAACATCACTTATAAGACAAGCGTATGTTTTGTATGTAAAATCTGTAAAATAATAATTAATTAAAGCTGCCACACACATGCTTTAGAGAATAAAGTACAAGGTTTGTCTCAGAACAATTGTATGCGTGAAGTGGAAGTATAAGAACAAAAAAAATACAAATATGGCATGAAATGGACACAATCAAGCAAGATACAGGTGTCTCAAGGTAGAGTACTTAGTTGAATCCCACCACTGATATGTTCCCAGTATGTATTTATTCGGTCAAAAATGTCACTTTAGTACTATTTAGCTTCTTTATAGCTAAATTAGACAGTTCAATCTGCAACAAACAACATGTTTTATAAGACAATAAAATGTTTTGTATGTGAGATTTAAATCTGTAATGTAATAAGTAACTTAAGGTGTCACTCAAATGGAGCACAAGGTTTGCCTCTGAATTTTTTATGAAGTAGAAGCAATAAAATGAACAAAACTCAAGCAAGGTTTACGCATATCAAGTTCAATAGTTGAGTAAATGTACTTAGTTATATCCCTCCACTCATAAGTATATTTCAACAGAACTTCAATTACTGCAGTTAGTGTGAAGTGGATCAGAAACAACAGTTCCAGTATATGCGGGTCTGCAAAAGAAAATGCATTATTCATATTGCGATTATTCTGACTGATATGATGATTGCAAGACGATTCATGACAAGTGGGAATGATCATAACTGAATTATAATTTTCATTTTCACTGAAAACACTTGAAAATTAAACATTTGTCGGGGTGTTTGTTGGTAGTCCAGGGCATCTCTGCATCAATACAGTACCTCATTATAAAGCTGTTTTTCAGCTTCTTGGGATTTGGATATAGCAGCAAAATTTCAATAATATTTCAACTAAATGTGCAGTCCTAGTTATATGTAACTTAGATGTCTATAAAACATTCACTTTGAGCCATCATTTGCCCATTTCACACAAACATCTACAAGTCTTTTGCCTTCCAGATCAAAAGTTTATCATCTCCTCTGAGCCAGTCACCATAAATCCAGTCATAATATCACTAAAAGTAATGTTATGAACCTCATTCTGGCACATTTCTCCTCTGTACCAGTGTGCCAGCCATGTTCTTCTTCTAAAGAGTTTCTGGAGATAAAAACCCGAACAGAACAGAGGAAGACGAACGGACACAAAAACTTCAACCTCGTAGAAATGTGAGTTACCTAATCACTCAGCAAACTACGATCGAAATAAACACACTCACACATTTAAAGGTTTTTTCCTTTGGTTTTAATAAAACAATACTGTCATAGACTCACACTGAATCTGACTATGAACCAACTCTACGAGGAAAACTGGCTGGAAAAGTAACACCTCTCCCAGAATTGTTGGAAGTCCACTGGTAAACCTGCTACATATCTGTTGTGTGCTACATCCATTAAAGTCACTTATATACAATCACAATCCTTCCATGTTAGAGTGCATTTAGTTATTCTGACCTTCCCAAAGTTAAGTAATAAAAGGATCATTATTAAATTCACTGAGCTAAGAAGCCACATGTGTCATGTGCTCGATCAAAGTTCTTTAAGGCTGTTTTTTGATAGAAAAGTAAACTGACATCGTTTAGCTATGGCATGAAAATAGTTTAGGTTCTGTCTAAAGCAGGAGTCTACTGAGGATCAGTCACATACTTCCACGGAAAAGGTATACAGTCATTAATAAGCACTATATCCAAAATACTTCTGTTAAAACTGTAGATTACAACTGTTTTTACATCTTGATATAGCACTCATGCATTCACATTGTGTGCTATACATTCTCTGTGGCATGCAACTGCACTTTGGCTTACATGCGGGGAAAAGGGCAGAATCACAAACATAAATCATGTCATGGTAAAAAGAGGATAAGAGATCTCGTCCTTGCTCAACAATAAGAATAATTTTCATCAGCCACAACTTATCTAACAGAATCGGTGTCTTGTGACATGCACAAAAGAGGAGTAACACAAAATACAGTGTCATTTGAAATGCTGTTGGCGCTCCTCACACTGACTTTCTCCTCGATCGAGGGAACTCCCGGAAGCTGTGCCCGGGTGACAGTGTGCTACCAGGGGAAGAGAGCCTGGTGTTGTCCCTGGACCCTGGCGAGCAGCCCTGGATCCTGTAGGAGACTGAGTTGTAGTACACAGAGTTGATGTGGCAGCCGTGGTGCTCACTGTGGGACATGAGAGGACTATCACAGATCCCCAGACGGTAGCAGACGCAGGAGCAGAGGGAGCTCAGGCTCGACTCCGGCCTGCTTCCACCTGCCTTGATCTGAAAGTGCAGCCTGTGCTTGCAGGGGCTCCTTTGCCTCTCCTGATCCTCCGCAGGGGAGGCGATGAGGTTGGTGCGGCTGGTCCCTTGCTCCATCGGGAGGAAGAGCATACTGTGGCTGCGACTGTGCACCACGTTGGCCCTGCTCCTCTCTCCTCTGTGGCTGTCTCTGCTCTGTTCATGACCCAGAGCACCGTCCAAGAGGCCCCTGTCCCTCTTCAGTGACGCCCTCTCTTGAGCATCCCTCCTCTCATCCTCAGTGTTCATGGTGAGGAAGCGCAGCACCACCAAGTTCAGGAAGGCCCCAATGACAGTCAGCCCGACCAGGATGTACATGAAGCTGAACGCCACGTAGGGCGTCTTCTCCTGGAGGTCCTCCTTCTTCTGCAGGGCCACAAAGTCCCCGAAGCCGATAGTGGTGAGTGTGATGAAGCAGTAGTAGTAGGCGTGGAAGAAGCTCCATCCCTCAAAGTGGGAGAAGGCTGCGGCACCAACACACAGTGTGCCGATGCAGGAGAGGAAGCCCACCAGGACCATGTTCTCCATGGACACCTCAGTGCGTCGACAGCCCAGGCACTGCTTCATCTTGTGGAGGAGATAGCGGACGAATGTGTTCATCCTCTCTCCAAGGCTCTGGAACATGACCAAAGTGAGAGGGATGCCCAGAACGGCGTAGAACATGCAGAAGACCTTTCCTGCATCTGTGCCTGGTGCTGCATGTCCATAACCTTAATGCAGAGAAGATGGGGATGAAAGGAAGGGAGAGAGTGTGACGCATACTGTAGCAAACGCTCCTGTGGTAAAACAAAGAACTGTCTTTCTTTTTTTTTTTTAATTAGCCTGTAATTCAAATGTAGAAACATGCACCAGCATCACAGTGAAACAGTCTCCCTCATGTCCACAGATTGAGGAATAACATCCACTTACCAATGGTGGTGATCACTGTTATGGCAAAGTAGAAAGAGCCAGCAAATTTCCACTGTCTCCCGGCGCGGTGGGGCTCAGCTTGCAGCACCACTCGCTCGATTTCGCGGTAGTCGTCCTCGGAGAAGCGGTACTTCTTCTTCATCTCGCTGCGCTTCTGCTCCAGGATGCGTCTGCGGGAGCTCTCCGTCTCCGACTCCAGCGCGTCAAACACCGCGGCGCCCACCAGCAAGTAGGAGAACATGCAGAGGATGAGCGACAGGGTCCGGACGTTTTGCTTCTTCATCCTCGGTGTCGGCATGAGAAGTCGGGAGCCACAACAGTTACAGGTGGTGGTGGTGGAGGTGGTGCTGCTGCTCTCCAGCGTGCGGGCTCCACATTTGTGATGCAGCCTGTTGCGTGACACGTAGTAGCGGGAGAGGCGTTGAGGAGAAATCTGACCTGAGGATATGCCTTACCTGTTTTCTGATGTCTTGTTTATGTAAATAAAAAGGCGCATAACCCGCTGCGAGCTCCAAGAGCGAGCGATGCCTCTCGACACGGGCATCTGTTGGAACAAGTGGCCTCAGCTTGCCTCTTCGCATGCGCAAACCAGTCCCCTGTAAAGCGGTGTGTCAAATAAGAAATCTTTAAGGCGCATAGTAAGCGTCGGTGGGGGAAGAAAAAAAAATGTGCGGTCTTATCCGCACAGCTGTGTGCAACAAGTGAGGTCCTCACTCGACCCGGCAGATACCAATCTGACAGGAGCAGTGGGAGGGGGGGTTCAGCACCACGGACAGCGACCACGGTCACATGTGAACCGGCCTGGAAAAACTGCGCACTGACGGTGGAGACAGCCACAGGCCGAGAAGCACAGAGAAAGCAGCGTTTAGACAGGAGAACCCTGCGATAGATACAGAGCTGTGCTGAAACTTCCAGGTGACATGTTGACAGCTGAATGAAACTGCTCTACTGGTTGGTTATTGTGTGTTTGGCCAAAAAGGAAAGAACTGTGTTTAAAGTATCATAAAGTGGCCTGTGATGACATCTGAAAATAAAGAAAATGAAAGAATTGAAAACTAAAATTAGTTACAGAACTCAATCCTTTCATTGCAGCCTATATGAGTGCATATAAACTAGGTGTTGGTGTCTAATTTTAATGATGTCATCCCATGTGAATTACAGGCATGCCTGATATGGATTTTCTTCAGTCGATACAGATAACCGATAATTACCTGCTTCTCAATGCCGATACAGATGAGAGAAAACAATAATTTAACACTTTTGTATTTTAAAAGACGTTGGCAACCTGTAGCTCATGCACACTGAGGATCTTTAACTCAGTATCTTCATTTAATTCTCCTCTTAAAACTCACTTATATTGTATGGCTCTTTCCTCACTTATGCTATTATCTTGGTCTTACATTCAGTTCTGGGTTCATTGTGTTTCCTGCATGTTTCTTATTGAAAAGCCCTTCAAAGTGTTTTGAACAGTGCTGTATAAATACAGTCCACAGCTGTACGGTACAGCACTTCAGCGTGTTCCTACTTCTCCTTCTTCAATGTTTATCGATGGATCACAAACCGATTTTGAAAAAGTGTATACAACCACCTACTGAATCATGTACACAATATCTACACAATAGTTTGTAGATATCGCACATGGGAGGTGAAAGCAATGTGGCTTCATACTATTAGCTCAATTTATTGGCAATAATTTCACTGATACCGATAAATAGCCAACAGTAGAAACACAGTATATACACAGTGTATATTGTGCATCAATATTAAATTATAATTCTTTAAAACCAATGACAGTAATAATATTTGAATACATGTAAAGTAATAATCAAGCTATCAAGGGAAAATGAAAACAATCCAGTGAACATTTCAAGTGAAAGAAATCATAAAAAGACATAAATAAGACCAATTTACATATTGGTATATATGCTAATGCTAACAAGTTGAATTTGTAAGACAGCTATCCATCCGTCATCTGTAACTGCTTATCCTTCACAGGGTCATGGAGGCTGGAGTAAATCAACAACCCTGGACAAGTCACCAATTTATCATCATATAGGACACATAGGGTGAAAGAACCATTCAAACCCAGGACCTTCTTGCTGTGAGGCAACAGAGCCAACCACTGGACCACCGCTTTAACAACAGGTGTCGTAGTGGAGTGCTGGACCCGACAAATCCAGTGGGACAATTCCAAAAAACATGAAACATCTCAAATTTCTAACACAGGAAGGCCAAAATATTCCCATTTCACCTACTTAATCAAATTGCAAACAAAATTGGTTCCATCCTTAAAATAGATACTGATTTATTTTTCAGTCCGTTACAGTTGCAGCTCCCCGAACTGATAAATAAATGCACATTTATCGCTCTGCTTCCTTGGATTGTGACTCATTTAGAAAAAAACATGTTGATGGTGTCATTCTCATGGATGTGATTGTGTCTTTGTTTGTGTCCTTGCACATTAGAGATGGGATGCATGCCTGACAGCGACTAAATAAACAACATTGCTACACTCGATGCTTCTGGAAAACCTACTGTAGGTGATGCTGGTTGCCATGGTTACTTATGGCAGAAGCACCGACTCGGATTGTCAGTGAGGTTGAAGCTAATATGTTAAGCGTAATGATCAGGGCGCTCTGAAGGTGAATTATGTTGCCACTGCATCACAACATGATGAGTATCATTTATTTAAGATGGATTTCAACACGTCGACAAAAATCACACAGTTGTATCACAGAGGCGTCGTCCGTGTGCCACAGTAGGCATTAAAGCACTGACACACATTACCATGTGCTCTTTTGTTCCTCTCAAACAGAGCAACCTGCCACTCACCAGCCCTGGTTTTGTGTTAAGTGGCTAAATCAGCACACTTACATCCCTCTTGTGATTCAAACCAGCTCTCCATAAATCAATTACATCTCAGCTGATAAGAGAGGAACCTGAAGCCCTAACAGGCACCCATCAATCCACACAGCTTGTATTCACGTCCCAATTTCAAAGCCGAAGGACCTGGAGCAAAGAGAGGAGGTCCATCAATCCCCGTCGGGCACCACCAGCTTATAAGGTGAGCGTCCAGACTCAAAGAGATGCTTCATTCATTTAGTTTTGCACTCTCTGTTCTCTGTCCTCTCAGGTACATTTCATTATAACACACACACACACATATTAACACGTAATTTACATGGAACAAGGAAAACAAATTAAGTGCATTATGGAAATACCATCCATTGTCCACGTTCTTGCTCATTATGTCTCTTGCTTTTTTCAATTTTAGATTAAAAATTTTTAATTCTGCTTAAAAAGAAATTGTGTTTGCAGAGCTGCTTATACTGCTAATGCTGTGTCATTGTCACCACGTTATTATCATTTTCAGGGTTGCTGATTGACAACTAGTGTTAGCTGAAGATTGTGTGAAGTTACAGTAATAAAGAAACATGTTTATTCAGCTCCTACCAAAACATAGTTTTGTCCTAGTGCTCTTTACACATCATGAGTCCTATTTTACTTTCTACTCCAGTTTTGTCACATTAAACACAGTCAACCTAATGTATTTGTCGATTTTTTTTTTTTCTTTGTCTCATGAAATCAGAAAGGCCTCCACGGTGTCTGTGGTGATACTGAGAACATGCAGATGGTACAAAACCATTTTAAGAGATGCACATGGCGTCACGTGGAGAAATGAGGATCTTGTGCCCGGAGGTACATTTCTCTACTAAATAAAACCCATCTGCCAATTATGCAGGGGAAAAAATGCTAATCTGGCAAAAAAAAAAAACCCGGAGGAAGGCTTATACAAATTAAGCTCCTCTGTAAAAGTCAAACTTTTAGAAGCGGTAGGTGTTCAGAGGGGAAGAGCAACGGAAGCAGCTCGATACAGGGGGGAGATTTCAGTGTGGACAAACCTGCCGGAGGAGTCTGTGAAAGGCCTTTAATCTTAACATCTTAAAACCTTGATAACGATAATGGCCTGCTTGCTTCCTTTGACTCAAGGATACGACAATTTAGGACGAATATCAGTTTTGGAAATTGTAGTTTAGGAGAGGCTGAAGTGCTTCATCCTACGATGATGAAGGAACATTTGAACACAAAGCGGTGAATTTATCATCATTATCAAAACATTCCTTTGTTTAAACTGTAGTTAAATTTTGAGACACGTTAATGTTCATCTGAAATGTAAAGTGCACCGTATGACTTCACACATTAGACTGAGCTACTACACACAAAAGTATGAGTGTTACAGCTGGGGGAGCAGAGGGAGGAGGGGGCTGTGGGGTCATCATACAGTACGCTGCAATGCCTTTATGTGCCAGCAGCAAAGCAAATATGTTGTCACGTTGCAAGAAGAGGCATGAAAATGTGCCACAGTCATTCTTAAAACAAACAAAAAAAGGGTTTTACATTTTTCAAAACAGTAACTGGATCAGTTTGATACCCCCGAGCAAAGCTTTATAAGTTTGTAATTGATCAATCAATCAAGTTATTAAAAATATAAACTTAAAGCAACAAAATCAAACTTTCTGGATAAAAATAGTTGAAATACTTGAGAACAAAACAAAATGAGAGCCCGTAACTAATGTTTAAACTGTCAGAGCTGAAGAATAGTTGTCTTAATTTACAGAGAAAAAACCAGGATAGACGATATTAGGCAGGCTAGAGAAAGGATTATCCCCTCGGATGTGTCGCTGACAGACTGGCTGAGTTATATTTGGAGCTGTGGTACAACACCCACAGGCCTGTCTACTTTGTACAGTACGCGTGGGAGATATATTTGTAACATGTGGTAATATCTGAGGCTGTAAGAGTCTATCAAGCCTCGTATGTCACCTTCTGCCATCATGCAGAGTCAGTCACTCACTGAGGAGAAAACTTGCAGTCATATTTGTTTATTCTCCCATAAAATAAGATTACATCTCATTGTTTACTTATATTTTCTATTGTTGCAATTCACTGCACAGAATGATGCCTATGTCCTTTCGTGTTTGCTTTGTCAGCAAATACTTTCTCAGCAGTTCAGCAATCTATGTAACTGCTTCACACAAGAAGAAACTGCATCTCATTGAATCCATTTTTTTTTTCGGTTATACGCCAAGTCAGATGGAAAAATGTGACACAACATGCATTCTGATGAGATTCGAGAAATGATGAACTGAATAAGGATTTAGAAGAAGTTGGACTGAATCTTTATTGATTTTGTGTATAATTGTAAGAGCAGCAAAGGGTTGACATGACAGCGACATCCCATAACTCAGGAGAAAGGTATTTGTTTGACTCACAGCTTCTCACATGGTCCAATAACCCAGTATACAAACATTCATTTCAAGCATGCAGGAGGCCTAAAATGACCCCTGATCTCTTTCATGCATATTTCATTCTTTGATACACAAAGTCAGCACATCGTTCAGTGCGTTTCATTTATTGGTAAAACTGTAAACACGTTTGCCAGATTATATTAAACCAAAGAGTTTGTCCAGTGCAATAAGTCTCTGGAAGCCCCCAGATAGATAAAAAAAAAAAAAAAAATGGAAAAAAAAAACATTTCACAACCTTTTTTAGCATCTTCACTGTAGCTGCTGAGCTAAAAGCATCAGTGCAAACCCCATCCGAAGTGGGTTCACAAGCTCAACCACTCATCGAGGGTGTGAGTGATTATCTTCAAATTTGTTTGGGATCTCAGTTCCCTGGAGAGTTGGATTATGGGTGTCATTTTGTAATGTAAAAAAGGTCCCGATCTACTTGTTTTGGAGAACGCTGCAACACTGTTTAGCTCTGAAGCTCCAGAAGTGTTTGGTGGACTATTACACTTTCCATTCACACGGGGGAGAGAAGATGATGAATTAATTTTCATGTTCTTCTAATCCTTTACACACAATCTCCTGCAAATATTTGTTAGGTAGGATTTTGAAGGCATGTTGTTTTGTAAGAAGTGAATATTTCTCCCTCCGCTGTCACATTGATTTGAGACATTATGTGCTGTAAACAAACTACACCGTCATAAAAAGACTGTCGGTTCGTACAAGCCTTGCCAAGTTTTCCAAAAGGGACAACCTTCTATTTGCTTCACGTTTGTGTGATCACTTAACAGCCAGAACAGTCGATGCCAGGGAAAGACTGATGGGCTCGTATCAAAGAACTTGGCAGCTAGTCAGATAAGGAACAGTTGGCAAGTTCCAACTTAGCCTGAGGAGAGTTTTACGCGTTACTAAGTTGAACAACGTTGACATGTACGGATAAGCGAATATAGAATATTTACAAAGAGTGAGCTAAAATTGAAGAACTTAAGAAGGACTTTACACACAAACCTAGTCAACAATGTAGGAATAGCTGCCGCAACATGGCAAGCTGGATTCCTCAGATGACCCTGAACGCCACACACCACATTCCTACATGGATAGACTATAGAAAGCAGGAAACTCTGTTATCATGGAGAGGAAGAGTTGTAAACAAGACGTACATTTCTGTCAAATCCCCCCTTTAAACAAAGCAGGACCAGGTTTACACAATTATTATAATCTCTCCACATATCACCAGATCTTTCCATCTGTACTGAACTGACTGAGAAAAAGGCAACTGGGAATCCATTTCACAAAGCAGAGGCAGTAAATAGCAACAGCAAATACTGGATGCCTGCAGAGTCCTCTGGTTTCCACAGTAACTAAAACCAAAAATAGAAACCCACACCAGTGGCCATTCAAAATTGAATCCCCCTGTGATAATATACAATTCTATTTATACCCTCTAATAGCGACATCCTCCCTCGTATCAATGCATCTGTTCAATTAATGATCAACATCAGGGTCAAATGATGTGTTCACACCTTTGAGTCCTTTGTGCTGCTGGTTCTGATGTTATCAAATGATGAAAACTAAATCCAGATTATGATGCACAAGACACTTCTGATGAGAGCTAACACTGGATCACAGGATACATATGATAGTTTGAACTGTGAGTTTATTTGTGAGTGGCTGCAGTACTTTACATGTTCATGACATAAGGTCAGATGGTCAATCTGCTTTGAGAAAATGTGGACCTCTGGTGTCCTCAGAATATTGTGCAGTACTGAGCATGATCTGTTTTAAAATACGTCTCACAGCATCAATTTTTTTTATTTTTTTACAGCATCAAGAAAAATAGCCATGATTTATCATTTTTTGAGCATAAATTTTTGGAAAAGAGCTTCTAGGCTCTGCATATATTCAACTGCTATGGATATTTAAATTTCTAAATAATGACCAGTCTGCCGTGAGGAGGTAAGGGCAGCAAACACAGTTTCTTCTATAAATCACACTTAAAAAAATTTGTTTTAATGTGTTCTTGTCATTCGTAAAGGTTCTTTATTTTTAAAAAAAAATCTGAAAGAATCAGATTCGGGATCAGTATTCCTTTATTGTCCCACAACGGCGAAAATGTGTTCTCCACAGCAGCCAGAGGACAGTAGTATTATAAAAAACAATACCAATAGTAAAAAAAAAATAAGCAAAATAATTAAAAGGTAAGAAATAGAATAGACTCATATAAACATATGAACATAATATTGTACAAAATTAACATGTAATTATACGAAGTGTGGCAGTGAATCCATGCTGTTATCTTGTTATTGCCTGCTAGTATGTGCACTCCTCAACCCAAATCAAAACTAACCCAACAGGTGTAAAACATCGATTGAGAAGTTCCTGGATTTCTGACTTTTCTGTAATATTTACACGTATATGATTTACGTGTTACAATATTTGCAGGTGTGTCTTAACTGTTTCTTTATCAAAATCTGCAAACAGACCAAGCATATCAATACAACTATTATTCGTGTATTGGCTTGGATACGTTGGTTGGATAAGTAAGGTTGAGATGTATTAAAAGCTGTTGTTCAAAAACATTCAAAGTTTATCACATTTGAGAATTGAAATGTCTGACTTGGACAAAGAACAGAAATATTCAATGCTCAATCATCAGTTCATTAGCATTTAGGACTCTTTCACTCGACTTTATTTATCATAACACTGAAATGTATTTATTGTTCAGAGTGAAAACAGACTAGTGGTTCCAATGACTTCCTCCAGGATGCCCCAGTCTCCAGTGTGTGCTGTGGTTTGCTTTGTTCTCTACTTCCAAAATTTTCGCCTCTCACACACAACTGTTTCCTCAAAACCGTTCCCTCATTTGAAAAATCCTGAGAACATTTGCTCAGAGATCCCCCGGAGATCCCCCTCCTCAGGGATTCAACTGTACAACCGTTCAATTCTTCAGATTGTTCTTTATGCCTTTTTTTTTTTTATTATTTCAAAGCGAATGCTAATGTGTGAACCGGAGCACCCCGGAGAAAACCCGTACAAATACCCGGCAAACATGGTCACTCCACTCAAGAGACCCACTCAGACCTACATGTATCAGGCAGCCAGAAGCACAACTCCATTTGGACATCCACATTCAAACATCACTCACACAGGCATCATTAGTTCATGTCCTTTAGAAGAACAATCTTCACCAGAATGATGGCTTAGGGGCACGTGCAAGCCTTTCTCTTTCACACTTTGAAATCAAAGTGTCTTCTTCCTCTTCTAATTCTGCTCGCCTCTTTCGAAGTGTTTCCTTCTCTTTTGTCCTTTCAAACATGCCCTTCCTCTCGGACTTCCAAGCCTGTATTTTTCTGCGATTGTTCTCACACAAGTCCTGCAGCTGCTCTTCAACAATCAGCTTCAATCTGACACTTTCAAGACTGAGGCCTTTCAATTTCTTGCATTAGTCTTTGAGCTTTTGATTTTTCTTTGTGCCTCTCCTATTTTTTTCCAAAGAAGAGAACATAGGCATGGCGTTGGGACTTTGCATGTACTTGTCCTCTCCAACTCCATTTGAAGCTCTTTATTTCTTGGGACAACAGCTCTATGCGTTGGTCCCAGGACTCTCTCTCTTCCACCATTCTTTTCTATTTCGATTTATTCCTTTTATTTACTGAGGTGAAGATGACTTTAGGAGACACAAGTCTTGAATAACATTATCAGAGGTTTCATTATCAATAAATAAATCATTCTTCATGTGACTCAGTCTGTTGAATGTTTTTACTTGGTTGCAGATGGCTGTAACTGGCATGACGATGAAGTGGAAATACTACCTCCCTAAAGTTTTATTCAAGAATTTAGAATTCTTACATATTATTCTTTAACTGCATTTAATATAGAAATGTATTTCCTAAAGGGGAATAACATTGGTAGAAAAACTATGACTTTATTTATTTAATGCTTAAGTCTATCACAACATGACCTTTTAAAAGAATTATTTTTTTCCCACCTGATTTTCGGTTTTTAAAATGTCACTTTGAAAGCTTTGGTGAATAAAGATAATATGATTAGATTATACACGTCATGTAACATAGTGATGTCAATGCTCATTTAGATGTCAATGCATCTCTCCTTATTATATACAGGGTATTTCAAATAACAGAAATAATAATAATTTAATGGACTGTATGTATCATGACCCAGTATCCTGTTAGGTCCTTCCTCAGTGATGTTAGGTTAACATAAAGCGTCTTAAATACTGAATCCAGTGCAGGTGTCCCTATATGGTACCAACAGCTGATCTTTTGACTTCAGTCCATGTTCCAGATTTGAGCTCCTACATGTCTAACAGGTCTGAGCAGTATCCATTATAGATCAGAGATTTAAGTCCATGTCATTGTAAAGACTGGAAGCTAAACAAAATTCAATTCATAATGTGTTTACATGAGACTTACACTACTGGTAACAGACCTTTCTGAATGTTTTTACCCGATCAATGTGCCTGTCAGCCACAGTCACATTCATCTGATTACTAATCTCAAGTCTCTCAAGCAGTCAGACAGGTGTTGCCATTAATAAAGCTCAACATAATGGGGAAGTATATAAACTTTAATTTAAGGAAGTGTTATGCCATCATTTTCATTATTATTGTAGCATTAGTTGTCCTTGAATTTGAGAGTTGAGAAATAACAGAACATTTGATGGCACGTTTGAAAAACACTGACTGGATGTTTACTCGATACCTTTTCTCGGTGTAAATTGATTAAAAGTGATTTTAATGTAGTAAAAGATTGTATAGAATATATTAACAAAGTTGTAGTGGTTTGAAAACACTGTTATTTTAGTTTTAGTGTATCAATTTTGTCAAATTAGGTTGAAATTTTTAGGGGGAAAAAAGGGTAAGTGGGCCATTTTTCATAAAGAGGTTCAAAATGTATATTTTTGTAACCATGAAATCGATAAAAGTCTGTTGGAGCCCACCTCAGAATGTGAACGTAAACATTATCTCTGTGAGCTGAGTTTACTTGTGTTAATGAAGATATAGTGCATCATTATAAATTCCTACTACATTTCACTATTTGTTAATAAAACAGTTATTCCTTGACTTCATGTAGTGTTTATCATGACATTGCTGTTGTTTGTGTTATATAACAGACAAGTGAAAGAGTTTTTCTGTACCTAAGATAAGCTGCCTGACTCATATCAGCTGGGTTGCAGTTTTTATGGCCATGAACCAACACAGCAAGTGTGATGCCTTCATCGGCTCGGAAAATTGAGTTATTTCTGTCAGAAAGCACATTGACAACATCATTAAGTGCCAAACAGCACCACAACAGTATAAAATGTACATGATAAGCGTCAAAGAAGGGGATTTTTACGCCAAAAAGAAAAAAAAGATGAGAGACTAATATTCGATTAAGGCAATGACCCCGGAAATTCTGTGTCAAGCTAGGTGAAGAAAGATCATCCGTACTTAGCAGGAGCACTTGAAGGCAGCATCAGTACTGCAGCCGCCAACGGCGCCGCTGTCTGACGATGGTAGACCGGAGAGACGGATGGTCAGGGCCGTCCCCGTGTAACCTGAACATGCAGGCGTAAGTTGATTCGTGCCCGTTTGTATTGATAAACCAGGATACACGTCTATTTAGTTTTATCTAGTCACACAACGCGTGTTTAAACCATGGAGGACGACTGTATTTGTGAGTACGACTCGACCTGGGACACAGAGAGTGATGGAGACGACCCGGCCGGAGAGAGCCAAACCCGACGGTCATGTCAAGACAAAAACAAATCTGGATGGACTTTGGTGAGTGTGTGCGCTTCCATTGTCTCTCCGCTTAACCCCTAATTTCTCTAAATGATGTCATGGCATTGAATATATCGACTCGGAACTCATTGCTTTTGCACCCGGCAGTGCCTGGGAAGCTAATGATAGCTTAATGCATCTCTGCTGCAGGCTTGCTAACTAGCCTAGCTAGCCGTTGACGTTAGCTTACTTTTGAGGGGTTATAACTTGCTGGCGTTACGTTTGGATATTTATGTCGGGCTGCCTACAGTGTGTGCAATGCATAGTTTGTAACTCATAGTCAAAATGCTTCTTTTGATAACCATTAAGTGTTAAGCCCCTCTCCGGAAGTGGAAATGGATTAGCTTGGCCCATACATGTCAACTTGATATTAGGTTATGGCAGCTTTCTACAGCCATTACAAACACTACAGATCGTGGCATCATCAGCGATAACACAATGATTTGTAATAGATTTTTTGGATTAGGATGCTTAAACGATGATTTCCTCAGCTCGTGTAACAGTGAACCGTTTGCAGGCTAATTTCACTTTCACTTTTATTTGCAGTGGCACCATACGTCCAGAAACACGAGGGCAGCAAAGGACATGCAGAACTACAGAAGAGGATATCCTGTAAGTAAAAAAACACCCAAGTCATTCACCAGAAAACGTCTCGTCCATCACATCTGAGTGAGCTCAAATCATGGTGTTTTTGTTTTGTCAGAATCTTACAGACGATGAGTGCTCAGAAGACAAAATGAACAATTTGCAGTTTTATCTCAACAAATTTCCTTCTGCCCCCGATGGTAATGTATTTGGACTTTATTAGAAGATGTTTTTAGTGTTTGACAAAGTCAGAAGCTTGTTGTTGATGTGGTGCTTCCTTTATCACTCGGCACAGATGTCTACATCGAATCGTTTCTGAAGGAGTGGAAAAATGACTACAAAAGACTGGAGAGAGTTCACTCGTACATTCAGTGGTACGTGTTGTTTACAGGCTGTGGTGTGTGTTTTGAGCTAATGTCATCTTATTCTGGTGACCTCGCATGCAAAGGAATTTTAATAGAGGTAAATCGATTATCTATTAGGGCCGATGTTCGGCATTTATCGATTATCGGCATCAGGGATTTTTTCTGTTGGATTGCCGATAAAATGTTAAAATGTGCTAATGTCCAGCCTACAGCAATATCTGGTTGGTAACATGTCACAATTAATAGCCCATAAACACCAAATAATCTGAATCTAATCTGTAACTAAATGTGTTGAATGAACGTAGTCAAGGGGAAGAAAGAAGTAGTGGGAAATGGAAATTCTCAAGTACCTCAAAATTGGACTTAAGGCAGTAACTGAGTAAAATGTACTTTTATTACTGTACGTTTATTTCATCACAGGCTGTTGGACAATTTGACACAGATTTTTAATTTTTACTGCAAATGAGTACCGATCCCAAATATCACTTGTCATTCTCCTTGATTTCAAATTATTAGTATCGGCCATGAAAAGTCATATTGGTCGACCCCCATGTAAGGTTGTAATATATAGTAGCATATGTGCTCCAAAATGTTCTCTATTGTGAATGTGTGCTGCACCTCTGCCTGTTTCAGGTCGGCTTGTTCATCACTCCCTGTCTTAACCTTTGGATCTCTGCAGTATATTCAAATGTTTCATATGAAATCAAAATCAAAGGTCAATCAACCATAATAATTGATTAAATTCGTGAAATTATCTCATAAATTAACAGAATACAAACATTTTCAAGAGGTTTTTCGTCAAATATTACTGAACATAAACACAATGCTCATTGGTTCAAAAGATTTCTATAGTAGAAAACATGAACAAAATAAAGTACAAAGGCGTTTCGATATTTAGTTTCTTCTGCAATAGAAATATTTCCCCAGAGCCTACGTTGATATTTTTGCTTACTGTAATTATTTTCTTTGAGTATCTTCAAATCCTTAATATGATCACAACAACAAAGTGCACTTCATTCAAAACCGCAAAACTTATTTTTCATTTAGTCTCAAGGTCAAACTGTTGTATCAATGATCTCTCCACATTTGATTTTTCAAAATGTTAGAAATCAAACTCCAAACATTATGGTTTCTTATTTTCTGTTGGCATAATCACAGCTTTCTCTTTTTCCTTTCTCTTTTCTCTCTCTAAGTTCATGATAACGTTCAGTGGTACTAGGAGACCTCGTTTAGCTTCATTTGCTGAACACTTGTATGTTGTGATTTGTGGTGCTGCACAAAGAGTATATTGTATATTAGGGTTACAAACTGTTGCAGGAGCAGCTGATATCATCTTTATTGAATTAGAGTGTAGTTTCATTAGATGCTAATTGGTTTTATGTTGTTTCTCTGCCATTGTAAGGCTGTTTCCACTGCGAGAGCCGGGGGTTAATTACATGGCCTCAGAACTCACCAAGAAGGAAATCGAGGTAAGTGTGTCACAGTGAACGAGTAACCTGTAATTTCTGGCACAACATAAGATAACTGAAGATCTTCAAGTAGTCCTCTTATGTCAAGTGCTCATGGAGGTTAATGTCAAGATTTGAGTCAAAGCTGAATATTTCTTGAATATCTATCCCAGTCTGACCTACTCTTCATCACCACCTTACCAGTGTTTCAGAACATGTTTTTCATGCATTTTTAAGATTCTTCTGTAGAGAAAGTAGTTCAGTGTTTTGGGAACTTTGTGTTTGTGTTCTTAAACATTGCTGTTTTCATATGGACAGCAGATATAGGCTCATGAAGTTGAACACTTACCCTTAACCTTACCCTTTTTTGTGTACTGTACTAAAGGCTAGCCAGCTAGAACAACTAAACATTTTTACATGTGTGACCCATATCACTCTTGTGTGTTTGATCAAAAAAGTTGGTGTTTGCTTGTATTTATCTTTACTTAATATTTGTTTACCAGGCCTTCAAGAAGAATGAGGATGCCAAAAAGAGACTTGTCGAGTCCTATGAACTCATGTTGGGCTTCTATGGTATTCGTTTGGTCAACAAAGAGACGGGGGAAGTGAAACGAGCAGAAAATTGGAAGGAGCGATTTGGAAACCTTGAACGGTGAATATTCAGATATTCTCAAGTTGGCAACATTAAAGATTTGTACTATTTTACGATTTCAGCAACTGTTTCATCTCTTGCAGGAATATGCACAACAACCTGCGCATCACTCGCATCCTGAAGAGCCTCGGGGAGCTGGGCTTTGAGCACTACCAGGCCCCAGCTGGTGCGCTTTTTTCTTGAAGAGACTCTAGTCAAGAAGACCCTTAGCAGTGTCAAACGCAGCGTGCTTGACTACTTCCTGTTTGCTGTCCTGGACAAGGAAAAACGTCAGGAGCTTGTGCGCTTTGCCTACCTTCACTTTGAGCCAAAGGATAAGTTTGTGTGGTGTCCCAGAAAGATTCAGAAACAATTCAGGAAGGCAGAGAAGAGAGCTGATGCTGTTGGGAATGGAGATGGAAAAGATGAGGTCTATTCACGGAGTAAAAGCAAAGATGGGGAAGCTGTCGTGCAACAAAAAGAGGATGGACTTGATAAAGTTACAAAGGCTCAGAAAGGAACTGATAAAACTGCATCCAAAGACAAAAACAAATTGTCTGAGGAGTCCACAGAGCCAAAACCCGAAGCTGAGACAGTCGGAAATGGAAATGCAGAGGCTGAGTCTGCTAATGTAATTTCGGGAAATGGAAAAGACTCTACGGATGATGTTGATGACATGGATCTGACGTCCAGTCCTGAAACTGGGACGGCAAAAAACAAGCCCTGTGCTGACAACAACAATGACAACAAACTCACCAACGATTCGAAGGCCAGTGTCCAGGAAGCAGACAACATTATGCAAACAGACGGGGACGTAGACACTGAAAAACCACCAAAGAAGAAAAGAGAAGAAGACAAGGACCTGCCAAGTAACGGCTCTGCCGGGGCCAGTGGGCAGACGGAGGAAAAAGCTGGTGCTAATAAAGCCACTGGTCAAACGAGCCCTTCGGCACACACCCCCCTTAAGACTTCAAAACATTCACCCTCTCTTTCTTCAGGCAGGGAGGAAAAAATCCCAAGGACTGACTTTAATCAAGTGCCAGATACAAAGGAAGAGGAAGAAACGTCACAGGCGAATGGGTCAGCAACAAATGGGTCAGTGATGAGCACCGACAAAGGTGTGAATCAACAGACAAATGGGAAGGAATCTGAGGATATTGATATGGAATCACCCCCCTCGAGCTCAGATCAAAATGCTGGGAATTCATGAACAAACTGGATGATTGAAGAAAATACATTAATTTGCGCGTAAATGAATTGTAATATAGGGACAAAGTATGACTTAAAAAGACGTTCTGGCCTTATTTCTACTATATTTGATGTTTAGATATTGATTCTTTTCACTTTGAAGGAGTATATAAATTCATGAAATTATGAAATGTGGGACTGGATGTGACTTAGTTTCTACATGGCCATCAGACAACACTGAAGGATGAGGCTGGGGATGTTCTATAATTTTTCCTATTGCCAACAAATCCCGGTCAACAAATGTCAGAATCAGCAGGAGACTTGACATACCACTGCAGCCAAAGCTGAATGTGTTAGTAGGCTCATTTTCACTAGCTTTGCTAGCTTGCCTGTTTGTGATGGAGAAATCTAATCCGTGAAGAAGCATGTAACTGTAACTGTTAAGTATAACTCACAATTTATGGAAAAACACTGCAAAACATTGTACATAAACCTGCTGCGTTTTTATTTAAAGCTGATCGGTACTTGATTTCGGGGGTTGATATCAATGATAGGGAGTAAAATAATTCCAATATTGAGATATCGGCATTTTGCAAATGATTCCTCAAATGTGGTTATCAAACCACCATCAGACATTTATATGTTGGAGGCAGGATATCTTACAGTTTGACAATAAACATTATTGTCTAAAATCAGTGCACTGAAAACGGTAAACTCTGCTGAAAATTTAATAGTTAATATGATAATAATAATAATAATAATAATTTAATAGTTCTTCCCCATGAGTCTTTTTTCTACATAATAATCTATAAAAAAATATGCCAATATTTTGTGCCAACACCAGTATATCTTTCATAGGCCAGTATCGGCCAAAAGATATATCAGTCAGGCTCTACTTTCATTTACAACATCACATATAAATAATTACATTTCTAAAAAACGCATTTAAAGGTTGTTTAAATAAAACTTAAGTTGTATCATTGCAGAGTCTTTCCGTTAATGAGATACTTTCAATCTCAGAATACAATTCATTTTAGTCACTACTGAAATGTGTCCACTTTATCATTTAACCGTAAAACCCACAGCTAACAGTGGTTAGCTGCTAGGAAACATGCCAGCATTATTAGCTTGCTAGCAGTCGTGCTAACCCAGCTACTACACTATTCACCTTTACCTTGCCGGTCCAAAGCTCTTCATCAAGTCTCCCCAAAGCCACCATATTGTCAGTACTTTCTGACATTACGCTGTCTGTGGCTCAGCTCCAAGAACACTGGTTCTTATTAAAGACATCAGTCTACATAATCCCATCGAAGGTAACTCGTTTTCAGCAAATATTCCTCAGATGGAAGTATAAAGGGCTGTCGTTAGGGACCATTTTCAGCCAGACATTTACAACAGCAGGATGTTGTGTGTGGGACTGACTCAAAATAAACTGCAGTGTTGGTGTTTATTGTCACAAAGGAGCATGTCAGCCATCACTACAGTGTGGCTAATGGATGTGTTTTAATAGTTCTTTGATAGCAATGGAAGAATGTGGCATTCAAAGACCATTTGCAATTTAATGTTTTTTTTTTGTCGACAAGAAGAAAAATATAGACCATCACCAGACTTGTCCTTTTTCCGATTGTAATGACTGTCGGTAACTGATATTTGATATCTCTGCAGGATGCATAAAGCACTATAAATAATGTATATCAATTAAAAGATGGTTTCAGCGTTTTAAATACCCCTAATTCTTTCACAGCGAAACATGTTTTTTGCACTGAAAATAATGAATTGGAAAAGCTCTTTTTTTTTCCTTTTTGGGCTGTTTTTGTGTGAGTAAAAACATTCTGTACTGGTTTGTGTTTCTCTTCTGGACCCTGCTGTTAAAAATGGATTTAAGACTGAATGTCACTTATGTTGTATTTCAAAAAAATGTTGCACAGTCTGTATGTTGTCATGCAGATTCCGGGGAAATAGACTTTTGAACAACTGAAAAGCCTTGCCAAAAAAAATGTGATAAAGACTGGTTGATTGTACAGTGTGTTTGTCTTTTGGGCAGAACTGATGAAGCTTCAGTTTTGATAATTTAAAGTCAACTGTATGTTAATTTAATAGCCAGGTTGATTACATTGATGCATCTTTTTATATTTGCACTTAATTTTCACTATTAATTGTTAAGAAAAATATGGTATTTACACGATGAAATGGTAATAACTTTACAAAAAGTGCTGATTTTCTTTATATATGACTTCCTTTTCCAACTAAATACCTGGCTGTTGACGAAGCAGAATAAAGTTATACTATTTTTTTGATGCTTTTATGAAATAATTCTGCATTAAGCCACAGTCTTAGTCTTGTTATAGTTTATAAAAATTGCAGCAATTCTCAGGATGTCACTGTGGTGTGTCTCAGCTTTTGCTCCTATTCCAGAGACTCTTCTGCGATTTCTCAGTGCGGCCACATAGAGTAAGAAGTATCTGCGTTTTTCTCCAGCAAACAGACTCGGTGAAGTGACATGACTCACAACAGAGGGAAGAACAAGATGTTACAGTTATTGATTCAGCAGAGTTTGTTCAGGCCAAGGGTCTGAGGAAAGAGAGAAGAAAAAATATATACTGTTGGAGTTTAAAGTCGCTGTGTGTTATTGCATTGTCCATGCCAGCCTCTATCTCTAGTTCTGTCCATTCCCTGTTTGGAACATTCTAAATAAAGCATTTAACACTTTTTGTCGACTTGTTTTAAGTTTAGATAAGAGTAGTCGCTCAGATTGTGTTTGCTGTCCATGATAGAGGTGGATAGATGCTTGATAAGTAATTTCTGGGCTTTTTAAAATCTACATTGACTGCCATGGTTCAATAATTGAAGCTATTCTTTTTTTATAGGAATTCCAATACAAATAAGAAAACTGATCATTTCACATTTTTATATTTTAAAGAAGTTCACAACCTGTATTTCATGCACCTTTGAGATTAAGAACGGCTCAGGTGTAGTGTGCTCAGATGGATGATGTAATATTCATCAGCTCGTAACAAATTTGTTGTGTTAAAACCTGATTTTGTTCCTGTTCTCTCTGAACCCTTGTGGAGCTGCATCGCCAACTGCAAATGTGCAATATTGTGCATCCCTTTTCCTTTACGGAGATATTTGTTGTCAAGATAGTTTTGTTTTTGACCATGTGCCTTGTTTGAGGTAAACATTCATCAATCAACTGAACCTGTTTCTTGTTATTTTTATTTGGGGGGGCTTTTAATACCTTTATTTGACAGGGGTGTGACTTCAGCACTACATGTTTTCACCCATGTCCGTTTGTTGGTTGGTTGGTTTGTCAGCAGGGTTACGTAAAAACTGAAGAGCTGATTCCAACAAAACTTGGATGTGAGATAGGTCTCGACCCGTGATAGACCCCCAAAAAAACTGGTGCACTAAAGTCCCAAACCCCCATTTGGAGGCTCAACTACACCTGTTAGGGGTTCAGGTGAGTTGAATCGTGGGAAATGTAGTATCCATGTCTTGGTGCCTGATCCTTACAGCTCAGGAGGTCTTTGGGCCTCCAGTGCCTACAGAGACACCACAAACTTAATGAATTTGTATTAACATTCTAAACTGCTGCAGTCAGCGTGTATGTAAACATGGCCACTAAAGAAGTCTTTAAAAACTCCTACAGTTTATTTACCTTGCAGACGTTACAGAGAGACAGGATTTGTGTCTAGGGTCAGTTTCTAATTGGTCAAAGCGGGACCCCTTGCATATGTTTAGTGTTTTAGCTCAGCCCACTTTCTTGTGAGTGTCCGAAATGGTCCTCGCAGCCTCCCTCACTCCTCCTCACCCTGCCTCACCCCTGTTCACAGTGCGCCAGATTGAGTTCAGCCCCTTCGGCTGGAGACTCGGGTTTATCTGGGAGCAAAGAGAAAGCCACTCAGGAGCTGTGCGCCGTGAGGTGAAGGAAGGCTCCGTCGCGGACGCTGGGGGGGAGCGAGACAGGACCGGGAACCAGGGATTTGACCTTTTTGCGCATCAACTCGGGTTTGTGAGGGCGAGCGGGGAGCCATGGCGGTGTTCTCTGCTGTTTGGGTGCTCGTACTGTGCCAGCTTTTGACATCATCCTCAGCCCAGGTAAGAGTTACCAAGAGAGGCGTCCCTCCTGTCAGTTAGCCGCCTGCATCACATCTGTATGGTGATGGTTGTGTTTTGTTTCGTTTTTTTGTTTTTTGTTTTTTTGCGCTTTATGCATATTCTTAAATTATCGCAGTAAATGTGTGTGACCTGCGGGTTGACCTGCTGATAATAATGATGCTGATGTTGATGCCAGTCGCTTCAGGCCTGACCTGCACATTATTTTTGAAGTTTCACGCTCAAATGCTCTTTATTCTTCTCGTACAGTCACCACAGACTGGTATTTTGTATCCCTGGCTCTGTAGGCCTATTCTTAGTCTACATTACCAGCCTGATTGCGTGCAGGTGGCTGCGCTTTTTCGCACCACTCGATGAAGTCAGGGTTATGTTTTCCTTGAACCTGTGGAATGCGCGGATTGGAGATCAGTGCCACAGCGCACAATGCCCCCTCTGTTTCACCCAGGCTCCCCGGCCGAGGCGAGCGCAGGAGCTCATTAGAAAAGTCTTCAGTGAAATAAGTTTATTTTTGTTTAAATGAACCGTGACACGGTGATTTATTTGTGTTTGCACAGAAATCTAGTTTAGCCTTCCTCTCGTGCGTAAGAGGAGGTTAAAGGCGTCTTTACGCATCATGGAGCTGCTGCTGAATTGAATTTCTTCCAGTCTGATTTAAGTCGAGTCACATCTTCAGAGTCAGGCAGAATATTTTTATGTCCTTGATATCGTTCTGGGTATAATATCTCTGACCTTTGATGCCAAAATAAAGCAAACATGTATAATTTCTTGTTCAGTTCATATCAAACCACATTCCACTCATGTGTGCAGCACTTGTGATGTGAAAGGAACAGTGGAAGCAAAATTTCTGACTTTGACGAATTTTATGTTTCAGAGGCCAGGACCCAGAGGAGCTCCAGGGCCACAAGGACCCCCAGGGTCGCCCGGAAGGGATGGCACTGACGTGAGTTGACCAGACTGCAATGCTTTCTTTACTTAAATCTGACGTGCCCTCAAACTATCGCCTGTTTATATAGACTTAACCAACTCCCTCTTTAAAAGAAAGACCTTAGCACCTCATGTGAATGGGTTTTTCTCTATATGAACAATTAACCGATTTCTTTTCTTTCTTTTTTTTTTTTAAAAGTGTCCAGAGCGAAATCCCCCAAATCAGAATATGTTTGTAGCTTGTGCCATAGCCTCAATGATAAGAGTTCTTTGTATTTTGTCAGCTACCTGTGGCAGAAAGTGTTTTCTTTGTGTATAAATGTGGCTGAAATGTTTCTAGATGTTAGTTTTTATCACACTGACTCCTCCCAAAGCTCCTCCTACCACTATGAAATCATAATCATGGATGTCAGGTAGGCAGGCTTTAATCGACCGTCTACTAAATGGAGTTCTGTGTTAATCATTCTTTCCTCTTAAGCCCTTCAGAGCTTTGATTATATTCACACTGTGAATAGCTTTTACTTCTACTCGAGTTGGTCCTATTAACTCTTGCAGTGTGATGTGAGACAGCCTGATATGTGTGGATTTTCATGGCTGTATCTCATCAGTAAGTGTGGACAGTAAAAGAATAATATACTGAAATCGAAGCCCCTCAGAATCCTTACTTGTTAGTGTTTTTTTAAGAATAAGTTATTGTGAAGATATGAGTGAAAATGACATTACAAGACTTTATTTGCACAAGTTAATTGAGGTAATTGGATTATAGAAAAGCTAAGTAAAAGAAAACATCGGTAAGATAAAGTTCCATACTTCAAAATCTTATTTCCTTTATATTTATGTCTTGTCAGAAAAATCTGAGAGTATTTTTTTGAGTTGTGATTATTTTTGTGCCTCTGGTAAAGTTTAGGGGCACAGAGGGCCCATTCATACATTCCCCAACCCTATGAGACCATCTAGAATTTCACCTCACACCTCCTCCCTGCACCTTCACCCCCCCTGTACAAACCAAACTGAAGCTTCTATCATGTGACCGGTCTGCACAGCTCAGCAGTGTTTGTTCTGTCCCAGTCTCTTTAAAAAGCTAAACATCACATCCTGCACACTGAACCTCACTGCTGCGAGCACTTTCATATTTCTGCTGTAAAGACCGAATTTCAGTCAAGACTGTGTTAAAGAAATCAACAGAAAATCACTGAAATGCACATTTTGGTTCATACCTGTTACTTATTTTTTTTCTGTTTTATTAACAGGGCAAACCTGGACCTGCTGGACTGGCAGGGAAAGCAGTGAGTATTCCAACATGGCAAGTCAATGTAAATTAGGGACTGTACAAAAATTATTGGGGTGTTGATGAGGGCTCCACTTTGTAAAACAGTGTGATTCATTTTTTCTTTGATTTGGGAAAATGTGCAGCACTTCCCCCACAACTTGTCAAAAATATAACTATAAATATATATGTTTATATAACTTTGTACAACCATGTCACAGGTTTATAATTAGCTGTGTTTGAAGTTAAGGTAGCCTGACATAAAATGTAAAGACAGGAATGATCATTTTGTACAATCCATATAATATAGCCTAAATTCACAGAACAGGATGTCAGAGTGAAGATGTTTCTATAAAACACATACAAAATCATCGTTCAGTTGACGGGACAGCTTATTTCTCTCTCTCTGTGTCTGTGTAGGGTCCTAAAGGGAAAGCAGGAATACCAGGGGCAGCAGGAAAACCAGGCCTGCCAGGACTTCCAGGGGTGGACGTAAGTTTCCGATGAACACACACAGACGATTCTTATTCTAACATCAATGCACCACTTTTATCTTTGTCAAGAAATGTCAGGAATCAGTGCCGAGAAGCCCATTTCAGCCAGCTCAAGAAAAATAACTGATGAAAATTTAGTCTTGTTAGAAAAAATACTCCCATTGTTAGATTTTAGATTTTTATCTTGTAATTTGTAACTTTTAATCTCCTATTCATTACTTTTTTATCTTATATTTGTGATTTTATGTCATGTTTTAAACTTTTTGTCTGAGAATTTTGACTTTCTATTTCCTAGTCAAGGCTTTCTATCTCGTGGCAATATTGTTTTCATCAAGATTAGTTTTAATCTTATTCTTTTGTTTATCTGGCGGAAATGGGCTTCCATACTTGGCAGAGTACAGTCTATTAAAAATAACAGTGGAACACAAGGCAGTGATGTACAACTGAGTGATTTACTCTCTCTTCAGGGTTTGACAGGTCCTGATGGTCCTGCTGGGAAGGACGGACCCGCGGGGGAACCAGTAAGTGTGTCTAAGTCTTTTGAACTTACTGGGATACCGAGGATGCGATTAAAGATGCACCCCATTGAATGTTACGACCTTTTCTACTTCAGACTGCCCCTCGTTAATCAGCTAGTTAAAGTCAGCCACTAAGACACATGATCACGCATATACACAAAAACACTCCCTGTTGATTGGCTGCTGTTTCTGCGAGGATCTTTGAGAGGGTCTGATGGGGACACGGCCGTGTGTTTCCTCTGTCAGCTCGGATTCGTCAAGGCGGCTCAGCCTCTTGGTGGGAATATTTTTAATGAGGGATCAGAATCGGATTTATTTCGGCTGTTGCTCTAATCCGGCCCGGAATGCGCACAGTTTCCCACCAATCTGTAAAACTGGAGTGGATGATGATCTGTGGCCACAATGCTGAGGGTTACAGGTACTGTCCTCTGAGAGATAGAAGAGAATCACAGTACGTGTGGCATCAAACTATGGCTACAAACTGTGTGATTAAACGGGGAGACACATCAGATACAAGACAGGAAGGGATAAAAAGATTAAGTTTCACTGCAAGGCTACCCCCCTCCCCAAATTCAACTAATTAGCCAACCTAATGAGGAAGCTTGCAACAACAAACATGCCTAATTACTCAGATTACTACATCGCTGTGGATGCTTCATAGTGCTGCTGGCGAGTCCTGCAAAGACAAACAGGATCATTAACTAGCTATGATAAGCTGACAGTAATGATGTTCAGTTTCACAACACAATACAGATTCCTCTCTCATTTTACAGGTAATTTTCAGCTACCTCACATCTGCTTGCTTGTGATTCGTGTGCCAGTGCACCCTGTTGTCAAGTTTGCAGACTGAGGAATGTGGTGGATAGGTAACATTACTGTGTTAGGCCTGTTTATTTGGAGTCTTTTGACCTCTTAGACAACACAAATACAGCTGTGAGCTGTGAGGAAATGAACAAAGAGTTAAGACAGGGAGGAGGAGAAGTGATCGCAGGAGGTTAGAAAGCTTAGAAGATTATTATCATAATGTTTTAATCTGGTTTTGAAAAGTGTCCTTGTGTGACTTGAAAGGAGCTCATGAATAAAATATATTATTAATATTGTTTTTATTATTATTAAGGAGTGACACCACAGGAAACCACAAATTGATTTATTCATGGGGCAAGTTTGTTGACGCAGTTGTTTTAACCTGACGGAAATAATGGATGAAAAATGAAAACAAGGTGAAGTTAATGAAGGAAAGAGGAAGACAAACATATACGAGACCAGAAATACTTGTTATTGCGTCCTCCACACCTAACAATACCAAGAATATTCATTTTCATTTTTCAGGATTGTACAGGCAAACACACATCAAACATAAAATCAGGGATTTCGAAGAAAGTCATGTATAAATGGTTGTTTTCTTTGATCACGATTATTGCAAAGATGCAGACATTTTCCTCCTCTCAGTAACTTTAAATGTAGTGGCACAGTATTTGTAATCTTCCACTTCCCAACGACCTGAAGCAGAAACAGTATTGACCCAATTTCAGAATGTTTCTCAGGTGGAGGTTATGTTTTACCTGTGTCCATTTATTTGTTGGTTGGTTGGTTGGTTGGTTGGATGGTTGGATGGATGGTTGGTTGGTTGGATGGTTGGATGGTTGGATGGTTGGTTGGATGGATGGTTGGTTGGATGGATGGATGGATTGTTGGTTGGATGGATGGATGGTTGGATGGATGGATGGATGGTTGGTTGGTTGGATGGTTGGATGGTTGGATGGTTGGTTTGTTTGTTTGCTTGTTTGCTTGGTTTGTCAGCAAGACTACACAAAAAATACGAACAGAATTCCCAAAACCTTGGAAGGATTGGTCTCAGACCAGTGTAGATGCCATTACCTTTTGGCCTGGCTCCTGATTAAGGGATGATCCACAAACTTTTTCTCACTTTTTTTTATATTGTGAGATAGAGTGTTTGTCAAAATTTCAGTTAATTTTCCCAGGGAATGATGCATGGATCTTGATGAAAGAAAATCAGGTGGATTTAGGTGGCTGGTATCTCTGAATGAGTACAAGTTGAGGTTTTTAATTTATGGTTAAGTAGTTCTGGGTGCTTAAAATTTGGTGTGATGCAGGGCTATTGAGTTTGAAACAGCATTAGGTTGATTGAATTAAAGTGGATTGTTGGGCCTTGAAGGACTTATGTGCTCCACTGAGTGTAAGTCTAGTTTACTGCTGTTTTTTGTAACATTTCTGCCTTTTATTCATGATTGAGAGGAAAAACAGAGAAAACCTGTTTTTTTTTGTAGTGTCTCTGAAACAAAGAAATAACACCACTGAAGCCTGACAACACAAAAAGTTTTAACTTATTTGAAGATATTGACAGAATATTAAACAAAGTCAGATCTTATCGCTTGCTGGATTATGAACAGCAGGTCTGTCAAGTACGACTCACCACACACAGACACAAATTCATACACACATAGTAACCACCATACGATAGATTTTTTTAAAAAGAGCTGTTGAGAAGCGGCCCCCATAAGTCTGCTTAAACGAAGCAGATCGTTCACAGACAGGTTGAAATCTGAGTAAGTGCAAATTACATTTACACTGGCGACGCTGGGGATTGTTAAAACATAATTTAAAATGTGCAAAAAAAACTAGCTTTCACCTTAAAATGTTAAAAAATAAGATGAAATCGACTTTGCTGTGGAATTATTCAGTTTATCCCCACCTTATCATCATCTACTCTGGCCTCATACAGTATAAGCCACTCATTACATTGCCCAAAATGTTGAAGACCATTAAAAAAAATGTTTTTTTTATCTGAGCTCTTATGTCCCCACCACCTTTGAACACAAAGTGACGTCCTTGAATCAGTGGCTCTGTGTACTCTCTGCAAAACAAAAAGGGGACAGAGCTGCTCATTAATGTGTATTTTTTAATTAACAAGAAAAAAGTTTCACTTTTGTAACCTAACTGTAAAGTCTCTACAACCTCCATTGGATGAAACACAATTTAGGATGCTGTGTAAAGCATAAACAAAACAGACAATGTATTTATTGTCTCTTATCAACTTGATTTTTGTGAATACATGTTTATCCTGTATTTGAGCAACATGTATGTTGGGGTCAGGGGAAGTTGTTGAATGCTATAACCGTTTCATAATTGGGTAAGAAAGAGGCATCCAAGAAATGCATAGCAGTTCCCAAGCAAGGACAGGGTGAGGGTCACATGAAACTCGTTAATGTATAAAATATATTACTTCATCGGTGTGGGAACAGCTGTCAGAAAACACAGCTGGGCCGCTAATGATTGCATTCTGTGTTTATTTCTACTTTTTTACACAGTGTCCCAATTTTCTAGGAATCAGGCTTGTATTACGTTCCCACGTGGGTAACCAGTGTGTTCAAAGGGTTCATATGTGGGTCGGAAGATTTTCTCTGCACTGTTCATGATTTCGTCAGAGAGGTTGATTTTGGTATTTTACCTTTCTCTCTACAGGGTGATCCTGGACCCCCTGGGCCACCTGGATCTGCTGTAAGTACCCCCACATACGATATAACACCTACGTGGGGAAGTGATGTCAGGTTTAGGTTGGGTTCAGTCCCAAAAATTTGAAATCAGGCTTTCAAGTTCTCCGAGTGAAAATATAGTGTGAACATAAATAAGTAAAGTTTAAAAATAAGTGATCAGAACGAGTAAGTTGTATTTTTAATTTTTTTCACTGCTATTAGGACACTTTGAATGCAACTTAGAGGCTATTCTTTAGTTTCGAGTTGGCAAACATTTGACTGCAGACATAGTTCTCTCTAAATGAACACTTTTGAAAGCGGCAGTGTCACATTTTGTCACAGAATTCTAGTTTGAACTGATCTAACTCGGTAGTAAAAGGGCAAATCGACCTCACAGCAATGAGAATAAGTCAGATTCTGGTTTGAGCTAAACTAACTTGGCTGTAAAAGTACAAATCGACCTCACAGCAATGACCTGGGACGAACTTTCTAAGAGGATATAAGGCAGTGATCCATCACGTCGTGGATATTGATGTTGTGAGTAAATCCAATCATGCTCTCTGTGTTTGTGACTTAATTTGCCTTCCTGTGTCTTCCGTAGGGCAGAGGGAGACCAGGAGCTCCAGTGAGTACACAACATTGTTTTTATATATAATTCTCTTGTGTATAACACTGGAGATTGTGATGGATTCTGTGAGCATGTTACACAATGTTGTAGCTCTGACTGTGTGCTACATCTAAACGCATCTTCTGATGTCTTCTTTTGTTTCCAGGGACTTCCTGGAACCGACGGGTTGCCAGGCGGACTCGGACCCCAGGGTCCAGCGGTAAGTGTCTGTCCGATCTCCCCAATTACACTTCCTGTCGTCCTCGTGCAGGAGGAATTACATCCTCTGATTCACAATGAGATAATCAAATAATTCTTGAGATCGTTTCTATTTCATACTATCCTTGAGTCAGTACCCACACAGAGAGATCTATCATCTGAGAGACGGGGAATGAAAGCAAACTTCGTGCACGAGCCTCTGCAGCACACACAGTAAAGCTGATCAGATCAAGACCCAGCAGGTTTTAACTCACAGCTCTGCTGACGTCAACCAGTCCAACATTGCCCTAAATTCCTACGTCATGTTGTAGGAGTATAAGAATAACCACCAGAGAGGAAGGACACTTTAATATGTGGACTGGCCTGGTGTTTCTACTGGGTCACACTTAATTTGGATCCAATGCTAATACTCAGCTCAAGTGCAAGTTTTAGAAAGACGCTTGAATGACAGCTGAATTTCCAAAGAGTGAAGGTAGCACACACAAACACACATCTTCAAGATAGAGTTCAATTATATCAAACATTTATCCTGGCTATGTGAACCAACATGCAAACGTTTAGACTTTCATCTCATTTTGACCCAACAGTAGTGTTGGCAGCAGTGAGAACATATTTTATAGTCTGGGTCAGAATTCATTTTGACAATCCCCTCTCCGAAATAGATGTAGAATAGTCTACTTTAAATAATTATTTGTATATTTGGTTTCTTCTCCAGTAGAGTTTAATTATCATGCTAAAATCTCTGAAATAGCTTTGACTCCTCCCTAAATTAACATACATTCATATCAAAGTATTTTTTTCTTTTTCCACATCACATTTGCTGAATATTGGAACAGAATCGGTTTCCAAAGTATCTTTAATGTAACAAATAATTCTTGTAGGCCCCGGTCATCAGGGAGAAAATTTGCTCTTTCATCAATGAATGTTAAAATTGTGTCAAACTCACTGCTCACTCCCACTATGCTCACTGTGAAGCTCACACATTCAATTGTGGTGACGAGAAGGAAAGGGACTTTCAGGTTTAACAGTTCATGTCAGCGTTAGGATTAGGTGTTAGGAACATCTACTTGTATTCACCTTAAATGATTTCTGATATGATTAATTTATTGTCCAGATTGTCCAGAATCTGTGAATATGCACATTCTTTTAATCAAACATTCAATCAAACAATTTATTTTACCAATAATTATCTAAAAAAAATTATATCTAAAAACATTTCAAAAACAGTAACACAGGTAGCATAAAAACAGATCAATTAGCAGCACAATATGTGTTTTACAAGAGAAGGTGCAGTCACGTCATAGCTCAAACACAAGTAAAATGAGCGTTTTTTGAGAAGGTGGAGACTTTAAGTGTCATTCTGTCCTCAGGGAAAGCTACAAGTGACTGTAACAACTTTGCAGATCTGAGATGTTGCAGACCGGCTCTAACTTTGACTCAATCAGGAAAACAATCACCTATTTTAGTTTATTTATCCATTTCTCAGGGTGCTGAGGGACTTCCAGGACTTCCAGGACCTCCCGGCCCTGATGGACCACCAGTGAGTGCAGCTGTCATTAAATGCTTTACAGAAGAGTCAAATAGTGTATATTTCCACTGCCACCCAGTGGATCTCTTGTTGAATATCTGTGAATTTACAGATGAACATTAAAATGGACAAAAGGTCCCTTAACATGTCTTCTGTTGTCATTTCTCCTTCTGTCAGGGTCTTCCTGGCACTATTCATGATCTCAGCGGTGACCTTTTGGTAAGTTTGCAATCCTTCAGCTGTGAGAGCAGCGTAGCACCAGCACACAGTAAGTGGAGAGTCCTCATTGTTTTGTCTCTGTCCTCTGCAGTGTCCTGCCATCTGCCCCCCTGGTCCCTCTGGTGCTCCTGGGATGCCAGGGTTCAAGGTGGATTCTTTTTTTACTTTATTTTGAATTATACCGTGCTCAATATCTCCATGGGAATATACGAATCTCATTTTACCTCGCACCCTCATATCATCATTACACTCTGTGTACTTCTGCTCCTTCAGGGTCACACGGGGCACAAAGGAGATAAGGGAGAGCTCGGAAAAGATGGAGAGAAGGTGAGTTTATCATGTGATAGAGCTTTTTAGGCTGGCGTCAGTGATAATGTGTCTGTGATGTGTCTAATTAACCTATTTTGGCAAATTAATGGTTATATTGGGTACAGCTGCTTGTTTATGATTTAATCTTAAGTATCCTTTCCTCTCTCCAGGGTGACGCTGGTCCACCTGGACCACCAGGTATTCCTGGTACCGTGGGTCTGCAGGTGAGTTTGATAAAGATTATTCTGATTATTTTCCTGCTATTGTGTCTCTTCTCACTTGTTGCCTATACACACATTTCCCCTGTTTATATTAGTATAGCACCTTCAAGAGTAATGAAATATCCAGAGATTTTTGACGTTTTAATGTGCCTTCACGATGCTCTAATGTTGCTTTTCAGGGCCCACGTGGTCTCAGAGGTTTACAAGGCCCAATGGGATCTGTAGGAGACAGAGTAAGTGACAATAAGAATTTGATCACTCACATGCAGACATTTAAATGTGTGTACTTACAGTATATTTCCTCTCTTTGTCTTTAGGGCCTGCCTGGTTTCAGAGGCAAACCTGGCATCGCTGGCGTCATTGGGAAGACAGTGAGTCTCTCCTTGTTTGTCTCACACTTAAATACTTTTTTTTTAAAACTGTGTGGTTGTAGTTTGTCGCTTGAGTAGACTACTGGTCCCATCAATGAATAGCTGTATGCGTTTCATCTGATGTCTCCAGGGTGACGCTGGAGAAAAAGGACCACAGGGATTCAAAGGACCCAAAGGAGAAATTGTAAGTAATACTGATTCGAGATGAAAGTTTCAGGAAGATGGATGAACTGATAGATCGATGACCAATCATTTGTCTTTCAACAGGGTAAAATTGGTCCCAAAGGTGGTCCTGGGGGTGCAGGACCCAAAGGAGAGCCTGTAAGTGCATGTCAGAAAAATTTTACATCATTAATATACATAAAAAACACAATGATCATGTGTGATGTCTTCTACAGGGTATTCCTGGCAGAGACGGCAAAGACGGCACACCAGGATTAGATGGCGAGAAAGTAAGTTGCACCTTTTTTTATCTGCATGGCCTGCAGGAAAGTAAATAAATGTAGTTAACAGTCCACATCCTGAGTGAAGCTGACGTCACAGTGTTGTCTGTGTCAATAGGGTGATGCTGGACGCCATGGGGTGGTCGGAGAGAAAGGACCAAACGGCCTTCCTGTGAGTGTTTGTTGCTTCCTGTTTGAATGATAACTGATTATTTAAACCCTTCATGACTTTTCAGTCTTAGTAGTTTCATTCTAATACCCACTCTGATGTACAGCTATAATTTCCATGATGTATTTTATATTGTAGGGTCTGCAAGGAAAGGCTGGCTCAAAGGGATCCAAAGGAGAAGTTGTGAGTGTTGCAACCAGTTAGAAACAGACTTACATTTTTGGAGCTAAGATTAGGATGATGGAGGACAACGTTAATCTTCTCCCTTCTTTTAAACCAGGGTGATCCGGGGAAGTCTGGGGAGACGGGGCCCTCTGGAGAGCCAGGTATTCCTGTATGTATCTGATGGGCTTTATTGGGGGGTTATCACTGGGTCACGGCCTCTCTGACGTGTCACTTAACCTCACATGGGACTTACAAAAATGTGGCTTTCCTGACTTGTCAACGCCATCTTTCACCTCCCCACCTTTAGGGTGACATCGGCATCCCAGGAGAGAGGGGGATCGCAGGACCCAGAGGAGTGGCAGTAAGTTATTTCTCATGTTTTACACTTAAGGTGATGTGTACGCACACACTGCTTGTATAGCTACAAAGGCTTACAAAGCATCCACTGCAGGACACTTAAAAATAATTTTTCCCCCATTGAGAAGCCAACATATTTGACTTCCTGTTGCACATCTGGTCATCTGTTAAGTTTAACAAAGGTACAGAATTTAGACTCCAACACTTTAAAGTACAATCCTCTATAACCAGTGTAGATATTTGAATGCACAATGACACAATGAAAAAGAAATGAAAAAGCACCGCACTGCATAGCAGCACACAGTGTGCATTCTCTCACACTGAGATAAAACTGGAGTAGCAGCATAATAAACCACTGCCCTTTGTAGTTAATGATATTCTGCCACAAATAGTACTGAGAGTACTGTCGCTGGTACGGTGGCTTGTTAAGGTGGAGTCTGTTAGTAATGAAGGGCCAGTGATGAGAGCAGGTATTCATAAAAGAGGATCGCATAAACAGAGGGGTCTTTGTTTTTCACATCAGACCCTGCGGCGAGGAAAAAAGGGGATAAAGCAGCAAAGGAATTAACACACTTCACTCGCACACTGCGCTGCATAATGAATCACACCTCTCACAAAACAGCGTTTATTTTTTTTAAAGATCTTCCTCTCTGAAATGTTAGTCATAAAAAAAACATATTTTTTCACCAGGGAAACATCATTAATATATTGTTTGTTTTACTACTGCATGCTCTTCCCAATAGGATTACATGATAATGTCTGTTTCCTACAGGGAGGCATTGGACCAGTGGGTAACCCGGGGCCTCAGGGAGTGAAGGGCTTCCAGGTTAGTTGCGTGACATCACAAGTCTTAATCAGTTCCTCTTCTTTTTTTTTTTTAATTAGCAGTGAGCTGACTGGTTGTGTGTGTGTGGGTCATATACTGCAGGGGGTTAAAGGAGCCTTGGGGGATCCAGGTCTTCCAGGTCCAACAGGAATCCGTGGAGAGTTCGGGGAAAGGGTGAGTTTGACGTGTTTGACAGTATTAAATGTCACAGGGCTGAATGTCGTCATCCAGTGTAAACCCCGACATAGTACAGTCAACTTTCTTGCAATCCTAAAAATACATTCTCTGGATTATGAGCAATGAATCTGTCAGTTATTGTTTTTTATTAATCAATTAATAATTTGGTTTATAAAATGTAGAATAACAGCCGCACCAATTGTTTTTTTTTTTATACTCTTTATTTATTTGTTTCAAATTAATCCCTTACAATAGTTACTTGACACCCAGTTTTAAGGTGACTACTGTACATATCCCCTAACCCACCCCATATTCCCAAAATCCCACAATCAAAAAAAAAAACAGCCGCACCAATTGTAAGGTCCTACAGTGTGTTGTTTAGTCTGAAAACACAAAGATATTCAGTTTACTCTCATAGCAGATTTAGCAAACTAGAAAAATAATGAGATTTATGTTATGATGGAACAAGAGAATATAAAAAAAAAAATCTAGCCATGATTCCAAAAAAGGTAAGACACTATCAATTGTAAATACAAACAGAATACAATTACTTGCAAATTATTTTTATTTTAAAAATATTTGACTAAAATAGTGACCTTAAGGCGCACTAGTAAGGTTTTTAGTAACAATTATGGTCATGTACTCCGGTATTCTTGAACATTGTAACTCTGTTTGGCCCTAATGTACGTACGTAACGTATGGCTTTAAAAGTACCTCTAAAACTTGTGTTAGTTCAGTTCATGTATCAAGAACTCTAAAAAGAAGTTACATATTGCACCTCAAAGGATTTTTCCATCGAATTCTATTACAAAAGTTAAATGTAAAGTGTTGCATTTAATGGAGAGTTTCTCTATCATGACGAATTATTGCGTATAAATTAGAAAACAATTAAATGTAATAATGCAGACTTACACATAAACCTTGTGTGTTTATTCAGTCAACTTCTACATAGACACATGTTTCTTGTTCAAGTATTACACATAAAGGTAATACATTTTAAATAGGTTATTCTATCTCCTGTAAGAGTTACATTATTTATAAATGTACAGTCGTTATAAATCTGATGCCTGCAAGTGCGAAGAAACAAAGGCACACATCTTTTTGGAAATCAAGGTTGTAACTGCTGATTAATTTTCGGTTGATTTACGAAAAGTATAATCTTCAAATTCAAAAATGAAACTCAAAGAAATGTCTCTGCACAAACAGACGGCGTAGCATGGGAGCGCACTGTAGGTGAATAAGCAGCTCGTCCCTCCTCAGTCACGGTGCTATAAAGTCGAGGAGGAGAGATCTCCAACACAAAAAGCCCTCCTGTTCAGAATCTGAGGACAGAACAAAGCCCGTCTTTATACCGCTCCAGGTTCCCCTTAACCAGCCCACCTCACTTCCCTTCATCCCCCCTTCCTTCTGCCACAGCCGGCTGTCCACAAAATGTCTCTGCATAACTCTCATTTATTCTCTCTCAACCCCTATAGGGTCCAGTCGGAGCTTCTGGAGCTAAAGGAGACATGGTAAATATAAGTCCAGCACAAAGATGCCCTGTGATAGTCTTCATCCAGCCTATTTTCTGTAATGGTCTGTAATAGAGAAGGGACTGGGTTTTATGTCCATGGCTACGAATCCCACGATTAGAGTCATGAGATTGAATAAAATAATTCAGATGTTATGTTGTCTCTCTAGGGTGTGGCAGGAAGTGATGGTTTACCAGGAGAGAACGGAGAGCCTGTAAGTATATTCTTCATTTTCACTGTTCGATCCGAATCCAAACACATGCAGTATGAGCGGCTCTGGAGGCTCATAACTTTGTTAGCTGTAATTAGTTACACTATTGATTCAGAGCTCTGCTGCCTGACTGCTAATTAGGAGCAGAAGGAGAGAACTCACTACACCTATTTGAAAGTCTTTACATTGGTTGCCTGTCAGTTTTCATATTGATTTTACTTTTACTAATTTACTTGTTTATAAAGCACTTCATGGTCTAACATCTGCCCGTTTTGCCCACTCTGGCACATGGGAAGAGTCAGCCCAATCATATGTGAGCAGCTGAAAAGAGTTTAAAATGTGACCTTTTAGCCTGGTTTAGATCAGAATAGTTATTGACCTTTATTTAAATCTCATTTAATTGTTTATTGTGTTGTATTTATTTTGTCCATTGAATTTTTTTATGGTTTCATTCTATCACTTTTATTATTTCTTAGAATTTCCTAATCCATTGTGCACTACTAACCTGTATAACACCTGTGAATCTGAGGTACCAAGGTTATACTATGGCTATACCTACTGTATACCAGGGTTGCCGAAGGTGTGTCCTGCAGACCAAATTTGGCCCACCTCGAGTTTCGGTTTGACCTAACAGATGTTCATAGTCACAATTTTTTTTTAATTATCATCAAAAAATATATATTTTATAAACAGCTGTTTATGCCATTTTTTGTGAGGTAAAAATGCTTTTCAAACTGGTTATAGACAAGTTTTTTTACTTGTTATGAGGTAATTGCTGAATGGACAGTGTTATGAAAATAAAGAAACCATCAGTGTTTGGATTGCTTCCTTATAACCTAGGGAGGGGTCATGCTTTCTGCATATTTAAATATACATTACATTTGAAATGTTCCAGTAATTCATTTTTTTCTGAAAAACTGTCAGAAAAAGCAGTCTTTTTTCAAAGGTTAGTAGAAGAGCGTGTCGCTATACGCTACAGTACATACAAACAACTGATCATCGAATAATTGTCAAATACATCCCTGTGACTCAGAGAGCATTCTTGCTTGAAATGCCCCAGTGGCAGCAGCTTGGCACCATTTCTGTCAGCTTTCACATCTCTATAATAGACTAAATCAATGAATAAACTTGTCCTGTGTGGTTGTTGTTGTTATATGGGACTCTGAGAAAAAACTAAAACGTTGAAGTTGTATTTGCAACAGCGTTGCAAACAATATTACCACCTGAAAATGCTAGGGGGCGGGAAAGATGTCTATTGGCACTTTAAATTTGAAGGAATAGGGCCAGAAGCAAGTTTTTTAATCTTGTGAAAAGACAACATCATAATGCAGCACTGTAGTGCAGCAGAGATGATTTAAGAAAATGTTAGTTTGGTAGACACCGATAAAAGTCGCATCATCATTTCACTTGTCTTTGTTAAGTTTTTTACCATTTCCTGCAGCCCTAGCAATCATTTTTTATTATCTGATCATGGCTTGCAGAGTGACATCTTGCACAGGAGGTCAGTCAATTAAGGGAACTTTTGATACATCATAACAAAACAAAAGAAGAGGTGTTTGCTTTTCTCTACAGTCCACCAAGTGCCAAGACAAGTTTGGAGACTCCTGTGCAATACAAATAAAGTCTGAGTGATTGAGTGTGTGCTTGTTAACATCATGTAATGCCAAATTATTGTTTTCATTTCGCTAAAAATACATCTTTATTTCTTTAGGGTCCTTTCGGCCCAGTTGGACAAAAAGGACAGGTGAGCTACGTCATTGTTTTCATCTGTATTTTCTTACTTGTTTGTCCTCATGCATCTGAATGAACCTGCTCCCTCCAAACCAGTTTTCTACATACAGTAGATGTTTTTTTATTAGGATGGATCAGATGTTGTGTGTGGGTGTAATTAGTAGCAAAAGTTTCTTCCAAACTCCCTCACTAAACATTAAAAGCTGGTGCCTCGCTCTGAGCTGTTGCCCACTTGTCAGACTCACTGCACATGATTCTGCTTCACATTCCAGGTTTAATGGGATTAATTAGAGATAGGTATTGGTGCTTTTGCTTTATTGGCCTGTTTGCTGCTATCGCCACAAGGGAGAGACGAGCCACATTAAGCTGCGGCACAATTTATGTAATTAGAGACACAGTACTGATGAGTCTCGCTCTCACAGTCTCATTTACTGTTTGCTGTGCTCCTCGGAGTAATTATCAGGCAACGAGACGCCATACGAGTCCGCCCCCACACTGTCTCAACAGACCCAGTTTGCTCCTCTGTTGGCGTTTAGTCAACAATCAAATCAGAGGCGTATGGATGTTTTTAGCTCAGTTTGGAAGAAATTGATTTCCATTTTTGCAAAATATAATGACTTTTTTAACAAATAATTCCTCTTCAATATAGCCAGGGAAGCGGGGTGAGCTGGGACCTAAGGGAGTGACAGGTCCACAAGGAGAGCTTGGGGCAAGAGGGCCCCCAGGAAAACAAGGACCAATGGGCTTCCAAGGAGAGCAGGGTCAGCCTGGAATTGCAGGAAAGTCAGGTGTACCTGTAAGTCGTTTTCTTCAAATCTGTACAATTCTATGTAAAGCAAGTGGAAGCATACTAAATGTTGATGTTGTCTAATGTCTAATGTCTAATGAACTTCCAATGATTCTGATGAAAATGCGTTTGTTTCAGGGTAAACTGGCCAGTGAGCAGCAGATCAGAGAGCTGTGTGGCTCAATGATCGATGGTAAGAGATCATATTGAAATGTATCTGTAATTAACTCCATTGCTGAATAAAGGTAACGGGTAAATTAAAACTCCTGACGTGTTTTATATCACACACAGATCAGATTGCACAGCTGGCCGCTAACCTTCGAAGACCTCTGGCCCCTGGAATGGTGGGTCGCCCTGGACCTGCTGGTCCTTCAGGAAATCCTGGAGTTGCTGGTTCTATTGGGCATCCAGGTGCTCGTGGACCACCAGGATACAGAGGCCTGCCAGGAGAGCTTGGAGACCCAGGTCCCAGAGGTATGAAACATGAATCAGTGCAGAACATAGATCAGTTGGTTGGAAAACCGAAATAGCTTGCTCACTTTCTCTGCAGTTGTACAATGACACAACCTATTTATCAAAATTAGTGGTGGAAGAATTCCATTAAAGTCTTCTGTTTTCACTACAGGTGATGTTGGTGAGCAAGGTGATAAGGGATCCACTGGTAAAGCTATTGATGGGCCCACTGGAGACCAAGGATACCAAGGTATGTGGCGTTAAACAATACGAAAGAACCAGAGCCTTAATCCCGACCAGTTTTAAAGTTGTACATATAAGTCTTACACATGGCAGATATTTAACATATCTATACAGACATGACTTATAAGATTAATAATGGGTGCATTCCATTCAGGTGTGCCAGTTCCAGGGCATGCCGGTTTAATGCCACAGATGCAATGGAGCCATCATGAATGTTATGAGATTAACTGATCATCCTGCTATTATGAGTCAAAATGTGCTATGATAACAGAATTTATACAGATTCATCATGAAATTGAGGAAATGTTTTCTGACACAAATCCGATTTTGGCTCATCCCCTGAATGCTGTTCACAGGTCTTCCAGGAGTACCTGGAATTGTCAAAGATGGGCGTGATGGATCTCCGGGAGATCCAGGTGAGCCTGGAGAGGCAGGCAGGGTAGGTAGGACTGGACACCAGGGACCTCCTGGAATCTGTGATACATCAGCCTGCCAGGGAGCACAGGCCGCTGGAAAATCCTCCAACCCCAAAAATCATTAAACATGACTTCCTTCAACCTGATGCCATCCACCCCATGGAGGAAGGGTGAAAGAATGGAATGAAAGAAGAGAGTGATCACGAATGTCCTCTTTATTTAAGCTGGAGAAGAGTAACATCAACAGGTGTGATATCTTGAGAGGACTAGAGGAACATCCAAGGATTGACATGAATACCAGAGCAACTGAGAGACAAAATCATCAAGATCACATCCAGAATTGAAGTGGACAGAAGCACAGAAGAGTCCATATGAACAGTATCACATAACAAGACTTGACTTACAAACAACTGGAAAATGAATGATGAGTCCTTTGTGTATAAAAACTTTGTACATGTTGTTTCCTTGCCCCCTTTACCTTCGTTAACATCCTTCCAAAAACAACAGTGACCATCTCTGAAGTGAATGTGCATGTATCTTGGCCCGTTGATGTAAATCACAGGTGTTACCTCAACATACAAGCTTACAGTGTAAAATATGAAACAGGCATCAGAAGCCAAAAGCTGTGTATGTATTGTAAAAGGAATAAAAACAAAAATACCCAGGTGCCCAGAAATTGTGTAGATTAATGCAAAAATGTTTTGATAGTCTCTTTTATACAGCTTGTTTTTTTGTTTGTTTTTTTAATTACACGTGAAGTTGATTCTCTACATGTGAGAATCAAAAACAAAATAAAACTTGTGCGTGCATAAATCAGTTATTGTTAAATCAATTTCAGAACCTTAGGGAACAAAGTTTTTTTTTCTTTTTTCTTTTTTTTTTAAATCTGAAATTACATCATCCACTATGTAATACCGGTGCTGTAACTATTAAATATACATGACCTTAAATACTATTTATTATTTGTGGGTGACTGTTGTATGTACAGTAAGATGCTACAGCGACATGTTGTAAGAAAGAACAAATAAAGCCACTTTTCAGTAAAACATTACTCTTCTCTACATATCAAATGAACAGTCTGTACTAAGGAGAAATATACTTAACACTATGAAAGTCAAGTAACCCCATTAATTCACAAGGAGACTGAACAACATACTTACAAAGTGTAACAATAAGTAAACAATTTAAATACCAAGCAAACAAAATTTGAACGAAGGACATAAAAGCTACACATATAATTAAAACAGTTTAACGTATGACAACCTGAGAGGTGAAATACAACTCATAAGATCACGTTCAGATGTTTGTTTTTATAGAGAAACACAGGGCCGCCTGTGTATGACAGATAATGAAAACAAATATGTTTACGTATCATATGCTTTTGAGACTGGAAACCTTCTACTTTGTCAAATTATTGTAATGTAGTCGGATGTTGAGCCTCGACACTTTTGGTCGTTTAGTTTGTTACAACACATTCATAGCCCGACTCCAGGACTTAAAATGTACTCAAACATCTGGCTGATTTATCAGATAAAACAGTGAGAGGGTTACTGCTCTACCATAAGAGGGATGTCCAGTGTCTCGTCCATCGCCTGGGGGATTAGGTCCTGGTGTGATGAAGGGCAGGGTTTAAGAATTAATCCTTTCTCATCAGTGAATGCCTTCTTGAACTCCTGTAATGGGTGAATAGTAGAATGTAGTGGTTAATGACAGAAAGCACAAGTCTGAGCCCTTCTTATGTGCCCCTCTACTTTACTGCAGGTTGTTCTGATGCTGCACATGGTCAACATGGTGAGATGAAGTCAGGTTAAAAATACACAATGTTAACATGCCTGATTTAGTGAGAAAGCTTATTGACATCTGTAGTCCCCTGGCAGATAATAGAAAACAGTAACAATACAAATAACAATGTACAAATCTACAAAACATAATACTTTAACACACAGAATGCATTATAAAATATGTTAATTCAAAATTGATCGCAGGTCTGTTTTTTCTTTAAACAACACATTTTAACATGATATTTATATCTATTTTTACTCAAGTATGACTTTGGGGTACTTTCTACAACACTGAAAATGGTAGACAATTCCAAAATGTACTTCCCTTCACTGATGACACACTTTGCCCAAATGTTGTGGGCCTATACAGCACCTTACAGTCCCCTCTAGTGGTGGCCTTTGTGCTAACACCACTGTCAGCCAAGTTTGATTAATTAATTAAAAGAGGAGGAGGCATACTTACATAAAGCAAGCATATTTAAAAATGTTACAATTCTCAAAGTTCAGGACTTCATTGAACATTTTGAACATTTTGTAGATGCAGGCTTGTTATAATTTTCTGCCTTGTCTTTTTTAGTTTGTAAATCATTTATCAACAGCAGTAAATCAGTACAGTTAGTGATTTTGTACTGTAAAGTGAGAAGAATTTGATTTGAAAGTCCTCAATAACAAAAGCCAAATAAAGTCAGCAGCACTACTTATTACTCAGGCAGCAAGAGGTAATATAATTAAAGGGGCTCTGAGTAACAATTTGTAGCAATTTACACATGTTAATCACTTTTTTATTGGCCATATGCGAGCGGACTGTAACATGATGTGTACAATGGGACTTTCCCCAACCCGGTTTACGACACAAGCCTGCAGACAATTTATTTCAGTTGGTTAATGCTGCTGGACTGTGTATTTCATAACATAACCGACCTCAAAAGTTCCACAGAACCCCTTTGAGCTCTAATCCTTCAGCACCAATATTTTAGTCTCAAATAATACAGTTGCAGGACAATCACATCAAAATGCTTCGCAACAATGACTACAGAAATAAACAACATAAACTGACCTCTTTGAAGGTGTCTCCATATGTGTTGTTGATGTATCTGAAGAAGGCAGTGGTCCACTGCAGAGTGGTGACTTTGTCTGAATCTGAGTCACAGAACGGCACCAGCATGTTCAGCTCATCACAGCACAAACGAATCCTCTTCCTATACAGCAGCAGCAAAGACATTACACGTGTTTATAATCATTGTTTATCAAATTTTACTGGCCTCTGACCCTGTTGATGTTATTATTAAAAGTCTCATGTCCTCGTGGTTTATGGAGAGCAAGACATCATGTTATCTGTCTAGGCCTGCAACTAATGATTATTTTCATTACCCACTGATCTGCTTCTTGATCAATTAATTACACATCTGGTCTATGGAACATTACAAAACAGTAGAAATTGCACATTATGGTGTCCTGGAGAACAATATAATGTCATCAAATGTCATAAACATTAACAATAAAATTCCCAAATATTCAATTTTCTATCATTAGAGTGGTGAAATCTCCCATTTGAGAACCTGGAACAGGTAAATATCTTCCACTTTTGCTTAATAAAATTACTTAAACAGATAATCAATTATCAGAATAATTAAGGATTAGTTTTCTTTTGATAACTAAATGATTACTCAGTCCTAGCAAATCAGACCAGTTTAGACTGAGTGATGAGAACATTGCACAGAGATTATTTACTCTGTTTGTAATGGCGGCTCACCTGCGTTCCCTCTCCTTACGATTGTGTTTCTCCCTGCGCTGGCTGAGCGACATACCAGCTCGGGCTCTTTTCTTTGTGCTGCTCCCTGGTTCTCCAGCTGAGTCTGGGGAAGCCTTAGAAGACTTGTTGCGTCGCAAGCTTTTGGTGTTACCATGTGGTGTTGCCACAGCTTCTGTGAAAAAACATAGATAAGATGGACACACAGATTTATCTAGCAGGCAGCAACAAAACACTATAACTTCTTAAATATGACGATATTTAGAGCACTGATGATTACTTTCTATGTTCACCAGTTGCTGCTCCTGTGTTGAGTTGCTGCCACTTGAATAGTGAGCTGTAACAACCTTTTCAGGGTGGAAGTTAAATGGAAAACTCTTGGGGAGGATTAAACACTGATGCTTAGGCTCAACCATGTGAGGAATATGGCCAATCACCTGTGATTAAAGGAGGAAGAAAATGGATTAACTAATTAATGGTGGCTCTGATAAATCTGTAAGAAACTGCATTTTGATCCAGTGGTATTGATTTAACACACTTGTTCACACATGTTGGTGACTGGGTTAAAAACACCTCCCACGAATGGATTGGAAACCTCAGAAGGATTTGCTCTGTCACTTTTCATCCACTTTTGCATTTGAGGATACATGGCTGCCTCTTGAGCCTCTGCAGACTGCTGAAGGGTTGTCAAAAACCTGAAACACAACAACAAAGATTTTGCACAGTCCATTAGTATGAGTATGTCATTATGTGGTCGAAATTAAATCAAAACAGTAAAAACGTTTGTGAAGCCTACTTGCTCAGAGCTGCAGACTGAATATCTTGCTGTCTTGGGCTTTCAGTAGACACAGTGTTAAACCTTTTCTCCAAGCAAACTCTAGCAGCTGATCTGGATCTATTTTGCGAGGATATGCTGCTTTTGGTGTGCAGTTCAGTCAGACTGTCTTCATCTCTGACTCTTGCCAGCACAAAACCTGGGACCTCGCCATAAGAAGCTGGTGTCTTCTCCGCTGGCAACACTAGACAGTGCTCTTCAGTTGACGTTGATAGATCAATAGCTTGAGTGGTGGTTGTGAAGGGAGAAATCACTGTAGATCCATTGGCATCTTTGACCATCACTGTGGCAGGGGGAGAGCTGGGATCTGGCCCATCCGGAGGTGCAGCATGTGCCTCCACATGTGCCTGGAAAAGGTGCTGAAGGTGTGTGTATTCAAACTCTGACATCTCCATCAGACCGAGCTCATTTCCCAACGTCTGATCCCGATTATGTGTCAAACATCCACCTTGGCTCAAAATCACCCCATGTGAGGGTGATAGATAGATGGCTTTACCAGCTGAGGACCAGGATGACATCCTTTACTCTGGAGATGGGATGGAGATAAGGCAAAATTGTTTATTTGTCTCACGTTTCCACCAGGAAAGGCCATATAACGTTAACTATGATGTGATGTACCCAGGATACTTGCTCAGTGCGAGTTATTATCATTATTAAAATGGCGTCTATGAGCGTCAGTTAGCCAAAACAAACATAAAACAAACAAACATCACCTTCAGTGGTGAACTTTGAATTGTTCATGATTGCAAAAGCTAACGAGCTCCTGAATTAATATAAGTTAGCAAACGAGGGATTTTAAGCTAGTAGATTTGAGAAGACGTTGGCTAACGTTACAATCTGGGTAAAAACCTGGCTATCTTTAAAACAGAAAAAGAAAACTTAACACAAATAACATTCAACTATTATATCGCCCAATGTGAAGGGTTAACCCCCAAATAAGCTGCAGTTACTTTATAACTCAGCTCTCTGTACTGACCTTACTTTTGGCTCTTTACCTTACTTGGACGCCACTTTATCGACTCGTTGATGACTCAGCTAGCTAACCTAACTGACGTTGGTTTCCAACTGCCGGACGTCGCCGCACTGGGAGAGAAAACTGATAATTAATATACGCAATATTTTACAACGTGACAAACTAGGAAACAAACTATGTAAATTTAGTCAAGTTCTCCAGCAAAAATAAGAGGCAGTGTAGCGCCACATTATGTAATAACGCCCCATTATGTTATAATGTAATACATTTTCGATTCATTATGTAATAACGCCGCATTTTGTAATAACATTCTTGAACGCAATATGTAATAACCTTTGCTGCATTTTGTAATAAGTTCTTACATATAGCGTCAGTAATTACAAAATGCAGGTGTTGCACTTTTTTTATATCAAGAAAATGTAATAATTTGGTGCATTATGTAATAAACCACCAAAATGAATGTCTTAATTAGGAAAAAAAAAACATTATACCATCAGAACCAAATATAACTGAATTCAGAATGTGTTTGAAAGCTCATAGAGACAAAAACTGCACTAAATGAGTGTTACTGGCACGAACATTATCGGTGCACTGAAATGTTGGAAGACATACACACGTGCAATCTGGATTATGTTATGCAAATATTATACGTGATAGAAAGTAGACAAAACACAAAAACAAATATGGAACAGAAAATGTAACACATTTTGCCCTGTATGTGTAGTTATAGGATATGTAAAACAAACCCTCACAATATAAATGAGTGAAAAGTAATCTACAGGCAAGAGCTGACAACTTTTTCTCTTAATTCTAGTAAAGAAAAAAGTAACTCGCTCAATACATTTGAAATTGTTTACTGTAGTAGACTTACATACAGAAGTACTGAAGGCCATACCAGAAAACAAAAAATAAAAATCAGTATCACATAAGTTTCACATTATAACGTGATAAGATGGTTTCGGGTGGAGGGGGCAGAAGCGTGTATTCAGACCATTGATTAAGACTGGATCAGGTGATGGGGGTGAGGTGGGTTGCTGGGGCTGTGTCTATGTGTGCTGAATGTAACCATCAGAATATAACTTTTTATTGATCTGATAAACCCGCTTTATCGAGGCCGGCGCTTGCTCACTATCTATAGCCGCTTTTATACTGGGCAGCAAGCCGCCAATTTGGCCGTCCTTTTTGCAGCTAGGTCCGCGGATTTAGACAGAGGGCAGTAAATTGGGGGTCTGTTTTGGTCTGCCAATTTGCCACCTTGGAGGGTACACTTATTTCCACCTCCATTGCTGTGTAAATCCGAGACGTCAATGTGCTGGCAGTTGCATGAGATGGGCGGAGGTGTCAATGACCTGCACTGTTGTGCGACCCACAGCCGGGGAGTTTTAAAACCAGGAAACAGCTGATCACAGCAGTCAGTCCATCACTTCATCTGCGGACATCAAGATGTGCAACTGGACAGCCGCTGAGATCCAGGAGATGCTAGTGTCTCCTTGGTCTCTGTAGCTGTTTGGTTGTGTCCGCTTGTTGTTGTAGCGGCAAGCTAGGAAAAGTCGCAACTTTCAAATTAAAAGCCCCCCTGCTAAGAACCCAGTTCTAATCTCCAATGCGGTGCAATGTAAAGCTCTTATTTTGAAGACAAATTCGACCTGCTTCACTGTTCACACCCACGCCCCCATGTTTACGCTCACCCCAGTGGCGGCCAAGTGGCGGCTTTTTGGATAAGAAGGAATATTACCTCCCTTTTAGATAGACAAGGTCGCACATTGTAGCCTTTACCTTGCTGCAAATGTGCCACCTTTTCTATCTAAAAGGGGGTTTCTGTCTGTCTGTCGGTTCTCAAACCATCAGACACAAATCAAATTTAATCTTCATGTCACTATTTTGTAGCATAAATTAGGAGCCAGACAGAGATTTAGAAGCTGTTTTCATGAAATAACCAAAGCCAGAACACAACATGTAGAGTGTCAGAAAAGTTTCACATTATAACGTGATCAGCTGGACGGACACCTAACCTAGGGTTCCACGGGCTGACGTCACGCTGCGGCCTCCAATCAGACGCTCGGATCGGACAAACCTCCACAGTCAGCATGAAATGTCAATGACAGTATAAATATATCAATGAAACTGAGACTATCCAGGTGGATTCATGGATTCACTTCCACCCCCTCCACACGAGACCAACTTATCACTTTATAACGTGAAACTAATCACATTATAATGTGAAACTTATCGCGTTATAACGTGAAACATATCATGTTATAACGTGATACTGATTTTTTTGTTTTGTTTTCTGGTATGGCAGCAATACCCTTTGGTACTTCTGTATATAAGTCTACTACAGTAAACAATTTCAAATGTATTGATCAAGTTACTTTTTTCTTTGCTAGAATTTAGAGAAAAAGTTGTCAGCTCTTGTCTGTAGATTACTTTTCACTCATTTATATTGTGAGGGTTTGTTTTACATATCCTATAACTACAGATAAAGGGCAAAATGTGTTACATTTTCTGTTCCATATTTGTTTTCGTGTTTTGTCTACTTTCTATCATGTATAATATTTGCATAACATAATCCAGATTGCATGTGTGTATGTCTTCCAACATTTGAGTGCACCGATAATGTTCGTGCCAGTAACACTCATTTAGTGCAGTTTTTGTCTCTATGAGCTTTCAAACACATTCTCTATGAATTCAGTTATATTTGATTTAGATTTGACCAATGAAACATCCTAATAGTTTTTAAAATTAATTCATATTTATGATTCATGCTGGTATGATTAAAGTCAATGTCGTTCTGATGGTATAATTCTTTTTTTCTAATTAAGACATTCATTTTGGTGGTTTATTACATAATCAAATGTGTATTATTGTGTATAAATATATATATGTATGTTATTACATTTTCTTGATAAAAAAGTGCGACATCTGCATTTTGTAATTACTTAAGCAATATATAAGAACTTATTACAAAATGCGGCAAAGTTTATTACATATTGCGTTCAAGAATTTTATTACAAAGTGTGGTAGATTATTACAAAATGCAGCGTTATTACATGATGAATCGAAAATGTATTACATTATTACATAATGTGGCGCTACAGGCAGCCTTACATACATACAACTACATTTACAATGGAGAGTTACAACTACTGCATCACCTTAGAACATATCTGACATATTTGTACTTAACTTAAATCACTTTAATTGTAAACTCGGAGAGTAATAATGTGTCATTCATCTATACAAAGGATGGATAATCATACTTTCTTAGACAGATAACAATGTAATGTGTTTGCCTTTGTATGTCATTGATATTTTTGTCTTGTTATTTTTGATTATTGGTTTTCACGTTGTATGGTTGTATGCTGTATTGTTATTTCTCTTCTTTGTGTCTTTGTGTCATGTAATTGTTTCTTGAAAATCAATACAAAGTTAATTATTAATAAAACAGGAATCTTCAATTGAATGTACTCTAGTATCAAAAGTAATTCTATACAATGTAGAATTTTACATAATGAAAGTAAAAGTAAATTACACATACATTTACATGTATCCATTTAGTGTAATCCGAGGGTCACTTTTTCAGGGCCTATACCGATTATTAGAAATCAAGGAGACTTAAATCCGATATTTGGAACCAATGTTCATTAGCAGTAAAACTGAAAATCTGTGTCAAAACTTCAACAGCCAGTGATGAAATAAACCTAATAAATAAAACCCCAATACTATGGGTAATGGCTAATTGTTAGAATCAGTTATTGTGCTGTTTATTTGTTGTTGCTGTACTGTCCGAATGCCAATCAATCAAAAAATGTACTTGAGTGTATGTTTTCATTTGTAAAGTAACCAGTAGTTGTCCTTAAATATAGCACTTTAGTTAATGCATTTACTTACATGCAAATTACCAAAGCCAGACTAATATCAACTCCTTGCTGGATGCTGTGATGCCTGAAACAGAACTAAAGATTCAACTGAATGCTGTCGCCCCCCTTTGGTAGGACATGAGCTTTGCAGGTGGCTTTGAGAAGAGCTTAGAATTTCTTCCAAGGACTTTGCTCGTTCTCAGGTAATGTCTATCCACAACTGATTGTCACAGCAAGAACCCTTAAGACACCTTAATTAAAAAAACAGATTTTGTGCCAAATAGACAGTATTATAGTGAGAACATGACTCACTCAAAAACCAACCATGCTGCTCTTTCATGATTGAAGATTTTATCTGCTTACTTTGTTTCACCAGTCATATTTTAGCAATAAATATTACACAGCCAAAAAAACACAGAGCGCCAGTCTCTTTTGAAAAAATAGAACTACAGTGTGTCATTAACCACTTCAGTTTCAATTGTACCTCTAAACCGTACTTGACTATGAATTTTCTCTCAGATTTCAGTACTTACCAGTCACATCGCAAGCAATCATTGAATCCAAATATTAATGACAAAATCAGACTTAATACACATTTAAAACACATGTCTTGTTTTATTGACTTCTTGCATTCTAAAAGAGCAATCACACAAGCCATTGTTTTATCAGCAGAAGAATATAAAAGCCAGATCAAGGCTACTGTACTGACACCATGGCTATGTTAAAAAAAAACAAAAAAAAACTGTACATCTTCTGTACAAAACATTGAGTAGCTAAATTTACAAGTGATCGCTTAAATTCAAGAGACATTTAGTCATAAACAAATAACAAAAATAATCAAATCTACTTTTAATACAGCAAAAAAAAAACTAAAAAAAAACTAGAGCATAAAGAAACTCATACATCTGAGCATTTACATATCAAGCCATGTCTAATCTTTTGCATGACGTTGGTCATGTTGAAATAACACGGGCAGCCACTTTCCTCTGGGGGAAAAAGAAAAAGTACATTCAGTGTGTGTTATGCTGTTGTATCTCTATCCAATGTGATGATACTAAGCATTTATAGATCAGCCTTACTGTGCTAAGAGGTCCATGGGTCTAACTTGGCTTTTTTTTCCATCACTGTTGGGTTTCTCCTGATTTATCAGCTTCATTGCACACTTCTTTTATTCCTTCTCCACCCCCTGGGCATGCAACTACAGATGCACTTTTTTTACCAGCAGGACTTTTCTCCTGCTGCTGTTTTTGCCCTTTGACCAATTCTCTTTCTCTACTCACTGTTCTACCTCTACTCCATTTCCTGTCCACTGAATGACTCACTTGTTTTTGTTTTGGGCTGAAGACACCAGGATTGCTCATCACACGATTTGGGAAGCGTATGAGACCTTCTGTTGGAGTAGGAAGTAAGGCACCTCTATGTCTCTGGGGTTTTACTTCGTGCTGATTTTGTGGGGTGTCAAAACCAGGGCCTCCACTGTTTTGAGCTGGACCTGGAGGCCCACTGTACTGTGCAGAATGTGGATTACTAGGACCATGGAATCTGGCAACCTGATGAGGACTATTAAAATGGGGTGATGATGGCTCAGATCCCCTTGAGTCTAACTCTGGGCCCTCAGAGAATAGCCTATGTCTTAAGCTTTCAGGTGTTGAGCCCCTCATGCCGGGTTTGTCAGGCCGTAGCCTTCTCATGTCTGAACCTCTCCTTTCTCTCCTAAAATCATCAAAACCTTGTCTAAGTGCTCCAGGGCTTTCCATGTCTACACCTTGCCTTTCAGATCCCAGCCCCTCACAATCTGAAAACCTCCCATCAGTCCCTGGAAAACCCTGGTGTCTTGATTCTGGACCTCTGGGGCGTCTTCTATCCACACCTTCAATCTCAAATCCTCTTCTGTTAGGGCATGAATTCAAAAAACCTTGGCCTTCCCTATGAGGTCCTTGTACTTCCATGTTTGGTCCTCTCATATTACCCCTGAATTCATGCTGCCCTGAGTCATTAATCATATCTGGACCCCCTCTTATATCTGATCCTGGTTCTCTTATGTCTAGTTCTTCTCTGTCATGGCCTTGTTCTCTATTGTCTACATCTCTTACCCCTCTAAAAAACTGACCAGGCCCCCATCTGTTTGGCCCATTACCCCCTCTTTCAGGCTCTCTCCATTCATTTCCAGATCCTTCCCTACTGGGCCCTGGGCACACCATATCTGGGTGATCCCGGACAGGCCCTCGACCCCTGCCATGTCTTCTCCAATTATCTCCTGCACATGCTCTTTCATTTCCTATACCTTCCATATTGAGCCCTCTTTCATCTGACCATTGTTGCTCTGTGTCTGTTCCTCTACTATCAGGAGCAGAGCCCCTGAAGTCTGGCCCATTCCATCTCTCTCCCTGACTGAAAGTGGTCATATCTGGTTCTGGTCCTCTGATGGTTCTCCTCATAGGCCCTGGACACAAGTTACGACCTATTCTATCAGGTTCTGGACCCTCTCTATCTGGGATTTCTTGGATAGGCTCAGACCCTCCAAAGTCAGCCCCCCCCCAGTGTGGACCTCTTCTATGAGATTCTGGGCCCTCCATATCTGGAGGTCTTCTATCTGGCCCTAGTCGTCTGAAACTCGGACTCTCTGGACCTCTCCTGTCAGGCACTGGGCCCTCAACATTCGGACCTGGATGCTGGAGGCCAGGTCTCCTCATGTTTGGACCTCCTGGACCTCTCCTGTTGGGCCCTAGACCCTCAATACTAAAGTCTGGTCTTTCCAGTCTTTGTCCCCTGATATCTAAACCTCTCCGGTCTAGCCTTGGGCCCTCCATGTCTGGATGTCCAATTTCTGGCCCCAAATCCCTTATGTGTGGTTCTCCATGTCCTCCAGTGTGAGGCCCTGGCCCTTCCATATTTGGACCAGTTTGGTCAGGCCCCAGTACTTTGAAGTCAGGCCTAGGTCCCCTCATATATGGTTCTCTCTTGCCAGGACCCAGTCCACCTGTGTTTAGATCTCCCGATCCTCTCCTGTCAGGCCCTTGACCCTGCATAGGTGGACCTCTCCAATCACAACCAGGCACTCCTATGTCTGGGCCTCCTTGTCCTCTCTTGTTATGTCCTGGTCCATCCATGACCTGATCTCTCCTTTCAGATACTTGTCCATGAAAATCTGGACCTCTTGGTCCTCTCCTGTCAGGCTCTTGACTGTCCATCGTGCGACCTCTCCTTTCATGTCCTGGCCCACTAAAATTTGGGCCTCCCGGTCCTCTTCTATCAGGTCTTGGAGCCTCTAACGCTGGACCTCTCTTTTCATGTTCTAGTACTCTTCTGTCAGGTCCCTGACCAACTATAGAAAGACCTATCCTATCAGGCGCTGGTCCACTGAAAGCTGGACCTCCTGCTCCTCTTTTGTCAGCTCCTGGAGCCTCCATGACTGGGATTCTCCTATCAGGCCCTGGTCCTCTGAAATCTGGACCTCCAGGTCTTCTACTGTCAGGCCCAGGGTGCTCCATAGAAAAACTTCTCCTGTCAGGCCCAGGATGCTCCACAGACGGGTGTCTGCTTTCTGGCACTGGGCCCCTAAAGTCTGGACCTCCCGGTCCATTCCTTTCAGGTCCAGGTCCTTTAAAATCAGGACCTCCAGGTCCTCTCCAGGCAGGCCCACGGCCCTCCACAGATGCATTTCTCCTATCAGGCCCTGGCCCTCTAAAATCAGGACCTCCAGATCCCCTCCTGGCAGGCCCAGGACCCTCCATGGATAAGTCTCTGCTTTCAGGCCCTGGTCTCCTGAAATCTGGACCTCCTGGTCCTCTCCTTTCATGTCCTGGACCTCTGAAATCAGGACCTAAAGGTCCTCTCCTTTCATGTCCTGGACCTCTGAAATCAGGACCTAAAGGTCCTCTCCTTTCATGTCCTGGACCCTCCATGGATAAAGCTCTCCTATTAGGCCCTGGTTCACTGAAGTTTGGATCGTCAGGTCCTTGCATGTCATTCTCAAAACCTCCTATATCATGACCTCTCCTTTCAGGCCATGGTCTGCTGAAATCTGGACCTGCTGAGCCACCCCTGTTAGGCCCTGGAACCTCCATAGGTAGACCTCGCCTTTCAAAGCCTGGTCCTACAAACTCTGGACCCCCTGGTCCTCTCAGGTCAGGTCCGTCATTATTTGGACCTCTTCCCTCAGGCACTGGTCTCCTGAAATCTGGACCTTCAGGTCCTCTCCTGTTATGTCCTGGGACCTCAATATTAGATCCTCTCCTCTCAAGTCCGGGTCCCATGAAATCTGGACCACCTGGTCCTCTCCTGTTATGCACTGAAACGTCAATATCAGGGTCTCTCCTTTCAGGTCCTGGTGTCATGAAAGTTGGACCACCTGGTCCTCCTATCTCATGCCTCAGGTCCTCCACATTTGAGCCTGCCCTATCAGGTTGATGGACTCTCCGTTCATTTTGACCAAAAGGCCCTCCACTGACTGGACTTAATCCTACCCTATCTGGACCTCTCCAATGATGTTGTATGTCTGATCCTGGGACACTCCAATCTGAATCCCTCATTTGTGGACCCGGTCCCCTTATCTCAGGACCAAGAAAACCTGGCCCTCGACCTCCCCAATCAGAATTTGTAGATTTTGTAGTGGGATCTCTGACATCTTGACCAATTTGTTCACTTCTCCTCTCTAGCCGTAGACCCTGTATGGTTCTTTCTTGCATGTCTGTATCCCTCCAATTTGATCCTGTTTCTCTAATGTCTCTACCTGAACTCCTTGCATGTGACTCACTTCTATTAACCCTTGCATCTGAGCCACCCATCCCATCCATATTTTGGACATGCCCTTTATTGACCATACCCATTATTATTTGTGGGCCGTGCCGGTTGTCTGTCATTGCTGGGGACAGTCTTTCTGCTATCAGAACTGTACCCTCTGAACCTGCAGGTGTATGTGAATCTAAACTCCTTTCTCGACCACCACCCACTCTGCTCAAGTCTGCATCTCTTCCATGTGGCTGAGCGCCCCTTTTCGGAGGGCCCCTATCCTCTAAAACCGGACTACTATCATGTCTTGATTGTTTCTGAACTCTTCCTCTGAAAGATGGACTTGGATGATCCAAACCTAATAAAGGCTCCTTTAAGCCTAAGCCCCTATTGTTATGATCAGGTCTATCCAAAAAAGGACCCTTCATGATTTTATCTCTCCTCTCATTCTGTTGACCTGTTCCTCCCATATGTATGTTTGGAACATCTGGTAACAGCATCTGGCCTCTCATTACTGCTTCACAGCTTCTCACATCAGAGGCTGTACCTTTTACTTCTGGGTTTACACCTTGCATACTAGAGCTTTCCATATGTTGCACTGAATTCCTCAAACCAAAGCCTTTCATGACTGGCCTTAAACCAATTATATCAGGGCTGTGATGTTGAATACCTGCTTCACCCATATTTGTCTCTGAACTCTGCATCCCTGTCGCTGGTTCCTTCATATATTTCTCTTGACCGCTCATAGCTAGGCCTTGTATTTGTGATCCAGGAACCCAAATACCAGGGTTTATGCCTGGACCTCTCATATCAGGCCCTGGGAATCTACCTCCTGTTTCTCTTACATTTATCTGTGGTCCCCAATGTCCAAGTGCTTTCACATCTGGTCCTGGATTCCTAATATTTGGACAACTCACACCAGATCCTGGTAGCTTTGTCATACGGTCTAGTTCAGGTCCTGAGCCCTGGATATCTAAACCTGGGGTTGGATTTAAATGTCTTCCCACTTGACTTAGTATTTCTGGATGCTTCAAGCCTGAACTTTCCCCTTCTATCTGTTGGCCTGCCTCTATAATACCTTGGCCTCTGACACCTGGACCTTGTAGTTGTTGGGCTTTAAAGTCCAAATATCTTACATTTGATATTGGACCTCCACCAAGTGGCATTGAAGCATTTGTATATGCCTCAGGATCTCTTATTTCTTCAGTCTTAACACAGTCAAGCTTTTCTATAGTGGTAGGTTTCACAAACTGGGGCTCTGGATCAGGACTCTGAGGAGAATCTCGAATAGGTGGATCAATTTCTCTTAGAGGAACAGTGCTTTCAACTTTGTCTTTAAGCATGGTTTGTTGTTGAGAGGGTTTATCCAACTGTGTAGAAAAATCTGTAGCTGTTTTGTCATGTACACTGACTGAATTCTTTTGAAGCTCTTGGGATGTTGGCAGTTCTGAAATCTCAAGCTTCACATTGTGAAGAAGTTCATGTGAGCAAGGTGAACAGTCTTTATCGGGGATCTCAACAAGGTTACATTTTAACTCATGTCCATCAGGGTCATTTTTAATAGTAACTGACATTGGTGGTTTCTCACCAAGTTGAGGGGAAGGTCTGTGCCATTTTGGTGAAAGTGACGTAGAATCTGTTTTGCCAGGAGATGATGGGGATCGTCTATGTCCATGGGAATGTCGACGATTAGTACGCTCTTTACGATGACGACTCTGCCGTTCAGACTGGTCTCTAGCTCTATGTCTGGACCTGTCCCTTTCACTTCTTCTGTGTCTATCCCTTTCTCTATGTCTCTGGGAATGTGAAGGAGAACGCCGCTGTGATTTTCTTGAGGGACTCCTATGGCGGTCCCTTTCACGATGACTCCGCCTCTTTGGTGACAGCCTTCGCTTTCTGCTGTGATGAGATATCTTAGGAGAGCTCTTGTGGCTGGTACTATGCCCTGTTCTAGACAAAGATGAATCACAAGTCTTTATACTGCCTACTTGAAATACATCCTCTTGAATTTCATTAAAAAGTGATTCATCCTCAGGATCATATTCTACCTCAGAATCTTCAATCTCTCCAGCAGAGGAATACTTGTCACTTTCCTTAACATCTTGCTGTGTTCCATCTTGCTCTGTAACAGTATCTGTAGTTTCTAAATTAGAGATATCAGTTGTTTCTTCAACCTTAGCAGTTTGAGAATCCACATTTGAACTGTCCTCAGTCTCTGTAAGGTTGCTGGTCTTGTCTGTTATTTCTGAAGGCTTTGACTCTGTCTGCATTATACCACTCTGCAGAGATGACAGTTGACTGACAGGCACAGGTTTTTGTGGGGGGGACATCAGGGAATCAGAAACAGAAAAGTGAGCCATGAACATGCCAACAGCCTCTCTCTGTTGACGCAATGCCTCTTCCTGCTCCTTCAACTGCCGTTTTTGCTCTTCAATTTGCTTATTAAGCTCCTCAAGCATCCGTTGTTGTTCAGTTAGTGTTGCAGCAGAGACAACCACAGTTCCTGTAGGAAGGTTCTGCGTTACTTCAGCTGGGGAGGAAGTATGTGCTGGAGAGCATGTGGGTGCTGGTATTGTAGTCTTGGTGGAAATTGGGGTTGGGCATGATGAAGGATCTGACATTTGAGTTGGAACAGCAGGCTTTACTGCGACATCACTTTGAATATCTTCAAAGATAGTCTCGTCCTCTGGATCATAGGCCACATCATCGTCTTCGAAGCCTGATCCTGCAGGGCCATTTGCCTTAGTTTTTTCTATGCTCTGTGTATTAACCATTCCATATCCCATTGCTGGATCATACTCCTCTTCTGGATCATATGGTCGGTCAAAGTCATTTTCCTCTTCTTTTATTTCTTTGACTTTGGATTTCTGTCCATACTGCTGGACAATTGGGTCTATCATTGGTCCAGACACTTGAGAAAACAATGGACGCTTCTTACCACTAACTACTGTTGTTGTTGTTGTTGTTGTGGAACTTCCATCAGAGGGGACAATAGAGTCAGTTTGCTTAGTGCCAAACAAACTCTTTAAGATTGTTTGCAGTGGTGTCTTCCTGCTGGATTCTGTTGAAGGACTCATGTCAGGGATTATATTTGAGGTGGTAAGAGTTGAGGCAACAGTGGCTGAGGTAGAAAAAGGTTTTGCTCCAACGGAAGTCAAAAGAGATGGTATTGTAACTGAGTCGGAAGAGGAAGACTCTGATGGTGACCCAGGACAAGATGGTGAACCGGGAGGAGTGGTGTTAGCAGGAGTCTCTGGATCATAGGGTTGGAACATCTCCAATTTATCAGAACCATAGAGGACTGGAGGTTTTGGGATCCACATAGGGTCTTTGGACATATGAACCTTGGGTCTCTTCTCTTCAAATTCCTGTGATAAGCTTCCTGGACGTTTTACCTTCTGAACGATTGCCAGACCCAGAAGAAGATTAGGCCGTTTTTTTTCAAGCCCTGTGAAATGAAAGTGAGATAAAAAGAACATTAGAACAAACCCTATTTGAGGTTACTCCCAGTTTTTTCTTAATGCTTGACAATTTTGGTCAGAAAGGTTAAGTATTTATTCAGATCCATACGGGCTGGAACCTAAATGCAGGATGGTATCAAAATAACCTTAAAGCTCAAAAATGACAACTACATAAACATGAAACTGTTTCTTAGTAAACACCTCTGCCAGTTGGTAAGTAAAAAGTGGATACATTTTGGAAATGTGCAATTTTATTAAAAAAAAACAAAAAAAAAACAATAATCATTTATGCAATTACATGTTTAAAAGTTCTCATTGAATATTCAATGTTTATTAAAACAATTCTGACATTTTATCAAAGTGGGTTACTATTATTAGGGATAGAAGTGAGTGACAGAGTTTTACTGGGGGAAAATTTTTGTTCATTTTTTCAGTTCAGTTTCTTAAGTTATAAAAATAGTTGAAAGTTGATTTATTTGGTGAGATATTGCTGTATGAATCTAAGTTAGTGTTGAGCCTTAGAGGTGTTAATACAGATGTTCGTCTAAACCCAATAAGGCAAACATAAGACTATTATTGGTAGATAGAGCATTATCATACCTGGTCCTTCAAGAGGTTGTAGTATGGATGGGATCGATTCCTTTGCACTGAGTGGGACAAGGTATAAATCCTTGATAGAACGGCTGCTATTGGCAACCACACCAAAACGACCTCTGCTACTGAAATAGGAAAATAGGGAAACATAGGCCACTTCTTCCTCTTCTGTTGCAGGGTGAAATCGGATCACACATAACTCCTAATAAGCACAAAAAAACAAGCAAAAGTAGGTGTAAATTACTGATTTTCAACATTTTGTGCAAGACACAGGAATAAGTACTCTATCTTCTGCTCGCCTTTGTAACAGAGGTCTTCAGTTTTGCAACATAGTCCCACACTGTTTCAGGCATGATTCGTCCTCCAATTTGTATTGTATCAGGTAGATCCTACACAGAAGGAAAAAAATGTTAATATCTTTTCAGCCAATTCAATGACAGATCATTTTGATACAGCTCTGTGAAATTTAAATAGTTATATTTTTAGTGCTATACCGCTTTTAGATTTTCAGTAGATCCTGAAACCAGATATCCTTTGGTGACAAACTTGGCGACACTGAGCATGTTAAGGAAGCCTTTCCACACTATGTCTTGCTTAGTCAAGAAATGAGTAGTCTCGTCATCAGCTGCCGATTCCGATATCATGGACCTGACACACAAACCACAACAACACAATGACAATCATATCCACACAATATACTCAACTGTGTACTACCTAAAACAGAATAAAGTAGAATAATTCAATTATTTTACACGTGCTTTACACTTGCACAGTTCTTTTAATACCTTGATGTGCCATAGAGTCTGGGATCTGCAGAGGAAGTTGGCTTCATTAAGATAGATTTAGGTATTGTTTTTGTTGGTGGTGGTGGTGGTGGTGGTGCGGAAGCAGGTGCTGAACGCATGGCTGATCTAGTCTCTTTCAGGGGAGCATAGGGGACTGAATGGTTATGGGTTGTGTTACTGGGACCAGGGATACCACTAGATGAAGCAGAGAACCTGCTTGCCGCAGTGCGGGGGTCACGCCTTGTGATGGTAACTGTGGAGACTGCTGGAATCACAACTGGCGAATATGCTCTGTTTTTTGTAGAAGCTTTAGAAGTTTCTGGAGTTGGGGATGCAGGGGACTCCATGACAGGGGAAGTAGGTGATTCTAAAGTAGGGGAGGCTGGAGAATCCATTGTGGGGGAAGCAGGAGATTCTACTATTGTCAATACTGGGGAGTCAATGATAAGGCGGGATGAAGGATCCATTAGGGATGATGTTGGAGAATCCATGTCTGGTGAGTCAGGTGGTGCTCGCAGAGGGGAATCATCTCCTGCAGACTTTCTCCAAGCAGGTTCATATTTATCTTTTGTTTCAGAAACCTTGGGCCTTTTCTTTATGGGTTCCTCCTCATCCCCAGCAAATGTTTGGCCTTTGGGAAAGAACAAGAATCTACTTTGAAAAACTAAAAGTAACAATGGTTGGCCATTAGATAATATTGTAAAACATGTTTTAATCACCTGTGCATATCTTGCATTTTAAGTCAAAGAGGTGAGATTTGTGCTCTGATGTTGTATCCTTAAGCATACAGGCGAGGATATCTGGTACAGCCTTGCTCTGGATTTGCTGGCCTGTTCTAGTCCTGGGAGCCCGAGCAGGGGGAGGGGCAGGTGCAGGAGCAGCAACAGGTGCAGGAGTAGGAGCAGGAGCAGGAGCAGGAGCAGGAGCAGAAGGACCCTTTTTCTGTTCCTGTGAAGAGGCATAACCCAGCACAAACACATAAACAAGACCTATCTCAAAAAATACAATATGTGGCCTTTCATGATAAATGTTTCTATGAAGCATATTAGACAATATAATGACCATATAAAATGTTTATATGACACAAATTCAATGCAAATTAGGAAAATACATACCTTGCTTATATCTGGTCTAGCGGGATTTAAACTGGGCAAATCAACTTTCACTGCTTCAGGCTTCTGCAAGAGACTTGCCGTTCTAGTGGGTGCATCTTTAACCTACATAAACACAAACAAGGGAAGACAGAAATATAATATTAGCATAATATCTTTAAAAGAAAAGAACCTCTCTATAATGTATAAAATTGAGTAAATGTGGCCAAGTGCCTTTCTTCAGTTTGTTTACACATTAATTATATTGTCCTAATGTTCATTCATAATAATACCAATGAATGAATACAAAATGACCTGTAAACGGTTAATTAAGGTTCATGGTTACCAAAGCCAGAAGTGTTATTTTCCTACTTAAACACAAATAAGGGAAGACAGAAATATAATATTAACATAATATCTTTAAAAGAAAAGTATACCTTTTATATGTTTTATGTTGGTTGTTGATTTTAAAATCTATTACACTTTACCTGTGTTGTGTCTTTTGCACTGGGCTCCGATGCCTTTATAGCCTGCATATCCTTCTGGCTCATCCTGACCAGTCTGAAGGGACTGATCTCTCCACGTACAACACGATACAAAAAGCCCTAGAGAGAACCCACATCCTGTCAGTTTGCTAGAAAACATAAACAATTATGACTTACTCCAAAAACCTCATTATACAAATCTCTGCAATATAAACATTTGTATTTAAATCCATGGTAACAAAAATCACAAAATAGAGATGAGTTTTAGCAACTTTGAACAAACCTTGTTTCTTGGGTCTTTCAGGTTGAACATTATTGTTCTGTACTTGTTCATGTATTTGCTGTCTGTGTTGCGAAATATGTCAAACATCTCCATCTCAATGTTTGCAACAAACTTTGCAACTTCACTCTCAGTCATCTCCAAATCCTCACAATCACACACCCTTGAGAAATGAAAAGGCAGTTAGTCAACAAATTTGTTCTGCATCACTGCTCTGACAAACTGCAAAGGCCACAATTAAGTTCCTGGTGTGTAAAATGTGAAACCTGTAGGACAGTTCTAACCTTTTAAACAGGATGCTGGTGAGGGAGCGCTGGATGCTCTGTCTGACCTGGTTATTGGGCTGAGAAGGTCTGGAGGATGGAGCACTTGGTGCAGGTGGCACTGGCAGATTTCTGGTTTCGTTCAGCAGTGTCGGGGCTGATGAAGGCCTCTGGCAAGTTGCAGAGGCTGACACGTGGCTGGAAGATGGCTGGGATACAGACTGCTTCTTTGGTATGACATATGTGGTTTTAGTGACTATTAGGGCCCCTGTTTCATGATGTCTGGGAGTTGAGGTGGATGGGGACTGTGCAGCTGGAGACAGACTAGATTTTGCTGGGCTGGGTGGTATACAGGAATTTGATTCTGCAGATTCCTGCTTAGACACATCACCACCGTTGACCGGCTCCTTTGGTTTTTCTTGAGTTTGGCTCAGTGGTGTGGCTGGCTCAGCAACAGGCTGGGAAGAAGGAGCAGCATCTGTAGAGGTTTCCTCTGGAGACTGTTCTAATGGAGTTACGTCCTCAATGTCAGCCTCGACCTGTTTACTGTCTGTTTTAGCTGTTAGAAAAAAGAACAGCAGGGTATTTCGTTAATATGACTGATAATAACTGTGCCATACACCAACATGTCACAATATGTATCAATCTGGGGTAAGTTGAAAAAAAAGAATGAGTAATCAAGGCGCTTATTGATCTGCTTTTTAGAAAATTTAAAATCGGGCCTATAAGGTAAGGATTGTGACTGTAAAATAATCTGATGAAATAGGAGGAAAAACAAACAAAAACATAAATGTCTGAATAACTGAACAATATATAAATTTCTATAATTCTTTTCTTGCCAATTAGATATATTCTTCTGTTTACAGAGCAAACGATACTGTTGATAATGTACTTGCAACATTACAACACAAACATTATATTTAATGTAAATGTCAATACTGGTGTGGCATCCTATCATTTGCTAATTTATTCAATGACTACCTCTCTATAATGTATAAAATTGAGTAAATGTGGCCAAGTGCCTTTCATCAGTTTGTTTACACATTCATATTTTCCTGATTTTCATTCGTAATAATACCAATGAATGAATACAAAATGACCTGTAAACGGTTAATTAAAATTCATGGTTACAAAGCCAGAAGTGTTATTTTAGGGAAGGTGTTTTGATGGTTCAAATGATCATATTAATATCATAACACATACTTGTGTTTTGTTTTTTACATTATTGTGGACATAACTGACACTCTCTGTTATGTACCATTTCTGTCCCCCAAATTCCTCATAAGGAAGCTAATGGAAGAAGTAATTTGGCAGACGATCGCTCAGTGAATAGTTTAAGGTATTTCATATAAAATCACTGTCCTCATATGGAACAATGCAAAAGCACAGTTATCTTCAATTTGAAAGTTTATCTTAAAGCTTCATCTCTTAAAAAGGTGTACTTAATTTTTTATTAATTTTTTTTATCTCAGACAGTTAATAATTACCATATTATTGAGGTAATTATACTAAGTCATAAATAGTTATTTGTATTTTCACATAAAGAAGCCATCCTTGAGGGACACAATGCCCCCAAAACATTGTTTTAAAGCCAGAAAGGTAGCTACTTATAAGGGTCCTGCATGTATAAATACAGTAAAACTGTGTGAAATTGTGTTGTCCTTTGAGGACAGTTTGTTTTTTCAGTTTGCTTAGTCAAGAAAATATATCAGTGAAGACTTTTTTCTCCTCTTATTAAGTCTTCCCCAAAATTACACAGTGCCCCTTTGATGTCTTATATCTTAAGTTTTTTCTATGCCACAGTAAAGCACTTTGGAATTCCTTGACTGCCTTGACTTCCCGGAGTTGTATCAATATGTTGAGTCCTGACGACTTCAGTCTGATTACTACTGACTGTAATTTTCTCTGCACAGGTGAAAAGCCTCTATGCTTCAAAACCTCTGATAATACGGCGATCAAGTTGTCCTGATCAGTGTTTTTACAGCTGGGACTTAATACCAGAGAACATCTCTCTCGCTCTCTGTGGAAATGTCATTAGATGGGAGGTGTGGAGTGATCCCAGATGCCAGATGTCAGATGTCCACTAGGTATTGCGGATCATGTCGTTCTCTTGGGCGGATAAAAACAATGAAGGTGGGAAACTATGGGTGAGGGGTGGGCCTAAAGGTCAACAAAAGCAAGCTTATGAAGTGAAAAGTGGAGCGGAGGTGCCCATGAGCAAGGCCCTTAACCCAGATTACTCCAGTGGAGCTGCTCAGTGGCCAACAGCTCAGAGTGTGGTTGCACTGGATAGCCTCCAGTTGGAAATTTGTAACTATGTGAATGTCATCGCATCCCTGAAAAAGAATGCACCGATTGCTCTCACTGAGGGTATTATGGGTATTGACAGAGGCAGCCTAACAAAAAACTGATTCATTAATAAACACATGAAGGAAGGAATGAAGGATTTAAATATGCAAGTGCGTCACCAACTGCATCTATTAGGTAAAGAATGAAGAATCTTTATTCCTGCAAGATTTGCCATTTAAAGTGTGTGTGTGTGTGTGTGTGTGTGTGTGTGTGCGTGTGTTTGTGTGTGCAGTTTTGTGTGAGAGAGTGTCAAAGAAAGGAAAAAACAAGACCATCTGTTTCATTAGCAGGGTATCAAATCATATGTCCTATCAAGGATTAAATGAGGAACATCAAGGCACTTTAAGGTGTGCAGAATACACATACTTGTGAAACTGTGGTACGTAATCATAGCATCAAAAATAAAATCTGTATCACTCTTTAGATCAACCCAAACAGTCAAATAAAATCTTTAATAGTCATGCAGTCCTCACAGGCGGATTTGTGTTATTTGTGATGAAGCTTCAGTGAAAGTTCAATAAGATCTTTTCTTTCATATTTTACCTTCTATTCTTCTGTGGTGAAATCCTGCTTTTGTCTCACTCTAAACTTCCATCCCTTCTTTCACGATTCTGACGTCACCATGCCTTAGGAATGATCTTTGCTGGAGCCAATCAGTCCTCAGACCAGTTCTTAGATATCATTCCACCTACTACTGTGCAGTCTGCCACTCGCCATCATCACCATTTCCTCCAGAGTGTTCCAGGTGATTCAACAGAGTTTCCATCTACCACCTGCTGGCTTTACTCCACCACCATCAGCATCTAGACTTCAGGGGATACTGTTCTATCTCTTATCTTCATATAGGCCAGTGATTAATGACTAAGCTTCACATCGATGGCGTCCAATCGCCAAAAACTTTCTCTGTTGCTAATCTCCATTACTTCTGATATACATTTCCAATTCATTGCTCTGTATTAAAATACTACATGTAAACTGTACACATTTCAATTATGTCTTGATTCATGAGATGAGCACATTTAGTGAAAAATAATGTTGAGGAAATTATAGTATTACTCTACTTGTACAATTTTTAGGTCATTTTTCTTGAGTATTTCCATATTATGTATTATGTAATTACTTTTTACTTCTACTCCAATATATCTGGAGACAAATATTGTACTTTTTATCCACAACATTCATTTTGACAGCTGTAGAGTCACTAATCAAAATATAATCCTTTTGATAAAAAGTTTATTTTCTGAATATAACATTAATTAGCATCTTTTCACCATGTAGGAATACCTTCTTTTGTTATGTCCCAAACATATTTGAGTGTGACAACATCAAGGATAGGATGACCTACAAAGGGGATTTTGAAGGCGAGGGAAACGTGTTTGATGTTTTTTTTTTTTGTTGTCCTTGAATAAGTAAGGTGACTGACAGAATTTCTCATTTCAGAAACTACTGTATATACAAGTACTATTATGCACTATTGTGTGTAATATTTTACTCTGTCACTAATTTTACCAGTCTTACATTTTACATTCCAACTTTACCTTTAAAGATAACCACCTGCAGCTGTTCTCATCAACAACGCCCAGACCCCCACTGAAACAGACTTTTAGACACTATACTGTGTATCAAACAAGTCTCCACATCTGATTTGATGCGGAACAGAAACACACAGCTATTTTTATTTCTACAGGTCTGCAGTCCTATATCATTACATACTCTTATTAGTCAGTATTTTGGACATTTCCTCCTCTTCATTTAAACATTTCTTTCCTTATTTTAAAGTCTTTCTTATGTTAATGACTCTTAATTGACATACTGTTACGTACCACAACACCCACACAAATTCCTTGTGAAATACTAGTTTACTTCCGTGTGTGCACATTATATTTCCCTAAAATAGCACCAACAGGTGAAATGTGCTGAGAATGTCATCCTTCATTTTTAATTGTAAAAGAGAATAAAGCTGTAAAATTACAGATGGTTTTAACCCTAAAGTCTTCCTTGTATATTGAGTGGAGTCTGTGTGTGTGCCATATGTCATATGAAAACAACATTTTGAAATTTCATTTAAAAAACAAAATTGCTCACCAAAGTCAGTGGACTTCATCACCTGAGTAACGCAGATGTCTGTACAAAATTTTCTGATTGTTCATTAAATAGTTGTGGAGATATTTCAATCTGGATAAAAGTTGTGGAACAACCAACAGACTGACATTGCATCCTAGACATCCTAACTCGTAACCGTTTTAAAACATGTCCCACCAATGTTCAAAAGTCTGTAGGTTTTTATGTGAGACATAAGATCACCATGTGATTTTGACCTGATGTATTCAAGATGAAAATCTGAGGACACATCACCCTCCCAGGTGTGCTACTCCTGAGCTTGAACTCTTGATTTTCAATTTGTTTAACTGAACTGTTAAAGTTCAAGTTTTTTTTTTAAGTTTTTGGGAAAATCACTTTTTTTTGCTTTGTTGCCAAGAGTAAGATGTAATGAATTTGAAATGCCTGCAAGGCAAAAATGAGGCTGGATGATGTACAGAACTTTTTCATGTCTGAGAACAGTGACTTCCTAATACACTAACTAGCTGCTGGCTACAGGTTTTGTATTCAATAAACAGACATGAGATAGGTATCAATCTTTTTATCTAACACCCCCCCCCCCCCCCCCCAAAAAAAAATCAGTGAATTTCCCAAAATATCGAACTCTTCCTTTAAGACCCTTTTCTTTTTGTTTACATTATGGTAAATCTTTTAAATACTTGGAAATTTTCCCTTTTGTGTTGATTCCTCTCGTCTTTGTCCACCTGCTGGGAGGGTTTACATGTGGAACATATGAAATATCATAACTAGAGGTCTCACCTAAGGACAGACAAACAAGATGGGAGTCAGTCTCCTATTGTCTCTTGAAGTGGATGCTATGATTAGTCTTATTGTAACATTGTGAGTCCTAAAATGCATCTTGACCCATGGTTTACAGGGTATTTTACCTCAGAGACGACTGACAGTAAGGATGACCTAAAAACAACATGGTGATTGATCTCTAGCACACTAAAATGGCACTCATCATGCTTCAGGCTGGGTATACATTCAGTTCAAGAATCAGTCACATAAGAGGGAAAATGTACCGTATGTATCCATGCCATATATGACTGGAGGTGAAATATTGAGTGGGATGTTATCTGTTCTCTACAAGCACACATGAGTTTAGAAAACATGGCAAATACTTGATGCAAAATTATTGTTCTGGCTATATCTAATTACATAACTGTGTGTTAAATTCACTTTGGAAATGAAAATGCTGGAGAAAATATTTGACATATCTAATACTAATATGTACTATTGTGCATCGCAATTAGAAAGTTGTACATTATAAATACAGAAAAGTCATAATCTCTTATAAACTAGGAAATACTGGAAATGTCAGTAAAGTTGGTGAGGTAGTGTAACTGTTTTCCCTCTGTTGCAAATTATTCATTTGACCAGTAGAGGGTGCTTGTGTTTCACAATTAAATGTATGTATTGAACTCGCAAATCATTGGAAACCTACCAAGGACATTAAAGCTTTGAGTGCATGTGACAGGAAATAATAAATAGGAGGTTTAAACAATGCAATAAACAGCAATGGGGATTCAAGAGAGAATGAAAGAATAGATTTAGGCTTAAACCTGACATTTAGAGGCAGCACCCCCAACTCTTACTCTCTTACGCTCTCTTCTCCAAACCAAACATTACACATAATAGTATGTGTGCACTGACCCACTGTGAAATAAACACATTACTATTCCAGACTGACTGTAAACACTGAAACCAACCAACGGAAATTACATGCTTTTCAAACGCTAGTGACACTAAAGCATGTGGTCACACGGCACTCAGGTTGAACAAAGTCGAACTGTGCACTCTTGAAAGAAATGCATTTACAGTAAGAAAAGAAATACTTTATCAAGAATATATTCTTTGCACTATGAAGCAAAAAAGCTTCATATAATGACATCCCATTAAATGCATCATAATGAGACTTTTGTGTAGGTGAAGATGTTATACCTGTGGACCCTGACAGGATTTCACTATTCACTATATAACCATTAAAGTTTCAAATGAGTGGATTAGTTCTTTGGAAGTTGTACGAAGAACGACAGCATTGTGCTCTGCTGGTGATGTGTCTTTGGTTGAGTGAAGTGAAACTTTCTAACCATTGGTTTGAAAAGGCAAAAAACCCTCAGTGAGAGCTGCTCTCTGTTCAGTTCATCCCCTTTCCTTTCCATTAACCCATCATATCATGCCCATGCACCAAGGATTTTTTGTTTATTTGAAAAGCCAAAACTACTTATTGCGGGCTTCTATAATCAAGGAATTTGTTATCTTAAAATGTATTTATTCAATGGGCCTGGCGTTTGATAACTATTCCAAGATGAGACAACTGTGTCAAGGGAGAAGACTTTGTACTTTCCAGTGACTTCAAACAGGTTGGGTTTCATTATCTTTTTGCAGAATGACGCAGAACACGGCTCAAATTACAAACAATGAGATTTCAACTAAAGGCAGAGGAGGAAGACAATGGGGCTGAAAGAAGTCTATCATCTGTGGTTCTGAAGTGTTGTTTGCCTGGGGAACGCATGGAAATAAAAGTATGGAAAACTGCCAAAGTATTTCTTCAGCACTATAATTCTTGAAGCCATTAATGTTAATACATTGTGTTACTTCACTCCCCATGGAGCATTATGGAGCAGAGTCTGTTCAAATGACTTCTGGATGAATAGGCAGAGTCAGATAAATAAAAAAAAAATAAGAAAAGTTTTGAAAAGATTTTTTTGAAAGGAGTGAGAAACATGTATTGTGAGCCCCCCGGTTAAAATCTCCCACACAGTTTACTTGTGTCTATGACAAATAATCACAAATGTTAGGCAACTGCAGCGACCCTGTGACTCAGGGTTTAATGGCCAGACCGTGAACTGCAACACAGTTCAGGTGAGGATAGGGACCTTTGTTGCACCTCGTGCAATGAAGCCACAAAAATGCCTCCAAAAATACCAAAGAATAAAGAAAACTAGGCAACACTTTTGCTACACTATTATAACACAATAACACTACAACAAGGTGATGTCATAGATCATGTGTGTTTGTGGCTCTCTGTTGTGTATATGGAGTCCTTTTAGGTTTCTGTTTGTAAAAGAAACTTGACAAATCCTTACAAACATGCTGCAAAATTTGAATCTGTATGTCACTGAAACCTCCAGGCCCTGATGGTCTGGTTGCTTGCCTCACTTACCCTACTGATACTCCCAAACAGTTCGCGGGTGCTGCTTAGTCACTGAACTTGATGTGTATAATTTCTCACAGTATACTTAATGTAGAGGGCACAGCTTCCAAACAGTACAGAAAGTGCTTGTTTACAACCATCAAGATCAAAATGTATTTTTCCTCAAGGATTCAGGTTTACATTTACTTAGTCCATTGTTGTGGGGTGTGATGAGCTGTGTGATTGCAAAATATTTTTACAGGCTACATTTTGTAGAAACACGCCCCAGATATAAAATCCTTTTAATCTTGAGTGTTTCACCAAAAGGACGTGTGCATCTTGAACTTCCTTGCATCTCACACCTGTGACAGATTTGTTTTTTCAGTATTTCAAAATAAGCAAAATGAAGTATGTGAGTAAAGATTAAGGGCAATTATTTATATAGAAGGTTCACACAGGAACAAAGCACAAATGGGCCGTGCTGCTCTTCCAACATTATGTTTGTAATTCATGACATTCTCAAGGAGGATGATACACTATAGTCAGCTACATCCTTTTAATATGCAGCTGCTAACATACTTAGAACAACATTCAAAAGCCTGTCCCTGTCTTTTGTATTAAAGTTTGGACAACAGAGTCTTTCTTATCCACAGAATTTTTTCAAGTTTCTATAGTCCCTCCCAATAGGGACAGTCAAAAGACAAAACTGTGGAAAGTGACAATGAAGTGTCTGGTCAATTCGAAAGGAAACTTCACTCAAAAGACTGTGGGTGTAAGAAACCCACATGTGAGCTTATTGGTCTATGAAGTTCATGAGCAAAGATTGAAACGATCTTTTAGTAAATTCAAATATCATGTAATGTTGGAAAACCCATTTAATTTCAGCTGTGAACCAGCGTGCTGATCAAAACCCACCATGACTTTTCATCAAATTTAGCTGGTCTTCATTAACCAAACTGGAAGCTTATGTTTTCTGAGGTTACGCTTGCTTTCTTTGGTTGGATTGGTTTCAGGATTTTTTTTGGCAAGGTGCTTAAGGCCCTTTGAACATCAAAATGTATGGACTTCGTAATGAATGGTGTTGTGAGAGAAATGTTTTGTATGATATGCTGACATAAATGAAACACTACTGTAAAGTATAGCTATTGGTTGTTTTTCACAGGAAGCTGTCCATTATCGTAAGATCAGACCAGCAATATGGTGAGGCACTGATACTTTGATTCACACTGACGATCACAGGGACTACTTTAAGGTCAAGCAGGAGTGGTATCTACTCATCTTCAAAAGGCCGTAAATGTAATTATGATAAAGGCCACACTTAGTTTCCTGAGATCCATGATGCAATGTGATGCAGAGATGAAGTTATGCAGCAAATCATCCCATGCTGCAACACCACCGTTCTTCAGGAGAGCACCTCTGTTCACCAGGCTACACCTGCCCTTAGGACTGCTGGTTGGCAGATGCTGTCTCAGCCTGCATCATTTCCTGACCACAACCCAACTGTGAACCTGTGAGACGCCCTGCAATGCCACAGCTGGAGACGTGATCTCTGCCTGACAAGAGCAAGCAGCTCAGTCAGGACTTCCCAAGAAATGTAGCAGTACCTCACAGCTGCACATCAAGTGGCTGTCTCCATGAGGCATAGAAAAGAGGTGGCTGCAACAGGTGATCACCAAGGGTTCTGCTGGACTACTGAACAACTACTGTAAATGGAGAACATGTGGTAGTTTTCCTATTCTTGTTTGTATTTATTTGATTATAGTTTCTTTTTGTGCCATCAGTATATATTTTGAGACTTAAAGTTAACACCGAACAACACGATATTTTGGTCAACAACCCTGATTCCAAAAAAGATGGAACACTGTGTAAAATGTAAATAAAAACAGAATGCAATAATTTTTTAAACAAACTGTTAACCGACAATATTTTTTTCTGTTTTTGAGTGTCCCCCGAGCCCATGTAGCAGTACCGTTTATACAATCATGTGTTTGACGAAGTAGTGAACCTTGCCCCGTCCCTGCTAGTAAATGATAGTATCCCCAATCATAATACTAACAGCTGTTTCTTTTTTTTGTTGGCCCTGTCCCAACATGTTTGAAAGTTGTTGCTGGCATCAAACTAATAAGCATATATTTACAAAAATCCCTTAAGTTCAAGAGGTAAAACATGAAATACATTGTGTTTGTACTGTTTACAATCAAGTATGTCAAAGATTATTAAAATATCTTTGTTTAGTCCAACTGAAATGGCAGTGAATACACCATCCCTCTCAATATTAAAAGTCTCAAAGTCTATAGGGTCAGTTTATCCAAATAAAATAAAAAAAAATATTTTCAAAGTTAGCCCTACAGAAGAGAAATACAAGTTTTTATGTAGCAAGGTCTTTATCTTCTGCCACCACTGCAATTCAAAGTGGCGAATCACATCACATAAGTCAATTAATCGTTTAATTTGAACAACTTACTCTATAAATAATGTGATATAATAGTGTATATGAGAGATATAGATATTAGAGAGGAGAGAGCGAGAGAGATAGAGGAGAGAGAGATAGATAGAGATAGAGAGAGAGAGAGAGAGGGGGAGAGGTGAGAGAGAGAGAGAGAGATATATAGAGAGGGGGAGAGGAGAGAGAGAGAGAGGAGAGGGGGAAGAGAAGAGAGAGAAGAGAGAAGAGGGGAGAGTGGAGATAGAGATATAGAAATAGAGAGAGAGAGATAGATAGAGAGAAGAGAGGGGGAGATAGAGATGAGATATAGAGAGAGAGAGAGAGAGAGAGAGAGAGGGAGAGAGATATTAGATAAGATATGGATATGAGATATATATTAGATATATATAGATATATATAGATATATATATATATAGATATATATATAGAGATATAATATATATATATATATATATATATATATATATATATATATATATATATACCCAAAATATAACATACAAAGCACAATGGACTGTTTTCAGTTGGATGATTAATTGACACACCTCGCTGTAAATTGGGTGTATGTGTGTGTATATATATATATGTATATATACACATATATATACACACATACATATTTTATATATATATCTACATATATACATATATACACACATGCATACAGACACACATATACATATACACACACACGCTATTTACAGCGAGGTGTGTCAATTAATCATCAAACTGAAAACAGTCCGTTGTACTTTGTATGTTATATTTTTGGGATTCATCCACATTGGATATGTGTAGCAGCAGAAAGATTTCAGAGCTATATGCTAATTAAAGCATATCAATGTGACTTTTGAGTGACTTTGCAAAAATCTAAAAATGTGCAAAAATCACAAAGCATAAGAAATAGTGTATTTAAAATTATTTTGTTGTCTTGTTTTTGTGGGGCAGCACGGTTCCTATATAATTAATCTCCCAGCAGTAAAGCTTGCCTTTTACTTACTTTGAACAGCCTTCCACATTATTTGTAAGAAGTTTTGTAAACATGCTAGTATATGTTTAAGTTTTAAGCTTTTAATACTAAAAGCTCAAAATGTAAACATGGTAGTTTTATATGGTTAAGTTTTAAGCTTTTAATACTAAAATGAAAAATTAAGAAAAGTGGCTACTGCTGTGAATGTCTTTAAATCTAAGCGTATTAGTGATGCAGAAATATTTGTCTTATAGTATGCTGGTGTATTGACAGTTGTGGTTCACTGAACATTTCCCATTACATTCTGGCATCTGTTTCTCTTCGTAATCAATAACTATAACAAAGAAAGCAGACCAATATCTGCTGTGTGGACAACTCCAATTCCAAATAAGTTTGAACGCTGTGTAAAACATAAAATAAAACATATTGTAATCATTTGTAAAATCAGTTACAATGAGACAATATAATGCTGCCTTGTACAATTTCAAATCAAGAATATGTCACACACAAAAAAATTGCAATTTACACAGCATCTTTTTGGGAATCATGGTTGTGCATTTATATTGTACACTTTTGTTGGTGTGTTTGTGAACCTAAGATGAAATTGATATTCAAAGTTGAAGTTTTACACTATGGTTGGGAAAAAGGGGGATAGAAGCTGACTGGGTCATTGCTCAAAGTAAACCACAGAAATGATTAGTATTAGAAAACAGATGTTGTTTTCTGCTGTGATGTTTGTAAAAATAGAAAAAGACTGGTTTATAAATACCCTATAAATGCTTATGTGAGAGTCAAAGCGAAAAAATTTGCGAAGGACGTTGGATAAGTACCATTTTGTCGCTGTTAGCAGAACTACAGGTGACCTGATATTACCCAAGTAGACTTATTTTAGCACTGTACACTCCGTTACTCAAAATATGCCTATTCTTCAACCCTAGAGTTTGTATGCATGTGTGGTGAACTGTAAGCCTTCTTCATTTCCAGTAGGGTGGAGTCTTTTCTCAGATGCACTGAAGGATGGAGCATTATTCTGATGTGCGCCAGCAGACACTTTGAAGTCATCTTCATGGAAATGTGACCACGATTCTCCCATTCACTGTTCAGTGAACTCCAGTTGGAACCTCATTCCAGCATTAGCAGTGATGAATCCTCCAGTCACCTCTGTATCTCTGCAGCAGCAAGAAGTCAACTCCTCCTCTGTACCAGTCCTGCCCAGTCCCTATTCATTCAGAATCTCATCCAAGCTAACATTGCTGTGTCTGTGCAACAAGGTTGTGTCTTTGTATGTTTAGTGATGATGGATAAGGCACTACAATCTGCAGCATCCAGAGACTTGATGTACATTCATGGAAAATTGTTTGATCCTGATACAGGGAATGGGAAAGTTGTAAAATGTTGTTCTGTATGTGATGAGGTGCAGTTCATGGACCAACTGCAGCAATTTGTTTGATTTACCGTATAAATGTTTTATGCAATTGCCAAAAAAAAAAGAAAAGATCTTGCCTACAAAGACCACTAATGACTGCCGTCTGTAAGAAGAAACCACTGGTGCTTGAGCATCGGGGTCCTCTTTTCGAAGACAAACCACTTTGAGGAAACCATCGGATTGAAGAGGTGATATGCCTGCCAACATTATGGCAATACATCATCATTCAGCAGGCTTCACAAAACCAATGTATTCAGTTGTACTGAGGATTCGAGGAAGGTCTGATAAGGGGGAATCTCAGTTTGATGCCTGTGAGCATGACATGCTGAGTGCTGTTGCTGTGATTATAACTGTCGAATGGTCCCAGCTGTAGGGCAGCTATAGCAGGTTGACCTACTCTCAGAACTTGTCTTGTTTAATTTAAATCACTGTTTAGACACATTAATACTATTCTAGTTGTAAAATTGTGAAGGTCATTTAACAATCTTATTTAGTCAGTGGTTGATTGTCTGACTTGTCCTGACAAAATTATTTTTACATTAATATCAAAATATTTAACAGCTTCTCTAAGATTTGCACACTCTAGTTGAATAAATACAAACATAGACATCCTTCAGGGACGGAGTATGCAGTTTTTAACGGAATAAAGTGTGCAAATCGATGTTTGTATAACATGTGGGATGTAAGAAAACGGAGTGCGCAGATACTACTGCACAAGAAGCTTTTTCTTTGTGTCTACCAATCTCACTCCAACACATGGCATAGTCCTTTAGCCAGATATGCAGTATGCAAATGGATACATAAAAAAATCGTTTTAAAAAGTTATTAAAATTGATTTTTGGAGAATATGATGAAGAGTTTAGTTATAGAGTTAAAGATTTTAAATTATGAGCAATGGTGTGTATATGTTCTTTCTGTTGGCTCTGAGCTGAAAATGTGAAGATACTGTGTGCTATATGAGCACTGCACACAGTAAACCTGTGTGAAGTAGGTTTCATCCTCTCAAAAGCCAGCGAAGCGTGTTTCCAGTAAGAGACAAAAGCGTTGAAGCTCCTTCATCTCGTGTTCCATCACTGAGTGACTGTGTCGTTCTTCAGTGCACATGTATATTCTTTAAAGAGAACCTCTTGAGTTTGTAAGAGGCTTTTGCATGGTCACAAAAATGAACATGGGAGCAGTGTTTCGATAAACTGATACCAAGCGCAGTAAGCACCCCGACAACCCAGCACCACCCCAAACACAGTTCATGTGTGATGTAGTTTCCAGTAAAGAGACTGGTTGAAAGGAGTGTGTATAATTGAATACCAGAATCCTGAGTAGACAAGACTATTTCAGCACACTCTGGACACGTAGAATCCACAAAAACTATCAAAGTAAACATACTTACCCCTGCTACTTATCAGTCATCCCAGATAGATGTGTTGAAGTGTGTGCATGCTTGTGTATGATTGTGTAACGTAGCGCCATGATTCAAAAAGGAAAGAATCTCTGTAATGCCAAAAGAGGCACATCGTGCATGGAGTGAAAACTGCTGTATGATCTGAATGTGTATGAGTAGCGAATGATACATACACGCTGTGTAAAACTTAGATGATCGTATGGAAGTGGCCTCAGCTTCTGTGAGACTGGGGTCGCAGACTATGGGAGATGATGAGTCCTTCTGCCCTCCATCCTCTTCCTTCATCTCCACTTCTTCACCTTCCTCCTCAGCTTTGCCTGCTAATCTCTTAGACAGTCTACCCAGCTTTTGACCCTGTGATGAAAAAATTCAAAAAATAAAAGATACTTCATAGACTTCATAGATTTTTTTTCAAAATGTAAAAAAAAAACGCGCAAATATTCTAACTGTCTCCATGTTGAAATTACTTTTTTACCTTTGTAGCGAGTCTGGTGGTGGCAGCTTTTCTCTGCGGCCGTCCTTTGGGCTTGGGCTCCTTAGGACCAGACAGCGTCTTCATAGTGAAGGCAGCGTGCTGAAGGATGCAGTCAGTGCCACAGTAAACAGAGTCTGGTAGGGCTTGTTTGGAGCACCCGGGCCCGATGCACAGGGGATGAGACCCATCCGTCTCCATCTCTGCTTCAGGTTCAGGCTCTGGCCTCATCACAGGGGCCTCTTTCTCGTCTTCCTTCTCCACCACAACTACGGTCTCCTGAAACCAGAGTCTTATCTTAGACCCAAAGACTAGACTCCCATCATGCAAATCAACCAATGACTGATGATTCAAATGTACAGAAACACAGGACTGAAGGCAGAGTTTGAAAGATATTTGTTGTAACGAAGAAATGGCAATCCAAATGCAATTCTAACCTTGAGGGCTTGCTGCTCCTCATGCCCCTTCCGTTCATCACCAGAAGGACTTTGCGTAAAACATTCAGGAAAGCTAAGCTCTGGCTGAGGTTGAGGGTGAGGCTCAGCTTGGACTTGGCTCTGCTTTTTTACGGTGCAGGGGGGGCAGATGTACTCATGCCCTCCATTCTCCATTATACGGCCCTGTGTTGCACTGATACCAACACAGCTGCCATGGAACCACTCCTGGCAACTGTCACAGCAGATCATGAACCTAGAAGCAGTGAACAAAGAGTAGTTATCAAGAAGTGAAATTAACAGATGGCTGAGGGTTTCAAACCTCGGAAGCCCAAGAGATCTTGTTACCAGAAATGAGTGTGTACCTTTCATTGTGTTTTTGTCGACAGATGCAGTAGACAGCATTGGAGTCATAACCCTTACGGCCTGATATGCTTGAGTGCTCTCCTACATTCTTATCTCCTTTCTTCTCCTCCTCTGGTGCATCATCATACTGGCCAGGGATAACATCAGCTGTAAGGTCTAAATCAGAGTCTAGAATTATGCAGTCTGAGCTCGATTGCTGAGCAGGGCTAAGACTTAGATTAGTGTGAACAGGTGATATGTCTGTTTCAGCAAAGCTGTGTTTATCATTTACCCTATCTTCGTCTTGCAGCTGCTGTTCAGTTGGATTAACAATTATCACATCCTCGTCATTGGCTTCATCATCTGCAATGCTTACCTGAAGCTCTACTGCCCTGCCCCTACCTCTGCCCCTTCCTCTACCTCTTCCCCTACCTCTTCCTCTGCCTCTGCCCCTTCCTCTGGCCCTTCCTCTTCCACCTTTCCCCCCTTTAGCTTTCATTTCTCCCTGCCTGCCTTCATTTGCCAGTTGCTCCTTGATCTGTATAAGAGTCATTTCATCACTGTCCTCATCTTGATCAGAGATCAACACCACATTATCCATTTCGCCTCCTGCTACATTGTCAGGAGAAACAGACTGGGAAATCTCCATGTCATCAGCAGGCTCCATATTATCAGGCTCCTCAGTTTCATCTGCAGCCTGTTGAGGGGGGGACTCAACGGCATTAGTGTCTTCCAAAATGTCAGGGACTGTCAGTGAATCTGACATTTCCATTGACAAGCCTTCACCGCCGCCGAGCAGGGAGAAGGCAGTGTGGAAGGCAGACCCAAAATCTTGCCATAAGCTCGGGTCAAGGCTCCCTCCTGCTTCTGAAGCTGGCTTGCTCTCCTCTGATGCAGGCGAGGATGGGGCAGACCACTCAAGGTCATCTAGAACACTCCTAGTTGAGTGAGTAGCTTTCTGGGTGTCGCAGTTTTCTAGAGAGGCCTGGGGTGTGTGAATGCTACGACGACCTCTGGTTTTGCGTACAGGTGGAGAACTGTGAGCAAGCTCTCCGACTTCATCCAAGAACTCCCTTCTTGCAATGGTTGTCTGCCTGAAGCCCCAGGATTTCTTGACCTCAGACAGGGACGGCCTAGCAATCGACCCATCTGATGTGTTCTGCTGTTCCTCTACAGAAAGACAGGAACAAACATGAGTAACTAACAAAAACACAAAATCTTTCTCATGTTCTCTTAAAGCAGCCGCCTGTCAATTTAAGCATCTCATAGCTGACCGCTATATATCGGTTTTACCTGAATTATCATCAGTGATACTGTTATTTTCAATTGGGTCCATTGTGACATCCATAGGTAACAAGGCTGTCAAAACACAAACAATGTCATTTGTTAGTACACACGCTTGAAAGAATGTTAACCTCTCGACCATTTGGACAGGGCTTAATGCAAAAAAATACAGGTACCTGCCAGAACCCAGCTTTCAGGATGTTTTAACTGTCATTCCACTTGTCTCTGCGCCTGGGTAAATACAGCAAGGCATCCATGTCAGAACATTAGATAATAATAAGCCACAAACTCAACACATTCGTAACTCAATTACGAATATTATCTGCTGTGGGAGATGCCAGTCCTGGCCATACATTCCACACTGAAAGGTTCAGTTAAAATCTCTTAGCTCTACTACATGTACAAATGCAGTCATTTATTAGTTCATTAAGGCCACTGACCGAAGATTTAAGCGGTCGAATACATGTACACCCGTGCACATTTGTTTGTTTGTTGGTTGTTTTGTCAGCAGGAGATTTTTATTGCCTTCTCAGGGAATAACGCAGGGATCTTGATGAATAAAAAAAAAATCAGGCTTATTAAGATCTGGTGAGGCTAAATTATGAGCGGTGTCTGATTTAAAGTGATACAGGGCTATCAAGTTGCTGCGAGATTAGGCTTGATTGAATTAAAAGGGGACTGTGGGCCTTTGCGGTGCTATGCAATCTAGTGTTTAGAGTAATTAACAGCACCACAAACAGTTTCAGCAAAAACATATCTTAACCTTCATGGCAGAAGGATTCATTGCAGAGCTGTAGAATTGGACCACGTTTACTGAGGCTACTGAGGAACTGAATGTTTCTTAAATCCATAGGCTCTATAGGACTTGTCGCAGAGTCAGTCAACTTGGAGCATTACCTTAAACCTTAACCTTTGTCACAGATAAAGATGATATGGGTGAAATGTTTGGGTTGTACAAATTGAAATTAATCCTCAACACATTTGACATATTCAAACATATAATGTGAAGGCCCAATTTCTTATAACTGCCAATGCTGTATGTTTAACAAACTAATTAGAGTAAAGGTAAATGTAAGGACAGCTGGCCACATGTTTACACTGGTGTAACTATGAGTTCAAAATATAGCTACTGTGTATTTTGAGGGAACACTTGATTTAATAAGCTCTTCGTTTTAAATCCAATAATATACGATATCTCGTGTAAATACTGTATTAAAGCCAAAAAGACGTAAACGTTATTTCTGACAGAAATCAGTCTGATGCAGATGGTGTAATTATGCAAAGAGCCAGTAGTGATAGATAGGGAGGCAGTCTAATTACAATGTCCCTGTACTCTAAATTTAGCAAAGACATTGTAAGACACTAGAGACGAAACAACAACCCATGCTAGTTTCACTACCTGGCTTCAGTCGGGTGTTAAGGCGCAAAAACAAAACGTCTGCAACGCCACAGATAGCCGTTACAGTGATTAAGCAGTAAAGGGAGTTGTATTAGAGGAGTCCTTTTTCCTTGACGACCGACATTGTTCTCTGCAGCTAATTTAGCTCAACGCTAGCTGCTATGCTAACGTTACTTGGTAATAAACGCAACACGCAGCACAGCTAATTGTCTCCAACAGTGCCGACACAAAATTTAAATTAGTACGCCGGTACACCGACACCGTGAAGAAAACTGAAACCATACCTTGCATGCAAATATTTTAGTTTCCAGTTAATAAAGGATTCGTTCAGTTTTAAAGCCACAGCCTTCCATTTTCTCTGCCTTGCTGTTACGTAACCTCGCGAGAGTAACTGACCGGCGAGATTCTACGTGGTTTCCTGCTCAGCTCATTGAGATCAGGATCAGGCCACAGAAAGTCTTTGGACAAGGGCCGAGTTTGGAAAAAAATCAGACTTTTACATTAACCATGTCTGAGCTGTAAAGCTCAAATGGGTTAAAACAATGCACTACTTGTTTTATTGTCTCGGCTTTGTTCATTCACTTTCACAATTAAAAAGTACCTATAGGAAAACATAAATCTCAGAAGTAGGTTTTCAGCTTAATTTCCATAAAGAACAACTGCTTTAACAGTCTTGGTTAGACTTTTTATTACAATAAGTGTATTTGTGCGCTTAAAGACATAAATATCTAATGCATCGGTTAATTAGCCTACTAATAATCATGATCAAAGGGCCAGATTGAGGTTATTAAAAGGGCCACTAGTTGAATAGGTTTGATCCACGTCTTCAGTTTCTGAGTGATCATCAAATGATAAGTGGCCATTTCCACAGAAAGAGGTCTGACAGACACTATAAATGAATCAAGGTGTACCAAGTTGATCAGAGCATTTTTATTTTTTCTTCAGGAGTCCATTTATTGTATGTACAATATGTAAACACAAACGAGACACAAGCTCAAAACAGACATGCTCACAGGAAATATCCAGCCAAAATGCAGTTTCTATTAATGCCTAACCAGTTCTTATACAAAGTCCGATCAGGATATACCTCAGCTTTGGATAACCGGTTTAACAGAGATTTGCTCAGAGCTGACATTCATGTGAAGTAATTTATTTTCAAATAACTTTGTTTAGACACATAGAAATGTGATTTCATTAAACATACTATAAAAACATATAACACTATAAATATCGTTCAGGTATTTTCTTACAAAAACTTTGTACATTTAAAATTTTTTAGTTCTTTTTAATAAATCAGATATTTTTTTCATTTTTTTAAATGTAGGTCTATACAATGTGGAACGACAATACAAAACTGGTATGAGCCAAAAATGCCACACAAGGGACATAGTTGAAAACATGTTTTAACTCGTATTACTCAAAATACCTCAGTTGACATGAAGCGAGCATTGTATAAAACTTAAAGATGAAACTTGCATAACTCAAAATACCTCTGATGGCAACATGATAAATGGGTATAAACTGTTGATGGCTGTTCACCGTTTTTGTCTCATAATATGGATAGCAGTCAACAGAATAAAACACCAATGAAGTACTTATGAGCAGCATTCAAAGTGTTAATGTAGCAAATAATCTGTGTTGATACAATCTTGTTCAGACTTGAAACAAAGTGGTAACAGAGCTATAACAAACCACAATATGAAAACATACAGACTCACATTTTATTTCTCAAGACAGACTACTTTCACATGGTGAAACCCACCGAAACAGACTTGTGGAAACTGTGAGAGATGAGAGACGAGCGAGAGAAAATGTCCACCAAGTAGATGCACATATGGGGAATGGAAAAATCAAAGTGATGTGTCAAAAATGTGCAGGCCTTCGGGCTTTTAGTTTGACGAGACAAACCCTGCAGCCTTGCAAAAACAGTGAGAGTATCTGTAGTGTAGCAGTTAGGTCACAGTGACACCAGCACTGTCCTTGCTCTTGTCCATATATGTGGGAGAGTTGTTTTTGTCCGATATGGATCCTGCTGCTGAGGGAAGGGTCTGATTGGCAGGAGAGTGGCCCGATGATTTCGCTGAAGGGTCTGAGTTGGGCTCGGCTTCTGTCTCCTGCTGTGACGCCGTGGCTAAAAAGGAAAAGCACAATTAGAACACGGACATTTTATATCTTTTTGTGTTTACAGTATTCTTTACCTGTCAGGATGGGTAAACAGCAATATAAATAGAACACAATGATGAGGTTACCTACTTGCCACACTACAGTTTATATTATATGGGCCAATGAAGTAGTGATGTCCCAATACTGGAATGTTCTAACTTTCAATACAATACCTTAAAAAATATCAATATTTGATATACAGGGGAAAACCACTGAGGTACACATGTTATGATTTTGAATAAGATCAATAGAAACAAGGCTTGTGTACTCTGTTAAGTAACAGCCTTTAAGAAGAAGAGGGAGGAGGTGGGTCTATTTGGACACAGTGGTGTGTGTTGACCCACTTCACAATGAGTATTTAAACAGTTTATTCAGTATCGATACTTTGACACTTTCGACAACATAGTTATGAAGGAATGTGCGCTTGGGTTTATTGGAAGAACTACAGCATGACAGACTGTTAGTGGTGATGTCATGTTGGTTGTACATTTGACATTAATTGCAAGATACTGAAGCATATAGTATTATATAGAATTTGGGGATAAGGAACTGCCTTACAATTTCAGAAAATAATAAAATATGTCCGTTTCCCAAAAATGCACAACATTTGAAAAGAATGAGTTTAACATCAGATTTATGTGAGAGTGGACAGAGATTATCTTTGAATCCAGAGAGCTTTCATGGAAATTAAGATAGAAGTTACAATTATCTCTTTTCGAACTATACACAAGAAAAACCTAGCCACTAGAGTCTGATTAGTTTTTGCTTTTATAAAAATCTAGTAAACGTCAGAACAAGAATTCAGTGAATATTTTTCTACAGCTCGTGGCAATAAATTCGGTAGCAGAACACATTATCTTGAATTAATTAATGTAACTATGCGCCATGTGTCAAATGTTTTGTTTAATATCAAAATTGATATTCTAAGTCAATGTTTGTTTTTACATATCTTTCTTTTTAAAATATTTGTATTCTTATATTTGAACTTCTGCAATATCATGTCATTTTTTTCTGATTTCTCACTTACTCAACATTCATATTTTTTTTATAAATATTGTATGAGCATAGTGAGAGAATGCCTGAGAACAACAGTGTCTTCGCCACCAACCTCTTCCCTATAATTGTTCTGTATAAAGCAGCAAACTGTCCTTTGTGTCAAATAACATGTCAGTATTGAGGTCACAGCACTTTAGGAGTAAATACTGGGTGCCTTGTTTGTAACAGGAAACGCGAACACTGAACTGGAGAGGCATTCACACTGAGAAAACACAATCCAAGGATAGCTCTGAGAAAAGAGAAGTGCCTTTATTCTGCCTATAAATTCATTGTTATTAATCAAATAATTGAGCATACTATTTTTGGCTGCTTCCCCATCTTGAGAATCTTTGTTAGACAACATTCAACAAGCTGCCCAACTATCGTGCGTCAGGTTTGTGCATCACAGCGTCAGTGTAAAGTCAGTGTAATATTAACATTGGACACACTAGTGAACATGATTATTTTACCTGACTGTGTGCAGGACTTCATGTGTTCTGGCCAGTGGGCTTGCTGGCAGGGGTAGTCACAGTAACTTGTATTCCAGCAGCAGTAGAAGATGGCTTCTTTCCTGCAGTTGGCGCACCACTGTTTCTTTTTGGTCTCGTCCACTGCCTGCTGCTTTTCAGACTCTGTCTGCTTTTTCACTTCAGCCACCAACCGTTCTCTCTCCTGCTCCAGACTCTGCCTCATCTCTGCCATTGTCAGTTCTGCAAGTGAGACAAAATAAAACTAACTTGAAACTGGTACCAGGTGTGAAAAGAAGAAAGAAGAAACAAACAAAAAAAAAATCTGTGTTTATCAAATATTCGTAAAGAGACTGGTTCAGTACAACATCAACTCTCAGGAGGTGTGGGGAAACATTCTTGGAAGCAGGAAACTTACCAAGATTGTGCTTCATCTCTGACAACTCTTGTTGATGCAGCCACTGGAGCTTTTCAATCTCTATCCTTAACCGTCGGATCTGTGGCAAAAACACAAAGAGTTTGAAACTCTGCAAGTATTATGACAAACTAAAAAAAAGCATCAGTCTATACGCCAGAATTTACCTCTGCAATTGTGTTTCCTGATGTGTTTTTGGAAAGGTCATTGTAGATTTCGGTCATTGTCCCTTTTATTGTATCCATGATCTGCAAAAAAGATAATTTAGTCCACTGTTTTAATGACTTTTATCCTGACAAAAAATAAGGAGTAACTGAATTAATAAAGTAAAATAGGAACGAAACAGCTGAGGATGGCAGCTTACTTTGTTTGTGTACTTTGCTATATCTGCAGCCACGTCTGCTGAGACTGTGGGGATCTGCACGTCTCCGGACATGAAAGAAGAGGAGCTTCCAGAAGTAACAGAAGCTGTTGATGAGGAGGTACTCTGAGGTGGGTCTTTATGTTGCACTGCAGGAGATGAGGGTGGGAAAAGTGAATTTAGGCATCTTTCAATTTCAGTGTATTCTGTTATATTTGATGTTGAGATGAATGATTAAGCTTGTGGAGTTACCCTTGGCTGCTTGTCTGGTCTGATAGCGGGTACTTGAGGAGTCCTGCTTTTGTGACTGCAGCTGCTGTGGGCTGCGTGTCTGGCCCTGACTCTGGGCCTGTGTCTGCACTGCTGACTGCTCTCCATGCTGCTGCTGCCTCTGCACCTTCTGCATGTGCCACTTCTGAGACGACGTCTGGAATTTGGTTGGATTCCAAACAACTGCTCGCTGCACTGCCTGAGCCGTCTCCTTAGGCAGTAGGGGGCGCTGTTTCTTTACAGCTGCAGGTACTGGAGATGCTGTGGAGACTGAGGTGGAGGCAGGAGAGGAAGCACTGGTCGATCCGCTGCTGGCTGTGGTGGTACTGGCCTGACCAGAAGCTGCAGTGGAAACGAGGTTGAGGGCTGCTGTGATGGCGGGTTGCAAAGAGTCTTTCAGGTTAGAGGCGGCTTCCCGTGACGGTGCAGCTGCTGCAGCAGATGAAGGCACTTTGCCTACGAAGAAAGAAAATAATATTGCTCCTTCAGAGTGGCACTCAAGGTTCAACCTGAAGCTATTTTTAAATAGTTTACTGGAACAGGAACAGGGGTTTTTTTTAGAACAATTAGAAATTAGTGGAAGGGGAACTCCACCAGTGTTACACATCAAAATATGGTTACAGTGATGAAAATCAGAGGGCATGGAAATTGGTTTTCCCAGACCTCTGTAGACAAAACTGGCAACAGATTTGTGTGTTCCAAAAGTCTGAAGCAGCTTACAACTGCACAGGTTCTTCTTGGACATAGATTTCCTAAAAATTACTATCAAAAGTAAAAGTAAAATAGAAAGTAAAAATGGTAAAAGTTGAAAATTGTTCACCCCCAAAGACATTTATATTTAAGTCCACAGATAGTGTTTGGAGACCACTGCAGTAACAGGGACTTGTCTACCTCGGGTACTGCCCCGGATCTTTCCTTGCTTCCTTGAGGCAACAGCTAGCATAACACAACCAAATCTCTGACCAATTGTTGGTGGCTGAATTGCAATATGGGTCATGTAGGCACCAAGTTTGGACTTGACCAAGTTTCTGAGTATTTAAAAAAAAAAAAAAAAAAAAAATTATAAAAATCAATGCTGCAGTATTAAACTGTAAATCATGACTCCAACAACTCCCTTAAAACTCTTATGGGATCGATGGATGTGTTAAGGTCAACCATAGACTTTAAAAAGGTAGTCAGGGTTATTTATAATAATAGATACTGAAGGGATTTGGGTACGTGGTTGAAATTAAATAGAATTTGTAACCACAAATTGAACAATTAATATTTAGCAAATGATGTGTTTAAACAAAAACGTGCATTCGATTCATTCTAAAACAATAGTTTTTAGCGGTGTACTAGAGAATAATTGTATGCTGCGGCTGCACCTATCTGTATTATTCCCCCCCCCCCCCCCCCCCCCCCCCCAACTGTCCTTCTAACTGAGACACAAGTCATGATGATAACTGGAAAATACATAAACAACAAAAACTACATAAAAATAGCATAGACCTTTATGCTGATGGTCTCGTTTGCTGTCACAGGTCATAATCATCAGAGGAATCACCAGACTGTTTCATAAGCACCTAAAAGTTCCTCGTAGTCACTTTTAAATAAAAGGTCAACATTACAGTTACCAAGACCTTTCTCAGCACTTAAAAAAAGGGGGGGGATTTGATTCCTTGCAACATAAAAAAAAGCAAGTGGTGTGCTCATGTCTTCGACTTGTCTCACCTTCCAACTTGGCAACATTAGACTCTTTGGGAGTTTTGGCAGCAGAAGCTCCCGGTTCTCTTCTTGCCCTCTTTGAGTCACGTCCTCCATGTTCATCCCCCAGGTCAATCACCAGCTCCCTTTCAGAATCAGAGTCTTGCTCACCCACTGATGTAGCAGCAGCTCCTCTGCCCTCCTCTGGAGCTTTGGCCTTGTCACTGTGGGGCTGAGACTGGGGCGTTCTGGGCTTATCCTGCAGGTCCCTTTCTGGGCCATTACTGCCCTGCTTGTCTTTGAGCAGGGCTTCGGTGCTGGTTTTAGCCGGTCCCTCCTTAATCTCTCCCTCTGTGCTTGTTTTGGGCCTTTTTCTCTCTGCTTTGTCTTTGTCATCCTGAGCGGAGCTCTTTGGCTTGTGTTCCTCATCACTGAGATATTCGCTGTCACTAGAGTCAGATTTCTCCGAGTCTTCGGAGTCACTGTGATCCACACCTTTATACACATCCTCGGAAATCTCATCGATCCCTGTGTAAAGAAATAAACATTGATTACATGTTTAAAGGAGTCAAATGCTTTTTGTTAAACAGAACAGAATTAAAAAAAGATTGTTTCTTCTGTAATAGCCGGAGAAATATTTCACACCCCAGGTCCATTAATAATTTACTATACCACACTATAAAAATCAATCCATCATGGAAATGGGCCGTATCGCAAAAAAACTTCTAATGTGAGCACAGTATGACAGGTACAATATGAGGTGATTGTGCATGTACCAAGCTGTGCCTTGCAGCTCTCAATAGTCTTGTCCAGGCTCCTGATGGGTCTCTTTGGGGTAGTGAGGGCAGCTGACCCTCCCTGTTGTTGCTGATTTTGCTGCTGTTGTTGTTGTTGCACCGTCTCACTCAGCTCCTTCAGATCCATCTCGGCCTTCACTCGATCTGAAAGGAAGAGGGAAATGTTCGATTTCAGGTCAAATTCACCACACATTCATCATGATAATGACGATGACAAGTTGATTACTAGCCTTAAGGACAACATCATAACAGTGTATTTGTACTGTTAGTACTGACCCAGGTTGAGATTGAGGATGCCCCCTGTGCCTGCAGTCCTCTCCTGCTTGGGCACCAGTCCAGGGTTAAAGGGCTTCGGGCTGCCGGCCACACTGCCTGCAGCACCCATCTTACCTGAGACAGGAGATGCTGTAATTACAAGAAAAGAAAACAAGTTCAGAATATTTGCTTGTTGAGGTGAGATGTTTTTACAATGACAAACATACACTTATGGGTGTAGACTTTACACAGTCTTATTAACCCAAACACAAGTTCTTCTTTTTGTACTTCTGGTTCCCTCCTCTGAAAGTCAAAGTCAATGGTTTTCTGAGTTGGGCGATGCTGAAGTCATGTGACGATTATGTAGTTTGATTAGTTGTGCAGCATTTTAGTTGCGGTGATTGCATTTATATGTATCCGTCAAACAAGTGGTTTTTCATTTGTGATGATTATCTTGCTGAACAAAATGTGTGCAAGTATCATTAACTTGTGTTTGCCACAACCAGGGAAATGCCTACTGAACACAACACTGACTTATACAGAAGTTGACTTGAGTAACTTGTTATCAACAGTTGTCGATTTGCACATCAGGCAGTTACGGAGCAGAAATATCCTTCATTTGGAGTTGTGTTTCCTGACACCTTGTTAGTTTAAGTCCATTTTCACTCTCTTAGCTCTGGTTTTGGTCTCCATTGACTCCTGAAGGGAATATGTAACTCTTTAACTGCTCAATCATGTTTACCAGCAAGATATATAAATGTCTTCTTCTTTCATTTGATACCGATCAGGCAGTGTACCCCGAGTTTCCACAGCTTAATACTGAAAACTGTTGCCAGGTAAGGCAGAAAATGTAACTATGAGTCACAGTCAAAGTTAATCAGAAGGGTAATTCTAGGGGCCAGACAGCTAAGTATTCCCTGAAGTTCATCTCTACAGGAAAAAGACACACACCCCTGTCTACATCAGTGGAGCTGAGGTGGAGCAGATGAACTGTCATAGGTTCCTTGGAATTACCAACGCTGACAACCTTGGTCATCACACATCACCACCATGGTTAAGAAAAGGCACATACAAGACTTGACTTCCTATGGAAACTTAGGAAGGCTACATTCCAGAGCAAGATTCTGGCCAGCTTTCACCGAGCAATAGAAAGAATCCTCACTGGGAACATCACAAACTGGCATGGTTCATGCACAGCCCAGGACAGGAAGGCTCTACAGTAGGTGATTAAATCCACCCAGAACATCACTGGTACTGATCTAGAGTGACATCAGTGAAGTGAGATGTCTGCACAGAGCCAAAAGGGTACTAAAAGACAACATTCACCTCAACCACAATGTGTTCACCCTGCTGGCATCTGGCAAAAGAAGAAGACGAAGAAGAAGTATCCGCTGCTGAACCACCAGACTACCGAGCAGCTTCCCAGGCTGTGGTACAAATAAATTGACCTTGTACCTGAACCCTTTCACAGTGTCACTTTTTGTTTCACATCAACCGTTGATACAATGCTTTGTAAAAATATTGACCCTTTTTAACATTTACTCACCAGAACAGTCCATTGATTCCTCTCCAGTGCTGTAGTGGAAGGCAGGATTCCTGCTGGCTTTTTCCATATCTTGCTCCCCATCTGACCCCGTGTGAACCGAGGAGTTGGTGCTCATGGGAGAACGAGGCATGTCTGTCATGGAGACCCTCCGACTCATGGCACTGGGTGTGGAACTCTTGCCGAGGACCATCTTAGGAGAGGCGGTGATATCAAAGTTGATGCGAAGTTTATCCGGTTTCTCTGTTTTCACTGTCCCGGCACCGGGGTTGGCAGGGTCCAGTAGCATCTGTAGCTGGTTATTGGGAGTGTAGGGAGTGCGGAAGGGTGCATAGTTGAAGACACCAAATTTCTTGCGAATGTTTTCCACATAGACTTCCATCTCTTGCATGGCACTGTTGAAAATGCTCTTTGTTTTCTTCACAGAGAAGGGGATCTCTTTGGACATGAGGTAGCAGTTGTTGATGGGGACCCAGGCCCTACATAAAAGCAAGGTAAAATTTACCCAGTTAGAACAACCATGAGACTTATTTTGGTGTAGTTTTGATCAAACAACCCTAATACATACAACAAATGTCCTCTTCATTGCTTCAAACCATATCTCACCTGTCATGTTGCCCAAAGAAGCGTGCGTCTACCTGCCCGTCCTTTTCCCGAAGTGCTTTTGCTGGCCAGAAGGGAAAGCCCTTCAGCTTAGCCCAGACCAGCGGGTGTGGTTGACTCTATTAGGGACAGAACAAAACATTTCAATGCCTCAAATGTCTAAAATCTGAACACTGTTAATACAATATGCAAGATTGTGTAAAGACCTACACATGGCTCACAAAACCAGTTGTCCCTTTTTTGGCATGACGACAGGTAGCACTCCGGACACACCTCAATCTCATTCATCTAGAAAAGCACATTGAATAACAAAGATGGAATTAATGTATTAAATCAGACACATCTACAGAATTGTGGCTATTATTAAGTTAGTAAAGCTTTGTTACCTCATGTTCACAAATCTTGACAATGACTTTCGCAGTTGCTGTTAATTTGTGATTACCTGGAAGAAAATAAGAAGATTAATTTATATTTTATTATAGTTTTATAAACGGTAGAGGGAATACTGATCTATACATCAAGATAGCCTACCTCCGTTGTAGATAATGCAGTTGTGTAGGATCCATTTCATATCAGCAAGAAACGCTTCAGTGCAGCCATACATTTTCTTTTTGATATTCTATGAAAAAAAGGTAATATATCAAACTTAAAGAAACTCGAAAGACAATAACACATTGATAAAACCTGAGCCAGAAAATATTGCTCCGCAGTACTGGATGATATGTTTTATTTGTTATGCTCTCTGTTATTCTCATACTTAATGTGACTCAAGTCAATAAGAATATTAATTCATAGGTTTATGTTGTCTTTTCCTGCTCTTCGCAGCATTTTGTTGTCTACATCAGTGTTTTTTAACCCCGTTCCTCAGGGAACACTGTCCTGCATGTTTTACATGTTTCCTGCTCCAACACACCTGATTGAAATTATCAGCCAATCATCAAGCTCTGCAGAAGCCTGACGAGGAGGCATTCATTTGAATCAGGTGTGTTGGAGCAGGAAACATCTAAAACATGCAGGGCAGTGTTCCCCGAGGAACAGGGTTGAAAAACACTGGTCTACATTAAGCAAGCACTTTTTTTATTTTTACTATTTTTATCTTCAAAGTAAAGAAAATAAATATTGCAAATGTATTTTCTTCCCTCTTAAATGTTTCATTTTGTAATTTTAAAATTGTACTTTTTTATTGCTTCTTTTTACATCTTGCATAGACATCTGAGCAGATACATAAGTACAAGATGCTGTTTTGCATTTTCTTTTCTTTTTATAAGCTCTCCTTTACTTACAATCATCTCATTCCCAACAAAATAAATGTATATTTTTTGCTACTCCACATATGTGTAAGCCAAACTTAAATTTTGTCAGTCCAAGTTACCAGTCTAAGTGTACAAAATGTGATTTTACAAGGCAAAAATATATAAAAAGTTAGAAAAAAAAACCCCAAAAGATAAAAGTCCATAAATACTGTTACCTTCTCTAAAGTACACAGGTCCATGGGGTGGAAAATGTACTCTGCATAATCTGGGTGCTGTTCTAGAGACACAGGCTTCTGAAAAGGCTCAGTCTGCTCGATTTAGACAAACAAACAAAAAAGAAAAAGAAAAGAAACAGATGCATAAGACACTTCGAGGATTTTGTAATTGAATATAAAACACTTTAATAAACCAGTTTACAAAAGGATCTTAACAAGTCTTACCCCAGGCTGTTTAATCTTTTGGAGTGCGAATTTGAGCAAGTAAGAGAGTTGGTCTATTGTCAGCATTGTCATTGCTTTGCTCTGTGTTTCAATGCATTCAGCAACTGTTATTTTCTGCAACAAGAATAACAAGTTAAATATTTAATAACATTAATGAACATATAACGAAATTACCCCAACACCATGCAAAAAAGAATGAACACTGATACTAAGCGAAATTTGCATGTTAATTTTGCAAAGTTAACATCATCATTTGATTTAGCTTGTAGATTAAAATTGTGCCTATGAAAAGAAGTGCATAAAAAAACTTAAATTTTCTAACATCTCTCAGACTTGTAGTGTGCGTAACTAGCTTGCAGGGGTGTCACACCATGTGTCATGAGGGCTCAAAGTCTGTGGATGGACCACAGATGACAGCAGGTGATTTCACCGATTTGTTCGTCCTCACTGGCTGCTCATGGCACATAGTATGACACCCCTTTCATCAACTAAGCAAGCAAGATTAGCCTTGAGTCCCACAATCACTTGTGTACACCCACAAACACACACACGTCTTCAGCGAGATACCTCACACTCTGGACAGAACCAGTCGCCCTCGGGCTCGGCTGGTAGTTTGAGGCACTTAGCGTGGTACACCCTGGGGCAGAGCTCACAGCAGAGCACCTGGCCCTCGCGGTGGCACAGCCAGCAGTAGAAGTCATTCCTTCCGTCCTGCGGTACAACATCAACAGGGTCTGTGGTGAGTGCTGGCTGCTTCATATAGTAAAAGGGACCATGTCTTAGCTCTGACTGAAATGCAGGCAAGAGAAACAGGGGGGCAGGTTTCAAAAAACACGCAGGAACACAAAAAAGGTGCAGTGCAACAAAAACAAGGCCACGGTAAGGTGGGGTAAGCAGGGTAAGCAGCATAGAGTAAAGCCAATAAATTACAATAAGGATGAGAAAAGACTTGAATATACAAGTTAACTGTCTGAACATGAAACATGTCATATAACCTGTCATGTAACCATTTCAACTATGAGTCAAACAAACTAACCCAACAGGTTTTTTTTTTTTTTTTAGGCGGGGAGCTTAAGCCTCTCGCCTGAGAGTAAACACAATATATGATATGGTTCTCTGGTAAGTACCTGACTGGGACTCTCTGCTACTTAATGGATCAATAGAAACTGATGCATCCGCTTTCACAGCTCCACATATTGTTTCATTTTAAGCTTATTTCACTTGAGCCGACTCCAAATCAGAGTAATGGTGAGATTCTATTGCAAATATTTGAGAATCAAAAGCATATCAGCAAGACTCTGAAACTTCCAACTCCAAATTATTTATGAAAATTGCACAAAATTAACTTTTTGGTCCTCCAGCCAAATGGCTAGTGAATGATCGTATGATGAAGTGGGAACTGGCAAGTACTGTCACTTCAGTATTGTCGTTTCAGAAAATTGCGTCACTTTACTATAATACAGCCTTTAAGACAACACTTATGCCATATCACGATATAACAATATCCTAAATGTATTATAGTCTCATATCAATCAATAACAATAGAATATCAATATATCGTCCAGCCCTTCTCTTTAGTGAAGCACAGCTACCACCCACTTGCTTATTGAACAAGCCTTTGGCTGGCAGCTTGCACAATTTGTGTGCTGTTTTTCTAAGATATTTAAATTATGTTTTAGTACCGTGCATGTTCAACAGTGGACTAAAAGGTTAAACGGGAATCACTCAGCTCCAGATTAATGTGGCAAACAGATAATAAAAGCTTCTGCATCAGAGTCATATATAATCAATATTCATTAAACTTGAATACAGTAAGTGACAATTGATAAGAAGGCAAATATAATGTCTAAAGAAAAGTTATGAAGTAATTGTGAGATTATCATGCAATGATGGTGCCGTTTTAAATATACACAACACACCAATCAGAATAAGACAAACTAAACACTATCACAGCAGGTAACATCCACACGTTTGTCCAGCTTTAAGTTGACAGCATACTACAGTCAAAATGAAAATTGACGTGCTCTCAAAGGTAATGTGGCTCAGTCTTGTTCCCCAGATTAGTAGCTGTACTATCACCTTCCAGGCAAATCCTATCTACATGTTGCTTTTGTGTTTAAATGGTAAAATCAGCATTCATTCCTGAGTTAAATGACTCCGTGGTAGTGTTGTGTACTTTTGCCTCCAGCTCCAATCCACAGTGATGGAAATACAACACCTGAGTGCACCGCTATTAGGTTAATATTACAGACGTTGGCGCCTAAACAGTTTTCCATCTGTCTCAGTTCAAGTAGTGCTGAAACTGCTAGCTGCAGTGAGTTTGAAAGAGAGATCGTAGTAAAATAACATATAGAAAAAATCTTCTATTGCTCCCTTTTTTCTGGTGCGTCCATGACATTAAAAGTGACACGAAAAAGAAGAAAGGCTAATTTTTCTACTCAAAATGAGGGAATCAAGTATTTAAGCAGTTTTACCCTTGAGAGAAGAAGATGACTACAAACACCAGTATGACCCTGTCAGAACTGCTTGTTGGACAGTCAAATAACTCCCTCCCTTGACAGCTCTCCGTCTTTGGATTTGGGCGGTGCCTGTCTAACAATTTCTATAACTTTCCAATAATGACAATCCAATATTCACACCCACTTCATGCCATGATCTGCCTCTTTTTCACCCCTTACACAACAACTTGTGGCACACAATATGAACACCTTCCAAGAGAGCCAACACCTCTATGATGCCAGGCTTTTAATTTGTTATAGCCACCGATATATCGGCTGGCTGGTATTATCCACCAATATTGACCTGTCATAGATATATCAGTATCGGCACATAATGTATCAGAATATTTTACTCCCCAACATCGGTATTGGTATTGTGATTGACCCCAAAAATCGATCAAGCCAGCTCAAGCATTCATAACTACTATAAACCAAATTTGATTTCCAACAAGATCAAACTAGAGGACATACAAACCGCTTCTTTTTGAGCATAATCCGGCCTTCAGCATTTTGTCAAAAATGTCATTGTTAGCTGGGTGGAAGGCAAAGCAACCCAAAGTCAATGTGGTTTGTTTAAGATAATCTGGGGCAACATTTCTTTTGCTAACTCGACTCTCTGGTGGGGGAGGACAGACCTCCTGCCACAACAAGTACACTGACATTTGGCCACATCCTTTGAGAACACGCCAGATTTTGAAATGAGCATACTGCAGCCCTTACCTGGTCTTTGCTGTTCGAGTTGATGGCCCCAGGCTTCTTCTTTTTCTTGATAGGGCTGGGGGAGGTGTCCGAGGGAGAGTGTCCATTGGAGGAATGGGTGGGGCTCGACACCTTTCTCTTCTGTGGTGCCGCTGGTCGCTCCGCTGACCCGGATGGATCAGGGACTGGATGCAGAAAGAAGAAGAAACAGGCTTGTATTGTTCACTGCACTTGAGTCAAACACAATACAGCTTCAGAAGATTAAAATGGGCATGAAATTAATTGTCTATTCCAAGAGAATAAAACAATGAAAGATTAATCACTGATCCCAGCATCACATGTTCTTAGAGCTGACTGGGAAACCAAAGAAGTGCAAATTGAAGCAAGCTGAGAAATTTGATTTTATCATCATCATCATCATCATCGTTGTAACGTTAAAATCAGCTGATCTAAAACGCAGTATCTGAAGATGCTACTTATACAGATTAAATTACCACAACAAATATCTAGAGGGCTCCATTTAACTTAACTAGAACCTGTGGTGATACACTAAATCTTAGACAGGCAGCCAAGCATAATGGATCGTCTTTACACTCCTAAGAGACCAACAAAATGCCTTACACTGCTCTTGAAACTTAGAGTAAATAACCTCAGAGATGCCCTCGATGTTTTGCGAGCTGTTCGGCCTTAGAGACTTACCTTTGGATCGTACAGACGCATCCATCCCCTCTACCACATCAGACTCCGTCTTTACCTCGTCCTCAGCCAGACTGCAGAGCACCAAACAAGAGCACACAGAAACACAGAAAGAGAGGCAAAGTCAGAAAGGGTGTTCAGAAACCACATCAGCATAACAGTAAACAAGTGGAACACCACCTAAGGCACCTCAGTCCCAGAGGATCTGTCAATAGGGACTCTGCAGATTTCCATTGTTATCGTTGTCATTTGATTTCTATTCTGATTTCTGGCATCGTGCTGCGAAGTTCAAATCCTTTCCATATCATCAGTGACAAACGAGTCTGAATATAGTCTTTATGTTACCGTTCGCTCTCTTGAAACAATCACCATGGCAACACTCCCCTCCGCTAAGCACAAGTTGATATTCACAACAACACATAGGGCCATTTAGCTGACATTACCCTGCACCTCTGTTCTTCAGGAGAGATTTCAGCTTCAGATAGTAGCCTCACTCACTATGTTGTGATCTTTGCTGTGCTTTGTTAATGACAAACAGAGAATAACCTTATAGTAAGGAGGGAGCCAGAGGGGAGTTAGTCCGTACTACTGGAGGGAAAGTGTCTCATGGGGATTAACGGTATACATTTCTGCTGTCTCTCAAGCCCCTTCAGTAACAACAGAGAAGCCTCCAAGGATTTGGGCCCATTCTTGGAGACCAATAGCAAGAGATGCATCTAACAAGCTTAAAACAACACCTAAAATGTTTAAATCACTGATGTAAACTTTGCACCACCCATATTTTCTATTCAGGAAACATTAACATACATAATTGTGGAGTTAGATAAAATCAGAACTCAATATATCTCCATATCATACTCCTGTATCACACATTAGTAAATATATAGATTTTGAATCAATCCAAAGATTAAAAAACCATCTAAAACCTAAGAATACAGTATCTTCAACAGACAAATCCAATACAGGGAAAGCCTGATTTCCCAGGTCCCCACTCCTGCTCTCATCTAATTTCCTGTGAGGTAAAAAAAAAAAGAAAAAAGAAAAAGAGAATAAAGGGACTCCGACGATAAATGAAAGTCTTTGAGTGTTTGGCTCCTCCTTTGTCAGTGCAACAGAGGCCCTCGTTCTAAGGATGTAGCCTTTATTCACAAGCCCCGAGAAGAAAAACCCTCGCGAGGACCCCTGACAGGTCACACACTTGACCAGTTCATAGCATTGGCTGCAGCTCTGGTTTCCAGCTAGGATGATGGGTTTACAGGCTACGACTCAAAGGTCAACCACATTTGTGGGATAAGCTTCTTTTTTTCCCCCTCTTTTGAAAGTGAAGGAATGCTCTTCATATCCCCTCCTCCGCCCTTAAAGAGACATTCAACACAAAGTTGATCAAATGTCAGTTTGGTGATAAAATACATATCCTGAAAGCTTTAGTGGATCAGCGAACTCTGGAAGAGATTGGATGTGATCACATCAGCCATTAAACCTATACTCATTTAGACACCATGCCAACCTTGATGTCTGTGACACAATTCAGAGGTTTAACAATGATTAAAAATAAAGAATGCTGTTACCAAGCCAACACTGTAGCTCACAATCATCAAGGCTGTTCAATACATTCCTCGTTCTCTCTCTCAGGCATTCAAACTGGCGATCACAGACAGCTCACCAAACTGAAATTAAGGAGAATAAATGCATCATAACTTTGACACAGCTTGAGCAGAGTTCCTTTAAAACATGGCATATGCGTATCTTGTTTCAGTCTGCCAACAGTCACACACGAACACACACACACACACACACACACACCCCAACCCCTCCGGGGCCTTCCTGTTCCGGACTGAGTGAACAAACGAGGCCCACATGAAAATAAGAAAACCAAATCGCTCTGCTTCGTGTACCACAGCCCTGAAAAAAAGAGAACATCCGCCATCACCAGGCAGCCCCAGATCTGCTGAACGGAGTGCCACAAATAATACCAAAGGCAAGACAGTACTGCAACTACCAGGAAGAGAGAATGACCAGCAGAAAAAAAAGTATGCTGCTCCAAAGGGCATTCTCAGATCAGGAGCTGTGATCCATCACACAAGGAGAGTAAGGCAAGTAAATCCTCAGCAGATTCTGGCATGTATTCCAGAGAGACGCGAGTTCGACAAAACACTGACTGCATCTCCTTCTCCAAGTAGTACCTGATGGACAAAACGGAAACAACACTGAATCAGTGCCTTCAGATTCCTCTCCTGTGAGAGAGACGAGCAGGGTTCTCTCGTCACAGAAAATGGAGGCCACAGCTTGCTCCCCTCCCCCCTCTCCCCCATCCCCCACTCCGAGGCTCAGACTCAGGCACTGGCACATCCATGCAGGAGGACCAGAGAGATCTGTGGAGATTACAGTCCAACATTATATATATATAGAAAAAAAAAACAGCTATGTCAAGACAAACCTTCACGGCCGATCACCGAGATAGAGGAGAAACACAGCAGAGACACGAGGAAATCCAGCAATGTGTGAAGCACTCATCTGTTTGTTTCTTTTTTTATGTCTTCAATCTTGGCCTCCCTCCTTCCCTGTGAATACTGCTGTCATAGAATAATTAGATTTCATTTTGAAGAAAGAGAGACCAACTCTGTGAGGCCACGCTCAGATCCTGGCAAAGCTATTCTCTACACCTTGAAGAATTCACAGTTTGTACACATCGAACAGGCAAATATCTGATTAAAACAGCCACCAGGAAAGCCACTCATTGCAAACATAGCACTGCACTCTTTCCACTGGAACTGCTTTTGACACTTGGGATTAATACCATTGACTAGAAAACATCCCACTCACCAGGCTACACAAAACCCCAGAGAGGCTATTAGGCTTTTTTGAAATGACAAGAAACATTCAGCTTTAACTACACCAACAACCGAAGAAATATTTCCTGATAGCGTTTGCTTTTCCTGCAATCAACATAAACAAAATAAATCAATTAAAAAGCACAAGTTACATTTCATGAATTAATTATTTAAACGCATTATACAAATCCTGTCTTAGCATGATTCCTTTAAAACAATGATTCAACACCAAAAGTATGCACAGAGTATTCTGTATAAAAGAAAAGATTTGACCTGGATTTTATATAAAGCTGTAAAGGGTGAATCAAAGATGGCTGTGGAATTTTCCAGAAGGCCCTTGCTCTCCCTGCTTCTCTCCCTCTGATTGTCAATCTTTAACCTCAACTGCAGCTGCAATTGGCTGGAGGGCCAACAGGGTGGAACATTATTGGTCGGCGGTGCTGTGCCACACGGATCACAGTGTGCAGGCTCCCCTCTTCCTCTTAAAAAGCATTTTTGCTGCAATGCAGAGATTTCCCCCCGTATTAGACGCTTTATATTCCTTCGGTTTAGCTTGCCCTTTCTGATTATGACAGAGTAAATCAGAGGGGATTTGAAAAAGGCCTTTTGGGAGATTATATTCCTGGTTGTGGTGCATAACTCAGTGGTTCAGCATTACAAACTCTGCTGTCCTGTTTATAGCTTATGTTGCCTCAAAAAGAGGCCCAGATGATTAGTCCACGCACATTGTTGACATTTCTAACTCTCACTGTCGTATTTATATTACAGGCTCAGAGAAAGTCATTATTATTGTTCAGTTGGAACGTTTCACTTTTGATTCTGGTGTCACAGAGAGCTGACATAGTCGTCCTCCAGGAGGAAACACTGACTGTAACACTACTATTTTCTGTAGAGGAAACATGCCATGTGTCAGGTCACAAAGGAAAGAAAACATTCTTTGTTTCCCCCACGTAATAAAGCCTGCTAAACCTGTGATACATGCAAGCACAAGTCTATGCTCTGAAAAAGTACAAAATGGGAACCGTAAGTAGTCTTCACCTACAAATTGTCTTTTTGTGTAGATTTCCTATCAAATGTTGTAATGGAAAAGCTTCTATTTTTATCTGTATCTATATAACATGTCATGTAGAAACTTGTCGTGTAGAAACATGTAGCATGTCATGTCGTTTCTCTGTCCTGCTGTCTGATCAGTGGAGAGAAGAGCTCTCTCAAACACAAAATGGCCACTGTGAGGATCAGAGAGTGAGGGAAGCAGTTTCACAACAGTGCTGCGGAGTGAACGCAGCCCTGGAGAGTGAATGGAGGTAAACTGTGTCTCAACATATTATATTTTTAAAGATTAAACTGGAGGGATTACAAAGTATTGCCCTCCAACTACAGGCTTGTTTCACGTGGGCTCCTCCTCTGACCAATATGGAGCGCAGAAACCCCCTCCTCAGTACAGCTTTCATGCAGGATCCATTTTAAGCATACATTCAGTTTATAGGAACATTAGGCTAAAACAAATACTCAGTTATGCTCTGGACTCCTTGTCGTCCTAACAAGCACATCTGTTGCCCCCTACGTCTGCTCCCCAGCCTGGCATGACACACAAGAAAACAGCACAGAGCCAATCCACTTACAAAGGGTACATAATACCCCCCTTCCTCCACCTCCACTGCCCATCCCCCATTCTTTTTCTCTGCCAGGCTACAACACAGGGCTGCCACAACAGAAAGGAGATGTGGGTGCCATTTCTGAATCTAACTCTCTTTTGCATTATAAAAAAGAAAAGGGATTTGCCATGGATCACTCTGCCTCCTGTATGGCAGCCTGGTTGTCTGGGGCACCCATGTGACCCTGAGACACAGAGAGAGAGCAAGGGTGAGAGTCGTTACCCAACCCCCCACCCTCAGCGCTGTGGAGCAGAGAGGCCTGGCGAGGCCTCCAATCCACCCCAGCTCCTCCTCCTGCTGCTGCTGCTGCTGCTGCACTCTATACTGATTTTAAGGTGTGCACATTTATCATGAGAAACCAACATTCACAACAACAATAAGAAGGAAGCCATGTTGTTATCAGAGAGATGAGATAGAAAAACAGAGCTTACCTCTGTGGATGCATGGCTGCCTGACACACTGTTATGTCAACACTTATAAAACATGGAGGACACTCTCAGCCCTCAGCCGGGGAAGGCTCCGCTCTTCAGGCAAGGCGATCAGGCCCCAGTGATGTTAGCCAGATCCTGACTGGTCGCTCTCCGCACAGGCAGAATACAAGGCTGCGTCTGATTGGCCGAAATGTTTCCTGAGTAATTATCTTTGTTCAGTGCAGGCAGGGGCAGCACTGAGAGTGTCAGAGACAGGGGAAGAAAAATAAGCAGAGAGCTAGGCCTAAAACCACAAAATAACATGATTAATGTGAGCAATTTTGACATACAAACCCCATGTAACAACGGTTTAGAGCTTCCAAGTGTAGAATCTGTCGGTGGATGTGTCATTTGAAGGCTTTAAAAGTAGAATTGGCAGCATGTAGACTGAGAGGAGCAGGACACCATGGCTTCTCTGCACAAGCCTCCATTTTTTTATGTGGAGAGGGCCTTTGTTTAAACTCCTCCCTCCCTCTTGGTTTCCAGAGAAAAGACAGGCTGTAGCTTCTCACCTATTTTGGCAATTCAGTCTGAAAAAAAGAGAAAGAAACAGAAAAAGGCACCACAAATGAGAAATGATACAGTCAAAACAATAACGGTTTGTTGTAAGGGAAAGGGAGGGACATCTAGAATTTTGAGGAAGCTGTGGGTTTTTACACGTTACTATTTTGACTGTAATAACCTTAATATTCAACGTCCAAGTAAGTTTAAACCAAACACATAAATAAATGTACAAGCCTCTGTTGAGCAAAAAGTAGTAAATACATAAAAACTGAAATTGAATATAAATCCACCCAGCTCTTCTTCCGTGCGAAGGAACGCTAAAATTCAAAGGAGATTTGAAAAACACTGGAGGAGCATTGACATTAATAATAAAACACAGCAGCATAAAGTACAAGTTTTGTCCCTTTCACATTCGACGGCTATGGAACTGTTTACACTAAATACAGAAAAACAATGTCATGAAATCTTGATTACAATCTTGGGGACGCTCATTACGTGTTCTCATTTGGCTAAGATTTAATCAATTGTTGACTCAGCTCTATGTTAGGCTGTAATTCATAGTGATACTGGACTGCATTGTATAACAGTGTTACTCCTCAACAGATTTAATATGAGATGTCCAAAGATTAGACACAAAATGTTAAATGTCATGCAATCCATTACTGCTAATATCTATATCTCTATTTGCATTTACTTTATATCACCATGATGTACATTAAATCCAGAGAAAGAATTATTTTCTTGCACTTTTTTATTTTATTTTTCAATACCTGCACAGTTATAATACCTTGTACAATTTAAACCGCCTCAGTTTGCACATACTCTGATAAGATGACAGTAATAAGAACTGGTGGCTCGACTATCACGTTCCTGTGGTTAATGTTTTTATCCTTTAATTCATGTTAAATTCTTGCTTGCATTTGCATTGTTATATTAATGTGTGTGTATGGGATTTATCTGTGTTGTATAAGCTACTGGATCTATCTATCCATCTATCTATATATATATTTGTCTATCTTCATATCTATCTATCTAGAGCTTAGATTACATAATTGTGTTAGATTGTCTTGTGCTGTTTTAGACTATGTGAGACTACATTACACTGACAGGGTTATCACTGGTTTATTGTTCCACAGATGTGAAAAGGGGTTCAGAATACATGGTAAACCCTTCAACCTGGTACAACTGAAAGTTACACTTACACAAACTACAGTTCCCCTGCCTTGTTCTCAAAAGAACAGGACGGTCCTAAATGGTGATTCAAATCGTTGCCAGTCTGTACCAAACATAATGTTCTCTATGAGTAGCGTAGGGAAAAGATTGACCGCCCAACGTGGGGCTCGAACCCACGACCCTGAGATTAAGAGTCTCATGCTCTACCGACTGAGCTAGCCGGGCTGGATTGTCAGTCAGACTCGCTCTATCAAATTATACTCTATGGAAACGATCAGTACTTCCGCTATAAACGTCGTCGCAGATCGTTGTACTGATCTCTACCACTGTGACTGAACTGGGAGAGAAGGGGTTAGCAACGTCCTGCTGTCACGGTTCTGTCTCATACTGACCTCTAGCGTCGACCAGCAGGAAGTGTCTCATCTAAACTTCAGTCTTTAGCTAGGCTAAAAATTGTAGAGTGATATACATCAACGCTATTAGTTGTTAAACGGACATTAAAGACTAACGTTACCTTCTCAACTGCAACCCCCTTAAAACGGCTGGCTTTCGCTGACAAACCAGTTTTTTTCGCGAGACTGCAACACCGCTCCAAAAGCTTAAACTTCACTTGAGGTGACGGCAGTGAAGAGCTGACGTGTCGAGCGTCGCGTCGCAGACTCAATCATGAGTCGTGTAGGTAAACGTAAACGTTTGTCACCTGACTGTTTATATTCTCCGCACGCTGTCTGAAAATCTACGCTAAGTTCGAGGAAAAAAACAACAACTCAACAATCATATGACTTATTATCTTGTAACTAACAGGTTAATTGTCCTGTATGGGAGCACTGCCAGTGTAATGTAGTGTAACTTCCGGTCACGTTTGTTTGTTTTGTTTGTTTTTTTTTCCTTCAAAATAAAATATTAAACAAGCAATTGATTAACGCTACCTCGAAGATAGTGCACAGTATATTGTATTATTTTGGTAATATTGTGTACCCACAATTCAACAGCATGCATATGCCTACACGTCCTGAACACAAAATCTTGCTTGAGGTAAGATTCTATTTTATTGTATTTTGTTTTCATGTCATGCATGCAACCTGAACACAACATCTTACTTGAGGTAAGATACTATTTTATTGTATTTTGTTTTCATGTCATGCATGCAACCAACCTATAACAGACAACTAACCAATATGTTGGGATATGGATGCATATTTGCATGTTCATGGATATGCAATGAAATGTGTTGCATTATGTTGGGGGACTGGAAACATTTACAGCAAACGTATAAATATGCCATGAATATAAATGACACTTCTGAAGTAAGAAAATGTTTCAAGAAAATTCAAATAATCCTTGGGAAAATATGGCCTACAGTCAAATTATCTTAAAAAGTTGGGATTTCAGCTCAGAAACTATATTTTGCAAAAAATAATTGTGAGGTAAGTACTACAACCATTATGGAGTTGAGGTCCGGTGAGCGTGGAGGGAGGGCCATGGCCCCAAATACACCAGAAAGCTTTGCAAGAACTATCTGATGACCAGTGAAGACAAAGGAGTCCTGACTGTGATGAACATTCCCCCACTGTCACCTGACATCAACCCTGCTGAACATAAATGGCAGCATTTAAATACTGAGAAAGGCAGTAATTCTGTGTCGTCACCAGAAGCTGTGTCAAACACAGAGTCATAACATGAGTCATCAGATTTTGCACAAACTTGTGTAGTCATTGCCACCTCCAGTGCATACTGTCATTAAAGCAAAAGGGAAAGCTGCTATTATCGTTTGTAAAGAAAAAAAATAGTATTGTATCAAAAACGAATGCAAGATAGAAGTGTTGTGGCTAGTGGTCTAAGACCTTTGGAATTTACTGAATACCATCAGAGCATGAAATAAAATAGATGGTGCAGTAATGATAACGGTCTCAAAACGAGAATTTGAGCTTTGGGCCAATGAAAGGCTGGATAAATGTGGATAATACTGCAGGACTATTCTCATATCATACTGTACTTAAGTGGTGTGAAGTCTTTATCAAAACTACAATTAAACAAATTGTAATAATCATGGGGCTCTAGGGCCCCCTGTGGGTAACTCAGCTGTGCTATTTTGATTGATATATTTCATTTCCAACATGTAAAAACAAACAGTAAAATTAAAGCTTTCAAAAAACAAGTTAAGAACAAGAAACATTTAATGAATAGTAAACCTCTACAACAAATTCAATAAAGAATAAGGTTATCAAATAATTATAGTAGAGTAAAAGTACAATATTTCCCTCAAAAGCTTAGTGTCGTGGAAGTAGCAGGAAATGCAAATATTAAAATAAAGTATAGTACCTCAGAATTGTACCTAAGTACAGTAAATGGACTTAGTTATATTCCAATACTGTATGTGTAGATTTATTTACTTACTGATTTTCTTTATCTTTTGATACACAGTACCATTTCCAAACAGATCTGCCATTTCTGTGAATATTACCAATCCCCAAATATTTTCTATCACCCAAACTATAACCATCCTTCTGGAGTTTTGGTAAAGGGGCGTTTACGTGGGGTCCCTGAAGGCACCACGGACCTGGGTTCTCCTTCTACGTCAATGACACTGGGCGGTTCATGAATGGGGTTCTGAAGTGGGAGGGCCCGTCATCTGACTTCACCAGGCAGGCAGGAAAAAAGTGGGTGTTGTGCTGTAGTGTTTGGTCTGGTGCGATGCATCTTCATGACTGTTTTTAAACACATGAGCAGCGGGTTCACTGTGCTTACGGACCGCAGCGGAGCGACGAGCCCCGAGCCGAGCCGAGCCAGCCTCCATCAGTTGAGACGTTCAGGCCAACAGCAGCCGTGCAGCGGGTGGACAGCTAGCTCCAGCCCAGGCAGCCCGGAGCAAGAGGAGGGAGAGCCGAGTCGGTGAGCCATGGGTTTCCGCAAGAAGAACAAGAGCCCGCCGGTGCTGAGCCACGAGTTTGTGATCCAGAATCATGCCGACATGGTTTCGTGTTTGGCCATGATTATCCTCCTCGGCCTGATGTTCGAGGTACTGTGTGTTTGGACACGAGCTGTGAGCTGTTAGCAGAGAGATGTTAGCTGCTGCTAACTGTCGTTAGCTGACATGACAGCCGCACTCCAGGGGCAGGGCGCTAGTGTGTCTCTCTCCTTCCCTTCTCATGTGTCTCACTGATTGCCAAAGAAGATGGCGAGGAGGCCCACTGGCACACAGCTAACAGATTATTTTACCAGTCGGCCTGTCCATTGCCTCCATAGCTAGCCAATACATGGATCTGGCCTTTGGCAACAAGATAGTCAGGCTAAAAGTGTGTGCATGCTACACATTTGATCAGCAGCTCTCTGGCTCCACAGGGCAGCTATAGCTGACTGGTACCTAGCCACGTTTGAATGAAACCAGATAGCGTCCCCCACACTAACCTGTCCTCACTCAAACCTAGCCTCCAGACCGCATCTGTGAGGATCAGGGTGTGTTATAGCTTGGCACAGAGCTATCAGTGTATATACTCGTGATACACACTCATACTGACACAATGAAAGCCTCTGTAGCAAGCATGAAATATACCTCATTCTATAAGGGTGCCCCTGGAGGTCCCCAGACCCGTAGTTAAAGGGGATCTGTAGATTCAGGATCTTGCAGTGACACAGCAGTCCTCACTTCTTACATGTGTGCACTCAATGATTACTTTACAGTGTTAATTAATGAACACAAAGGCTTGGCTTCCTTTGCTCGAAACATGTGAGTGATCAGTGACAAACCACTCCTCCAGCCCATTAATCATGTGTGTTTTTTGTCTTCCAGGTCACAGCAAAGTTTGCCATCATGTTCATCACGGTCCAGTACAACGTAACACAAGTTCTTGGTAAGCTGACGTTTTATAAGTCCAGTAATCGTCATCACTTCCCTGCATCTGATTTCTAAATGAGTGCCCCACACTTATTTCCCATATTTCCTTTGTAACCATTTGTTCTGGATTTTTCTTTGTTTCTCCCATATTTGTAGATGAGAAGAGCGAGCCAGTGAACCTTTACCAGTACGGCCCTAAAGATGTGGCCACTGTGTTTTTCTACCTGCTTATTGCCGTCATCCTCCATGCCTTGATACAAGAATATATTCTCGATGTGAGTACATCAACACCCAAACTCAACGGTGGCTCACATTGTTGTTTATTAATCCATGAACATGTAGCATTTAGAGGGGGAACAGAAACCAATGAACTCGCTTCAGTTGTCTTTGGCTAGTTTTCCATTTCAAAAGCATCTGATAATGCCTCATGTGTCGGCTCTTTTCTCCATTCCGAGAGCCACTTGTAGGTAATCAGTTCCAATCCCTCCGGCTGCGTGTGCACAAAAGCAGAATGACTGAAGCTGTGCTCAGGTTGCTCGTGACTTCTTTTGTCTTCACCGTCAATTCCCAGTGGGCTGTGATCAAAAGATTTTTTTGAAATATACTTTTTATATCCAAAATAAGAATCCCTTTATAGAACAAATTCAACAGTGTACAAAGACTTTTTAAAAATATATCTGTTTCTCTTAAAGGAAAGGATCACACTTTTTTTTCAAATGTCGGTCTTAAATCAATAGTCAAGCCAACTCTGCCTGATTTAATACTCTCCTTGGCATAACTCCTGAATGCACAAACTGTGGGGGTGGGGCAAAATCCTAAAGACGGACTTGGTGACCTTATTTTTTAAAGCTGTGCTTTATGAGATTGAAGAAACAATGTGGTTATTTATTTTTCATCGCTGTCAAGCTAGCATGATAATATTGGGGACAACTTAGCTGCTCTTTCTCTTTCAGTGCAACTAGCTCGCTAATACATTCCGCAGTATTCCACCTAGCATTTCGGTCAACTCTCATCAAGCGGCTATGGGTTAGACACACAGGTGGGTCGAATGAAATTATTGGATGGGCTGCAGACAAGGGATTGTTTACTTTTCCGAGCGTTTGATTGATTGATTGCTGTCAGATGTTAAGCAACTTTCAACAAATATAACAAAAAAGGTTGTAAAATAACTAACCGTGCCTAGCTTGTTTGTGAAGAAACAAACTAAAAGTTGTGACCGTTATAACTCAGTTATAACATACAGCACCAGTGCTAGATACGCAGCCACTTGTTGCTAATCGTTACATTTAATTCACAAATATCTTAGTTTCAAACTGAATTTAAAACGACACATACCTTTAGAATAACGAGGGAGGAACTAAATTATGATACATCCATGTGTTCATCTTGTCTAACATCTTTGTTGAATTTCAGAAAATGAACAGGAGGTTGCACCTGTCAAAAACCAAACACAGCAAGTTCAATGAGTCAGGACAGCTGGCGGCATTCTACCTGTTCTCCTTCATCTGGGGCTGCAGCATCCTCACAGCGGTACGAGGCTCAGGACTCACAGAGACACATTCCCACACCGCATCAGGCTCCATCTTATATGTGCGTCTCTTTTTGTCTTGACAGGAGGACTTTGCAACAAATCCTACCTTCTTATGGGAGGGTTATCCACATACCCGCATGGTGTAAGTAAAATACTACGGACTCCAACACATCCTGAGCTCATATTTGACATTTGATTGATTCAGTGCAGTGTTTGCACGTTTGGAATTGTTGGATTTTATCTTTATTATGTCCTATCAAAGTTAAGTATCACAGTCTGAACTTAAAGGACCAGTTCACCCAAAAAATGTCACATTTTTTTAAACAAGCTACCGATCAGTGCACCCAGCACAACATGATCTATTGAATATTAACAGGATATAACTTGGCATATATAGATATATGATATAACCTCTGCACAACCTGTCCTCTGTCTAGTTTTCAGGTCAAGTTCTTCTACATTTGCCAAATTGCCTATTGGCTCCATGCACTTCCTGAGCTGTACTTTCAAAAAGTACGGAAGGTGAGTGCCATTTCTTTTTTATTTATTTCTTTCTTTTTCTTTTCTTTTTTTTAAGATGATGTGCTTGGAAAAATGTTTTTTAGGTTTTTTTGTTTGATGCTTTCGGATTCTTTATCTAAATACAGGGTCTTGTAATCAGCTGTGAAGTGGCTCGTTGGCTCAAGTGCATGGAATTGCGCTTGTAATTGTTAAAGTTTTTGTGCAAAGGAGCAGTCTGTAACCCGTGAGTACAGTCATAATACAGTCAGTTGGTATTCAGTGCTTCTTATCCCTGCCGGGGTTTTCATGCGTCTCCACGAGGAATCAGCTGACGACTACTGCTCCAGATGTGCACAGGGCGACTGGGAATACGTTAAACAATCACACCTCTGTTGCGGTACTTATGCACCAACAATTAGAAATGCTGTCTACGCCATTAAAAAGGCATTTTCATTTGAGGTTTTTGTTGGTTAATGCGTGTGCGTGAAGTTGTTTTGTTGATATGCACTGCTGCCATGAATTTTTATAGAGTGAACTGGCGCATAACTGTAGTCGAGGCTCAATTTGCATAGAAAATGTATGATGGCGTCGAAGCTAAAAGGTGGTTAACGAGTCCCAGCTGTGTTTTAAAGGTTGCTGGCTTTTTCTTGAAGAATTATTTTACCGTACAGTAAATGAAGTGACTCAGATCTACATTGCTTTTAGATGTTTCCTTTGGCGTTGCTGCCGAGACCAACACAAACTTCTCTCCTCCTTTTTGTTTTATTCCCACAGGAGGATATCCCCCGCCAGCTCTATTACATTTGCCTTTACGTTGTCCACATCACTGGTGCCTATGTATTAAAGTGAGTAAAATGATTCATTATCTTCTGAGGAGGACATATTCTTAAGAGGCTAATTCTAGATGTGTGGCTCATAAATATCTTAAGTTATCCTGACAGTGACTGAGAGCATTTCAGCTTCTTACCGGTTGAAACTTTTTTGCAATTGCCGTAAAGCGTAGATATAATCTTGGACAGCGTAACTGAAAGTAAAGCTAAGACACAGGATTTATGAGTTTATGTCGTGATTTAAAAAAAAAAAAATGTTTTATCGTCTTCAAGTGATGAAGTGATTCATCTCAGTTTTCTGTTCTTATCTTATTTCTAAAGCCAGGTCAGCTGACGTTTCCACCTTATGAGGAACTGAAATGTAGATTTCAGACTCGTGTTTTGACCTGTGAGCCCCGACTGTTTTTTTCTTTGCTCTTCCTCCTTCTCTAAGATTATTGATGTTTAAAACCTCAATGTGAGGAATATATGATATAAAAAATGTCTCCTGTTTCACAGGTAGTTAACCCTCAAAGAGACAGACGGCTGCCAGGGGCTAAAAATACCTATTGTTCTAAAATGTTAAATAACTTTTTAACCTCTAATCCTGTCATATCCCTTTTTTTTTTTTTTTTTTTTTTCAAAAAACTAATGTAAAGCAGAGTTTATTCTGAGCTTTCGGTCATATCTTACATGTCTTATTTGGGGCATTCAGGTGCTCTGTAAAAGACATGATGATGCCAATAGCCTTTATTATGATTTAATAACCTTTCTGTTTACTTCTTGACACATCTGCATGGTCAGTAAATTAAATGTAGGATTTCACAAAAAAACGCCAGGGTTCACACTATAACAAGTGGCCGTAACCTGCTTAGGTCAGGTCAGATGTTGACAGAAAATCATATGGAAGTCTTAAACATAAAACATGAAATAAAAGAATAAGATAAACTTCCAGATGTTTACATCAAATTTTGTCTGGTGTTTTTTTTTTTTTTTTTAAATTCTGTTAAATATATCCATTGTCTGACAGAGCAAGAAAACATTTGAGCTTCAAATGAGCCAGACTGACAATTAAGGTTCTCCTTAATTAGAAATGATGCTGTCTGCCAAAATAAGGTCGGAAAAACAACAACACCAAAAAAAAAAAAAAACCCAGGAAAGTCTGGTGACCCAAAATTAGTGTAAGGTCTCTGTGGGTTAAGAAGAGTGTATGTAGCTTATAGTCTTCCTCCATGTCCTGAGTCATCCTCAGTAAAGTCTGCGTTGCCTTCCCTCTCTCTCTGTGTCTCGTCATGTTTAGCCTACACCGGCTGGGCCTGGTGTTGCTGGTCCCTCACTACCTGGTGGAGCTCCTGTTCCACGCTTCACGCCTCTTCTACTTCAGCGATGAGAACAAGCAGAAGGGGTGTGTGTTGCTTTTATATTTGTCCAATTAGTGTTTGGTGGTTTGGGCGTGCCTTCCTGATCTGAACAACCTGCTCTCTTCACTCTCTTCTTTTCCAGTTTCACTCTGTGGGCGCTGCTGTTTGTCATCGCCCGCCTCCTCACCCTCACACTCTCAGTACTGACGTTTGGCTTTGGGCTACCCCGTACAGAAAACCAGGGCTTTTCTCTAGCAGAGGGCAACTTCAACGTGCTCACCATCAGGCAAGTCCAGATGATGGTTAACAGGAAGAGCCCTTGATATCTCGTAGCTCGCTAATTTACTCATGGTTTTTAACTTAAAGGCAACAAAATGGCCAAAGTTTTGTTTTCCTGTTCACAAGTAAGATCGCTTTTGCAGTTCTTAAAGGATGACCTCTCCACCCCTTAGGATGACTTGTCTGGCAGCTATCTGCCTGACACAGGCCTGGATGATGTGGAAATTCATTAACTTCCAGTTGAAAAAGTGGAGGGAGCACAGCCAGAACCAGGCCTCAAAGAAGAAGGCAGTCAGCCCAAAGAGCAAGCCTCACAAAAGGGAGCCTACAAGGGGTAAGTATTCAAGAACCTCAGCATCTAGTCTGACTCCCAGGTTGACTCGATGTCACTCGATCCGTCCTGAGTGATCAGATCATGAGAAAAGGTGTGAACACCCCCAAGACACATGGAGGACGCACTGGAGATCCGATCGTACAGACCACATTGAGAGGTGGTCTGGGCTGCGTGTGACCACACTGGTTTAGCAGCGTGTACGCTCGTGTGTCCTGGGCCATATTTAAGGACCGCCTGCTCAACAAATGTTATGATTTTAAGAGTTGTTGAACAAACTGAGCACAACAGCTGTGGCAAAATCAAAATCCTTTGTCCCCTTTTGTTAATTCGCATTTATATTCAGTACGATGTTGTTTCTTCCCTCGTGAAAAGCCTTTCTTGGTATCACTGTGTCAGCCTGTCTTTTTACGGGTCTGAAGTGCGTTTTACCTCCCGACATTCAGCATTTTAGCATTTCCACTACATGTATGAGAGGAGATGAGAATTTATCGACAGTAATAATGTAAAATTTTGCAAATGCAGTAAACAGCAACCAATATTGGCTACTGCTTTGATGCCATGGAGAAAGTCCCCGGACTCCCTTTAAAAATTGTTCAATTTTGTGAGTTAAGTGTGCAGAAACTGTATACGCTTTTGTGAAATGCTCTCTTCAAAACATTCTTTGCTTTCTTGGCCCTTTTGTAAATTCGGCAGATGTTAAACGTTAGCATTTTTCTCTGTGGTGTAAAAAAAAAAAATGTCTCATCCGTTTCTTTTACAGTTATGTGTTTATTTGTTATGTAGAGCACGGAAGTTAGATTCAATCACCAGTGGTCACTTGACACGCAAAGTTTCTTAAAATTGTCCACCCGTGATCCGGTCACTGAGGACAGACGCTGACACTTTGTCTGAATTCCCTTTTTGCCTCACGCTGCTTGTTTTTCTGATTATTTGGCATTAATGCTCATTGTTGAACATATTCACTGAAACTGCTTTCACGTGTCTCGCCAGGAGGTGCTACCAACGGGGTCGTGAAGTCTGACGATAAAACATCACCACGGGCAAGAAAAGCCAAAGCTTCATAAAGACGGAAGAAGTGAGGGAGTTCTGACAATGTGACATTACGTCTTTACACAACTTCAAATTTTGTCGTCTGCTCTCCAAATCAAATGTTTAAGCGCACTAAGAAACCTTACACAACTCTCCCTTTCGGGGTTGACACTCCTTTTTTCGAGAAAGCTCAGTGCTACTGTCTCCTAGAAATGTTTGTTATCATTAATTTGGGTTCAGGGCAGATGAGAGGTTGAAAGGGCAGTGCTGGTTTTGATGCTTTAACGGGATAGATTAAGCTCTTCAAAGTGTCCTTTTGTGTAAAAATACGATCACTCGGCGGGTACTTCAAACTGAGTTGCTCTTCGGTAAATTTGACATGGAATCCATTAACACAGTACCTTTTTGAAAAGCAGATTTTGACTTCAGGGCAACTTAATGTAAGGTGTCAATGTACAGATTAAGTGTTCGGGGTGTCATTTTAAGTTGGGCCTTATTCAGTTAAACTAGCAGAAAAGCTGGCCACTGGCTCAAGTCCCAAAATAAAAGCCTTTCTTCCTCTGCAAGACAGCACTTCAATATTCTGCTGATGTCAGGAAAAGATCTTAAATTAATTGCTCCAGAGGGATATTTGTGCTATTTAGGTATTTGGCATGACCGCAGCCAGAAAACTGAAGCTTGTACTTAACTCCTTGATCATTTACTGCCATTATTTGACAGCCTTCTGCCTTTGAAATCCAACACATTACAGGATTGAGGCGACCGGTGTATTTCTGTCTGCTTTTCTCACCACCAGCCTGGTGATCAGCTTCACCCTGTCCCGGGGGGCGCGGCCAGGTTAGGTGACTCACCGGGAGGAAGCTGTACTGTAACCTGTGATGCTGTACTGTATGCATACAGTTAAATCTTTATAGCGGCATGATCGGAAACTTGAGTAAGAAAACTGTGTTCGAGGCTGCGATTCAGTCTTTTATATGGTAATGTCGATGCATGATGGTTTAAGGCTAAAGACTTTATGGCTAGTGACTACCTGTGCTGTTGAGTTTGCATATCTCTCTCTCTCTCACACACACACACACACACACACACACCCACACACGCATTCAGAGGCCTTTTTAAAACTGCTGCAAGAGGTTTGAGTTATTTATTTTTGCCATATACTACAGATGGTTATTATTTTCTATGCTTTGAGAAGCTATAACCAGCAGACACGGCGGTACATAGCAACTGCATTTAGTTAATCCAAACAAAACAATCTTTCTTCAAGTGTCCTTATGATGGCAGTGGTTTGTATCACTCGTTTTGCTTGTGTTGCGTTCTGTTCGCCTTCTACGTTCTACGCCTTTTTTTTATTTTTTATTTTATTTTTTTATCCTTGGGTATCGGGGGACAAGCTATTGATCACTTACACTAAAAGTTACATCCCATGGTGCAGTGGGAGGTGTGTTTGTACGGGGATGTGTTTGTATGCCTGGGCACTTACTCGTGTGTGTTTGTGTGTGCGCAGTATTGTTTTGCCTACTGTGTGTGTATGTGAATTAACTGGGTGTGAATGATGATGATGATGGTAAGGACAGCGATGTTTATTGCTCGTCTCGTAAAAAAATATATTGCCTGCGTGCAGAGCATGAATTGTGACAATCTGTTCACCGACTCCTGCCCCCGCGTCTTCGCGGTCACATCCCGTCTTTTGGTTCACTTCGCTTCTGTGCGTGAAACACTGAGTTGTGGATAGGTGTGTGTTCTATAGGTTACTAAATGCTTATGTGTTCAATGTCTCCGCCCTTCAGATGCCCTTTTCCTGTGTGAGAGAGATTCTGTGATTTCCGTTTGCCAAACGTGGCATGTCTTGTCCTCCTCGCTTCACCTTTTCAATGATCCTGACATTGCTACGGAGCACATGTATTGTACTGTTGGCCAAACTCTTTCCTCTCACGGACAAGGTCCTGCTCTACTTACTAAACCACTGTGCATGTGAAGCTCTGCGCAGATACGACTGTATCACCTGAGAGTCTGGAGTCTTTAGTCTAGAGCCAGGGAGGAAATGAAGATGCCATCCATTTTTGCTCCCTTTAGCGCTCCTTGTTGGGACTGTGGTGGTCTTTTTAAAGCCCGATGTCTGTGTATGGCAGTGTCATAGGAGGGAAGGAGGAGCAGAGGACGTATGTACCAGCCTGTTACTAAACTGTCTCAGATGTAAAAGAGAAAAAACAAAAACAAAAGCTGACTTAACCCTACACTGTACTAAAATATGTGTCAGATTTTTAAGCTATTTTTATAGAGGGGGAAACTGTTGAAATTCACTGTTGTTCAGTACACACGTGTGAATATTTGTTTTGCATCCATATTGATATGAATTGTTTTTTATATAAGAATGAAGCTTGCTGAACTGTTAGCGTGGGTATACGTTGTGGTATGACTGTACAAATTGACTTAGCCTAATGGTTTATTTAACTTCATGGCCTTATTGGAGCAAAGTGAACTTGGTTGTATAACAGCGCTCGGTCGACAGCAGCTCTCACGACTACATGTTTTATCAAACACACCGTCATATTGACACTATTACATCAGTTTAATAATGTGCGTCCAGAGGAGCAAATGGTCAGTGTAGTGATTTATTTGTGTGGTGATTACAGGCCTGGATGCAGAACCGACAAAATACATGTTGCGGGGTGAGACCAAGTGTGAGCTTTTCTCGCTCATCAGATGTCACACTGTGCAACAATCGGCAGACGTTGCTGCTCTGAAACGTGTGCCGTTCTGCAGTTCACGGCCCCCCCTTGCTTCGAGACACAATAGCCTGTATAATCCCACAGGAATGCACTTTTTTTTGCATAATATGCATCATGTCCAAGCACCGTAACACTGCTCACTTTGGCTGTTTTGTCTGCATTGATTCTCGATGATTTGCGAATTGGAGCTGCTCGATTTCAAAACTGTGTGCATTTTGTAATTTGTTGGAAGCTGAAAAACTGCAACGATTCCACTGTATGAGCAACCTCTAGGTGGCAACAATCATTAATGCATCTGACCACGAGATCACTTATAAAAATGAGGAGAAAAAAAAAAGAGAGACCTGCACAGCAGAGACACACACATTTATTGTATTCTATTAATTCATCCTGCATTGTCTTTGATTTGTTTTTTATTTTGCTGCTTGTTTATAGATGTGGCGATATATTTCCTTTTTTCAAGATATGTTGTCTCTGAACTGCTCTGATGGTATATATTTATGCAAATTCTCGTGAGTTCTGATCATTTTTTTTCTTTGTCATTATTTTTTTTTATTTCATGTTTGAATAAAGCTTTTATTCATTACGCAAACTTGTGGAGCCTATTTTTTTTTTTCCACCGCATAGTGCCCGCAGGTTGATTTGTAAGACCGTCTCCATGGAAACGGCACGCAAAAGAAAAAAAAGAAACAAAAAAAAACAACATTTGCTGTTTCAAAGTGCACAGTAAATTATGAGAGCTGTAGATAATTATCCACTTCTGAGGTGAACCAGCAGTGAAATTGTCCTTCATAAAGCAGGCATATGCACAACATCCTCCCTCTCGTTCTCACTTTACATCTTTCTACCTGTTTAACTTAGAGATATATATTAGATTTTTTTTAAAGACACTTTTCATTTCTCCTACCTTTTGGGGCACGGTGTCAGGAGCCCAGAGGAAATAATGGCCAAATCCTATTCCTTCTTGGCTAATTACCACCAGGGGGCAACAGTGAGCCTTTAGCCTGAGGGACAGAAGCAGTCTGCAGGGACATAGCTGCATACAGACCTGCATTAATAAATCACCAGTCAGAGTGAGGAAGACTGAAACACTGTCTTATCACAGCTTTCAGCTCAACACTTGAACAGACTTTGCTGTGCAGTCAGCCACTAAAATGAAGTAATTGATGGTGTTTAGCCAAACGATGGGATGGGAGACCTCCACCTCGTCTTCGCTGTTCAATTTAAGCTGGCAGGGAACTGTAAACATGACATCTGCGTCCATAGATTGTGAGGCATGAGCACAACACAGAGGAGAGACACCTGCAGCTCACCGCTAATGTGTCGTTGTGTTTTAGAGTAATGGCTTTTCGCCGGCCAATCAGACAACATGATGTATCAGTGGGAACCGGGGAGGCAGGCTGGAGCTCTACAGGGTCAGCACAAGGACAGGAGTTCACACACACGCTCTCCATCACACACACACACACACACACACACTGATGGCTGTATCCACAACCCAAACATACATGACCTGAACCCGACGAGGGAGGCAAACTTGCAGAAAGAATCCGACGGCAGCGACCTGCTAAAGGAAAAAAAAAATCACTATCCCGCTCTTTTTTCTCCCCCTTAATTCCTCCCCTTCACCCAATGAGGATAAATCTCTCGCTGAATCGTCAGTATTATGTGTAATTTCCATATAAATTAGCTTCATTAAAAGGGGAGTACTTTCTTATTTAACGAAGCTCATTTGAAATTCTGTATTTAATAAGACATGCAATCCCAGACTTGCAGACTAATAGCCAACAATTAGCCGGACCAGAGCATGTGTGTGCGCCTTTGTGTGTGTCTCTGTAATCCTCTCCCGGTATTGTGTTATTTCCATTGATTGTCTCAAATGAGCAAATTGGGCAGCAGCTGCTCCACCAGCCAGGTTTACTTGCAGTGATCCATGAAGCACGGTGGAGATCTGAGAGACGTTCACGACCTCGTAGCTATTTGTGAGCGAGCAGATGAGAGGGGTGTGTTTGAGGTGAGCGATGGAGCAGGTGTAGACCAATGAAGGAGAGTGTGGAAGAGGGTGGAAACATCTGGATAGATCAGAGGGACTGAATGAGAATCAGGCGAGAGCGAAGACGAAACAGTGAAGCAAGTGAGAGGAAGGGGGGAAAAAAGCAGACGGAGAGTGGAGAGCTATGATTTACATTAGAACTAAGCAGCATAATGGAGGGAAGAGTGTGTGTGTGTGGTGTGAAGAGGAGGGCAGTGCCCTATCAGTGTCCATCAGAGCCAGCAAAATGCAAATTAGTGCAGACTCCTAAATGGTACGATAAAGAAAGGAAAGGTGAAATTAAGAGGCTACAGACAACAGAGAGATAAATGAGAGACACTAAATGACTGGAGGGGAGGGAAAAGAAAGAGATGTTAGTATATTCAAATAGCCTCTTCTCTCATTACACACATCTCTTTAAAAAGTCCAGCGTTCTACCATTTAATGTGCGCATGTTTAAGTTGGTGGTTTTCCATTTAGAACTAAGCCTTATTTAGTAAAAAAAAAAAAAAAAAAGGTAAACATGGTTGCTTTTGATTGGAAGTTCATAAATGTCAAAAAACAATGGAAAGGGCATGAAACAAATTTAAACAGAAATCAGTCTTCGAGAGATTTGAGTAAGCCCAGTGACAGATTCAAAGAAACAAGTTCTGAGAACAGTTGAGAGCTGACTAATAGATGTTCTGATTGTGCAAAAGGAATGGGGCCTCTTTTGCATCATTTCCTGTTTCCTCTACACTTTCGGTTTTGGAAGGTTGATCTAATGCAACCATTCCCAAACTTCAGAACAAAGCTGCCTAAATTAAAAATAATGTCTAACTTAACTCCCTTGTTTAATCAGTTCTGATGACCTTCTTTAATGTAAATACTAAAACATAACTGCTTAATATCAAACACAATCACACTTGGTTCAAAACAACAACATTTCAAAGTGAAATCAATTCATGTCAATGAAACGGTTGCAATCTGTAACATTTTTTGCATTTAGTTTGATTGATCAGTTAAATTCTGACAGGTGAATTAATGCCATCGACCAATAGCAAGCTGTCTATCTCAACTTGACTTTGACTGTTGTGTATAGAAACAAGTGACAAATACACATATATGAGTTTAGAAAGCAGACTTATAGTGCAGACATGTATTTACAACGATTATCAAGGATTGTTTTCTCGTCAAGTCACTACCCAGGTTCCTGAAAGCTTAGACTGCACAAAGACTGCAGGTGGAAATAATGAGAGCACATGTGGAGTGCACGTAAAATCAGGATTTTCTTTTTCTTTTCTCGAAGGTGCACTAGGTAGTTTAGGGGAAGGAAGTGTTATCAGAAAAAAAGATCTTTGAAAAGAAACAAATAAACAGACCCTCCTCGTTTTCATGAGTGAATAAGCTGAACAAACAAAATGACCTTAAAGGACAACATGGTTTCATACTGTTTCAATTTGTTAATATTTGGTGGACCCTGCCACCTTTCTAGCTTCAAACAGTGTTCTGGGGACCATATTTTCCTTTGAGAACATTTCTGGGTTTGTGTTATATTGAAAATCTGAGTTCCAAAACTATATAGCACCCCTTTAATACCTCAAAACCTGTATCCATGTGCTCTCAACTCTAGAGTGATTATAGATTGAATGTGTTCTGTCTCCACTCAATAGTATTGCAATTAATAGACTGCCCTACATTTGGTCATTACGTATTGAAGAGCTTTTCGAATCGCGGTCGGTCTCCGCTGTCAGCGACTGTACCAAAACATGACACCATGTGGCATGTTGCACTGTGAGCTTATGGCGCCAGTAAAGGACTCAGTTCTGGAGTCAGCACGTGTCGCTTTCGCCTCGAGTGTTTCACATTGAGCAACACACAAATTTGAAAAAAAAAAAAAAGCAAAGGGAATATGAAAATGATTTATGCATGTCCTCTAGACTGTGTGGAATGTTTCCTGTGTGAATGTGTGCATGCAGCTGTGCAACAACAAGCTGTGCATCTGGAACATGAATCATTGCACACCTACAAACGTGTATATACACACACACACACACACACACACACGGCCCCACCACAACTGGGACAGCTGACAGCACTAGTCGGGTCACGTGTGTTTATACAGTGTCATCTGTTCCTCAGTAGCCTGAACGCTCTTGGTAACAGTTTGTGCACTCCTCCACTGTGACGGTAAACACACAACTCCACGCTACATCTTCCCCTCTCATTTATCCCGCCACATTTGTGGGCTTTGTTGTTCCAAACAGCACCTTTGTCATCCACTGAGGCTTGTGAGACAGCAATCATACAATTAACCCCTGTTTTTGCTTCATCTGTACATTAAATGATAAATTGGTAATGGCTGAATGGGACTGGAACATATGTTGGATTGATAAACATACAACAAGAGAATTGTTTCCCACAGCTGCACCTTTATGTTTCTCCTTTATTTGTGACCAGGCTTCCTTGTCTCTTTTTATCTTGATTGCTTCTGTGTAATTTTACTCTCTTTTGAATACCATCTGATACATTATATATCTACATCAGTGCTCACAGGCTGACTTCAAACTGTCAAACACAGTCATATTGACCACTATTTGTGTATGCAAAGTGCTGTCACGACTACAAAACCCAAATATGTGTTAGTATAACCATTATTACAAGCTGCCATCTTGTCAAAAATCACCCTGACGAGGACTGCACCAAGAATAGATAAGATTTCAACTGTTAGTCAGTTATTGTTGCAGAGCAGTGTCTCAATATAATATTATACTAATATTAGCTGTACTTGCTGTAGCTAGCTACTGTTAGCTAAGTAGCTTATGGTTCAGGTAGCCATAGAGCAAGCAGCCCTAGAGTTGAAAGAACTTGACACTGAACTGGGACTGAGCACACCCACCAAGACCAACACAGGTCAGTTTGACAACAAGGGTTACAATACAGAGGTGATTTACAGCGGCTCAGACCAGGACTACAACTTCAGGGATGACAGGATATGGCGGGCAGGCGCGGGAGAGGCGCGCAGCGGAAGAGAGTCAGACTTCAGCAACAGGTGAAAACAAAATGTACCACTGGAATATTTCCACTGACTTTTTCTTACAAAAAAAAAACCTTAAATTATACAGTAGATGTATTGGTATGGTTCATTATTCATAATGTAGCCTGTACGTATATTCACATATATAGCACATACAAATAATACAACGGTTATTTTAAATGTAACTTTTTCTACCAATTACTTTCTAAAAATTATTAATTATCTCATCTGATCAGCAGCCCCAAAATCTATCGATTTAAGATAAAGCTATGTAATGTTTGTTATTTCTGTATTTGCATGATTACTTAGTTAATTAAACAATTCAACAAAGTAGTTGCGGATTCGTTTCCTTGTCCATGACCTGTGGTTAATCGATTAATAGTTTCAGCTCTGCATAGGGTTAGGGTTAGTGTACAGCATTTTATAAATATGGGTTGTCTCTGTTCTCCTCTACATGTTTCACATCTGTGTGTGTGTGTGTGTGTGTGTGTGTGTGTGGGTGGTGCTTGTAGCTGTTCCACTACCCTCCTGAAGCTTCATCCCTACCTGTTTGGAATAATAAACAGCTTCCCCCGTTCCTCTCACCTTCCCTCAACTCTCTCTGCAGTCCCCTAAATTCTAACTGAGGGACTGTCTCAATAATAAACTGCCTGCTGGTAAACAAAGCATAATCATCTCCCATCCCATCCATAGATTGTAACCTAATCTAATGTTTTGATATTAAACAGTAAAGTGTGCTTTTATTGTGTCTTTGTTTCATGTCTGAGGTGCTAGTGCAGGACAAATAACTCTATTTGGTGTGTGCGTGCATGTGTTTCTTCACATTACATTTAATTTTCTGCCATTTCCGTTTTCTCTAGCCTGAGGCAACACTACAGAATTTTTCCAAATGACAGACAATAAGTACCATAATAATGTGGTTTTAAATATTGTGGAGCTACAACCTGAAGCCAGCTGGCTGTAGAAAAATAATTCTCCACTGTTTCACTCTATCAGGAAAAGGGCCTAATGAATTAAAGTGTTTCACTCCAAAGTGCAATAGCAGCAAAGCCACTTAAAAATACATGCAGATATACTAAACAGCTGTTTCCAAACAATATATTCGAATGAAATTATTTGCAAGCAAAGGCCTCAAACGATCATGAATTCCAATAATAATCCAATTACAGTTTTGTTGTTCATGTAGTAATCTTTTGTGAAAGTATACGAGAGGTTTTAAGGATGAATCAGTGTAATCACACTGGCAGTCCCAAGAAATTCTGATGTCTATTTAATGTTCATGCTGGTGGTTTTGCCTGCATTAGTCCAATTATTACAAATATACTTTACATTACTGTCAACCCATTGTTGACAACATATGATAATGTTTTGTGATTCTGAATGTCTTTTTCCCACCTTTTAAGCTGCCGTTAGTTTCCTCTCATATGGTAAAGAATGGAAATCAGCTTGTGCTAAATATGCACAAAACACTGTTATGGTCCTTTAAAAATGGAAGACATTAATTATATACTGACTACAACACCTAGACTATATTATTTAAAGGGATATTCCGGTGTAAATTTAATCCATGGTCTAACACACCGTGAAACTGTGCAGACAAGTTAGCAGACCGCTAATTTACGGAGTTTTATCAACCTCAGAAACGACCGCACGACAACAATACACTGCAGTAAATGGACCCAAATATAAACCGCCACCAAAAAGCCACAAATAATGCTCAGAACAGCACCAAACTTCAGCAACAGTAAAACAGGGTCTCTGCACATTGTCCGGGGCATCTAACCTCCGCTAGCTTAGCTGGTCATTTCTGAGGTTGATAAAACTCCGTAAATTAGCGGTCTGCTAACTTGATCTCTCGAGAGGGAGTCTAACACAGTTTCACACTGTGTTAGACCATGGATTAAACTTACACTTCACACTGTGTTAGACCATGGATTAAACTTACACTGGAATATCCCTTTAATAATGAAATGGTCACTAAATGACATTGACGTTCCTTTTTAGCGACTGTCTCTTTACAGCCCCCCTCCAGAATACCCAGTCTGCTCTGATTGGTCAGCTCTCACAAGCCTGAGCCAGTGTCGCTCACCGTGTCTCCAGTTGGCTCTGTCGTGTTTTCAGCCTCCAGTTAGCTTCACTTCTATGGAGAATATAGGCATAAATTATGCAAATATATGACATGGTGATTAAGTGTGATGTCACAACGTCAGAAGTAAAGAGATGTTATATATGTAACCTAACATAATCTTTTCCAAAACTTAACCAAGTTGGCCTAGTTATGGTGCTTTAACCTAACCAAACTGTAACCGCTTCTCAACGTTAACCATGTGAAGACAAAGGTCTGGTACGACAAATGACTGATACAACAGTATTCGGTAGGCCATGTCATTTTGGGAGTCTATCTATTCAGTCAGTAGTTCTCTCATGTAACAAAACCCAAGAGTGATGTCACGGCATATCTACACTCTGAAGTACACTTCTACATCACTGCATCACTGTGAGAAGTTAAAGAAGGTGTGAAAGAGGCACTCAGACGATTTGACACATTCAGTTCATATCATCATGTCATCCTATTAGTTCCCTGACGATGTCATTTAATTTAACTAAGTGCAGTACAGCTTTTAGTCACGCTTGAATTCATTTCCTGTAAAAATCAAAAAAACAAAAAGAAACCTTGTTGTGATTCATTTCTACAGTGTGTTTTTGTTACAGCTTTCCAAAATACAGAATCTTATCTGTGTCCTTACCCTCACAAATACCAGACATACACAACATAGATAGTGAAAACAGAATAGTCCAGCCCTTCTTGACAGTCACATACTGTACAGTAATATCCTTCTATCTCCATTTAGCTGTTACACTTGCAGTTATTGGTTCAGTACAGCCTGCCATAAACCTCAAATGTGCTCTAATTTCTTTTAAAGGAGGCTTAAAGTGTCTCTAAATCCTTCAGCTTGGACTCTCTCATCCCTGTATCTCTGAGTGTAAGAGTGTATTTCAGGGTTACGGTACGACATGCAGTGGACACATTTATTTGATTGGTTGGTTTCTTTGTGTCTGAAATGCACGGAAGTAATAAAACTGTTAAAGTAGATGTGTTCGACGTTTTTCCAGAAGTAGCAAAATTCTAAGAATCTCCCCAATGTTATTTTTGCTCTCTAGGAGCATCCACATTTTTGTGCTCTGAGTTACGCTCTAATCTTCTTCTCTTTAGCTGTTCTTTTAGTTTTGCCTGATAAATTATGCCTGACCCCAGGGCTAATTGCTTTAAACCTTCTTCACAACCCTATTTCAACATTTTCTTACTCTTCTTCATCTGCCCCTCCCTCCCTCGCTTTCTGAGTCAAGCTGGTATAGTTCTACCTTATTCTCACCCCGTCTGTGCTCCTTCGAGCTACAACACTTCCTCTCCTCCTCCATCACACTGACAACTCCACACTTGTGTCCTCTCTCCCCTTCTTCTACTTTGTGTTTCTTTAACACATAGGTTTTCCCAGCCTCCTTTCTCTTTGGGCAATAGGCACCATTTATCATTATCTGTGATCTTGTCTCCATGTCTTCTTAAACTGCCTCAGAGTAAACTCCACTAGCTCATCATCTTGTCTCACTTCTCTCGCACCTTCCTGTTCTCATCTTCTTTCATTCCCACTGTCATTGACACCACAGGAGTCGAACTTACCCTGTGTGTGTGTGTGTGTGTGTGTGTGTGTGTGTGTGTGTGTGTGTGTGTGTGTGTGTGTGTGTGCGAAGGGTGGGGGTGGGGGGTGGGGTTGTTAGTGCCTCAATCCATCTATCATCTCCGCCTGGCATCACCATCGAGACGGATTTTGGTGCTGTCTGTCCCCGCCTTGTATATCTTGGCAACAGTCGGGGCGCTGTGCCGACGCGTCCCAGTTCATAGGCCACCATGACGTCACTGCTCCACGCTGACCCTGCCAGCTCGCATATGGAGCCCACATATGGGCCTCATCTATAAGAGATTGGTGGCCTGGAGGAGCCACAGTCCCTCCAGTGAAACAAACTCAGTTCACAGAAGGCTGGCTCCTGCAGAAAGCCTGCAGGATGTGAAGTGACATTTTAGCATTTGTCTCTTTCATGAGGAAGAAAAAAACTGAGTTTTGGGAGAAAACAGCCCCTTTCTTGTTTCTGTAACAGACACTGAGACACACCATACCCACACAACATCCCTCACATCTTGCACTTATACAAAGATAGAAAAGACAAGCAAGAAAAGAAAACATATACAAAGAAATAGGATATTTATTGTGACCTATTGTATTCATTTCAAAGACAATATTCTGTCATCTTATTCACCCATCAAGAGTGAACTAATATATTGTTGATGTTATTTTTATATCTGAGTCTGGGCACTTCTCATATAGTGAATCTGATGAGGGTTTCACTCACACAAAGACCAAAATGTGACAACATTTCTAGTCCCTCTAAAAATCACGAGTATATACATCTATCGTCAAAGTCAAGTCAAAGCATGTGTTGTTGTGTGCATAGTTAAAGAACCAAGTTTCCCTGTACAATGAAATCTTTCCTTTGCCTTCAACTCTGAATGTTGTTTCATAAGGAAACAGTGCAAGAAACAATACAAGAATATAACCAAGTATATTATATAGTTATATATAACTACAAATCATTATTATTTTTTGTTGACCATCTAGGCAGCTTTTGGTTTCCATTAATTTCTTTACAGTATGAAATTCAAATAGCAGACTTTTTAAAGTTAAACTCGCAGAAGTCTTTAATAAATTGTGCCACTGTGACCTTATTTTTGCATGTTAATTTCTAAGGCTGCAATGAATTTAAATATGATCAAAATCCAATAATATGGCCCGTGAAACATGCAAACTGCAAGAAACTGCAATTAATAGAAAAAAGGTAAAACGTGTGACATGACAGCAGGATTATAATGAAGTGTTGCGGTGCTGGCAGGAGAGATGTCCTGGCCAACAAATCTTGTTCTCCAGATTGTTAGGTACACATTGTCATATCTTTAATATTTTTTCAGTGAAAATTTGATTTCCATTCAATTATAAATCATATCGCATCAACAATTTCTCAGGAATTCAGGAATTTTAATATGATTATAATACAAACTCAGGTTTATTTATCTTATAAACAGTATTTCCATAACTGAATAAACAAGCTGTTCTCAGAGGGGAATAAGGCCTCCAGAGCTGTTTAAAGGGACACTTTTGTAGTTTAAGAGAAGAAATTCAAACCCAGAATTTTAAAATTTACAATGATAATGAAGTAAAATACATACATTTCTTTTTCCTCAAAACTGCATAAACAAGCTGTTCTCAGAGAGGAATACAGCCCACAGAACACTGTTTGGAGTGGCAGGGTCCACCAAATGTAAACAAAGTAAAACTGAAAATGTATGTCATTCTTTTTATTCAGTCATGAAAATGAAGAAAGATTGTTTCTTTCAAATGTCTAGGCATAACAGAAAAAAAAAAAGTTTGGGATTAAAATGGCTTCCCCAAAACTACATACTGCACCTTTAATGCTAGAAAGGTAGCTCCTTAGAAAACAGGAATAAAGTAAAAAAGTTTATGTTGTATTTCGAAGACAATCCCTTTCTTTTATTACAATGTCTTACCATATAGTAAACCTTAAAGTGGTTTGTTTTACTAAACTGTTAGCTGTAATAGTATGAGATTTTTTGTGAATTTGCAAAAAAATAAATAAATCCACTGACATGACCCTTTAAAGTTATTCCCGCCCCAGATAAAGTGGGCGCCACTGGCACATGAGCGAGACTTGTATTTATCCACATGGATGTTATCAGACAGGGATAAGACCTCCCCGTCCTGATTTGCTCTCACAAGTTCAGGCTGTCTACTCCTGTCAGCCCCTCCAGCCAGACGACTACTTTTAAGTAGAGAGTATTTCTACTGCTTTTAACCTCCGGGCTCCATCACACAAACGAGTCGGTTTGCTTTCTGTGAGTTTAACTAGAACTACACCTCTACTGCTGCTGCTGCTGCATCTCTCTCCGCGGCTGGTATCGTCACAGACAGACAGTGCCTGTCCAACCCTCTCCACCTCCACCTCCACCCCCCTCCTCTTCACCCCTGCGGTGGTGGAGTCCGCCTGTAGTCCGCATCCGGGTTGGACGAGGCAGCCGGAAGCGCGACGCTCCACTCGAGCGAACTCTTTTACCCAGAAGCCCCCGCGACGCCTCAACTTACAGAACTGGCTTCTTGGGCTCCGGGAGTGTTTCCCATTTAAACAAACAGTGCCGAAGATGGCGGAGAGTTAACGGTGTAAAGAAGAAATTATCGATCCGACAGAGCGATACGTCCACAAGGTAAGCTCGCGCTGCATGTTTTGCTAACGTGCGGCTGATTTAGCCCGACTTTTTTGCATTTGGTTTTTTGCATTTCGACAGAGGACGGAAATGTACTGACTTGGGTTCCCAGCGGCGGTGCACACACACACACCACACAGCGCTGGCATCGGTGCGGTGCGGAGCGGAGCGGAGGGCACAGTGCATGGTCATTTGGTACATGACAGCGAAGATCCAGCAACCTGTCCGTGACGGCGACGAGCCGCGTGCTGCCTGTCATGTGCACGAAAATGAAATAACGTGGAGCGGGTTGTTGAACTTAACACGCAGGCTGGACAGTTGGATCATAGAAAGAAAGTGTTCCCAATACAGAAGTTTTGGGGGGGGTTTTTTTAATGAGAGCACTGACACTTTTACACACACTTCTACCCTCGCGTGCTCACGCGTAAACACACACAAACACGGTGCTAGTCAACACTTTTTAATATCTGTGTTTTCCTCTAGTGTTTCCTTGCTGCTGGCTGTCCGCGATGGCCGGTGCAGAAACTGTACAACAGCTGAGCCTGACGCTGTCGTAACATGAGGGAATTTGGACTGAATCGTGTGCTGATCAGCTGTGTGTGTGTGTGTGTGTGGGGGGGGGGGGGGGGGGGGGGGGTCGTTACAACAAACACGCGACGATGCGGGGTGCACGCGGACGATGCTGACTGTCTGTCTATCTCGTCTGTCAGTCAAACAGTCCCGATTGTTTTGTTTTTTTAAAAGTGCACCGACTGTGCTGTCAGTGCGCTGGACGGAGCATGCACCGCTCAGAGAGAGTGGACGATCGTTTCCTCCACAACCCCTCCTGTCATCTGCTTCACCCGTCTCACTGTATATCTGCAGGGGGCAGCAACGTGGCCCTGTGCACATCCTGTAACCCTGAAGGTCCACGGTTTGATCCCATACACAGCCTGTGTGTGTGTGTGTGTGTGTGTGTGTGTGTGTGTGTGTACGTGTCCTTGAGCGTGACACCAGAGCCCTGCTAGAAAACCTACTGGTACTGGGATAATAGCAGTCTGCTGGTCCAGTGTGTGTAAACAGTGGTTGAATGGAAGTGATGCAGATGGTGTGTGTGTGTGTGTGTGTGTGTGTCAAGACAGTGTGGACAGGTGAGCGGTGTCAGGCTGAGTTAATTAAACTCAGGACTGTGTTTAAATTTAGCTCTCGTATCTGACTCAAGGACTTTTTTCATTATCTAGTAATCTGTCTGTATTTTTTCAATCTATGTAATGTTAAAAACAGTAAAAAAAAAAACAAACAAACAAGAAGGGCAGTCAGCAGAATGAATACCTTTGCCAAGGCCCAACACTCCAATTTATCCAATATCACATTTTATAGCCCTGTTTCACTCTAAACGTTAACTCTGCTTAACCACGACTTAAGCCCACCAGATCTTGTATCCCCATCTAATCTTACTCACTCGTAGATACCAGCAGGGATAGAACCATAAGGATTTTATTGTAGATTGTGATTGAAAAAAGAAAGATTCAAGCTGAATCTTCATCATCGGGATAATCATGAATAATAATCATTTGAATGATCAGTAAAAGCTGTCCAGCTCACTGATGTACAACAAGTGCAATCAGATGTGTGTAAATGATCCATTCTGAACGAAAAAAACGACAGAGAGATGAGGTGATCACCATTTATTTAACCTTTAATATGAGCAGGAAGACCTTATAATATATGATTACGCTACTCAAAATTAGTCACAGTAGGCATATTTGGACACGGGTATATATATGCGTGTGCATGGATATGTAGTAAAAGTCAAATGACATGTGTTGCAAATGTGGGAGCCAAAAATATTCACAAAACACAAAATAAAAATTCAGATATGTCACAGAAAGTGAAACACTAAAATATCCCTGTGTACTTTATTCAAGATTATTTGATTGATTATTTGAAAGGTCTGTGTCCTAACTTTGATGCAACAAATATATTTGTTTCCTAAAAACATGTGAGGTTGATGTGATTCTAGTATGTCTCAGTGCAGTTTTACATTATATTTTCAAGTTTTAAGAATCATTTCAGAATAATTATCATGATAATTGTGAATAGCGCTAATGTTGGGCAGAATCATTGTGACATGAAGTCTAGAGACCAGCCACTTAAATGTGCCTGATTTAAAAAAAAAAAAACATTTTCAAGATCAATGCATCATTCCCAGAGAAATTAATGAAAATGTTGAGTACCCTATCTTGCAGTGTTAAAGGAGGTGGAAAAAAAAACAAACTGGATTCATCTATCTATCATGATCCACACCAAAATTCACTGGGGTCTGTTCTGGGCAGAGACCCATCCTCAATCAAAGTTCCATGGAAATCCGTTAAGTAGTTCTCATGCAAAACTGCTGACAAACCAACCAACCAAAAATCAGACAGACACGGGTGAAAACATAACCTCCTTCGCAGAGGAAAATAACAGTAAAATAATGTCGACTTTGACTTCACCGAATGTCTTGTTTTGTCTGTGCAACAGTCTGACATCCAAAGATATTCAGTTAACAAAGAAATCAATCATAGAAAAGCGCCCAATACTCGGACTGGAGAAGCTGCAATCACGGACTGGTTTGAGTTTTTGATTGATAAATGACACACACCCCCCATAAAATGGTTCCTGTTCTCGACCTCCTTTTGAATTATAGTCAAGCCATTCAGTTAAAAAGTCAGAATTTTGCAAAAGTAAGCAAACCAAATTGTACATCGGGAAGAACATGGATAAAGCTACTGTGAGACCTGTTCTGTGTATTATGCTGCTCTGTTTTGTGTGCATTGTTACTGCAGGTGAATTCTTTGAAAGCAGAAAGCCTCCTCGTTCTTTCTGCTGTCAGTCAATGTGTAGCCTCTCAACTCTTGTTTAACAAGCTGCTGCTTGTTAAGTGATTTTAAATCTATTATCAAAATTCAGCGATTCGTTTTTTTCTGTCAGTTGTTTCATGGACAAGTCATTTTAGCCTTGCGGCTGGACTGTCTGTCTGCTGCCCGAGTGGTGGGGTGTGGCGGATGGAAGCCCTCGCCTCGTTCCACAGCCCCCCTCTCCTCACAGATTTACAGTCAACTCTGTGGCCCGAGTCTCCGCACACGTGCAGACACACACACGCGCCTACAACCTGCTTGAGGAACCCAGTGGACTAGGAGGGGTGTGGGCAAGCTGCTCGGACCCGTAGGCACCCACGAGGGGTCTTCACTAAGCGGATGGCTGGATGAATACGTGGACGAAGAGGAGGAGGAGGAGGAGGGTGACAGTGATGCATGATGTTTGCTGAATGGGAAAAAGGGGACAGAGGTTAGCAGGGGATGCTGGTGACTGGGTCAGACACTGGGGGCAGGGCTCACGAGGCTTAGCAGGAGGGCAGGGCGACCTCACACACCAGCCCGGGAGCATGGGAAGCCGTGTGTGTGTGTGTGTGTGTGTGTGTGTGTGTGTGTGTGTGTGTGTGTGTGTGTGTGTGTGTGTGTGTGTGTGTGAGGAGGATGGAGGGGGGTGTGTACGATGAGGGGAGGGGCTCAGGTGGAGCCTCTTGCTGGAATTCTACCTGACATATTTGTCTTCAGCGTCCTTTCTGGTATTTTTTTTGCTCAACTTGTTTCTGCCCTCCTGGGCTCTGCGTGGCCATGTGTGGAGGGATTTTCACCTCTTTTGTGGAATCAGGAAGTTTTTCTGACTCAATCAGAACACATTCTTCGCTATGCCCTCTCTCCCTCTTGCTCTTTGGTATTTCCTCCTCTGTCCCCCTCCCTCCCCCAGTTGCAGTGTAGTGAGCTGAACTGTTGTGCTGTTGTTGTTGGGGGCCCTTCTCCCATATGTCAGGAATTAATCTTCACCAGCTCTGATTGATTTCACTCTGTGGAGGAAGGGTGATTTTTTTTTTTTTGGTCACTAATTTTTTTTCCCCCCGTTGTCCTCTCTAGTCCAGCGGTGGATACTCCCCGTGTCTGATTTGATGCAGTCGTACTAAATTGTATTCCAAATAAAAAGAGTTAAGCATCTTTTGATACTGCTGGTGTGAACCCCTTTCTTTCCTAAGATGATCCGTTCCATAACTTGATACAAGGGCTTTAAACTTGTTTCAGGGACGATACATTAAAGGACGACTTGATACGATTGTTGTACCATGTAATATGATATGGTTCTTATCATTTATATAATGTAGTGATTTGTTTACTATTAGATTAAAATAAGCCAGTTCTATTAAAGTGACCGTTCTTATCTAAAATCTGATGTACTTCAAGTATTTTTGGTATTTTACGGCATGGAACAAAATGGAAGACAAAAGTATAATTTCTGATAAACACGTCATCGTCGCAGACTTGTCGTATGAACAAACATTGTGAAACTACGAATATAAACCAGAGTCTGTCTCAGACAGCAGAGCCCAAGTGCCCCACTTTGGCAGTTGAGGGGAGAAATATAAAAAATATTTTTTTTAAAAAACAAGTTTTAACACAACTTTAAGCTCTTCAGTACACTGCCGTTCATAAACTTTGCAAAGCCCCCCTAACACGTAAAAAGTTACGACTCAAATGTTACGTCATAAGTCCTTAGTAATTATTAGATGCAGTGACCTCCCTGAGGTTTGACTGAAAAAAGTGATTAATATCCGTGTCTTTATCTTGAGTTTTCTTTCTGAGGTGAGTGTTAAAAGTGTTGTGCTACTTGTGTGCTTAAAGATTTTTAGTAAAATAAGTTTAAAATAGCTCTTTAGTCGCTCGTTGTTATAGAGTCTTTGGTCAGTCATGTCTCTCCTCCCACTCCTCATTAAGTAGAAAGAGAAAATACATTTTCTGGTATCCCTGCCCACTTTATCCAATCAGGACAGAGAACTCTATAAAGAGGCGGTCCTGTCTGCTTGTGAACGCGCAGAGAGCAGGACCCTTCCGTTTGCTGCGATGTCTGACGATTAGTGCTACTCGCTCATGTGGTGACGTAGGGAGCAGGACGATCACCAGGCTTTGAAGCCAGTTTTCGCAGTGGTCAAACCATGTAATTATAACATCACGTGATGCACTGGTGCCCAAAATACTTTTTTCTCATATGCGACAATTGTGAAAGAGGAGTCTGTAAAACGGTGGATAATTATTTTTTTTTTGGAGAACTAACCTTTGCAATGTCTAGAAGCGCTTGCGGCAGCTTTAATTGCTGTTGTGCGGACTTTTGTCCAGATTTGTTCTTTCTTATGAAATTCAAATGTCTTCCAAACCTTCGTTTTAGATTTGGTGCTGCAATATAACAGTGTCAGTGCAGATTAACCTTTCAAATGTGATACATAACATTAATTCAATTTGATTAATTTAGTTGTTATTATCCAAAATTTGCGGTTCAAGGTTCTTCTGTTTGTCACTCTACAACAGGGTTGCAGAACAACTGTGGCACGCTGTGAGTCAGTTGCAACAGTGCACATAAAAGCAGTACAGCCGAGATTTACATCTGCCTCGTGTTTTTTTTTTTTGTTAGTGTTAGATCTATGACATCATAAATGTTTCGTCAAACAACCTAGAATATGAACACTTGGTTATTACTATAGGCAGTATGCTAATTAGCCGTGCACGCTAACCATCACAGCTTATGTTAGTTTAGAGAAATAACACCGTTTACTCAGTTCCTCCCTAGAGCCCCTTGTTCACTGTTGGCATTGTAGAGATCTGTATGGTTTCAGTCTCGACAGACCTGCTGCCCAGCTAAGTTTGCTGAGCTATGTTCTGACGATAGTTGTTCAGAGGGGGTGTTTAGCAAGCAATCAGGCTTGACCAGTGTGTTAAATGCTAACTTTTGCTGCCATATTTTTGATGAACACTTTTCGGTCAATAACAAATGTATTGGAAGTTCAGCGTGTCCACCCTGATAGCCCTCTGTAAGCTTGATTTACATCAACATATACCATTTATGGCTCTGCTCTTGAGCCAGAAACCACAGAGCCAACATTCCCGCCTGTGTAGTTATCAAGAGGCACATTTTGCTGCTGCTCTTCTGATAATGAATTGGATATAGACGGAGGATTTATGCATTGGCTTTAGCTTTGACACCTAAATGACCTGTATTTTATCATACAGCTAACAGTTTGAAACCAAAAATACTACCCACATCCTGTTTAAAAAAAAAAAAAAAAGACAAACATCTTGGCTGCTTTCAAGGCTCATAAGGCCACTCTCCACTTAACCATCAATGAAAGTCCTTCACAGGGTGTCTTTTGAACGCTTGGAGTTTTATTTATTCAGCATTAGAGATGTAATGTATCTTTAAGTGTTGAAGATTATCTTAATTACTTGTTGATTATTTTGTTATCTAGCTCCGTCTGTCTGTCTGTTCCTTTCCTCTCCCTCCCATAAGTAGGCCTGCACTTGTGTATTTTACATTCAGAGAAACAGAAAATAACACTTCTAATGATTCAAGTGTAACTGTCTTTCTTTATTCATTTCTCACGTTGATGACGGCAGTGGTGTGTGTGTATGAGTGATATGACTGCTGTGTGTGTTGGCGTCAGTGCCCCAGTAGTTGTGCAGGAAGCTGACGCGCTTTCATGAGTCAAGACGGTACAGGAAGAAATTCTGGTGCCACGCATAATTTCTCAGCGTCGACACCACCTGCTATTTCACAGGTCATCATTATCGGAAAGATGCTGTGACACCAAAGTGAAACCCTGAATCACAAAAAAAAAGAAATCATTGATTAGTCTGTCTTTACAAAGCACTCCAAAAAAAATTGCACCTATTTTATTGTTATTTTTATTTATTTTCTTAAATGGTGATTAGTGACATTTTTATTATCCACCAATTCCAGGAAAATATTCACTTCACTGTGTTTATTAGCTAGTACTAACTTCTTTCGGGCATGTTGCACGCAGTGAGTTGTGTAACCACTTTCCCACTCTTCCCCCAATCTTAGTGTGGAGATATTGAATTAAACAACTTTTTTTCACGCCTTAACAAACTAAATGTTCGTTTTCATGACTGAATAAACTGAATAAACAAACTGACCTTAAAGGACAACACAGTTTCATACTTTTTTACTTTGTTTATATGTGGCGGACCCTGCCACCTTTCTACCCTCACACAACTTTATTTTCCTCTGAGAACAGCTTGTTTATTCAGTTATGGAAAAGATGAATATTTTTGCATTTGTATTTTCACCTCATTAATATTGTAAACATATTACAAATCTGAGTTTGAATTTCTTTTCTCAAAAACTACATAGTGCCCCTTCATGTTTCTATCTGTATGACTTTTTTTTGCATAGATCTGGAAAGACAACACGGGTTTTGTATTTGTTGTTCCTCCACTCGTGTCCTGATAGTTTCGTCCCCTTTAGGGTTAACATTCAATGATGAGACCAAACACATCACCAACCAAAATAATTATTAGAGGGACTCCCTTACTTTATATGGGTCACTGACGGCTAAACGAGTAATACTAATAGTTAATTGTTTGAGTTATCCAACAATTAATTCCAAAAACTCTCTGGTTCCAGCTTTTCAAATCTTAATGTTTTCTGTTTTAGACTTCTTTTTTTTTTTCATATTCTTTAAAAAAAAGCATTTGTTGTATTTCGACTAAATTAGACAACTTAGCAATTTGAAAGTATCATCTTGGAGTGATAATGGACATTTTCTGACATTTTATAGACTTATACTTTCAGTCAAAATAAAAGATAGATGACATAAAAAAATCCCTAATATGTATAAATTGTGATATTCAATTGCTGTTTAGGTGAATCTGATTATTGATGCTTATGTAATCTGGCACTCAGGCCTGTGTTAAACACTGGTCGGGAGCGAGTCGTGGAACCAGGTCACTGAACATGCTTTGACCCGTTCAGACTAACTGCAAACACAGGTCATGTCCTTGTATCGGTCGGAGAGTGATCCAAGAGTCGCATCGGTCATTGCGGCTGTTTGACATGTCAGGACATCCAGCTGATTTGTCATTTCAGTAGAAAACATTTTCTTTTGGGTTTTATAGAAATGTTTTTGGGAAAGTTAACGAGCTGAAAAGTAGTTAACACATTTGTCCGTAGTTTGAGTTGGAGGGAACAACTGATGAGAAACAGAGAGCCTACAGAGGGATGACTGTGTATCCTCGGTTTGGGTTTCCTTTCTTTCCCCAGAATGTCTCCGTGCAGCTCATGTCCTCTGCTGCTTGATTTTTCTGAGAGCTATTTCTACTGTGAGAGGAATGTCAAGTGCCCATCTTGGTGCGTTTCTCCCTGTTCTGTGTTTTTGTTTTGTTTCTTGCGATTTCTGCCTTTTTTTTTCTCCCCCTCTGGTCTTATCTTTTCCACCTTAGTCTTTGTTTCCTCTTTTGTATTACTTTCACAATTAGCTGGTGCACTAGCCTGAAAATAAATAAATAAATAAATGAGTTTATGTATTAATTTCAAATACATTGTCTCCGTACAACCATGGCTTTCTTTTGTGTTAGTGCAGGTTCATGTGTGTGAGTAAATGTATGTGAGAGATGAAGGAGGGGGTGGAGGTGGGGGGGAGCACACAGAGTGAGGAGGAGAGGAGGGGGGAGGAGACGTGGAGAGTCGTTTTATTAACGTGGCGACTCCCGCTAAAATTCAGGGAGTGCTGTTGCATCCAGCTGTTACTGGTTGCGCGAGGCTTGGTTGCCATGGCAACACAGCCCTGCGCGCCTGCTCAAGGTCGTTCATCCAGTTCTGAACCGAGCAGCGTGCTGCACACAGGATGCACACGGAGAGAAGGAGGGAGGGAGAGAGGGAGAGAGGGAGGGAGGGAGAGAAAAACAGAAAAACTACTTCAAAGTGACCAATCAAAGCACTTCAGTGACGTCGTGGTCGGTGGACAAACTCAGCCCTCCCTCCACTCGCCCTCTGACACACAGACACACACACACACACACACACACACACACACACACACACACACACACACACACACTTACTTTCTTCAATAAAGAAACAAACAAAAAAGAACCTCTGGCCTTGGGGCTTGTAGGTTCTTTTGCCAGCTGATAAAATATTTAGCTGGTCAGTGGGAGAGTGAGGGATACAGTGGCTAGAGAAGAAGCGAGCAGTCGAGCTTGGCTTTGTGTTTTCCTTTCTCTAATGGTGCATTGCTGTGAGGCTACCTGGGGCTTCTTCCACCTCCTCTCCTCTTCCTCTCCTCTCCTCTCCACTCCTCTCCTCCCCTCTCCTCAGAGGGCTACAGCATCCCTCGGGGGGGATCTGCTGCATGTTTGCCGGCACTGACTGGACTCGGCACAGCACACATTGTACCACAAAGGCCCCATTTCACTTTGATAGCAGCGATCTCACAGGTTCATTGCATATCACACTCTGTGAAGCTGGGTCTGATTTAAAATCTTGGCCTCAGTATGTGTCAGAAGACATCAGTTGTGATGCATGTCACTGTGTGATAAATGCCAAGTGAAACGCAGCTCTATAAAGTTAATTGAGGTAACGAGAGTCTACAGCTGCTGGTAAACTGTCATTTACATTTTCAAATTCTCCTTAAAAGGGCTAGGAGTATTTTACAGCTTATGTTTATCCTACAGGCTTTTTAAAAGCTTAGGTAAGTTATGATAATACAACCAAAAACACCTAAAATATGACCAACAAACAAATACCAACCTTAAGGGAATCAACAATTAAAAACAAAAGATACAAATGCAGTAACAAAGTTAGGTTTCTTTGTCCAGAGTCAACCCTCTTTTCAAAGAAATCAATAAAGGATCTCTGAAAAAGAAAGTTTAACCCAATATCTGTGATTCTAAGGAGGTTGTTTTCCCTCACACAGTTTAAGTGTCTATAAGTGGAGCTGCAGCCTACCATGATGTAGCTGTATTCTAGTCTTTGCATTGTTATTTTGTGTACTGGAGGATAAAAAAAATGGGAGAATCTCTGATCCTGCGTTCAATTTCGATGCTCAAAATTGAAAGCTCATTTCATTTGATTTTCAATTTGGAATCACAATCGTGACACCCTGGGTGTTAGGTCGTGTTGACTTACACCATGACTACGCACAGCAGGCGTAGCTGAAAGCAAAAGTAACACAGCTGATAGAAAACAACAGTTTGGCATTAACCTTTAGAGAGAAGGAGCAGAAGGTGATTCGTCACACTACAAAGGCCACACAGTGTCATCTTGTTACTACATCGATCACAAGACAGTGATGCAAGTAGGGATCTGATTCAGCACACGTGGCAATGACTGATCGATCACACTGTAATCACTTTGCAGTAATTAATCAAAGATGTACATCACAATATTTGATGATAGAGAATGATTTTTATGAAGATTCCAAGTGTGGTCAAATCAGTCATTTTAAGGCGGCAAAGATCTTCTTCAGTATTTTAAAGTTTGAGAATGAACAGCTGGTCTGTTGATATCATAATTATTTGTATCACTAAAATACAATTTTGAGGGCGGGCCTGGCATCAAGGCTCCAAAGGTCGCCTGGTCGATCGGCTTGCGAGTTGGTCAGTCAGTCCACTTTCAAACTTTCACCAACTTTCGCAGCGACAGATTTTCTTCCAGGAAGGTGTGTTCAAAGTTGCGTGTCTGAGTACTTGTCAATTGGCTAAAAGGGGGTGTGGCATTGGGAGTGGCCTATAAGAGAGAGGCACATAAGTTCTCAACACATTCATGCATCACGATCCCCTCTCATAACATATGAACTCTTTGTCATACACTGGTAGGAGGCATCTTTGAAGTCAGCATAGTTACTTTATCGCTGCTCTGCCTCCTTCTGTTTGTTTATCCTTTCATTGGTCTTCAAAAACTGTGTCTTCCCAGAAGCAACTGCAACTTTCTTTCAATTAGAGCAACGACATGGCGATGAGACTTTTTAAACAGGAGAGAGCAGAGGACCAGTGTCAGATAGGCACTTCCCCAGCCTGTTTTTCATTGTGCCACAAAATTGGGTAAAGAAAGCATGAGGTTGTGCCAAATTTGAAGGGGTGGGGGCTTTCTTCATCGCCCTCTGTTTTTTTGTCTTTTTACTCCTCGAAGGGTGCACGCAGAGTTCAGCAGGATTTACACAAACACATTGAGTCACTATTTTCTGGGAGAGCAGTGACGAATCGTGTCACTTTTTGTGGTCTGTGACGTGATGGTTCAGGGCAGGCGTGTGCATTTGTGTGATTGTTTAAAAGAAGGTTAGAAAAAACTCAACATGGCACCTTCTTGTGAGCCCCGAGGAGGGTGGGGGGGTAGTTTCAGGTTTCATTTTGCTCTGTAAGGTAATAGATGCTTATTAAAGGGGTCCTCACAGGGGTGTGTGTGTGTGTGTGTGTGTGTGTGTGTGTGTGTGTGTGTGTGTGTGTGTGTGTGTGTGTGTCTAAGAAGGGGTTTTCTGTTTTTTTTTGTTTTTTTACTTACTTTCCATTGTAAAAATCCAGGCCTGGTTTATGTGTTTTAGAGCTCTTTTTTACATACCCATGCACACACACACACACACAGTAACAAACATTTATGGGGTAGGAGTTGAGGTAAATGTTACCAGCTGCACCACAGCGAGCAAGTGGCTTCAACTCTGCCTGAACCCAGCTGTTACGTGACCACCTCCTCAACTTAATTCACTCCCGTCCAGCCTTCCCCTCAGCTGCCACACCTCCTATATCACTCTACCTCCACCACACATGCACACACATACACACACACAACCACGTATACGCACAACGCCATCTCCACACACGGGCTCTTCTCTCAAGTGTCACCAGCAGTGGCATCACTCATCTCAGGAAAGTGGGAGAGCGCTCCAAGGTCCGCTACCCCCACCTTGTCACCTTGGTGTGGAGCAGTGGGCCGGCCCAGCTTGCCTTCATTTGATTGGCTGCCCTCCCCTCCGAGGTCACACAGTTGCTGCTGTGATGTCATAGAGGCTTGTTTATCCGAACCTCCTGTCAAGCTCAGTTGCAACATGTTGTACACAACAACCCCTTGAATAAGCATCAAGGGTGTTGCTTTATTCTTTATTTCCATCCCCATCGTCGTCATCTGAGGCTCCACAAAAACAATATCAAATCACATAGTATAAGTAAACAAGAAAGGGAACTAAGGTAATTGTAAAGACAACTGATTTACAACAATTTAGATCAAATGTCTACCAATAATGATCACGCCATAGCCAGACGTAGATCTCCTCAGGGAACTAAATGCAAGTTGCAGCGATTCAGGCCACAAAATCCGAGATTGTTCTGCTTGGCAGCATTGCTACCAGCTTCTCTATTAGTGCTTAGCGGTGGTGCTAATATCGGGGATTGTGACTTGTAGTTTCCCCAGTGAACACATCATCCTCTTTGGTGACTGCAGTCCATCTTGACTCACTCAGTATTTAGTGGCTCAATGTTTGACCCATGTAGCCACTCACAGTATGCTCAAAACATGAGGATTTGACAATGATAATAATAACAATGTGTATTTAGCTAACTGATTTCAAGCAGCAGAAACCTCAAGCTGCCTGTGAAAACATTTCGTTGAGAAGTCTTGTCGCTAATAACCTTTTAGTTTGATGGCATTTAATGACCTGATTGTCTCGAAAAGGTTTTGCAGAATCTCCTTGACAGACTTCTGTGCAGGACTCTTTAAAAAAATGAAATCATTTGGTAACACTACAGTGAAAGTTAATATGCAGGTGTAAAATGAAGGACGCCACCTTCTGCATACAACTTGTCTATAGGGAACAGTTCTCATCATTGGATTTGTCCGCGGACATGGCACCACATACTTACTTAATGTGCATTAAACCTGCGACAAATACCAGTCTAGACCAGTCTTTCACTCACAGAGAAGTTGTGTGTTGTTCCAAGAAGAAGAGAGAGCAGAAGAGAACATAACCTTTTCTTTCCCATCATGCAATGCAAACAATCTGATGGCTCAGTGGGTGAGATCAACAGCTTTAACCCCATGAAATGGTCGCGTAAATGACACTTTTGATTGCTCAGTGAAACTTATGACTCAGGAGATTTTGAGAAACATGCACATGACATGCATTGAAGACGCAGGCTCAGGCTTTAGTCAAACTGCTGAATTTCACATTCTGCTGTGGAGGGGGGACGAGGCAGAGCTACCACCTTCACCCATCTGTTTCTGCCAAGCCGGAAAGTGGAAAGAAGCCTTCCGCGCATCGGCCTCAGCTCAGGGAGGGAGGGGAGCGTCTTTGGTTGAATCAGCTTTTCCCCTCTCTTTATTTTTTCTTGACTGCCTCCCTCCCTCACAGTGAATCTGTTAGTCCTGTGAGAATCGAGTCGTAGTAAACAGGCAGTGACATCTGCATGCTCTCGTTAGAGAAAAAGGGGCCAAAATTTAAATATTGATTTGATGCAATGTGAGACAAAGATTCCGCTTCTTCTTTGTTTGTCTCTTCTTTTTATAGCTGTTGTTTGTTTATTTTTAGGTGTTGTCCAGAAAAATCAGACTTTACAACAAGAAGAAGGCTTCGCTTGTGTTAAGGTTTCTCTTCGCCTTCTGCCTCTCGCTCTGCATACGTGCATGTTCCTGTGTCTCAGTTAGACATGATGCCCAGGATGAAATAACATCTCTTGTTGGACTCAGCTGCCCACTCAGGTAACCATCAGGTGAACAGCCTTGACTTTCCTGCAGACCTAGAAAGCTGCTGCTGATATTTAGTGAGCTGATCAAGCCCAAACCAGCAGAAGACTTACTGACAGACTGTTGACATCGCTGTGAGATTTGGGTGTAGTGTGCTGGAGGGTAATGCTGCCTCTTCCTCTCAAATGATTTGCTACGTGACTTGGTCTGCTCTGAAAAAAACTGACAAATACGTGGGGGGGGGGGGGGGGGGGGTTATGTCACGTCCATGTAACTGTGTTGCAGAGGTGTCTGCTGAAGTTAGCATGCTAACCAGCGAGCCCCAGCCTGTCCAGTAAGGCCATTTTGTACCTCAAAATTCGATAGTCTGATAGACCCCATAGTAACAGCCTGGAGATAAATGCAAGCAGCGGGGTTGTTACTTAGTCCAACAAGTAGACAAAATAAACTATAAAAAAAAAATCTGAAAATGATTTTAAAGGTACAATATGTAAGTATTGGCCACTTGTGAATTTCATCCTCAAAACACATTGGGGACACCGTATCACCAGAGTTACTGCTAACTGTAACTGCCCTTAGCTAGTTAGCTCAGTTAGACATGTAAGTATGGTTCTGATAGGGAGCCTGGGGGGAAGTATAGTAGTGTTTTGTTCACTGCTAGCACAGGAGCTTTGGGCCGGGATGGGCCAAGGCAAGCTGGTCAGGAAGCTCCAGGCACAGTTCGGAAGCTAATAGGGGCCACCAGCTCCACGGCTAACTGAGCCACTTCAGTTCATGTCAGCTAGCCTCAACCAAAGATGGCTACAGCACAGCGAGCAGCAGTTACCAGTTATGCTAACTATATTATTTTTGCAGCTACCTTCCAGTTCTGTCCGTATGTTACTAATGACCATTAACCCATAATGTTACGATTGGGAAAGCTTTGAAAAAGATTGATGTAATGAAGGTACCAGTCCTGTTCTGAGTTTTGTCACAGGTGCCGCCCTTTGTTTATATCAGGAACTTTTCTGTCTACTCAAGTGGAATATCAGCTCAGAAATGTTGACGTGACACTACAATAAACGCACACACACACACACACACACATACGCACAGTAGAAGCAAATGTGTTAACTGGTAACTGTCTCTCGCACGTCGGTGACAGGCCTCCAGTAAAGGCCTTGTGGAGAGTACGTGTTAGCCCAGCATGAACACTCTCCCTATCTTGCCACAGCTAAAAATAACACCTTTTCCTCCACACTAGACATACAGAGAGGGTGGAGGGACGGGAGAAGGAGAGGGTGGAGATGGCGGGATGAGAGGGAGGCAGAGTGAGAAAACAACAATCAAAGCGAAAAAAAGGGAAGAGGAGGCAGAGCAGAGGTGTGCCGAGGAAAAGAAAAACAAGCCATTAATAATTTACCTGGAGGACACCTCCAGCTCGACCTTTGGTTGTGGTCAGTGGTGTTCGGCAGAGGACAACGTGTCGTGACAAATGCGGTGTAGTGTTAGGAAGGTCTTTCAGATGATCTGACTGGTGTGTACTGTCTGGAAGTTTAGTTCCAGGTGTGCTCAGGTGCTTGGTGAGAGATGAGATTTAAAAAAGAAAAAAAGCACTGATTTAAACAACAAAAAACCGTGAGGTGATGAAATATGATCTAGACAGAAATTGAAGCACAATGTTCAGCAGTTTTTAGCTGGCAGACTGCTACTAGACCTGATTTGTGGAAAAGTTATCTGGGCAAAAAAAGTTGCATCTCCCCTCGTGGCAAACATTCACGTTACAAAGTAATCAACCAGGAAGGTGTGCTGGAGAGAAAATTGCAAAAACGCTAATAAAATCTACAGTGTGATAGGTTCTCCGCCTAATAGGCTCCATCTTGTGACAAAGGCTGCAGGTCCTGATATGCACACATTAAAGATAATGCTAAATGTTCGATTGCTTTCTAGCTATTTTAAAACCTTTTCTTTACCGGCATGTGTCGAGTTTCACCAATTTCCGTCAGACAAAAAGGAGTTTCCCTGTTTTCTGGTCCTTCTCACCTTCCACAGTTCTTCCTGCAGCTGCTGCGCGGTAAAAGCCTTCGGGGGGGCTTTAATAATCACACTTAATTAAAGAACTACTTTGTTTGTTACTTTGTTGTATTGTAAGTCTAGAGTGTATTGCTGACTCGCTTTCTTTTATATTGAGATGTGAAGCAGCTGGAAGAGTTGTTGAAATAGCTGTCGTGCTTGGCGAGCTAAGAAGGCTAAAGGACTCGGCGTGCTTGTGATTGAAGTGCTTGTTGGATTGTCTAACAGTGTCTGAAAACCCATCCGTCCGCACCTTTCTGATGTCGGAATTACTTCCAGTTGTGTTCGGCCATTTATGTAACCACCCGAAACAGACGAGCCAACGAGGACACCCACTTCACACAGCGACTGGCCAGCTGTGTGGAGGTGTGAAAGTAAGCGGGATTTGAACTTCTTCCTCAAACTCTCCTTTTAATTTCCCTCCTGTTTTATTTATTTATTTTTTTTTAACAAATGGCTGCGACCAACACGAATGCCTTTGAGCGGTGTGCCGTTATCCCCATTTGTACAATTTATTGCTTCTCTATCCTCTGTGTTACAGCAGGTTTGTCTCCACCTTCAAATGTCCCTGAATGAAGTATAAAGACTTTTCCCTTTTTAGAAGTGAAAACCTTGTTTAAACTTTGTTTCAAGCACTGAAGAAGTGCTTCCTAAAAAGTTCGGAAGCATTTTCTTTTCTTTTTTTATCACATTTAAAGGGAAATTCCATTTTTTCTTTTCTATCTGTGCCACATTTTTACGTGTTTTAGTGTCCGAGTGATTAATAGGTGGCAAAACTTTGAATCAGTCCGGTGGATCCTCCGGACGCCAGGACACGGTTGCAGTTGTATTAATGTAAACCTTTGGAGCAACTGCAACTGTCAAAGTTACCTCCACTGAATGTGCTTGTTTTTGTCACTGACCAGCTGAGGTTATTCTTCATGTCTGACAACATTGCAGAAAGTTTCCTAAGGAGAGAGACCTTTTAGTTAAGTAGAAAGTTCCTTTGTATAACCAGAAACACTGGTTGCTCAAGAAGAAAGTCCTACTCCGAAACCTCACAAGAGGTGAGTTGTTTCAGAAAGACGGCAGTGGAAACATCAGTTGGAGAGAGGAGTTTGGAGTTAACCCAGCGAAACTGTCGGCGAGAATTTATTTCCAAAGTGTATGCAACTGATTTTGACGATCTAGATAAGGCAACAACTCACCTTTCAGACTTCACCTTCAGTGAGACTTGATTTTCCGGTTACAAAAAGGAACTGTTTATCAAAAAAGGACTATCTCTGTAGGAATGCTTTCCTTAACATTGTCAGGCAGTAACAAGCTCAGCCTGTCAGTGGCCAATACAAGCACTTTCGTAGTTGCCCCCCAGGATTACATTGCAGACGTGTCGCGGCTGCAGCTGAGGTGATCTGCTGGACCGATTCCAAACTTTTGGCAAGTATGAATCATTCAAGACATGTAAACATAGGGCCCAGGTTTTAAAATACCAGAATTCCCCTTTTAAACACTGTAAACAGGGTTGGACTGTTGGTATAAAAGAAAAAAAGCAGAGCAAAGTGGTGTAAAACACAGACTGCCAAGTTTAAACTATCTGGAGAAAGATAAATCAAACTCACTGGACTGCAGTTTTGATCGAAGACTTCTCGCTGTCTCCAAAAAACGACAGGAAGTATTACTTTACACAGGAACTGAAGTGTAGCGCACAGTTTATAATCCTGCCAGTTTCTATGACAGGATGAGGCGTCTTGGCAGGATGACGCTCACCTTGAGTTTTTTCTGTCCACACTTCAGAGCGTTTGATTGGTGAACCAGGAGACTGGTCACAAAGCCAACACGCTGACAAGTCCTTCTTTGTCGTCACCCATTTTTTATTCTTCGCCTTGCTGCCAGCTGTACGTATTCTGATGCTTTACTCGTCCTTTTAACACCACATTAGTCAGAGCCGCACACGTATATTCAACTCTGGCTAGTCGGGACCAATTTGTGACTGCTCTGCATTTAACCTTTGTCCTGACACACTTCAGCTACACAAAAGAATTGAAATATAGCCGGAGGAGTTCAATAGAGGGTTTGGGCAACTTGTTGCTGTGTGATTACGGCAGTGTGACAAACACTGTGCGGCGCGTGTTTGTTTTCTTACAGTTTGTATTTACCAACAAAACAAACCGAGGTCCTGGTTTAAGGGTTAGGGACGCAGTGATGCTGATTTTTCCACAAGCTCTGCTCCGCTTCACAGTTTCCATTTGCTTCTCCTGCGCAAAACCTAAAAAACAAAAAAGGAGGCAGGGAGGAGAGAAAAGGTTTTTTGGTTTTTAGTGCCACAGGGGGGTTGGGGGATTTCAAGCAGCAGAAGAATGGGCAATGCAGTTGACATTGTTAAATTTCAAGTGTTTTTTCAAACAGCCCATTTACTGTGTAACCTTAAACCCTGGGGTAACACTGGGGCCTCCCTCCTCCAGGCGAGGTGTTACAGTTTTTTTTTTTTTCAAACAGCATTTTTCTCCAATGCTGTTTATTGTCAATGTAGCACCGAACATAAGAACTTATCAAGTAAATATTTTAACTGACTTGACTTTGAGACAACCTCAAGCTAAAGCTCACCGATGAGGAAAGACTTGCACATGCTCACATTGTGGACTGGACTCACATGAACAACTTAGGAAATTATTAGTTGCTGTCAGCATCTTCTCACAGCTTCACTGTCGCCATCAGCCCCAGTGAATGTGATACAGCCACAGAACAAACCACTCCTCCTCTGTCTGACCTGAGAAATGGCCAAATGAGGGAAAGGCATTGAGAGAAAGATGGATGGAGCACCTCTCAGATGTAAAATGATCTGTTTTCTTTGTGAAACTGGAGTTGTTTTAATGGCTGGTGGTTGTGAAAAGAAAGAAATCTTAGAAATGGACGATTCCCTACTTGTTTGGTTGGCCGTCACTAGCTGGATTTTTATCCAAGTACTTTTTGGCAAAGTGTGTACTGTCGTGGGGTAGTTTAAAAGGTTTGCGGAGACACAAATTGTGTGAGTGAAATGTATTTTAACATCTACGAGAGATACTGGAATGCCCAAATTCAGTCAGTCCTTTTTAGATTATTAATTGTCCCAGCAGTATCCTGTGTACTTGACAGCCATCAGAAGAAGTGGTTCAATCTTTGAATGTTGTTAGAGAAATGCTTCAGTGCTGTCACTCCTTCTTCCTCTTTTACCTCGGGTTCAATTCTTTCTCGTAAAGAAAACTCGTAAAGTGAATAGGATTCTTGCTTAATAGCATTGCTTAAAAGATAAGTTAAATAATGCATATTTCAATCATTCAAGGCATTCATTACGGAAAAATGTCAAACACCGTAGGATCCTGTACTCATCTCTCCTTCAAGATATGATATGTGAAACGTCGGTATTTAAATGTCGAAGGTCGGAGCTTTGTTGATATTTTGTTGAGTTGTGTGCTGACATTATCCCAAATTTCTCCAACACTGTTTGAAATCCATATGTTTACTCAAGGCAGCTTTACGCTATCGCTATACTAACTGTAATGGCAATAAAATTAAAACATTACCTCGTCCGTGGACATTTGTGCCTGAGTCAGGTCAGATAAATTTTCATCCACAATGGTGGTTGTTTTGTTTGGTCACCGCCAGCGAAGCAAGTTTGACAGCAGGAGTGTTTCTGCTCCCCAGTCAGCCAGATTACCTCACTGTGCATTAGCCGTTGATTACTGAACTCAGCACTCACCAGAGACTCGGGTTCTCTCTCGTCTTCCCCCCTTTACTGTGCTGCAACATCAAGTTAAGGAAGTAAAGTCCATTTACCCTCAATTTTTAATTTAATATTTTTTGTTCTGATGATAGACCCCGTGGATCAGAATGACATATTGTACATATTACCAAGAATTTCCCCCTCACATCTTTCCCTGGTGTCACAAGTTCTTTTTCCAGCAAGACTTAAGGAAAAATCTGTTTTTTTAAAAGCCCACGGAGAAGGTGTCTACTTAAGTTGGACCAAATTGTATGAAATACGTCAAACACAAAGGAATTCTAACACCAACTCTTGAAGGACTTCTTGCACATTAATCATTGATAAATGTCAAAAATACGTTATTAAAATACAGGCAGCCTGGTGATAGTCTAGCTCAGTACGTGACAAGAACCTCAACCTGTCAGTGGCTCTCGGCTTCATCCGATTCTTTTCTACTGATTTAAATCGTTAAAAATGGGTCACAAGTAGACTGTTTCTTAAAAGTTGAATAATGTCCTAATATTGCTGGCATCTGTAGTTTTTATCAAAAGTTACTCGTACAGGAGCGAATGTTGTAAAAAGGTATATTTGTTGGGGACTATTTTAATATGCAGATTAGTTAACGTGGTGTTAAGCAGCAGAGAAAGCTGTGTGTGTGTGTGTGTGTGTGTGTGTGTGTGTGTGTGTGTGTGTGTGTGTGTGTGTGTGTGTGTCAGTATACCAATTTTGGCTCAGTTATGTATTTTTAGTGGTTTTAGTTTAGCAGTGGACCTAGTGGAGAGTAATAACATGTTTCAGGCTTTGGAAAGATTTATTGTTGATTTTTGGTATTTTAATGGGATTTGCTGACAGGAATGGAAAAATAAAATATCACCAGGCTTGTCTTTTTACATTCCAGCTGATTGAAACGGACACATTTTATTTTCTGGGTGGAGGAGCTGGACGTAAACGCAGTGTCTGTGAAGAGAGAGTCAGCCACAGGTGGAGGGTGTCTATACATCTCGTCACGTCTGGGCTCTGTCCACACTTCATCTGGTGATATTCACAGCCTGCTGCTCTCGTGAGGGTGTGTGTGTGTGTGTGTGTGTGTGTGTGTGTGTGTGTGTGTGTGTGTGTGTGTGTGTGTGTGTGCGCCTTATTATCGCAGTCAGGTGGATGGAGGAGGAGGAGGAGGGCGAGGGCAATTGTGCGGTAGATGTGGGGAGAATAGAACAACGGGGAGCTTCTTCAGTGACCGAGGCTGTTAATTAATCAAACACACACTACGCACACAGACGGTGATGAAGAGGCTATTGAAAAACACACACACACACACACCCCTGGCCTAGTCTCCTTACGAGAGGCTTGAAACCATTCTACTTACCGACGCCAGCCATGCCGACTCTGCTCGCTCTATTTGCAGAGCCGCCCCTCCCCTCCCCTCTCTGATGCTATGATCTAACTGCAGCCTCCTCCCCCTTCATAGACACACACACACTTGCACTCCCTCTCCACGCTTGCATGCCGGCGTGCACACACACAAACACACACTCATTATTCAGCACACTTGCAGCATGCGGGGTGTGTCCCCACATTTGTTCTGTGAGTATTTATGTGTGTATTATTTTTATTTTCATTTTTTTTCTTGATCAAGTGGCGTGAACATGGACTGTGGACTCCTGTGTGTCAGCTCTGTGGCGTGCTTCGTTCATCCTGTTGATCTTGTGGTTCCGTCGACCCCCGCGCCGCCTCGGTGGCATCTGTTTTGGGAAAGGAGAGGAAAAGTACTGAAATGCAAAAAAAACAAAACAATAAAGCCTCCTATGTTTCCTCTTCCCCCTTCTCCCCCCTTCTATCCCCCTTAGATCAAGAACAACCAGGGTTTTTTTTTTTTTTTTTTGTCCTCTGTGATCAAGGACAAATAAACATGCAGGGGGGGAGGAGGGGTGGGTGTTCTGCTCGGAAAAGGTGTGAATATAAAATAAAAACAAGAATAATATTGGGGAGAAGAAGGAAAAAAAAGAGAGAACAAAGAGAGTTGGTGGGAGAAGCGGAGTCGAGCTTCAGATCTTTTACAGTCAGATTCTCCGAGTGGGTCAAAGTTCCCCTCAGCAGCCGGAGACGCCTTCTGATTGGCTGCGGAAAGGTGAAATTAAAACCACAGTAAACTTTTGACCTCGCAGGAACCGGGAGAGGAACGCCCATCACTGTAGCGAGAGCGAGCTTCTCCCTCCTCCTCATCCTCATCCTCCTCCTCCTCCTCGTCCTCGCTGCTCTCCCACCGACCCACTCCTCCTTCATCCTTTCCCCTCTATCCTCGCAATCTCTCTCTCTCTCTCTGTCTCTTTTCTATCCGGCCCCTTCCTCCTCCTTTCATTCCCCGTTAGTCCATCACTCGCTCTTGTTTTGCTCTCTTTCAGTTTCTCTGTTTCAACCTCCCCCCCCACACACCCACCCTCCCCTCGCCTCCTTCAATCTCCAACTCTCCTTTAGCTCTGTCTCTTTTCCCCCGATGAATTTGTGCCTTGCTGCATATAGCCTGATGAGACAGAGCGAGGGAGGGAGGCAGGCAGGGAGGGAGGGAGGGAGGAACAGAGCAGGAAAGAGCTGGGGGAAGGGTATAGAGAGGGAGGAGACAGCCAGAGAGGGGGGATGGGAACAGAGACAGGAGAGAGAGGCAGTAGAAGAAGAAGAAGAAGAAGACTCGGGGAGAGAGGGGCAGGAGGAATGCAGCCTTGTCAACTGAGCGCTGCACAAACTGCTCCCCGTTAGAGAAGAAGAAACTCTAAAGAGGAGAGAAATGTATAAATAGACATGTAACTGTGGCTCTGACTAAGATCTGTTGAGCGGCAGGGTGGGGAGAGCCCATTTTTACTGCTAATGGTTTCTCTCATTACACATCAAACGACTGGAGGGGGGGAGTGTGTTTATGTGTGTGTGTGTGTGTGTGCAGAATGGGCCGATTTTAAATGATTTCATGAGCCAACTAAAAGAGCAGCCCTCTCCTCTCCTCTCTCGCTCGCTCGCCGCTGCTCATGCGTGCACGTAGACACACGAGCTCGCAGCTGCATTCGCCTATTAGCAATTTGCGAGCTGCACAGTGCGGTGGAGGACTGTCTACTGTAATTGTTGTTGCTGTTCACAAGTAGACAATCTAGTAGAGATGTTCCCCAGCTGATCCTAAGTATAGGCATCAGGGGGGCGATCCGGGCATATTTTAATGGATCTGTAACTGAACAAAAAAATCTGATCCTTTTTCTCACCGAAGCCGCTTTTTTTTTTTTTTTTCTTCTTTCACACAGCTGGGCTCTCACAGAGCAGCATGTCGCTCCAGATGTGTGAGTGACAGAGTATATAAATGTGAGAAAATGATTTGCGTTCGCAGCCAGGTGGGCAGCAGTTTCGGTTTCAAGAGTCTCACAACTTAAACGTTTACTCATTTCGTTCGACTTGATATTTTTGAACCAGGACCTTCTGTCGTTGGGTGTAAAAGTAAGCTCAGATTGAGGAGCTGTGAATTCGATCTGGGGCCAAAAGTAATCTCGAAACAGGACATCCCCTACAATCTAGCCGGCACACGTGCAGGTGTAAAAACGAGCTCTCAACGCCTGTCATCACCGAGGTGGCGCATATCGAGGGGCGTCAGCTTTTTTTTTTTTTTATGATTTTAATGCGATTGAAGTAATCCTTTTGGGTTCGGATTAAGCTCTACGATGAGTGCGCAGCATCCAGCGCGGGGAGGGGGGGGAAAGGTGCGCAAGGGAGACGAGAGACGAGAGCCGGAGCCCGTCGTCGTCGAGGATGAGAGAAGGCAGGAGGAGAGAAAAGGAAGGCTGAGAGTTTTTTTTTTCTTTGCTGCTAAAAAAACAGTGAGTTAAGAGAGGAGGCTGTGGATGTTATTGAGTTAACCAGACAGAGAGAGAGGGAGACGGACAGAGGGAGGGAGGGCGAACAGCGAGAGCTGGCTCGATAGACAAGTGGATGAGGGGCTGCGCTGTGCTCCTGCAGCACAGTGGGCACCATATGGTCTGATAATGTATAGAGCACATGTTTGTCCTGCATCCTAAAAAACTTCCTCCCCTTCTCTGCTTCTAATTACATCACTCAAGAGACAGCTCCGTTAGATAAAAGACACACACACACACACATACACGCTCACCATGCACCCCATTAGGTAAGAAGCTCCCCGCTGACACACACACACCCGCACCATCTTCAAGATAAGAGGCGCCCCCAACAAACATTTAGGTCTGCACACACAAAAAAACGTGTTCGCTAAGGGCCCCATCCCCCCTCTAATGGGAGAGAAGATTGATACCGACAGAAAAACAAAGATTTCTCAACATGTCGCTCTGTCCCTCTTTAGCTCCTTTGGCTTTAAATATTTAAAGCAACCACGCTATGCTTTTTTCCCCCCATTGTTATATCACAGAAGTGTTGATTTTCTCTGATGCTTAAAGCCGGTTTTGCCGGGCGCACAGCATCAGCAGCGGCGGCAGAGCACGGGAGCGAATGAGCGGATCCCCCGAATGTACGCTTGATGTGTGCTGACAGTGATGTGCGTGCAAGTGAATGCAAGTTGATTTCTGATTGGGGAATATTGTGTGTGAGGAGGGATTGCTTTCTCCACGCACGCTGTCATCTGGTTTCAAGGTGTGTCGGCTGCTCTGTGACCGGCTGCCTGTTTGTTTGTGGGTGGTTATGCATGTTGCCATGCAGTTTCCGTGCCTCTCCGGCATGTGCTTTTGTCTGTGGGAGTGATGGATGTCAGGCTGGCAGCTAATGTGATTTAGATGCTCCACCAGGAGTGTGTGCGCGTGCACGTCCCCATCCACGTGTGTGCAGTCGAATCTGTAGTGTATGTTTGTGTATCTGCCTCCCTCTCTCCCTCTCTCCCTCCCTCGTTCCTCTGCTCTTTTTCTCTCTTCTTCTTCCTCCTCCTCTCCTACTCCCCTCCCTCTCCTCACCCCCCATCATTTTTTCCCTGTGCTGTGCAGTTTTTGGACCCCGAGCAAATAAATAGAGGGAGGAGGGGGGGTGGGTAGGAGGAGGAGGAGGAAGGGAGGTGTTTATGTGGCAAATCTGCTCCCTCACTGTCACCGCGGAGAACGAGAGCGCGAGGAAGGAGGCGACGAGGAAAGTAGAGGTGAAGGAGAAGATGGTGTTCTCTCTCGCTGAGACCACACTGATGGGTTATTGTGAGCCAATTATGTTCCATTCCCACTAAAGGAAGTCTCACATCTTATTCATACACTCAAACGCACTCGCTCGTCTTCACACGCATCAGCAAAAGAAGTGCTCTTTCTCCTGGCGGCTCAGGCAGTGAGGGGCTTGAGTTTTATCTGCATGCAATTATTCCTGTGAGAAAAAGCACCTTTATACTGTCAGACTGTTCTTTCACACCAACTCCACCCTGCTTCTTAAAAAAATTGTTTCTCAGCTCCACCAAATTTCATTTGTTGAACTTTTACATTAACTTTTCAATGTTGCCCCACTGAAACACACTGAATAGGGATGGGAATCGCAGAGTTACTCCTGATACGGTGCGATTCACGATATGTTGCCCGCGATAACGATGGTATCACAATAATCAATAACCGATTTATTATGACAACAATCATCTAATGTTATCTGTCAGAAGATTACAAAATACCACTAATAAATCAAGACGCAGGAACTACTTATCTTTTCTCTCTATAGGGGTGTCAGTTTCACAGGTTTGACACTAACTGAGATGAAACAATGTACAGAAACTGCAGTGGCTTCTGTACGTTCATGGACATGTGTGTCATTTTTTTTCAATGTGTCGCACATTTGAATAAATTTTTTAAAAAAAAGTCGATATTTGGCACCAGCATATCAATAATCTCAAGAGGAAGTATCACGATAGATTGCTGTGTTGATATTTTGTCCCATCCATAATGCTAAACATGTTTGACCATTTACACAAAAAATTTGAATCATCTCTGTTTTGAAGTTTCAAGTGATGAGACACCAGATGTGACACACGACACACTGACGCAGGACCTGAGGTGTCGAAGTTTTTAGGAAGTCTCTTGCGCAGTCGTCAACAAAGTTTTCTAGCCCTCCAGTTACTCCCTTGTTAGACATCCCATAGACTTCTCATTACACTCTTCCCGTGCACTGATTCACTGAGCTGAACAGCCAATCGGAGTGAGTAGGACTTTGCCGCAGATTCAGCAGGCTCAGTTAGCCAAAAAGCCGTCATGTGGTGTCGGCCTGGTGTGTCAGGCCCCTGAGGAGTAGTACGTTGATTTAAAAGTTACTGAAACCCCCTCTTAAAAACGTTCTCGGCTTAAACAAGTCGAAATTAGATATTTCCAGTTCAATCTATTGGAGTTTAATAGGCTGAAATATTTGATTGATTTAAAAGTTCAGCACTTTGGCCGTCAACTCCACAGATTGAAAAAAGGAATCGACTTCTTTTACAGACCCACCATTTGTCTACTGGCTCAGTCATACAGGAAGTATAATTGTAGCAGAGGCAGGGATGCTTATCTCTTCATCCAGCAGCAACTTCAGTGGCCCACAATGCAAAGCAGTGAAAACCCAACATTAATCCTGTGTACAGTTTCTGCAAAAGCTGAAACGCTCAGGCAGACAAAGGCAGCTTTCTGCAGCACAAAGTGTACGACTAAATAATTTGCAGCAGCGACAATATTCAAATAAGGCGGTTATTGTTAGGTTGAGCACCTTTTCTAAAGTGCTTTATACAAATAGGAAATAACATTATGAATAAAGTACGAACGGTGCAGTTTGTTTAAGAAACTTATTCTTTAAAGAGCCTCTCCAGGCATGTTTTAAAGCACAAAGTCAAATAATAAAAGACAATCTGCTGCCTCGTGGAAAATTACAGAATATATGAAAATTTATTAACACGTTTGACCTCTGGACATCAGCTGTCTGACCCTGACCGACACTTGTTGAATACTGAACTTAGATTAAAGGTGAGTGCAGAGAAACTCTATTGCACAATATCAACTTTGACTGAGGAAAACTTTTTTTCATGTTACTTCCTGGTTTCACGCATTGTATGATTACAGTAATTCAGTCATTTGCATAGACCTGTTTGTTGCCATGGCAGCAGAATGATCATCAGAGGCGGGGTTAGAGATGCCGGGGCGTGTCTTATTGATTGACCTGTTCCACTTATTAATCATGAACGGTCCAGAAAGCTCACATCCTGCTCCTCCTCCTCCTCCTCGCTGAGCCTGTGTTGAATCAAAGAGGTCTCGTTCTTTCCCTCATTTTTTATTCATTTCACAACCAGTAACTAAAAGCAGGTGACAACTGTTTTACTGAGAATGTCGCTGCTTTTCTTTGTCCGCCCCGTGAGGCCTGTAACAAGGTAATTTACTCTTTGTGATGACAAGAATGTTTTAAGTATTTACCAAAGCCGCAGTCATTCATCGCTCTTGTATATGACAGCCTTCCCTCTCGGTTCATTGTTAATTAACTCACAGAAATGGTCCTTTATGTTATGATAATGCACAGCTCGTGCATAATTGATGGCTTCCAATGAGGCGTCTCATTCAACCCGGTTCCCCGCTCGGCTGTGCAGTCATGTTAGACTGTGAGTTTAGAACATGTTACACTCTCTGTACATTTCTCTGTACGAGTCCACGTGTTCGATTTCTTCCTGGTTCAGCTGAAGGAGGCAGATGAGGACACGTGAGGTTCCCTGTCCTTATCTTATCAGGTCACTTTATTGGCTGTGCAACATTACTGTCAGGCCATTCCTTCATATTGTTTCTCGCTCGTCTCCGAACACATGATCAGCACGTGGCCAGGGTTCAAACAAAGTAGCAGGAGCTGTTGTTGACAACATGCACAGTAATGCTTGTCAGGGTTGGACTGAAAATGCAACAATCCAGTTCAGCAAAGCTTTTTTAATGATCTGTCATCCCTCACTTACTGCACATCTCACATTATCGGAGAATGTTCCTGAAGGTAGCGCAGAGACTCTCATCTGCTGTGTGACAACACAAACCTCACCGACTGTTGCACACTAATTTACCGTACACACACACTCAGTGTCAACCCAAAGACTGTGAGCGACTTGACTGATCGTTCATTTGCACTTCAATACGCATCATTCTAACCGATAATGATAACGGTAACATAGGGTATACTGTGAATCTGTGACATTTTCTGAGATGGTTATCGTGCCGTGAAAATCTTATTAGCTCGCTAACATTTGCTAATTAGCACTAACCACAATGTACAGCCAAGGCTGATGGGATTGTCAGTTTGTTTTGAGGGTGTTTTGTCGTTGACCAAAGTATCGCACAGTGTTCACCTAATGATGCCGCTATATGCAAAGTGAGTAGTTGCAACCTGGATCAGAGGTTGCAACAAAAAGGGAGTCAACACAAAGGCAAACATTTTAAATGATATTTTATTCAATCAAATTGAACCAAATCAGACCAAGTCTAAAGCTAATCTAAATTAACACAACCAAATGAAAACCCTGCTGGTTGGGAGAACGGGAGACGGAGAGAAAGAGGGAGATCTCCGGCCCTCTTAAAGAAGGTGCAGCAATCAGATAAAGTTACTTCAGGTGCTTTTCATTCAACCGACACTCCCTCCGCTCTGCCTTAATACAAAACAGGAAAAAACACAAGGAATCACCATCAGAGTGGGAGGGATCTTCACAAAGGGGATAACCAGAGTGATTACAACTCATCCTGAGGGGAACATGACTGTCTGTAGTAAATCACTGCAATCCATCCAGTGGTTGTTGAGACATTTCAGTCATAGGCACGAATGTCAACCCCATGATGACGCTATAGGAACAGTCAGAGGATCCCAGATGTCTGAACAATTCATCCTCTGGGGACAGTTAATGTCTCTGCAGAACATCATGGCTATCCATCCAATAGTGGTCAAGATATTCCAGGATGGACCAAAGTAGTGGACCGACTAGCTCGCGTGACAAAACAACTAAATAATCTAAAGTCTTGCTCACGAGCCTCCTCTGTCGAACTACACTATGATAGGTACACATAGTTAATAAGCATAGACATGCTCATCTATAACTATATAGTCTATGTATTTACTTCATATCGGACCAAATAACAGGCATAAATGAGCTTATTGGCTGACAAGTCCATAGATCACTCCAGTGAGGTCGATCAAGATTAGCCTTTTTCATTGTAGACGACAAAGTTCATCAGCAGAAACAAGACCATAAACAGAAATGAAGAGCTGTTGAGGACTAGCTGTGCGTGTGTGCAGTGATCCCCCTCATTTTTTGATCTTCAAACGTGGCCTTACAGTATTTGATACTCCCTGAATTCTTTGAGAAGAAAATTGCCTGTTTTATTACATTGAGTGTCAGCCTGGACTCAAAACAGATGTTGCGCCGTAAAGTCATTTTAAAGTGGCCTTGAGCTATTATCACAAAAAACCTGATGCAATAATTTTTCTTTCATTTCTTTTTTATGGTCTCTTCTTTTCTTTTTCTTTTTTTTTGTTTTTCTTTCTTACAGTTTGCCTTCCCTGTGAGCTAAGTGAGTTATTGTGTGGCTGCACATGCACTGTTGTGGACTTGTGGACAAGCGCAGTACAGACAGTGTCGCTTGTGAGCATGGTTTCCTCTACCTTGGAAAGGATGAGTCATGCAAACGCCTGTTTCCTTTTTTGAATATGTAAATGCATGTTTGATGGCAGCGTAAAAGCAAGACACACCCTGGATAGCTGGATGAGTTTTAGTTTTCAAACCTGCCTGGCCTATTTGTGCCCTGAGCCAGACGCTCTCCCTCTGCTTTTTCTTCGCCCCCTCTATCCCGCTCTGAAGTGTGAAGTTTGAAGCAGCAGGCTGTGTGCTATGATAGCGGTAATTGGTCTAAAGATGGAAAGTTCGCTCTCACTTTGTCACTGAACTAAGAAGCAATTTGTTTTCAATGAGTGTTTTTCTTTTTTTCTTTTAGCGAGTCTAGTTAGGAACTATATAGCATCAAAGCACCATTTAAGACCCGAGAAAAGGGGGTTGGGCTGATGGACAAAAAGTGCCAAGCTCTCCACTGTGTCCAAGTTGAAAAGCAGCGCTCTGTCTTGTACGAGTTCATTGTAGACAGAGCGGGGGTAGCCAAGAATGGCTCCCCTCTTCGGTACCCCCTTGTCTGTGGAAGGCGAGCTTTGGACTTGGAGTTTTTTATTAGCCTCTGTGGTCTGATTTGTTTAAGGGGAGGCAAGGTGCCAAGATGTGGCTTGGCTCCTATTTTTGCTCGAGTGTGAGTGCTGGATTTGTTTGGAGGGAACCGGGCAAAAGCAAAAAACTCCAGCAGAGTTACCCAAAGTACACACAAACACACAAACACACTTACACACAATGTACTTTTATGCGTTCCGCACTGTGCCGTGGTGTACACTGGCACGGTGCACACATTTTCCCTTATTCACAGTTTATTACAGAAGACAGACACACGGAGAGAGAAAAAAATCCTTGCCATTAAAAAAAAAAAAAAAAAAAGTAGAGACAGGAAGAAGACGGGGGTGAAGAGAGGGACAAGATTAAAGCTCACAAAGAAACGACGAGTGGATGTGCCTGAATTTCATTTGCCTGTCTATCAGTCGCCTAAGGATGTTTCTTAAAGGCACAGATCCAGACATGAGTGTTTTTTTCATTTATTTTTTTTTTAAAAGGATGCGTTTAAGTACCCTCAAGTAAATAACTCAATTTACCATGGACATGGTTGGTTTTTGATAACCGGTTCAATTTTAGGTCTGGTTTCCTTTTTGGCAAAATACCAACATTAGCTCCGCTCAGACACCACCAGATCTCTTCTTGAACATTTCACCTCTTTGCTTTCCGTTATATCAGCAAAAAGAACCAAACATGTAAACGTTAGCGTTGTAGTCTGACTGATACTTGGGGTTCAATGGGGCTGATATCGATATATTGACTCCTAGTTTTAAAAAACACAAACAAATAATTGATACACCTTGATCATATTTATTAGAACAAAGCAATACCTGATACCAACAGTTTTTATTTTGCTGTTGTTTACTTTCTTTTGTTGTTGGTTATTTCCCTTTTTGTGCCAGCCGAACAAAGAAATCTTTATTATACGAAAATAACCAATCTGTGTAAAGTCATCTAGCCATTTAGTAAAGTGTCTTTTAAGGGATGCACCGATAAGGAAATTCTGACCCAATACTGAATTTTATCATATGGATTTGATTGATTGCCAAAACCAATAAATCTTGGTTTTGTTTAAATTAAGATCACACAGGAGAGTATTCAAGCTGTAGCTGATTTTTGTTTTTATAGTTTATTGTTGATATTAATCAATTTTCCATATCTCCTGTTGCTCATCTCATCTTCAGATCGCAGCAACAGGTAATGAACATTAATCAGGCTGCCAGTGAAAGTGCTCAGTTTCTGTCCTCTCAGTCAACAAAAGGTGATTATGGCTCTAAAGTCAATCTTGGAGTTTTAGTTATTTATAACTTCTGTCAACTGCAAATGCTGCAAGTTAAACTTAATCAGATTTGATTTGGGATTTAACAGGATTTGGATTCAATAAGAGGATTTGATGCTGGATTCAGTTTGAATAAAATGCTATTGAGCACCCACTCGGGGTATTTAGCACCAATGGTGGGTTTGCAACCAAAAAAAAGCACCATAATTGGTTTTGGTTGCAGTCTTGTGTGCAGGCTGGTGTTAGCAGAGCCTTGATTACCACCTTCCGATGGAGCTGGTCAACTGGTCACTGATGGTATCGTATAAAAGGCTGCACATTCTTTTCTTCACCGATGTTGGTTTTTCTTTCGGTGTTGGTTTATTTTTTGAGAAGCTTTCCAGTTGTGTTTTCTCATCATCTGGCGTTGCGGTGCCACGGTTGCCAAGAACACATTCCTGGTAAGACGACTTTGTAACCTGAACGCCACATTTCACTTCACCTCGCAATCTCATAAAAATAACTTTTTCAGAGCTTTAAAATCCTGTCCCGTAGATTTCCTTCAACTCTTCTTGTGAGTTTATCAAACACCTGAATGGATTCTTGCAGACTTGGCATTAGCTTTGATCACAGGTCCCTTTTGGATGAGGACTTCTTTTAGGGGGTTGGTTTTCCCTGGTCCATTTAAGATGGGGTCCAACATTTTAGAACCGTGAAGAACACTATCACAAGCTCCTTTTATCTGCATTGGAAAGACAGAATCAGCCATAGTCACAGTGAGTCTGTTGACAACAAAATGGGATTTAGTTCAGAGTTTACGGCCTCAGATACTGGAATTTGTTAGTGGGAAAATGTCTCTTTTTCTCTCACACACAGGGATATTCACACATCATTCCACATGTAGTTCTCGGATTTCTTCCTGGTTCAGCTGGAGGTGACCGAAGAAGGACATGTGTCTGTGTGTGTTTGTGTAGTTTTACCATCTTTATCTTATCAGTTTTCTTGGCTGTGTCCGACTTTACACTCATCACAGGCACGCAAGCTGAGAAAGTGGCCGTTCCTTTGTGTTTTGTTTCTGTTTCTCAGCGCGTTGTTGTGTTCAGATTTTACAACATAACACAACAGCTCAGTGAATCGAACAGCGCTGCTCGTATATGTTGTGCTTCAGCTTGAGGACGGCTGCCATCACAGGAGGGGAACGATCAGTTGGGTGGACGAGCAAAGAAGGAAACTGGAGCACAAAGGTTTTTCTTTTACTGTTGTTTATTTGATCAAATTATAATTGATTGTAAAACCAGTAAATGAGATCATCAGACCTGGTCTTTCAAACAGCGTTCATTTTTTACCCATAGTTTGTGGATTTGCTAAACAAATATCTCAGTAAGACCCTCTCAGTCAGCGTGTGAAGCAGTTTTTCTGTTTGACATTTATTCTAATAATATTTGACAGTTCACCGCATGATATGGCATTGTTGTTGGCTGATTCACTGACATATTAAGGCAAGGCAAATTTATTTTTGAAGCAGGTGTCAAACACAGGGGTAAATTGAGGGTGCTGCATGGAGTAGGGCTGGGCGATGACTACTGAATTGGCATGTGACATGTGTCTGCAATGAAACTTCACAGTGGACGATCACTCCCACACCCCTGCCTGGCAAGCATTTCTGTGCTGGGTTTGATTTGGTCTTCACGCCACATGTCTGTAACTTTATGGCTCGCTATTCAGAGGAAGCTAAGCTAATAACATCGGCATGATTGAGGAAAATTTGCCACAGAAAAAGAAACGCAGCTGCCACCAGTGTGTCCAAGCATCTTAGTAGCAACCTAAGTGAGCTGGCTTAATGAGAAGACAATTACCATGGCGTGGAGAGAACACCAATAACTCACTTGTGTGTTACGGCCACTCTGAGGGGACACACTGCTGTTCTCGCTCTGGTGTGGAGCCTTTTAAATCACATTGAGACAATGGCACAGGGCTCAGAAGGCAGTGACTGTCGGCCATTGATGATGTACGATGGATGATGGTACCGTCATCAGCCATCGGTCCAACCCTTGTACAGAGAAAATCAAAACACAAGATAAAGTTGAAACAGCACACTTTAAAAGGGCACATTCATGAAGAAAAATTTGTAAAAGAATAAATAAGATAAAAAAGAATAAAAAGAAATACATAATTTAAGATAATAATAATATGATGTTGATAATAAGGCCTTGGGTTTTAAAAACATTTAGTTTAATTTAAGCACCTGCCGGATTTAAAACCTTCAGTGGTCAGGGAATCCATAAAACCATTAAAGTTGAACACCAATTAGCCGCTCTAACAAAAGGTCTGACAATCACCAATTATCAATTAAGCAACTTAGGGAGGAAGAGGGCTCAATGAAAATTGATTCATCAGACGTTGAGTTCTGCAATTTCACGTAAGGTGGAAAGAGGAAGAAATTTCTGACCGACGAGTTGAAACGGGCTTCTCCGACATGTGTTAAATGCAGAATCGTCACTGAAAAATGTCGAAGTGCTGGTGCGCCGCTCAGGTTCACAAGGATGACGTCCTCTTTATTAACATCGGCAGTAAAACCTGAACCCCGGCAGCATCCATTTTTACCGCGCCGCTTTAACAAGACCAGGACGCTGTTGTGTAAAATATTTATTGTGTCGCTCAAGTGCGGCGATGAAACACAACCGGCACAAACGTTCATTCATTAAACGGTTTAGTGCCCGTTTAGCCGACTGACGAGGAGCAGTCGAAGAGCACAACAAGGTAAACAGACGACATGTTGAGAGGGCTGTGAAAAGGCCTCCGTGTGCGACCTGAAGCTTAACATTTCTCCTCAGACTCTGCATCTTAACGCTCATTCACACCGCTTTTGTATTCAAGGCTTTACACCACATGCAGCTAACTAGCATTTTATTCAATCTGGTTTTCATGGCTGTGTCAAAATGAGCACAAAGAGTTGTAATGATCAATGTACTGAAGGCCAGGAAGAACTGCTTTTTTATTCTCAACTCAAAAAAAAAAAATGGAGTCACGGCTGAGCTATAAATTCTTCCCACTTAAGCGGCCGCACTCCGGCTTTATTTTTCTCCCCTCACAATTAATAGGAAACACGTCGGTTGAAGGAGGGTCTTTGTTGGTGTGTGTGAGAGTCCATACATCACCTAAACTAGAGCACCCGACACCCTCCCTCCTCCTCTTCTTCCTCGTTCCTCCTAACACACACACACACACACACACCGACAGCCTCCATCTGCTCCTAATCATGGGTGCAGCCAGCGGTCAGGTCGCTGTCTGTGAACACAAACACACACACACACAAAAAAACATACACAACGTAGGCACGCCAGGCATGAGGTCAGCCATACAAAACCACACGCACACACATGCACACACTGGAGGCGTGTCCGGAACTATTTGGTTGTAAACGTGCGCTCCAACACAGCGCTCTCACACGTCCTCCTCCTCTTAAAAACGAAAGTCAGACTACATTATCACACACACACACACACACACACACACACACACACACACACACACGGAGGCACAGTGACAGATGAACATGAGACATCTTGGCAGCGTGCTTCACTGATGACAGGGTGCGATCTCCATGGTTACGCACTCTTTACCCCCACGAGATGCTCTCTCATGATTCTTCAGACTGAAACACTTGAGCTAGTACAACAACAAGACTCACACATGCACACACAAACACACACACACAACACAACACACATTGTTTCTTATCTGGATCTAAATGGACACAAATTAGCCCATTATGTGCTTTTGGGATTAGAGCTCCGATTTAGCCCTAATAGTCTGTTTTCGTCCACAAAGCACGGGAGACATTTGCCAATAAAAAGCTTGACGTTTTTTAAAGCCAGTTGTTTGGATCTGGAGCGCACGTTCAGTGTGGAAGAAAAAGAAAACGAGTCAGAGTGACTTGTTTGAATCCTGGATCACATGCTGTTGTCACTTTCAGGTTTCGACCGTTTGGCTTCCTGTAAAACTTGTGTCTCAACATCCCTTTTCGTGTATTTGTGCGCACGTGTGTGTGTGTGTGTGTGTGTGTGCGCGCGCGCTCGGTCTGGTTGTGGGAGCTGTCTGTGTATTGATGCAAATGCACAGGAGCCACGGTGTGTTTGCTCTGTACACGCGTGCACCAGTAATGAAGACAAAAGCACATAGCGAGGCACGGCTCCCTCACAGTTCCTCCTGCTCATTAAGCCGTTAATGCAGCTTCCTGTGCATGTGTCTTCAGGCCGCTGATTAATAATGACGCTTGTTGTTCATTAATATCGCCCTAATGAACGTGCACTCTGGAGCGTGGTCGTTAAATTTTTTTTTTCTATGTGTGTGTGTGTGGTTTTTTTTTCCTTCTCTAGACTCCATTGACCAACCCCGATATTGGACTGCACCCCCAGAGTGCGGGGAGGGGGGATCTGATCGTCCATCATCTCGGCGCCGTCACAAGGTGGGCTCACATCCCATATGGTTGGCATGGTAACATCCTGCTGGGTTTAGGTTTGCCAGAGACAGTTTCTTGTTGTTGCCACATTCTTGCAACATCCTCCTGACCTGAACACAAAAAGAACTCTGGTGTGTGTGTGTGTGTGTGTGTGTGTGTGTGTGTGTGTGTGTGTGTGTGTGTGTGTGTGTGTGTGTGTGTGTGTGTGTGTGTGTGTGTTTGTTCTCTGAAGAAAATGCTTCACATGGAGGTGTTTTTTGTTTGAGATTTAAAAAAAAAAAACACAACAAAAAAAAAAGAAAATTTAGAAGGTGGAATAGTTTAGGAGGAGAGAGTGAGAACAAGAGGAAAAAACAAAGAGGGTTGAGCGGATGATTTTCAGGCAGATGAGAAAATGAGTGGGAAGACAGCAGGGAGACGGGAGGAGAAATCAAATTATTCTTTGTGCTCTACCTGCCACAAAGGCTGAAACAGAGCATTAATCTTTTACCCTCGTGTGTGCAGGTGACAACAGCGCACACACACACACGCACACGCACACAAATGTACCCAGACTTCAGCAAACCGCACTCTCTCTTTCGTTCACGTGCAGCCTCACACATGCTTTTGCAGACACACTGCCGTTGCAAATAGAGTGGGAGTGATTGTGTGGTGGTGGGGGGGGGGTTTGGGGTGATGACGGCGGGGAGGGAGGTGGAGTCCAGTTCCAGGCAGAGGAGAGATACTGGACGGTAACAGGAAGAAAGCTAGACAGGATGAAGATGAGGTGGAGCAGGTGGTTACCGGATTCTTGCTTAGATAAAGATTTAAAGTACAAATGTAAATGGAAAGTGACTTCTGACTTCTGAGACTTGTCTGAAGTTGGAAAAACTGTGTAAAAAAAATACGTGTTTAGTCTGACAAAGAGATGACGACACTTTGCAGAAATCTTATGATACATTCAGCAGGTTGCATTGGTTTACTTTTGGACTCTGGGTCAGTTTTGGGTGAATTTAGGATTTATTTGTGCAGTGTTGTACCTATGGATCATATTGAATCTGCTTTAACTCTGGTCCCAGCTTCTTCTCCATAGCAATGGCAGCTCGAGCTCATGGGTATTGTAGTATGCAGACCATCCACGAGAGCTGAAACGTGTTGGTTCAAAGGTCAAGGTTCAAAGTGGAATTTAACTGCCATGCTCTCCATATATAATAATCAGCACACAGGGGAACAAAGTTCTGTTCCTTCAGTGGTACGGTGCGCACAATGAGAAAAATACTTCGAAAAGAAAACAAACAACTACAAAGTCAGTAAAGTGCACACAAGAAGTATTAAGTTGTTTTAAAGTGCAATTATGATATGCCTACAACAGTGAAGTGTTCTTATGTACAAAAATGGACATAGAAATGAAACTTTATGTTGTGTATTTGGTACTTTTATGTTGTTATTTATCTTTGAATGACTTTGCACTTGACCGAAGAAGCAACTGCAGTGTTGTCGGAGGCGCTGACGGGAATGATGTCTTTCGAACCATTGACATATGGAAGGGAAGCACTGACATGTGAATTTACAATAGAGAAAAATACTCAAAAAATCTACCTGACTATGTCAGACCAACTTCTGCAGAAGCCTGGACAGAGATCAGATCAGACAGCAAACTAGGAACTCTTTTCTTCTTCCTTACTGTCCGTAAAGCAGTGATGTCCGTCTGTGGGAAAGATTATGAAGATCTCTGTTCATTACAAACAAATAACTACTCAAATACACCAAATTACAGTAAAGAAACCGTCAGGAGAGTGAATGTTGATTGAAAGGATGTTTTGCGGCTATAGACTGTAAAATAAAAGTAAATACTGCGCTGATCAAAGACTTCCAGCAGCCAACTGAAAGTTTTAAGATGAGCTGTTTTCTTGTATGTTTGAGTTGACTTTGTGAATCCATCAACATGCTTTGGCCATGCAGGTCCACAGGTCTTGTTTTCATTATTGAGTGTCCCTTGGCGGGGACGTAGGCTCTGCTGAAGTAGAGCCTACGTGTGGGAAACACTGCGCTTGTGTGAGTTCTCCAAGCAAGGCAGCTGCAGCTCTTGTCATGTCACCGGTGTGAGTTTACATGGCCAGATCCGGGCCTCGTGCCTCTGTTTTGTCAACAGAGATTATGAGAGAGCAGCTCACCGGCAGGTAGGCGTCACCAACCACGCTGACTCTGTCACCTTCCCTCCCCCCTCTGTCTCCCCTCATATCTGCTGCTCGCTTTTGTCACCAAACAAGCAGAACCTCCTGCCCACACAGTCTCAGCTTCTCCTGGAAATAAACGCCTGTCGAGCAGATACACCGGAAGTTGGACGGTAGCAGGTTCTTCCGTCTCTGTGTTCGAGAGACCACACTTGGCTAAATCACGGTTTTACATAGGGAACCAACTTTTTTTTTCACAAACTTTGCCGTGTTAACCTTCAAGCTCTCTTGAACACAAGAACACACAAGAGTTTCAATTTGACGCTAAATGACGCTGAAACATTAGCTGAATCTATCTGGGGACGGTGCTGAGACAGGAATAAACCTGCCTGCGTGCAGATGAAGTGCAGCACAGATTAAAGAGAGGTGCGCTTAGTATTTGTTTCTGCTAATTTTCCCGAACACTCGTCGTCTGGCCCCAGTAACTCTTTCCGACGTGTTCTTGTTTGTTGCATTGTTCTTTCCCCCTGGTGTGACTCACTCTGTCGTGGGAAGGCTGTCGTCTCTCCACTTTGTTTTCTGTCTGCCGAAACCTTTTTTTTATTTATTTTTTTTTCTGCTTTCAGTTGCTGCTGTTCATCCGTTTAAAATCTGCTCCCCTCGAGTCCACGAGTGTAACTCACCAGTGTCGTTTAAGCGCCACTCATCTTATTGAAAACATTTGTATTGTGCACACAGAAAACAAACACATTTCTCCAAGAAAATACATCATTCAGTGCAAAGTCTTACATCTGAAAGATGTCTAGAATTGGGAATTGTGAGACTTTTATGTGAAGTTAAGATGGATAACTCACATCTGTCTGCAAAAACAGTCTCCCTCTCAAACTCAAAACAGAATAAATTCACTGTTCAAATTTAGACAGAAAAACAACCTGATTAATATCCATGAAATGAATAGTTAATATTGAAAGTTTAATCCCCTGACTCTACAAACTTTCTAAAGGTTATTGTTAGAAACAGTCAAATCTCTCTGCAAACTTAATTTACTTTTGCCGTGATAAACCATTTTATGAATATTCCCCAAAAGTAACTGAAACAAAAAAAAAAAATGTATCTGAGAGGCTGAAACACATGCAGTACGTCCCATTACGCCCAAAACAAACAATGATGACAATTGTGCTGCTCATACAGTCACAATAATAACTGGAGCAGAACGCTTGCTCTGTTTTCAATTATCATCCGTCCCAACTGCATTGAGGAAAAAATGAATAATATCCACTTAAATGTTTTGCATCCAGACAACAAATATTAATCACAAGTCCAGGAATGTTATATATTCGGTGCCTGAACAGGGTGTTCTGCTGCAGTCCATTAAAAGACAGAAGTCAGTTATTCAGTTTAAGTATTAGTCATGATGTTCAAGATTAGCACGCTTTAAGTGATGGTGAGATGGAGGAGTCTGCTCGTACAGACTTCTATCGAGCATAAATCAATGGAAAACTATAAAGTTGTTACAGCCAGTTTGACAACACAAACACAGTGTAAAATAAAAATTGATGAAAAGGTAAATATTCACAGAGTAATTACATTGGGTTGAAGTAACCAGCCTTTTTTTTCATTCGTGTTGTCCGATTCCCTCGTATGACCCGGTCTAAATCCAAATTACTGCCAAATGGGCGCTTTTTCTTTTTCACTTTGACAACAAATCTGGCATCTGGCATCATCTTATCATCAAATCTCCTCACTCTCTTCATGTGATAAATTAAATCGGAAATAGTAACAATAGCACACTTAAAACAGACAAGTAACTTAATGATTAAACTACGTAGCCTACTCGGCCACAGCAGCAACACAAAAATCAAGGAGAAATTGTGAAATAAACAGTCTCAGCAACTCAACAACATCAGGCAGGCATGACGCTCTGCTTCTGAAAATGATCTCGCTGGGATTCTAAGTGGCGTGAAGGATGGAACAAGACAAGAGTCCTGCACACCAGGTTACAGAGACGTGCCTGGTGGAGTCAAGGGGTAACTCCAGTTACTCCTGCTTTTATTAAAGCAAAATAATGTTATCACATATGTGACATCAGGTGCGTTAATGTTGTCGTACTCGGGCAAGATGACTCTAGAATTCCCTTGAAATTGTTTTGTCGCAGCGGTGGCAGTGGTTAATTTTGCCTAAATTTGTTCCAGGTGTATCCCTGTTTGACTTAGTTTTGTATCTTGTGCTGTCAGAGGTTTGCAGCACTGAATTTGCTAATTTTGCTTCATTGAAGAGCTACTTCTGTGCACTAGGCTTTGAGCTTGTTGGTGTTTTTTTTTGTTTTGTTTCGTTATCTAGATAATAATGACCAATTTCCCATTTGATCGAGCTGTACTGTGGGGGTTTGCTGCTCCTGGATGAATGTAGAGGAAACACTGCAACGGATTGCAGGATTAGATATGATATTCCATGTATGCAAGAGGAAACCTTGGTCTGATTGTGAGGCCAGCAGGAAGGTCAGAGGGTCAACAAGAAACATCCGGTTTCATCCTCTGGGAGCCTTGAGTTTGAGATGCCTTGAAACAAGCTGTTGAATTAAGTGATGTTTGGGCAGCTAATCAGAATGAGATATCATGTCTGTCCGTCTGTCCTGTAACATGTGAGCTGAACTGGGATTGGATTGCATGCTCTCCAGTTCACGAGGTGAACCATTTCCTCTGGTTTTGCCATAAAGTCATAAAGTCTGTGGTTCCTGTTGAGCAGTGCTCCCACTGGGATTCAGGCTCCAGGGTCACTGGCAGGCTGCTGTCCTGTAGCAGACCCAAAACACTGAGCTTCACCCCAGTGAAGCCACGGCACCGCTGACCTGAGTGATCCCCGTTTCACACCTGTCTAATGACCCAGAAAATATGTGGGTCAACTGTCAGCGTGAAGGCGGTGACCTCCTGAAATCACTCAGGTCAATATCAGGGTTGAGAAGCAGTTCAAAATTGTTGTGAAAGTTCAGCGCTGCTTACCTGCGCGTGTGCTCCCACCTGCGCTGTACGTGTCAGCTGATAAAGTACCACTCTGATTAACAGCCTCCCACTTTTACCTCTGACCCTGATTACTGTCTTGACTCAACCTCGACTGCATGATTTAGTTTATAGACTTCAATGCACATGCAGCTGATCAAAAGCAAATCTAGAAACCATCTGGCCTGCAGAATGTTTGTTTTATGCCTCAGTTTTCGCTGGTGAGTCACGCTTGTGATGCCTTTCTTTTCAAGTTAATTTCCACTCTCATTTTTCCAACTCAATTTTAAATTATATGTACATTTTCAAGGTGCATCATCAAAGTGTGTTTCTATTATGCACTGTACCAGTCTATGGTAATAGATAAACTATCAAATGAGCATCTGTAAGGGTAGGGTTGGCTAGAAGAGGCTCTTTTTATCCGATCACATCAGGGTAAAGGGTTGTTGCTCTCAAATATGGGCTGAAATCCCAGGCATCATATTAAAGAGCGAGACAGTGAAAAACGTTTTTTTTTCTTATCAGTTTAAGCTATGTTTATTATTTTTATAAAGGGGGTTGTTTCACCTATTTTTCATTCAGTCTGGGGGAAGGAAAGAGGGGGACACTCAAAAGATTGGAGGGGCAAAAATAAGCTTTCACATCTCCACCTCACACCTGGAGAATGGCAGAAAACAAAAATGGAGTATACCACGGCCTTAAACCATCTGTCACATGAGACACCTTCCATTGGTCCTTGTTAATTTAACCAATATTTTACGTTCATGTTCAAGATACTTCATCATGAAATCATTTGCTCCCTCTGACCACGCGTGTTCTTTTCTTCTGCTGAAATTTCTGTTTTTATTTCAGCTGAGGCTTTTTTCTTAATGCTCTAATTCGAAACATTTATTAACCCAGGTGCAAAGAAACTACCTTATCACCTACTTTTTGCTCCATTTACTGCATCTCACTCTTTGTCCCTTAGATTGCCATCTTCATGCCCATCTCTCCTCCTCCTGCTGCCCTCCATACTGCCATCACCTTCTCCCATTTCCCTCTTTACGTGTCTCATTCCCACTGCCCCCTGCTGCTGTATTGTACCCACCGCAGCCCGCTGCCTTGCTGCCACCAGGCCCCACTGCCTGTGGCGTGTAATTGACTTTCTCCCTGCACTGGAAAAGCGGGCGGCCCGCGCCAGGCTGGAGGTGACCCATTTCCCTGGGGCATTCAGCAGCCTCCTAATCAACCATTCTCTGGGGCCGCCTCATTCACTCCGCAATTAGAGCAACTCCCGCTTTGAGAACTCCATCAATAGGCTGGCAGGCAGGCGGGCGGGCTCGATTGGCGGAGAGGCAAAGGCGGATTTTCACTCAAACACTTTGCTTTGGCTCCTCGAGTTCTGAACCCTCCGACTCTGTGCCTCCGCCCTCTCTGCCTCTCTATCCTCCTGCGCTCCTCGTCTCCCTCGTGGTAGGTTTCATCAGACAACAGCGAACGGGGGGTTTGTCTAACGATGAGCCGAAGACGGGGAGGCAGGTAGACAGGCACGCAGGGGAGGCAGACAGGAGGATAGGCAAGAAGGCACGCAGGTAGGCAAGCAGACAAAGGCAACAAGACAGACCGACAGACAGACAGACAGACAGTCAGGTGTGAGGTACTCAAGGGAGAGATTAAAAGAGAAATTTGAAAGAAACTCAAAGCGGGAGGGATTGAGCAAGAGGATCGGCGTGTCTTCAGAGCGCCTCTTGCTTTGAGAAGAAGATTTATGAGTATTCCCTGTTGTTGTCTTGCAGGGGAATTCACTTGTGTTTCACCTGGTCTTGAAGATGTGCATGAAAGCAGTCTTCGCAATGATTCTGTGTCACTGACGAGGTGTGTTCACCGCTTGTTTCAGCCGGTCATGATCTCGTTGCGAGCCAGGGGCACGCAACAGAAGATTAGAAAAGCCGAAACGCAATGAGACGTTTTCTTTTTTTCCGCCGACTGCCCTGATCCCCCTAAAGAAGGAGCCTGGGATGATGATGATGGTGATTAAATAACAGGCTGGCGTCTCTCCCCCTGCCGTTGGCTTGATTTGCTATGCAGGAGAGGCAGCGCTCTGGTCAGAGGATAACCATGTAATCAATGGAATGAAAAAGCTGCTCTGGCTGTGAAGGTTAAGAGGGGTACCGGAGGCTTTCAGCCCACTCTGCGCGCCACACATGCATTCAAAACACACACAAGACCGTCTGAATGTTACATCTCCTCCTCCTCCTCCTCCTCGTCTTCCTCTTCCTCTCTCACCTGTTCCCCTTCCCTCCTCTTCCTCTTCTCTCTCTCGGACATGTCTGTCTCTCTCACTCTCTCAGCTCACTCCCTCCCACTGCCGCTGCCTCTCCTCGCTCTGATTTCCCCCTTCCTCTGTATATTTTCTGCCTCTGCATTTTCTCTGTTCTCTCCCACTACATTTGTGCTCTCTCACTCTCTCTCTCTCTCTCTCTCTATCTATCTATCTCCCCCTCATTTCCTCTCTTCCCTCCCCTTCGTTGTGCTCTCTTTCCTCCCTCCCTCCTACCTTTCCCCAGTGTCAGCTGCTGTCACTGTGGCAAAGAAAGTGGCCAATCAGAGTCTGCTTCACAGCACCGGCTTCTCCCTCCCTCTCTCATGTCTTCCGTTCCTTCCCTCTATTCCCTTCTCTTCCTCCTCCTCCTCCTCCTCCTTCTCCTCGCCTCCTTTTCGTCCCATCTGCCTCTCCTCCCCGCGCAACCTTTATCAGCTCACTTCCTGGAGACGAAATATGATGCATTATGGGAGACAGACGGCTGTCTAACGGGGTTAGTTGTGCAGCGTGGCTTATCATCAGAGACACTGCTAATCCTGTGTGTGTGCTTGTGTCTGTGTGCGTGTGTGTGCGTGTATGTGCATGTGTGTGCGTGTGTGTGCGGCCCATATAAGCTGATGAACTCGTACATGCACAGGCCCACACACACAAACAAACAAACAAACACAACCTCACATGCTTACTCTCTTTCTCTGAGGAGGAGGAGGAGGAGGCAGACGAGACGAGACATGTTTATATTCGTCAGTATCTGCCAGGAGAATACAATTTGCATGATATAAGCATATTTTACCCTGCTGTGTACTGTTTTGCACTGTATCCTCCTTTACAACCTGCCTCTGCATTGCTTATTTTTTGCTGAGTTCAAAAGGACGATTCCCTTGTATTCCTTTCCGTCACAATTACCTTTATAATAAGAGCTAAAGGGCTAATGGGGACTATATAATCCAGTCTCTGCCTCTATTAAAGCCTTATTTACACCTGTGTGTGCGCTCCTTCCCCCTCAGGTGCTGATATGTGTGCACGATGAGCGGACTGGGGGAGAACTCCATGGAGCCTCTGAGCTCAGAAAACCGGAAACGCAAGCTCTCCACTTGCGACACGCCTGGTCTGGGGTGAGTGTGGCTGATCGGCACGAGAGAAAGTGGGCTACTGGGTCAGTGGTTTCACCAGCCTTGTGGCTCCTTTGTGTGCTGCTGCAACGAGTGAGAGCCAACATGTGTGCAAAAAAACATCAGAGGATTTTGTACCGAACTTTGGTAGAAAAAGCACTTTTTAGGCGGAATTTTATCATTCTTGAAATTTGCTTTTGTCTCTTTTTTTTATTTTATTTAACTGTCTCAGAGTGTAATTGAGTTAAAAACCTTCAGTCTCTCAGGATGGTAAATAAAACACGCACCAACTCCAAACCACTATATTGATTAGTAAGACAATTATTATCACATCGTATTCTTTGTTACTAATGGATGGAGAAATAATAGACTTCCAGTCAATGTCTGAAAAATATGGCTAACAGAGAGATGAGACTTTTATAGAGTGCAGCATTAATCTGTAAAGGATATAAGAATGCATACTACTACTAAGTACGAGTAAAACTACAGACTTCAAAAATACTAATAACAACGTCCAATTTAGCTCACCGCCAAGTTGAATTTAATGGTGCAGCTCTTCCAGACTTTTTTAGTGTTATGGAATGGCTCAAATACTCATAATTAGACAAATAACTCAGTTTATAGCTGCTTTTGCCACAATGTAAGCTCATGGGGGGAAAAGTCATAACAGAGGCCAGTGTGCATCATGTGACGCTGTAATTACACAGTTGGGCCACTGTGCCAAATTGGCTTCAAAACCTGCATTGTTCCTGAGTGCTTGATGTAACCCCCCGCCAAAACCACAACTTCTTACCGAGCAAGCTAAATCCCCTTGCTTCCCATCTTAATGCTAAGCTAAACCAACTGGCTGACGGCTACAGCTGACTTTAATATAACGCCCTCGACTGTAGCTTGATATTTAAACTTATAAACTTAAAGAGTGCTATCGATCTTCTCATCTGATTCAAGTTTCAGTAATGTCCTACCACTTACTGCAAATGATAGTCGGTGTGTTTCAGCTACATTTAAAAGCACTGCAAATTTTTCTTTTTTTTTTTTCAGTTACCGAACAAACCCTCAAAAGGCATTACGCCCAAATGATCTACTTTCCACCTACCCTGCAGCCACTGTGCATTATTTTCCAATCTATAAAGCTGCATTGACACTCTGAGAGAAGTAGTTTTGCAAAGTAGCCTAGCTTGAACCTTTTTGCACATCGCCCTCTGCAGGTGTGAGAGGAAGCGACGGGAGCAGGAGAGCAAGTACATCGAGGAGCTAGCCGAGCTGATCTCCGCCAACCTCAGTGACATCGACAGCTTCAACGTCAAACCCGACAAGTGCGCCATCCTCAAGGAGACGGTGCGCCAGATCCGCCAGATCAAAGAGCAGGGTGAGTGGACACTGTGACTCGGCCGTGCTACCGCAGGTCAGATGGACTGTTGAGAAAAGTGTGGAGGAAAGGCTGGGAAAAGATGTTGAGGAGAGAGAGGAGGGAAGAGACAGCTCGGGGTTATCAAGCGCACACGCACACACACACACACACACACACACACACACACACACACATGCACGTGCCTCCTCAGAGCCCAGGTGCAAGGACGAATCAGTCATTCATCTCCCACAAATTTCACAGCCTCAACTGTTTATGTTTGGGAGGAAACATTGGCAATGCTTTGTGAACCTGTCATTCGTGTGTGTGCGCGCTCGTGTTTGTGTGTGTGTTACGGGCATGCACAGCTGTGCGCTGGCCTCGCCAGGGGCTGTTTAATTGGACGTTTGCAGGTAATCACATGCCCATCCATTCTACTGAACTGCCAAATTATTAGTTCTGTTACAGCTGCTGTTGTCATACTTCCGTTTCCATTATGCAGCGGTCATTTCTTCAGCGCACAATTTAAAAAGCCGCGGGCTGAGACCTCATCATCAGTGCAGATTGGACATTTTTGAGCTCTTACATTCAGGACTGTGTCAGTGTGAATATTCTTCCACTCAAGGTGAATTTGTGGAGATCGGGGGGGGGGGGAAGAGTCGGCTGTGAATTTTTGCTCTCGTGTCTCTGCTCGGCTCAGTCAGCGTCTGCCACCTCGACAGGAAGGGGAAGAGGCTACAGCTGGCCCTGACTGGCTGCTGACACGTTGCCATAGTTACAGGAAGTGAAGACAGAAATGACACAGGCGTTTAGACTCGTATCTCGCCTTCTACCTGTTCCTCTTCTCTTCTCACTTTCAGTTGCTCTTTCTGCCAGTCTTCATTCCTGCTCTTTTCTCCATCAGTGATCTCGCTCGTATTTAACGTGCTCTGCTCTCGCATCTTCCTCCTTTTCCTGCTCTGCTTCTTCCCCCCCTTCTCATCTGTTTTGCAGCACAATGAGTTGCAGCATCTTTAGGTTTGCTCCCAGCATCTTAAGATATTGAGTGAGCTGATGGAGTGCAGCCTCTCTCTTTCTGTTTCGTGCACACTCCTTTCTCTTCCTCTTCTCTACCTAACTTCACAGTGCCTGGCTGAAGGCAGCAGTGGCTCTTTTTTTTTTTTCTTTGTGTGGGTATCTGTGCCCCTTGGGAGCTAATCAGATAGAATGATTCCTGTAGCCGAGCAGCCCCCGCCTCTTTCTCAAACCAAACCCCTGCATTAATACAACAACCCAAATGCCGGTAGCTCTCCGTCAGCATCGTCGCCGTCCACACCTCCGGTCCTTCTTGTCTCTCTCTCTTTATTTGTCTGTCTCTCATTCCCTCTCTCTCAGACTCAGCCCCTCCATTAATTCAGGTGCCTCAGCTCCTGCCCCTGCACCATTACAGCTTCCAGAGCCTCTCTAGCTCTCTCCTGCGCTCTCTCCCGCGCTCTCTCTCTCTAGCCCCAGCCTACCAGACAGTCCCTCAGAGTCTGACACTGAATATAAAGCATGAGGACGGCTGCTACCTGCTCCACATGCACCCAGCCCTCTACTCCTCCTGACGGGCTCCTCAGAGAAACCTGCCTACGTCCGTCTCCCTCCTCACCTGTAGTTTTAAATCCCCAAAAAAGAAAAGAAGAGAAAAAAAAGTGAAGATTGAGAAACGCTGCCCCCTGCTGGTGCAGCTAGAGTAGTGACTGACTTGCTGTGTCCTCCAATTTCAGGTATCGTTGCTCTCACCTTGTGTTTCTCCTTTGCTCTTTCTTTTTGTTTTTTTATTTTGGCTTTTTTGTAGGCAGCTGGGCTTGAAATTGCGATTTGTGGTTGTGGGTTTTTTTTTTTTTTTTGTAATTCCTCTCTTTCTTCTCCTTGCAGGAAAAGCTTCCTCCAACGACGACGACGTCCAGAAGTCAGACGTGTCCTCGACAGGTCAGGGGGTCATCGACAAGGACCACCTGGGGCCGCTCCTGCTGCAGGTGGGTCCAGCGCTCAACCCCGGCTGATTGCACAATATTTGTACAAGGTTTGATTGGCAGACTTGGCCGGTGGTGACTTACTGTCGCTGTGCTCTCAGGCTCTGGACGGCTTCCTGTTTGTGGTGAACCGGGAGGGAAGCATCGTGTTCGTGTCGGACAACGTGACTCAGTACCTGCAGTACAAACAGGAGGAGCTCATAAACACCAGTGTGTACAATATTCTCCATGAGGACGACAAGGAGGAGTTCCACAAGAACCTGCCCAAGACCAACAGTGAGGAACACACACACACACACACACTCTTACACACATGAACATACTCACAGGAGTGCTCAGGAGCAAACCCTGCTTGACATTTTCCACAGGGCCGAGGTACAAAACAAACTCAGAGAGGTTACAACAACGCAGACTCCTCAGTTATATATTCATGCTCTTCTGCTCTCAACTCTTCCTTTATAATGAGGAGCTCCTGGGAAGACTGTTCATGTGCATGAGAGCTTTCCAGAAAGACACACACACACACACACACCTGACAAAACACATGTGCACAGGAGCACCCACCCACTCGGTGCTAAGCAGGCAGAGCGTAGCGCAGCTGTCAGTCACACTCAGTGGTCCAGACAGTGTAAAACAGGCCCGAGCTCTATTCAGATCCCATGGCAGCCATCTGGAAACTACTTACTGCTGAATAATGCACCTCCACACTTCTCCACGCGTGTGCACGTGACGTCTTATTGTATATATTTACATGCATATGTGTCAGTAATTTGATTGCATTTTTGTTGATGGTGCTGTGTGTGTGTGTGTGTGTGTGTGTGTGCGTGCGTGCGTGTGTAAGGCACCCCGTGTGTGTGTGCATGGAGCGCACTATTTATAAAGCTGATTAATTATGGATATGTGTGCTCGACTGAACCTGCTACTCGATTAACTCCACAGTAACGTTCCTAAGCAGCGACGGCTCCGACATGTCACTGACACGTTCTCTCACTTTTTCCTCGCCTTCCTCCCGGTACGCTCCTTTATTCATTCACTATTTTTATCTTTTAAAAGTCATCTTAATCCACTTTTCTTCCGAGCGTCCCTCGTGCCCCTCTCGACTCACTCCTCCTCAGCCTCATTCAAACTTAATATGGCTGCCCGCTAAGATGAATATTGTGGTTGTCTGTTTCTCAACCGGCTTCCTCGCCGCTCTCCCGCCCCTCATTGTGTCTCACTCCGCCGCCCGGCCCCTTCATTATCTTTCGGACCCATGAATGAAATGCGCTCCCGCTGCACATTCCTGTGGGATGACCGCTGACCATGCCAGCTACAGTTAAATACACACCCGAGCACCAAAGGCCCACATGCATGAACAAAAAACAGACGTAATGCAGAAAACATGAAGTGAGCTCTGTGTGTTTTTCGACTCCTCCGTCTCGCCTCGATGTTGGACTAATTGTGTCTGAGGGGAGACGCCGGCGACTGCGCTGTGTTTTCTCTATCGAGGAAGGAAACGCAAGGCCTTGTTAAATCACCACTACCATCCGAACCCCCCCCCCCCCCCCCCCCCCGACATGTCTTGCTCTCCTGGGTCCTCTCCTATACCCTCCCTTCACCTGCCAGACTAAAAACCTCCAGCAAACTCAAGGCCCTGATAAGGCTTCAGCCAGACCTTGGAGGACAGTTGGATGTCTCTCTGAAGTTTGCCTCCCCCTTCCTCTCTCTACCTCCCTCTCCCATGTGAAGGTGACCCCCGTCTAAATGAGTGTGTGTGTGTGTGTGTACTGTGATGAGGAGTCAGGGCCTAAATGAGGATAGATGGCTGAGTGTCCCTGGCCTCTGCCCGCTGCGGAGCAGACTGAGAGGGAGAGATATTGGAAATCGACACCTTGGCTACATTAATCCCATGGTCCATTTAGCCAGGGATCCGAACAGCAGGAGAGGCTTCTGCTTCTCAATTTAAGAGAGAAAATACATGTTGCAGTGTGGTTTGTTTGTTTCGTTTGTGTGCGTGGAGCCGCAGTAGGAAAAAAGGGTGTGAGCTGTTGTGATATTTGATAACAGGAAATCCATTCATAGCTGTGTTTGGGTTTCAGTCCCTGGAGCTTCATGCTCATTCCGTTTTACTCCAGGGTGTAAATGTATTCTTGTTTGTGTGTTTTGCTTTTTAGTAAATGGAGTGTCGTGGGGAAGCGAGGCAGCCCGACAGAAGAGTCACACATTCACTTGCCGGATGCTGGTCAAGTTCGGCCACGCCCACGGCCCCATGGAGGAGGGGCCAGGAGGGCCACGCTACGAGACCATGCAGTGTTTTGCTCTCACACAGCCCAAGGCCATGATCGAGGAGGGGGAAGGTGCGATGGCAATACTCTCATTTGAGTTCATGATAAGGGTCGCTATTTTGGGATGTTTCACAATAACATTCATCTGTGTGTAATGGATAACTTTTAGAGTCCCCCTCTGCCCAAGAACATGTTTTACTTATTGTTCTTCCCCTCGATGTTTGAGAATGATGTGTGTGCAGAGTTTGACTTTGGAGGGCTGGTTAAGGGTGACTCTGTGCTCAACATAAAGGGTGACACATTAAAGTGTGTTTACAGGTCTTGGGGAGTTCCACTGCGTGCGGGAAAAGAGTAGTATAGACTTTTGTGGCTCCAGAGGAAGCTGCATGTAATCTGATAAATTGCCTCCACTTATGTCACTCAGTGGCTGAACTGCATTGTGGGTACTGTAGACAAGAAGTGTCTACAGTACCCACAGTTCTGTAGGGTACTGTAGAGAGTTTTTGAAAAAGAAGTGTGTGGAATAAAAAAGGCGCTATCTCTTGTTCTGTTGATTTATTTTTTCATGAGCTATTTAAACCCACAATGCATTTTAACCACAAAGTGACATCACTGGGGGGGATGTATCAAGATTGCATGCAGCTTCCTCTGGAGCCACAAAAGGCTTTCTAAAAATGTTTTGCGCATATGCAGTTGTACTCCCCAAGACCTGTGAACCTGTGAACAGCTTTAAGGTGCAAAAGTGGTGGAGTTACCCTTTAAATCTGAATTTAAAACTGTTGAATGCTTTAATGAGATTGTTGACCTTTTCATGGACAAACTGTGTCAGATGGTCTGGAGGGGATCTTTAAGAAGAATTCTGATCTAAAATAAAAAACCTCTGTTTTAAAATCTGAATTTAAAGCAATCACTTTGCAGTTTAACAATTTCTAATTTGTTACTTGCTTAGGGACACATAATTAGAAGTTCATGTGAATATGTTCCCCATTTTTACTTTTCACTGTTTTTGGTGCATCTTAATGTCCATCATGTTCTCTTCTGTAAAAACTGGTTTAATAACAGAAAACATGCCTGCACACTGACAGAAATACTGCAAAAATAATGAATATATTGCAAAATTTGTGAACATTACGCACATACATGACGATTGTGTCTTGAAAATCAAAAGTTCAAAAGTGCAATCCCGAACAGAGGGGTAGAGACGCATTTTTCAGTCACTGACATTAAAACCAACCAAAACGTTACTGACACTCCTCTTCTTTCACCTGCAGACCTTCAGTCATGTATGATCTGTGTGGCCCGACGGGTGACAGCCATGGAAAGAACAGAGAGTTTCAACACACGGCATGAGCTCTCAGGTAAGGAGCTGCATAACCTGCAAAAAGGAAAAGCTAGAAATAAAAGAAGACTTCATACTATTGGAATTATCGGTCTATCATTTCACTTGTGAAGAAATCCTGAAGTAAGTAGGCTCTGTGCTCCAAGGTTTGAAATAAGTGGAAGAGCTGATTTTGAAATCAAATTACTCAAGATCAGACTTGCTACAGCACAGCAACAAGTAAATTACACTGAGTATCAGCGTGTAATTCCTCATTCATGGTCTTTTGATTCTTAATTTTAGCACACTGAAGAAAATTATGACCAAGGAATGAGATAAAAATCACCAGTTTAAGTGGAAGATGACTTGATACATGATTATGCTGTTACTGGAAACAACTTGTTTTGGTAAAAGAAGATTGTATGTGGCTTGTTGTCCCATTAAATTGAGATTTCCTGACTAAATGTGGCACAAGAGATATATTTATGACCAATTTAACAATATACCATGAAATCAAAGATATGGGCCAGTACGTTTCTTTTAAAACCTAAAATTTCAGTGAAATCATGGCAAGCACAGAACAGTTTGTCCCCTAAATACAAACCCAAAAGATCCAACAGACTATAACTCTGACTGATCCCTCTTACGACTTCTTCTTGTTTCCTTCCCTCCACCCGTCCCCCTGTCCGTCCTCCCCGGCAGGTAAACTGATCCAGATCGACCAGAATTCTCTGCGAGCATCGATGCGTCCCGGCTGGGAGGATTTGTTGAGGCGTTGCATTCAGATGTTCCTTCAGCACAGTGATGGGCAGCCGTGGTCGCACAAACGCCACTACCATGAGGGTGGGTCACACATGACCACACACGCACCTGGAATAGACTGCTGAAGTATTTTGAAATTAGTGAATTTGTTTTTAGTGCTATTTACTCAGTTGTATATTCTATCTTGTCTCTCACGAAGTTATTTTCATAGCTATCAAGGATAAATTCACTTAAATTCAGTCATTATGGCTTCAGAGACTTGGATTACGTAATCCAAGTCTCCTGAAGCCTCGAATTGATTTGAAAATACTTTATTTTACACCCTTTTGAAGCCAAAATCTTCACCGTAAAGACTGAGCTAAAAGTGTTAGCGCCCTGTCTGCTCGAGCTCGACCTCACGTCAAGGTTGTAAACAAAGTCTTTTCAAACCAAATTGGGATATTTGGCCTTCAGAAATGTTTTGTGGACTCAATTCCAGCCGACTTTGGAGTCGGTCAGGTAGTAGTAGTATCAACATTCTCCCAAATCCACAATCGTCTTGGCCGGACCTCCATTCAGTAATGAGACCTACTGATGAAATACACACAACCACACCTCATGCATTAGTGTATCAATATTGAGCTCATGAATACAAATGTCTGGAGCGTAACAACATTGATCTTCGGTGTAATCACAGAGCTGGTTTCACATAAAGACAGTGATTGATGACCTCTGTTATCAGATAAGTGTTTCAGGGTGTTAATTTGTCATTTAATCTGTCTGCGCAGCCTTTCTGCAGGGTCACGCTGAGACACCCTTGTACCGCTTCTCCCTGTCCGACGGCACTCCAGTCACAGCGCAGACCAAGAGCAAACTCTACCGACACCCCATGAGCAACGAGCCGCAAGGCTTCATCTCCACTCACCTATTACAGAGGTCAGAAACTGAGAATGCACACGTAATGCTTCATTCAAACAGAGCAAAAGGATGTGTCATTTACTGTATTGACTAAAAAAAGCACTTCCAGCATATCTATGCAATGCAGCCGAGGCATTCAATAGCTGAAGTAGCAGCTGAAGTAGCTTTTATCCACTGACATCCTATGAACAGTGAGAAGACTCCACACAGGAGGTGCTATTTTAGTTGCATTTATACTGAGCACCTACAGTCTGAGAGCTCTTTCAAGGTTTTTGCATTTTTTCAAACCTTGCTTTTGTCCCTCTCCTTCCACACAGAGAACCAAATGGATACCGCTCAAATCAAGGTGGAGGCATGATGCCCAACACGATGAGACAGCAGGGCATGGGAGGCCCTAACCCAAATGCCCAGATGAACATGAACACCGGTGGGGGGATGGGGATGGGGGGCATGGGCAGCATGAACAGGAGCTTTGGGATGAACGAGCAGGGCCACATGGGTCACATGGGCCCGATGGGAGGCGGCTCTATGTACGGAGGGAGCGGCGGAGGAGGAAGTGGAGGTGGAGGCATGGGCAACCGCATGATGCAGATGAATCAGATGGGGCAGATGAATCAGGTGGGGCACATGAACCAGATGAATCAGATAGGTCCCATGAATCACCCGGGACAAGGCATGCAGCAGCATCCACAGCAGCCCCCGTTTCAGAGCAGCGGAGGATTTGGGCTGAGCGGTATGAACAGCCCGTCGGGAAGCCCCAGAATGGGCGGCCCCCAGCAGGGACTCCTGATGTCGCCCCGGAACCGAGGGAGCCCGAAGATGGGCAGCAACCAGTTCTCACCTGGAGGTAAGTCAATCTTGACTGATAGTTAACCTTTAATTTTGTAGAAAGGTTCTTGTTTAAAATGATTAAATCTGAGTGATGTTTTCCTCTCTAGGCATCCACTCTCCCATGAGTGGCATTGTCAGTGGTGGAGGAAGTGGCGGGAGCACCACCACTTTCTCCAGCAGCTCACTCAACGCCCTACAAGCGATCAGTGAAGGAGTCGGGAGTTCCCTCCCCTCAACCCTTACGTCCCCCACGCCGGCCCTTAAACCAGACAGCTCTCCCAGCATTCACTCCTCCTCGTCCTCCTCTCAACCCAATCAGCCGGCCAAACCAGGCCAAGATGGCTCCAAAAGCCCAGCGGGAGGTTTAGGGCCTGGGCCCAGCGACCATCACCACCCCATGCACCATCACCACCATCATCAGCATCCTCAGGCTGAGAGTTCTGGTGACCGACCAGACAGCCAGGCAGCTACAGCAACAAAAGAATCTGGAGAGGGAGGCAATGAGGCGGGAGTGGCGAGCTCTGAGCCCCCCCGCAGGGTACCAGACAGTAAGGGGCATAAGAAGCTGCTGCAGTTGCTGACTTCCCCAACTGAGGAGCTGGGAATAGGTGGCAGCGGGCCAACAGGGCCCCCTGTACCACCGCCTCCGACCAGCAGCAGCACTCCTGCAGGCTCAGACAGTAAGGACCCCGCTGGAGGCATGACTAGCCCCTCGTCTACTGGGGTCTCCTCCTCTTCTTCAGCCAGTGCCAACTCAGGCCAGGCGACTGGGCCAGGAGGCGTGTCAACATCACTATCGTCAGCCCACTACACAGGCTCACTGCAAGAAAAGCACAAGATCCTTCACAAGCTTCTTCAAAACGGCAACACCCCAGATGAAGTAGCCAAGATCACAGCTGAAGCTACGGGGAAGGTGTCGCTGGGCGGCCAGGAGGGCAGTGAGGCTGGAACAGGTGGATCAGGGACCGGGACGGGGCCTGGGATGACTGAACCCAAGCAGGAGCAACATAGCCCCAAGAAGGAGAAGACCCACGCCCTCCTCCACTACCTCCTCAACAAGGATGATTCCAAAGAGCCGGCAGATGTCAAGCCTAAACTTGAAGAGCTAGACGGGAAGGGAGCCCCGGGGGCCGCTGGCGGCCCTGCTCGGGGTGGCCCTGGATCTGGACCGGGCCCTGCACCAGAACATCCTGAGAGCAAGATCAAGTCAGAGCCACCTGATGATGTAAGGTTGCGTCTTTGTTGGGACATATATCTTTGTATGTCTGATAACGTTTGATCTGGATGATTGTGATTCGCCACTGACTTTCACTTTATAACTTTTGACCTATATTTATTTTCTAGTTGCACAACCTAGAGTCCATCCTTGGGGACTTGAGGGGTTCAAGCTCTGACTTTTACCCGGATCAGGCTGGAGCTGGAGGCGCTAACGACACAGGAAACAAACCCCAGGGTTGCGTTGATGAGGGTCTGCAGGGTAAGTGCTTCAAGAACCAAATAAAGAAGAAGAAGAAGTGACAGTTATATGCAGAGCAGGGAATAGGACATTATATGTGACTATGTTAATGTAAAATGTTTGTTATGTTATTTGTCTTAGTTTTGTTTTGCATCTACAGCTGCAAATACAAGCCTCACAAAGCAGTTTTTCTTTTACGGAATTACACTATTTAAGTTATAGACAATGCAGGAAAGCTTTATAGTAAAAGTTGTTTGAAATTGTGTTTCCGCATCAAAGAAGTATTAAATATTATGAGAAAATAAGTGTTTTATACGTTCTTACTCTCTGAGTACTTATTAGTGTTTTCAAAATGCCGGAGGGTACTGAGGTGTTATTTTTTTTTATATTGTCCCTATTTTTGAGGAAAACAGAAGTTTGTGACGAATGTGTTTATACTTTTTGTGTACAGGGAGTCCAGGAATAGGTCCGGGGCCTCGAGGGCCCTTCCAGAGGGCCATGTCCATAGATGGGAAGCCCCCAGGTGGGCCCGGAGGAGCAGGCAGACGCCCCATGCTCATCAAGCAGGAGAACATGATGGGCAGCCCAGACGGCTACCCAGGAAACATGGGTGTGTGTTCATGAGGCTCTCTCACTATTTGTTAGCCAATTTAGGTCCCTGACTTTAAAGAGACAAATGTAAGATGGTGAATGTCGACACTGCTCACCTTACTGACACACCGTCTGTTTCTGTATAACCAGGACCAATGAATAGGGGTATGGTTCCCCAGAGGTCTCCCATGGGGGGGTCAGGGGACTGGGGAATGCCCCGTTCCAGTGCCAGCCCTGTGGGCTCAGCAGGGCACCCCTCCATGATGCGCCCAGGCATGGAGTACAACAGTAGTAAGAGCATGATGTCTGGACCAATGGTCAGCCGCTCCAACAGCGTTCCAGGCAGCAGGTCTATGCTGCAGCAACAGCTCATGGAAATGGGTACATCTCAGCCAAGTCCTTCCTGTTAACCAATGACTGCCTAGATACTCTTAATGTGTATTAACATATTGTCTTGTCGTGGTTTAGGAGGCTCTGCTGATATGGGCATGGGAATGAGCCCCTTCAGCCAGCAGGGCCAGGCCAACCAGTCCCCCTCCTGGCCGGACTCCATGATGGGCATGGAGGGTAACAGGTTAGTGCATTATTCCTTAATGTCTGTGTTAGTTCCTGATTAGCTGCAGTGAGCTCAGGAGAAAGTTTATTCTAAATATGATGATGTTCATGTGTCCGTTTCTCTTAGACGCCAGTTCAGCAACACCTTAGATGACCTCCTGGTGCCTCCCACCACTAGTGAGGGTCAGAGCGACGAGCGGGCGCTCCTGGACCAGCTAGACTCTCTGCTGAATAACACGGACGGCATCGCTCTTGAAGAGATAGATCGAGCACTCGGCATCCCTGACCTGGTCAGCCAGGTGGGTGATCACAGAAATTATAAGACGTTGGATTAACAACACCCTCTGTGCTCTTCTATCTCCCTTCAGAAGTAAAGTGAAAGGAGAACTGATCGACCTATATATCATGACTCATAAGTGAGCCGTACGTTCATCTTTGCATTAGATATTGCAGTCATGATTCAACGTGTTCAGACTGTTCTTTTACCAAAGGGAGATGGATGAGCCTAGAGGGATCTGTCTGTGCTGCTTAGAAAAAGACAATTACAGAACCAACCATTTGGAAATGAATCAATCAGAGGACAAGTTTAAAAAACTTCTTTTTTTTGTCCCCTCCAGACCCAGGGAGCTGAGCAGCCAATGGAGCCCTTTCCAGGCCAGGACCCATCCATGGTGCTGGACCAGAAGCCTCTCTATGGACAGGGATATCCTGGACCCCCCACCATGCCTATGCAGTCTGGCTATGGAGGGAATCCCATGCAGGGACAGGCCCAGCAGGGAGGGTTTGGACCCATGCTCTCTCAGATGGGCCAAGGTGGCAGCTTCCCCGGTATGGGTGGGATGGGCGGCATGGGACACCCGCGTGCCAACATGATCAGACCCAGGATGATGACCGCCAACAAGCCCATGAGGCTCCAGCTGCAGCAGAGGCTGCAGGGACAGCAGGTATGACCACAGGAAGTTCACAGATCCATCAATTTACATGAAAACAGTCAGCCTCTGTCCCATCTGTTAGTGCGCAGAACATTCACACTGGAAGAATTACAAATACAGGTGCTGCTATCAAAGCAGACATGCAGATTAAAATTTTGCAGAAGGCCTCACATTTTGGAGAAAGCGAAAAATATATCAGTGGTATATCTTGTTTGGTTGGAGTAAACCAGTTCCCGATGACCTGAGGGGTCTTGATTCTTCATAACATACAAGTAAACAAGATATATTTAGGCCCTAGACCATCTCGTGCTTTATAGGCAAGAAATCAGAATTCAAGATCCATCTTCTGACAAACAGGAAGCCGGTGCACTTATTTAAGGTGTAATGTGCTCGACCTTCTTGGTATTAGCGAGGACTTTCAGGACGATCTGTAGCTGTCTCATTTATTTTTCACTAAGACCTGATAACACACCATCGCAGAGGTCAGAGTAACATTTGCTCCTCCATCTTTATGTTAAATGTTCTTTTTCCTTCCTCAGTTCATGAATCAGACGCGGCAGGGCATGGGCATGAAGATGGAGAACCCGGGAGGCAACCCTGGCATGAGGCCCGGCATGCAGCCTAGCATGGGAGGACAGGTAGATAACAGACAGCGACTCTTACAGATGAAGCACCGAAACGCTGATTTTGCAATATGAGACTTAATATCAGAATCAGAATCAAGTCTGCACACATCCGCACATTCTCCGGTTGGGTTTTAGCCTCCATCAGGATACTTTTTATCCCTTCAATTCATTAGGAAGTCTTTCTAGTAAACCTGCACCAAAATCAATGCTTTAACAACTTTGAACATGGATAACTGCAGACTTAATGCTGAAATCAAGTTATTAATGGATTGCCAACAAACTGCTTTATCGCAAAAAACACCAACCAAAGAGATTTTCCCAGAAAGCCGATCGTATTAATTTCCTCTAATTATTCTACAAAGACTTTGTACAACAATAATAACAACTTATAAATCCTTTATAAATGCTGAACTCCTCATGTGGAACTGAACCTTTCAGTGGACCTTATTGTTGATTTCAGTCTTGTCGCGTCCTGTTCGGTAGCCGATTTATGTCCTGATTGTCATGCAGAGCCGCCTCCACAGATCCTGTGGCAGGTTCATCACCTGCTGCGCCTTTTGAGGAGCTTATTCTGTAGTCGTCCTTCACGTCCCAAGAGATTATAAATCAGGAAATCTGAAGGTTTCAAGGGCTGCCATAGTTCTGTTAAAATCTTTATTTGATTTTCTGGTATTTATTATTTTTTCTTATCCTTTAATTGAAAGTATATAGTCAGGAGGCAGATACCGTTGGAGGTGGAGGATGAGAGGAAGGGATGATGGTCGCAGCACAAAGTATGTTTAAAGGAATACAGTGACTTCTTCCTGTAGTCTGCCTTCATCTCCAGACTCAGATGATGCTGATGGCTGGCATGTCCTCTGCTGACTTTGATTTAATACTTTAATATTGTGTTCAGTTACATCTAAATTAACGTTACATATTTTTGTCAAAGGGACCTGATCGTACTCACATTTTGACATTTACATGCGGTAGATTTTATAACACAAATATTTTATTGAAGCTGTAAATGTATTAAATCTCTCTGATTGTTTCCTTTGTGCAGCCGGGCTTCATCAACGCTCAGATGATGGCTCAGCGCAGCAGAGAGATGGTCACCATGCAGATGAGGAGGCAGCGCATGATGATGCTGATGCAGCAGCAGCAGCAGCAGCAGGCGGCAGCGGCCGCTGCTGCAGCAGCAGGAGGCTTCAGTCCTCCTCCAAACGTCACGGCTCCCGGTGGCATGGACAACCCCATGGGGGGTCCAAACATGGGCCAGCCGGGCCCCCAGCAGTTCGGCTACGGCGGGAATTATGGTGAGTCTACTGAGCCCAGTACCCAGCAGATTACTGCTGCGCCCTGGTGGTGAGTTTGTGCACTGCAGTGTTCTGGTGTCGTATTTGTCATGTAAAAAGAGAAGATTGGCATATTTGTGTAACAGAAAACAACATTTGTTGAAAGGGAGTCCATATACATCTCAAGTTAGACACAATAAGATGTGTACCATGATAATAATAGAGAGAGAGGTCTCGGCTCGGTTCAGAGTTCAGTACAACATAAAAGCAATAGAAAATGCCAAATAAATCAAAGACACTCCTAGTCATCAGAATTGTCTCCTTTATCCATCAGTATGTATCCATTATGTCTTTCCTGTGACGAGAGGAGTGAGCTGAGGATTCATGATTTGTCTTCTCAGGGATGGGCCAGCAGGGAGACCCCTCATTCGGCCCGTCAGGCGGCAGTCCTCCTAACGCCATGATGCCCGGCCGGCTGGGACCTCAAAACCCCATGATGCAACAGCACCCGCAGGGCGGTCCCATGTACCAGGGCGCAGAAATGAAAGGCTGGTCGCAGGGGGGCATGGGACGCAACAGGTATGACATCAAACACAATTACAGCACAACACTGTGCTGCCAGGAGATACTTTGGCTAAATTCTTGTTTTCTTCAATCCTTCCTTCCTGTTGCTTCCTTCACCAGTTCGTACCCTCAGCAGCAGTTCGGGCAGCAGGGACCTCCAGGGCAGCAGCAGTTTGGGCAGCAGGGGAATCCAGGCCAGTACGGGGGCATGATGATGAACGGGGGCATGCCAGCCAGTGGAGGAGGAGGTCACATGGGGCAGATGGGAGGGCAGATGGGTATGAACCCAATGGTGATGGGACGCATTCCTATGGGACCTGATCAGGTATGTGAAGTGTGTAAATACTTAAAGGATAGGTTCACAGTTCTTCAGGTTTAGCTTAAAACTAACATTCCCATATGTACACAAAAAGGTTATAGCTTGCTGTCAACATTTCTCTCCTTTATTCAAATGCTCAGCTTTGTGTTATTCACCCTCTGAATCCACATCCACTGAAGGAAACAAAAACCCTGTGACCTTCTTGAGATTAATACATCATTCATTCAGTTTATTTCTGCAAACCAACTCCTAAAATGTACATAATGGTAATTGTGGAAAAAACTCATTAATCTGCATTTTTTTTAGCGGATTTTCTGGAAAATCTGTAAAAAAAAAATGTGTCTGTATTTGGTTAGAAACCTGACTGATCCTTCTCTGGAAACACAAAGAGGCAACTTCATACTGTAAAGGCTAACTTAGGAAAGATACCTCTGTTAATTGACTTACTCTGATCATGTTTCATATTAAATGGTCCGATTTTTTGCCTTGCTTTACAGGTCAAAATAAAGACACCACACGCAATATAAAAACAAACAAACATATTCTGCTCATATTATTCACTTCATTGCCACCAGACCCCTTCGACGAAAAACACTTACCTAAGTTCCCAGTTTACTGCCACCTCAATGGCTTCATTTGCGTTATTGTTTGACTATTAACACGTTAGTTTGGATGTGAACCAGCCCTTTAACTTCAGCTGTGCAGGACAAGGACTGAAAATGTTTCCTGCATGGCTTAAATTGAGATTTGTTTGTGTCTAATATGAATAAGAGAAGCAGTTACAGCAACCATTAACCATTTCAGTGTACATACTGACTCTATTGCTTTAACTGAGAATCTATCCTGTCTAACTAAAACTAGACAGACTGAGATTTGGTAAATTGTGCACTTCTTCACTATGTTTTCCTCTTTTCCTCCTCTCAATCTAGAAATACTGCTGAGCGTCAGGACAGAAGCTTTTGTCTCACTGTGATCTCCATCCAGAGACAGGACACGGCTGCAGCACTGGAGTGTGTGGAGGATGAAGCGGTGTGTGTGGGTGTGGGTGTGTGTGTGTGTGTGTGTAGTGTGTGTAGTGCTGCACTCCCACCAGACGGGGGAGTGAACTCGCTGCCAGTAACGTTAGTCTGGCTACATGGAGGGGAAACAGTCAGACTGTCACAGGAGAATCAGAAACACTGTGACACATTTACACCCATTTACAATCTGGAGACGGTTCGAACAGACGTGCGATCCCTCCCGTAGTTTTACTATCCCCCTCTCTCTTTACGAGCCGTGTGTGTGCCTAGGTGAGCACGCACCGCTCGCTGGACCAAACAGTGACGGTGGACGGACACTTGACTTGACATCCCCTCCTTCGTCGAATGTACCATGAAGCTGTGTTCAGATGTAAAAATGTGGGGATTTCCTCTCTCGTTTCTGAACTCCGAACTGGGATTTTTTTTCTCTCCTCCTCTCGCCTCTCCGCTGCTCCTGAAGGATCTCTGCGACGCTGAAGCAAAAACACAGTTCTCGATTGACGAGTCATCAGATTGTGACACTCAGATGAATGTCATTAAGCAGTAGCACATTTGTTTCGTCGTCCAGGAAGTACGACTGAATTACTCGTTGGCTGATTGCACTTTACGGAAAGGCCAACATCAAAAAGGATTGTGGCAATATAGAGGCCTTTACCCAAGAATTAATGAATAGCAACAGACATTTACTGTTTTATTTTTGTGTGTGTGTTCTCCGACCTTTTTTCCTCTCCGAGCTACTGAGGGCTGTTGATTGGAAATGGGTAACCTCGGTGGTCTTTGTTCTCAAGTGGGAACCAGTAGAAAGGCTGTAAGCACAGATTTTATCCAACACTCTTGTCTACAGTGAACCAATTTATTACCACAGAAGAAAATGAAACCATTTTGGACTTCTATTAATGATCAGAACTCCACTTATATTTATACAGTTTCCAGATCGTTTTATCATTCCAGAGGTAATTTTTAGATTCCAAATGTTGCAGATATTTTGGTTACCTCGTGCCAATTCACAGTGTTAACGACGAGCGCAGAGATGAAATTGATTGCCAATTATAAGATTATGTCTATATGAGCTCACGCTGTGCAAAGAAAAGTGAAGCGTATGTTAAGATTTCCAGTGTGCAGATTTTTCGAGCAATAATCCTTCCTCCTGGTTTTCCTCTGAGGACAAAGCTGGAGTATGTTTTACTCAAAGCGACGGCACTGCAGTATTAGACCTGATGTCTTGTTTGGAGCTTTCTTTTTTTTTTTTTTTTTCCTTTCGTCTGTGAATATGAATTGTAAATAGGCTTCAAATGTACGATATATAAATATATATATGCTTTTGTAGGTCACATACTGTTTTTGCACAGATTGTAAGGCTTGATATTTAAAAGTGTAATTTTCTTAATCCGTCATAGGTCAGCTTTTATTTTCAATACTTTAACCATCGGTTGGAGAGGAAGGGCCTCCTTTTTTCTAAAGCAGTACGTGTAGATTTGTTCTTTTCTTTCTCTCAGAAAGCCCTGTGTGGTGCTGGTCTTAGCTAAAGAGGTGCTAGTGTGTAATTCTTTTTTTAAATAAATTATTTTTCTTTTGACGATAAAAAGAAAACACAAAATCTAAAAAAAAAAAAAAAGAGTTGACACATGATTGTGTTAGCCTTCTAGGGGCCCAGATGTCTTATGAGTACGTGGGGTTGATATTTTTCTGAAGCGAACCTCATGCTTCCATGTGTGACTCTTTTCCGTTTCACTCCTGAGAATTTCTGTGAATTGTGCAGGAAAGTCAGTCCCGCCGTATAACTGTCCATCAGTCCGTTCGGTTTGTCCTCATGGGAGCAACACAATAAACAGTTTGAGCCCCTAAGTACTTGTCAGTCTTCTGGCAGGTGTTTTTTTCTTCTTCTTTTTTTTTTACATTTAAGTTTGCCTTTATTTTGTTTCCTGTGAAGCTTTTGTTAAGAAATCTACCTTGGAACACACGCTCAATCCAAAGATTTTTGTTTGTCATTCTGCAGTGCGTAGACAGTTCCTGACGTAGATCGTGCAAGTACTCATGTGTGCTTTTACTGTTGCACATAACCTATAATATACATTGAACTAAATATGTTTAATTGCATATATTATACCCCCATCCGTATGACATAGAGTAGCCATGAGTCTGGTTCTGCTGAGGTGGTTTGACTCCTTCTTTCGTTTGTGATTGTTTCTTTCTTTCTGTAGAACTTACGGCCAGTTGAATTGTGGTGCTGCAAACGGTTATTTCACACGAGAATGTCGAGATTTTCTAAGCTGGGAGAGGAGGTTTCATGATTGATGTCATTATGTCTCAGAATAATAGCTTGGAGTTGTTGGGGTTTTTTTTTGTTCTAACCCCAATCTCAATGAAGAATATGAAAGTTTAATCTACAAATGTTGAAAAAAAAATTGTCTGTTTTTGCTTTAAAGGAAAGAAACTCCTCTCGGCGCAACGTCAGCGCTAAAGAAAAGATGAAAACACATCTGGGAAACATAACGTCATTATTAGAGGATGTAAAATACTCCTGCATTTCTTTTTCTTACCTTGTTTCTTGATGTTAATATCGATGTAAATACAAATTTATATTTAAACATTACAATGTCTCTGTTGTTCTTTTTGAGCATTCACTTTGAGCACGTGACTCGACAATCCTGCAGCCATAGCTCGGTCCGTCAGCGAGCAGCAGGCAAACGGTGTCCAGTCGTGTTGTAGAGAGAAGTGAATGTGTGTTTTACTGCAGAAACAAGAACCACAAGTGCTGAACTCTGCCAGTCTGCATAAACTGGGATGTGTGTGTGTGTGTTTGTGATTGAATGACTTATTTTAGTGTCATGCACACAAAGTGCCCAAACCTCATGAGAAGACACCAAACGTACAGCTGCAGTAGTCAAACATATTGATGTCTTTAACACATTAAAAACATTATAACACTTATTGAACATAGTCATACTGTGTTATAAGGTACAGAGACACTGTATTAGCATGATTATAAACAATCAGGAATATTCCTAATGCGATGTAGCAATAATCATAACTCATTAAGACATCGATGTCTATATTGCATCAACAACGTATGTACTTTGTAACAATAATCACACACTATAAAGCATTTTATGATTCACATTGGGTTCCATTCATATTTGGTTTGTTTTGCACCTGTCGGTGTATGAATTCAATAAGCCATCGCACAAGACTCGGAATTCACTTTTCCCCTCTATACTCACATATGTTCCATAAAAACGACAGGAGCACGAAATTGTAAAACAATGTATATTACCTGCCATTTTTTCAAATGATAACATAGTTCACTGTAGAAACAGATGACCAACACTTCTGTGCTCACTTTTTTTCTTAATACAAATCGTGTGATATGCAGCAATACAGACAATCACCTACAGCAATCTTAACATATATGTTTCTCAAGAGGTCAATAACGTCCCAGTGTTTCTCAGTGCATTCTGTTGAAGTGAATAATGTTTGAGCAGCATTTCAAGTCATTGCACAGAAAATTCCACATATTAATAACACATCATAATCACTATTATTAGCAATATAATGTGATTATAAGTAAATGTTAGTGTTCAAGAAAAAAAAACAAGAAAAATCAAGTGTTGTGGGCAGATGCAAATACCTCAAAAGCTGGTTATAGGTCACTATGAGTTGTTAAGTTATGAAGAATAAAGGTGAAATGTATAATAATTTTGCCACCTGTAGACTTCATGCTCAAAACAGATGGGGGCAGCACATCACTCAAGTAACCGCTAACTGTAGCTGCATTGGGCGCACAGGAAGTGTTAGAGTTTAATTAACTAGCACAGGCTGGAGCTAGCTGGTTAGCACGCTCACTTCAGTAGATGTCTCTGCAGCACAGTACACAGATGTCATTAAACATAACAACTCTTCTCATTCTTTAACTAATTGTAGTTAGTTGTTTGTTCAAAGAAATCCTTACATATTACGACTATTCATGAATGCTATAACTGTGATAATTAGATGCTGTAGGTGCATTATAGCCACTGTCATTATTGGTTATAATGCATTACATACCGAGGCTTCATCGAATGTGTTACCAACATTTTATTTCATCACAAAATTACCAGTTATTTTGTTATTCTACAAAATCTGCCGCCAATAACGTTGTCCTTCCTGAAGCATGACTTCAAGTTTTCTTTTTATCGCCCAGCCAAAAGAAATCAGCGTTAATGGAGGACATTAATTAAAAAGTGCGTCCCTTGCGTCCTCATAAACAGGACAACAAAACAAAAAATTAACCTTGCTCTCAATTCTGGCTCGCTGTCTGTCCTCTTGGGTGGCAACATACCCGCTGGTCAGCCAGGCTGATGTTCCTGAATGTAACCGAGCACACTGGGATCTCTGTCGATTAAATTGTACTTCACATAAGCTTCGACACTGCAGCTATTCTTTATGAGACAATAAGCTCGTAATTTTATCAACAGACCATTTGTCTGCTCACATGAGATACATTCTGCTCCTAATCTCCTGAATATCACAAAGGAGTGTGTGTATGTGTGTGTGTGCGTGGAGGCATAGACATGTGGAGGGAATTGGGAGTGTGAAGGACATCTGTGTGGCGAATCCTCAGGAGTGAACGCAAAAAAGGGCGAGAGCTTCCTCTCAGACTGGCTGCAGTCGGCCGGTGACATTGAGGTTCAGGCTGCTCGTCTGCAGCCTACCTTTCATCTGCTGTTTGTTTCCTTTGCCCCCCCTCCCACCTCTGTGAGCACTTTTGTCATTCATCATCCCACTTTCTTCCCTCCTGTTAATGACTTTGCGGCCAATGAAAAGATCTCACACCTCCAGGCTGTCCCGACCAGCTGCTGTTACTGTACTCTCACCTACAGATTCCTGTCCTCCCACTCAAAGCTTTAAATGACATTTCCTTTGTACACTTGAGTGTCGTTTGTAATAAAATTACAGTGTCTGTCAGAGAAAGCATTGGCTGCCAGGTAACCGCTGGCTGACTCACTCAACGCTCCGACCTGCAGCGTTGCAGGTTTGAGGAACAGTCGGACACATTCAGAGCCAAAAACAAGAGGCGATTTCCTGTTTCTCTTTGGTTTTTATGTAATCATTATTTTGTGTTTTACATGCTTTATTGTTTGATGAGTAAGAATCAAAAAGATTCACACCAGAGGCAACAACAAGGTGGACTGCACTGACATTTCGTACAACCAGTCATGGTCCCCAGATGTTGAATCCTGCTTTAATGATGTTTTCCTGACTTTTTTCTTGAGAGCGATTATATTTGTGGCTTTGAGTAAGATTTCACAAAAAACTGTTGGATGGCTAGATCGATAATGATCATGAAATTTGCTTCATATATTTATTTTCCCCTCAGGATGAGCTGTAATGACTTTGGTGATCCTCTTTCCTTTCCTTTAGTTTAGGGGCGCCCAGACTTTTTTCCCTTCAAGGGCCAAGACTGACACTTGATGGTGGGCCACACTTGTTGAATAAGATGTGTCCCTCTGTCCGCCATGCTCAGATTATGAAATAAAATCAATAGGTATGTGAATAAGAGCGATCCTACATATTTAAAGGGCATTTTTATCTCACGAAAAACAGCAAAAACACGATATAGTATATTGCAGTTTTTTTAATTCATTTTGTTTATTTATTTTTTCCAAATCAAACCTCATGGCAGGCCAACTTTGGCCGGCCCCTGATCTAGAGCCGTCATCAATTTGTCTAATTCTGTGGTTTCTAACTTTAGAACTAAGATGATCTGACATTAGCATTTAAATCAGAGAACTGCTGTGAGTCTGACTGTCTGGTTTAGAAGTTGTAGCAGTAGTAGAGCGTGACCGGCATATCACAGACATATTGGTCTCTGTGTATATGTTGTCCAATGTGAAGACTTTTCTTTACAGAACATAATGCAGAAAAAGATGCTTGGGGTAATTTATAATCAATAGATTCAAAGTGAAGTTTCAGAAATCTGGTGTCATATTCGTCAATAACGCTTTATGTTAAGCTGTGAAATCTCTTGCCTCCATTACATAGCCTACATATATTTTTGAAGATGTGTTTAAATGTGTTTCATATTGATATTTGAATGTTTTTACATCTGTATCTAACATCTGTATCAGCATCAGACCCATGAATCCAGCGTCTAGTAAACCCAGCAGCAGTATTCACACAATTAGCTATCACACTTCATTTTACACCAGACAGGTTAAAAGATTAAAGATTAGGGAAGAATTACGACATAGTCCGTTTTATAACCGCAAGAGTGCCCTGCCAGACCCAGGATCAGCGGGAAAAGCCCTCTGATGGAGGATTTACTGTTCCATAAACAGCAGCTATGGGAGTTAGAACAAAAAATAAATAAAAACAAGATAAAGCTTTCATATGATCATAAATTAAAAATGAGACATCTGGCGTCTGATTGAATGCAGTGGTCTTGGCACAGATAGTTCTCAAATTGAGACCAAATGTCAGTTTGTTCTTTATTGACTCTCTCTCTAAGCTGTGTGGATGGATGCTTTCACAACCTCCTCCTCCTCCTCCTCTTCATCCACTTCAGACAGTTAATTCAGAAATAAATGCTTTCTGTCTCTGCCATGGATCCTCACGCATCACATTTTGACACTCTTCTTTCTTAATGACATTCAGCGCCTCCTCTTCGCTGCAGATATCAAACTGTTAGCTCTATTTTATTGCTATTTATTGCTCGGGGTGGGTTGGGGGGGTTGTGGGGGTTTCTCGTCTGTGTGTGCGCGCAGCAGGAGATGGGTGGAGCAGGAGGCGGGATGCGCAGATGGAAAAGACGCACGGCTCGTCCATTGGACCAGACGCGCTGTGGGCGCATTCAAGACGCGCCTACCGAAGCCTTAAGACTTTTTTTTTCCGGGACAGGAGACATGAGGTTCCCAGACACCTGTCAGGAGGACTACACATCCAACAGCTGTATGTGAGCCCACAGGAGGAGGCTGCGTGTTTTTTAGCCATGGACGCGCTCTCGTCGTTATCATAGCCGCTCGGTTGATCAAGTTCATTCTCGCCTTTTTCTTTGCGTTATCCTTCCTGTTTTGTTTTGGGGTTTTGTCGTGAGCCGCATGAGTTCTCCGCTGTTTTTGGGTCAGCTGGTCGGGGTCCCGTTAGAGATAATGCACCCCACCATGGAGAAAGACACGACCTACACCAAGATCTTTGTCGGCGGGCTGCCCTATCACACCAACGACGCCTCACTTCGGAAATATTTCGAGACTTTCGGGGACATCGACGAGGCGGTGGTGATCACAGACAAGCAGACGGGCAAATCCAGAGGATACGGCTTTGTGAGTTCATTCAAGTCGCTTGTTTTTTTTTTTTTTTTGGTGGGGGGGGGGGAGATAAATGAGCACATGTGAGTTTAAATTAAGATTTAATCAGCCGCTCGGACTTTAATTGGCTTGTCACGGAGGTGAAAACACACTAAAGCCATAAACTTTATCTTTGTGGTTAATAATATTTTTGGGGGTTTTTTGCTTTTACCTCCTGGTCATCTTCTGCAGGGTGTTTTCTTTTTTCCTGGGCCCCTGGTGGCTGCACACACACACACACACACACACACACACTGCCACTTTGTTCCAGCAGCAGACATACTCAGTGTGTCGGGTGGTGGCAGTCACATGCTTGAAGCATGAGTAGCAGATTATTTCTTATAAGTGTGTCATCAATTATCTCTGCAGCCCCGAAGTACGACTGAGTAAACAGTATGTAAGAGGTGGGGGGGGGGTTAACACTTGAGTTGGTAATAAGCTTCTGCATCTGTGGACAGATGTGTGTTTTTCTGCTGTGAGACAGAGAGAGAGAGTAAAAGGGGGCAGAGACCTTGGTCACAGAGGTGTGACATGTCAGTTGGCTCTGCAAGATAAGGCTGCAGTACTTTCATTTTGACTTCCTCCCACACAGCCCTTCCCCCCTCTGTGTGTGTGTGTGTGTGCCAGCATGGTTGTTTGTATGAGTGACTGTGAGTTTGTGTGATGGATTCTGTTGGTGTGTTTTGGATCGAGATGAAGCAGTTCAACTCAGCTCTGCCTCTGCACAGCCAGCGAGGCTGGTCAGCTGAGGCAACCGGTGTGTGTGTGTGTGTGTGTTTTGAGTTGTTTTCTCCACCGTGATCATTTCATCCCTGACTCCCCATCATCAGCACTCTTCACGGATAAGTCCCCCCCCAAAAAAAATAAACATTAAAGTCAGTTATTATGTTCTTACCCGTCGTGGTCCACAAAACATTTCTGGAGCGTGACGGCAAAGCATTCTGCTTAACACCTGAAGTAAACGGGGACTTATTTTAAAACATAAAAAAAACCTGAAAGAAGGACATGAGATGGCTCCATACAGCTCGTCCAGTGTGGTCCAAGTCCCCGGAAGCTTAGGGTGAAAACTAAGATTTTATATCACGATAACATATATCGAGAGGTGACACTGAAAATGTGCAGTGTGCCCTGTTTGTTAACACCTACCTACAGCAAAGACGACATGTAGCCTCATTCAAATCCCTTGGCTCACCATTTTCAGTCAGGTGCATGCTAACGCCTTTCGGCTGTTAGTGACGGTGAATATTTTAGCTTAAAAGGTTGTAAATGAATTTCTTTTCAAATAAATTTGGGATATCAAGGCTTCCATAGACTTACCCTTGAGTTTTTTTGTTTGTTTTTTTAACAGTTCCCATCTTAGAATGTTAAAACTTTTTGTAGTCTACAAAAATTTCTGGAGCTTCACAACAAAACAGCGTTTCAGCATTCAGCTAATCAATTGAAGTAGATGGGGACGCGTTTTCAGACTAATGGCTCCATACAGCTTGTCTGGTGTAATCCAAGTCTTCAGAAGCTGCAAGATCCCATTCTCAACATGCAGCTGAGTTCAAGTAACGTTTAACCAATTCAATTTGGGATCTCGGTAGCCTTGGACCTATATTAGATAACTTCATATGTTACGATATTTGCCGTCATATGTGATATTTTTCACAATATCAATTATCGAACAGGTGCTACGGCATCTTCAGGTTTTTAATTTGAAAAGAAAGTGCACACGTAGCTGTCATGGGTAGCAGAGGCAGCGCATGTCAGTGTTTGGGAGGTTACTACAGGTTGATTGGCCTGATGCAGCGGCATGCAAGCAGCACTTTACCATCCACACATGGAATTTGGGAATGAGTCGGTGTCAGCTAAACAGGGCAACACCACAAATTTGCCGGCTCACGTCATGATGTTTGCGCGGGACAGTATTGTGATCTAAAATTTTGGTTAGAGCGTAATAGATCACTGAGCTTCTGTGGACTTACGCTGGAGGAGCTGTATGGAGCCATTTCATGTTTTTTATGTTTTAAAACAAGTTCCCGTCTACTTCAGTTGTTTTGGAGAATGTGGACTACGAACTTTCACCTGATTTTCCACTGGCGTTAGTGTGGACTTTCCTTTTTGGGTGAACTGTTCCTTTAATTTTTTCCGCAGCAGCTTCTTGAACCTCAGCGATCTCAAACCATCCGCTGCCTCTGTTTGCATAAGAGTCGGGCGTCTGATGCTGCGAAATGAAAGCAAGCGTGGCAGTTTTGCTTTCAGTGTCCCATTTCTTGAAGATGGACTTGTAGTTTTCCTCATATACTGAGTGTAGTTGCTCCGTCTGTGTGCCGTAACCTTCACCACCCCTTCTCCTATCTGCCCACTCTTAAACTCACTCCCTCAAGGTAGATTCCTGTATCTCATCCTTTCAGCCCAGTCTGAAAAAAAAAAAAAAAAAAAAAACCTACCTCCTACACTAGAAGCCTTAAACCATGATGATTTCTGCCTTCATGAAGTGGAGTCAGTGTCTCCTCACGCATTTAGCAAAAAAATGATTGAATCATTCAAGGAGAGGCAAGGGCAGCAGCTTCCTCAGGGCCGCCCTGCTCTGTCTGTTGCTTCATCAGTGCACTCACGTTGAGATCACTCCAATCCAGACTGAGCACAGAAGCTTTCACATGCTGTGATGTACAGCAGATTAATCAGAGTGATGTTAATGAGAGCAATGCTGTGATTCTGTCAACAGGTGACCATGGTGGACAGGGGGGCAGCAGAGCGGGCGTGCAAGGACGCAAACCCCATCATCGACGGCAGGAAGGCCAACGTGAACTTGGCGTACCTTGGAGCGAAGCCTCGCAGCTCGCAGTCAAGTAAGTCTTCAAGTTATTAGGATGTAATTCGTATCAGCAGGTTGTTTCAGTTAATTTTCAACCATATAACTGCAAACAATAGTGTTCATTTAAAGATGTAGTGTGTAAGAGCTCTGGTTTAAAATGTCAAAAAACAATGAGACCTTTGTTCAGTTGTTATTTGACCGAATGATCGAATTCACAAGTTTACTCAAGGTAACGGTGCATTAAATTTGGTATCCTGTCATTATAAATTCATACAGTGTGGGAATGAGACTAAACCTAACGTGAGTAAAACTGAAACATTGCCTCGTCCTTGAACATTTGTACCTGAGTCACGTCAGATAGATTTTTATCCAGTGGTGGTGGTTTAATGTTGTGTTACCCACCAACGAAGCCGGTTTGATCACAGGATCATTTGTGTTCATTGGTGTTATTATTCCCACGAGCGTAAAATTTTCCTCAAATAGCCAGATTACTTTACTGTTCGTTAGTTTTAAGATTGCAGGCAACGACACAAAGAGTCAGTGTGTGTCTGTGTGATTGCATTCAGGTCAACCTCTCACTCAACTCAGCACTCACCAGAGAGATCGGTTCTCTCTTCTCACAAAGATTTTTGACACAACATTGACACTCGGTAACAGAGATCACATCTGCAGATCGCTGCTGCAGTCAGGTTGATAAACAGGAGTGAAGAAAATATGATTTTCAATCCCAAAAGTTTAACAGAAATCTCTGTGTCCTCCTGTCGGCAAACAGCTCCAGATCACTGAAGAATTCAAGGTAGCTTCGGGGTGTTTATTCCTCCAGGTGTGACTCTGTGAAACGTCCTTTTTCTTTGTTTTGATAGAGAGACTCCCAGCAGCAGAAAAGACATATCATGCTGGTGATATTCTAAATTTTTCTTTTGTAAAGAAATCTCATAAAAAAGACCAAAACAAACAATACTTACTGAATTCCCTCCACTCTCTGTGGCAGCAGCGACTAAATATTTAAAAACAGGTCACAAATAAATAGTTATCCTTTTAAAAAAGGCAAAAAAATCTGCTTAATCAGCTGGGAGGTGTAGTATTTAGCAAATGTTACTGAGTCAGGAGTAAATAAGTGCATTTGTCTGGGACTGTTTTCAGCTGTGGGATTGTTGTGCGAGTGAGTATTTAAGGCATTATAATGGTTTATGTGGTATTTAAATAACTCCCCATGTTCTTCGTAGTGTGAATTAATTATCTCACGTAGCAAGTTGCAGCTTGCATGTTGCAGACTGGTGAAACAGGCCCCAGACCGATCCTTTAATTCCACACATTTTCCTAAAGCAAGAAACAGTTTGATAAAAAAAAACAGCTTCCAGGTAACCAATGGCTCAGTGAGACTTGAAACTTACAAAAGAACTGTAGTCCACCAGAGTAAACATGAGTTGTTTAGTATTTGTTTTGGCCCGAACCCGATAAACCCCTTTCCTGTCTCTTGTTGGGTGCCACTGTCCTCCACAAACTGAGGTTTTTCAGAGGCTTCATTGATGACTTATGAGGGTCTTGAGAAGTTGGGGGGGGATTTCAACCTCTGTTGCTTGTCACTCCGTTCTGAGGGGCAAGGAGGCACCTGAAAACAAGGGGTAAGGATAAAAACAGGAAATGGGATTGAGCCAAAGATAATGTAGGTTACTGTCAAATGGTAAAGCTTTGCATGAACAAACAACTGTATGTCCTGTCGCAGATTAAACCTAGAAGACAACCAGAAAGGATTATATGAATGTTAGCAAATGACGACGTTGATTAAAGCATAAAGACAGCAGAACGGTCGCTGTTCGGCTATCGATTAGTCATCAATATTAACACCAATTCTTAAGACAAAACAAGTCTTAATTATCTTATTCCAGCTTTTGAAATGTGAATATTTTCATCTTTCTTTACTCCTCTATGACACTAAACTGAATATATTTGTGTTGAGAACAAAACAAGACATGTTAAACCACTGGTATGCTCCTTGCAGCCGACTGTCTCTGCTCATTCCCACCATGCATCCGCTCATTGTGTACTTAAGTTAACGCACAGCTTTCGTGCCGCTGGGCTTTTCCAGTGTTACCCACCAGCACGCACACACACACACACACACACACACACACACACACAGACATCGTGCTCCCCCTCCGACGTCTCGGTGCACACCAGACCCTGACAGCAGCTTTCCTCCCGCTGCTTCATTTAAAGCTCGCTGGCTGAAATACCATTGAGTGTAGGTGTGATTGACAAACAGCGGCGCCAACAACAACTGACTGTGTGTCTGACTGTATTCCACAGCCAGCGCTGCGACGCAACTCCCTGAGCATGCAGCTGATGGGAGATGGCAGTGCTTGGAATTTTGTTATAGTGTGTGAGAGTGCAGGGAGAATAAGAAGGGAACGAGGGGACGGGACTGTTAGGGAATAACTGTCCCCTCTTTGTCCTGGCGGAGAAAAGAAAATGTGCATTCAGATGTAGGTTTGATACAAAAGAGAAGCGCTGTGGTGCGGTGAAAAAAGGAGAAATAAGAGAGGAATGACTTGCAGGAGGAATGTTGAAATGAAGTCAGCGGAGGGTCAGAGAGGAGGAGGAGAAGTCTCTCCTTTCTTACTCAGCCTCAGCTGATTCCCGGTGAACTCTGAAGGCAGCGAGGTCACAGATGTTTGCGAGCGACCGAGTGTATCATTATTTGCGTGAGCGTGTCGAGCATGTGTGTGTGCGCCGAGGGAATAACACTCGGTCTCTGATACCCCCCTATACATGCTAACATCTGAGGCAAAACAAGCAGAGTCAGAAAAAAAGGAGAGAGTCTGTCCCTGTCTGCCAAAATATCCCTCATCATGGCTTCCCTCTGCTTTTTCTCTGTGACTGCAGGTCTCTCTGTTGGAGTTCAGCAGGTCCATCCCACGTGGGCTCAGAGGCAATACGGGTAAGATGGAGAAGAATCAATACCTTTATTTCCACCTCCCTCTCTCCCTCTCTCTCTCTCTCTCTCTCTCTCTCTCTCTCTCTCTCTCTCTCTCTCTCTCTCTCTCTCTCTCTCTCACCTGCTGCCTCCACCTCCTCAACGCAATGCATCTCCCTCCTCCATCCTTGACATTTCTGAGCACTCGGTTCAGCGCGACTCTGCGATGTGGAGCCATTACAGCACACAAAGGCGCGCTCCTCTCATGTCTATATCTGTGCATTGTGTTTTGTGATTTGTCTCCTGTTTTCCCTCTCGGTCTCTCTCCGGTCCATTAAACACATGAGCAGCTCAATTCTGAATTTCGCTCATGCATGACTTGAGCTTCGCCGAGGCAACAAGCCATTTGGTCAAACTTCCCCGCATCTCTTCTCTCTCTCCTCTCAAACAAACTCACCCTGCCATTATCTCATTTTTTTTTTCTTCCAGAAACATGCCGTTCATTTCTATTTAATATCTCTCGGCTGTATAAGGCCGCTGGATCCCAACCTGGGGCGAGGCAATCCTGCGAGGGGGCACGAGCTGAAGTCATAGCTCAGGGTTAAGGGGATACAGATGCAGGCTGGTCCACATCAGGGCTACAGCAGCTACTGTAGCGGCTACAAGACCCGTGATTGGTCAGCTTTCGCCAGACGCTCATGGCGGATGCTGATTGCGAAGATAACGTTAAGGAAGTTAAAGAAAAAGACTCTTAATTCTCTTCACAGCTGCAAACCTCCTGTTCCCCACGACCACCACTCTCATAAACAAAGATTGCAGTAGTACATTTGTAGCCTGCTGTCTCCACACTGTATATAACTACATGTGGCTAAACACAAGTCGGTGCAACACGGCCTGATCGTTTGAGATACATGCCAGCGTAGCATTCAACGTCCAAACAATGAACTATAAATCAAAACCTGTGGCGAGCGTGTCTCCAGCAGAACTCTTGTGTTAACAGCTCATATCAAATAAGGGGAAAGATGAGGAATAAAGATGCTTCTGTAGCTAATCTTTAGTTTCTTCCTGTGAAATATCGTCTCGTTTTACCTCTTGAGGCTTAAGCAGTCTGAGGAGGGAAAACTTCGATCACTTCGATTCACAACGAGGAAAATCTGGATACAGCGTCGGAGGCAGAGCCCTGTTGGTTCCTGTCAAAGCTGCTCAATGGCAAATTAGGTTAAAAAAGTTTCACATGTTGGGTCTAAAATGGTCCACATAGCTTCCTGATTGGCTCTGCTAGACTTTCCAAATTTTAATGGACCAAATGGATCAAATTCTGATGGTTCAATGAGTCATTTCCCGTGGAAGTTATTAAAAAAGCTGCGATCAAAGAACCAGAAAGTAAACGCAGATGTAGGCCATAGCACTTCAACAAAGGAAATCAAGAAACTGTCCTGTTTCAAACAACCTTTTCACAACGTAAGCTTATAAGGAAATGTGTGAGAAATCATCTGATGCTGTAGGTTCATGGTTTGGCCACTGTGTAAAATTGCCTCCAAATGCTGGTGCTGATCATGGAGGGTTGGATGTTAGACAGCATGCCGGTGCTCCAGGAACAACAGAGGTGTGACAGTAGGCCTTTTTTTACATACGTATCAGGCAGCGCTTTCTAACCAACGGCATTAAACGGCAGTAACAATAATTCAATCTGCTCCGAGGATAAGGAGCTCCCAGACCTCATTATCTACCCTATTTGCAGACATTTTCATTTTTCGTTCGTCTCTGAGTTACCTGCTAACTGCCGCAAGCTTTTTTTGGAAATCTTGTGTTTGAGGGCCGCACACGTAACACGTGTCGTCGAAACCTCACACTCCTCGGCTCACTCAGTCAATTCTACACTGTTAATTTCCTCAGCATCGACAATGACCCTAACGGTGTGTATTGATTTGTCAGGGATTTTCAACAAATAAGGAATGAATCAGTCCTTTATCAACGGCACAGCGGCGTCACTCAGACGGGCTTACTGATCAATAACAGTGTGTAATAAAGCATGAACGAAACAGTGTTTGGTTTGCTACCTGTAGACTTGAAATCTAATTTTGGAAAAATCCTCATTGATAAAGTGTTTTTTTTTAGCATTAAACTTATAGTGAAAATGTTAGAAAGTCAGTTAATTTCCCTTTAATTCATCTAATGGTGTTCAGTAGGGCTGCAACTAACAATTACAACTCGTTAGTATACCTCAACATCAGCGAAAACCCTCCATATTGCCTTCTCGCGTGTAGAAGAAGTCAAAGATCCCTAATGTGTCTTGACTTGATTTGCTGGATAAATCAAAAACAGTCACTTCTGTCTCGTTCTTTTATTCCAAAAGAGTCCCTCGTTTGATTTTCCAAAAAAACGGACGACGTCAGTATCTGTATAAATTCCCTGAATCAGCTGTTCCACATGTAATGCAGCGCTGACTGTCTGCAGTGGCAACACAGGAGCTGCTGGTCATCCCTCAGGATCTTTTTTGGAAACTCGCTGTAATCCACATGTGACGGGAACTCGGCCTCCTCCGTCCCATCTGCCAAGCGTCTCGCTGTATGAACACAAAAAGGAAAACCTTAATGAGTCAGTTCCTGAGTGAAGCTTGGAGGATGATTCATTCCCTGGGCCGTCACAGACAGTAGAGCAGCAAAGCAAGCAGATTCATGTTGTGTAAGTAGAACACTTGCTTCAGGTTGAGTCAGATATTCTGCGTTCGGCAGTTGTTCAGGTGATCTTATAAGAGGGCAACTGGTATCGCAGCTGACTGTACTGGGTGTGTGTGTGTGTGTGTGTGTGCTGTTGACTGCGTGGGTGTCTTCAGCTATTTGGCAAAAAGTGTGCTTGTTGTCTTTTCTTGGTTGTCCAAAAAGACTGGATCTTGTATATATTTCAGAGGTATTTCTAGATGTAGTGTTTAGGAACAGACGTCTTCCGCTTTGACTCTCTGCAGGCTGACAAGTTCTGGTCCTGCGGCTACAGAAGAGTCCATTAAAAACCTCAACTGTTCTGAGAGCTATTAATATTGCAGCCCTCAATTTCTGAATGAGTGATGAGGGAATCCAGGCCGACCCAGATGAGTCTATGAATGAGTGATGATGGCTTGATTGAGAGTCTCGGAGCAGAGGGAGTCGGTCTCTTTAATCTGCTTCCAGGAAGAGTCGCAGCTTTGACACCTCGCAGACTGAAACAAAAGAGGAAAACAACATCAGCACACACACACACACACACACACACACACACACACACACACACACACACCCACTGACTAACTAACACACCTGTGAGGCAAACGCACACAGGAGGTGGCACTCTGTTCATTAGTGTGGAAACACCTGCACATGCAAGAATTAACATGTTTGGTACAGGTGTGTCTTTAAGCTGGAGGATTTGCCACCATTTTCTATTCTGTGTCATCATAGTTTTGACATTTTTGAATTTTTTGAGTGTCGATTTGACAACGTACAGCGAGTTAGCGGTGGGTTTAATAATTTAATAATGAGTGAGTCCTTTTATAAACAGCGCAGTGACGTGATTCCCTCGGTTGATAATTAGCTGTTATAAAGCATAAATAAAACAGTTTGGTTTGCTACTTTGTGAGCTGCCAGACCCTTTTTTTTTAACTGGAGAGATCTTCATCAGAAAGTAGAAACTGTGTTCCCTTTTAACTTGTAGTCGTCCTCAGGGCTGCAACTAACGATTTTAATTCTAGGATTATTGATTAATTAAAAAGTCTATAAAATGCCCCAGAAAAGTGTGAAAAATGCTCATCGCAATTTTCCAGAGCTTTCCACAATTGCTTATTTTGTCCAATGAACAGTCCAAACCCCAAAGACTCTTCACCTGCTACCAGAAATGACAAAGAAAATCAAATCCCTATATTGAAGAAGTTTTAACCAGAAAATATTTGATATTTTTCTTTTAAAAATGACTTTAATCAAAGCAGTTGGTGTTCGTTTTAATAGACTAATAGATCAGTGAAATTCTTGCAGTTCTGGTCTTGAGTTCCAAATCTCATCTGAGGCTTTTATTTTGAAGTGGTGCCACAAAGAATTATGTCAATTTGGTCTGTAAAATCAGTGAAAATGGTAAATAGTGCGCTCAAAATTTTCGAGCCTGAGGTGACGTCTCATAAAAGATATTTGAAAACAGAGAAATAAGCAAATATTCAAAACACAGCTGTATGTAGCAAGTTGGATCTTGTGTGTTTGCATTTTGATCCATACATGGAATGGATCCTAAAAGTCAGGATATCTCGTCCTTTACTGTTCTGATTTTTATGCTTTCTTTCATTTTTTTAATCTCACACGGGTCCAACAACTTTGTGGAAGTGCAGAGCTTAATGCTTGCAGTCCTGCTTCATCAGAGCCGCAATGATTAATCTAAGGATTGCTTCTAAAAAGATGACTGGAAGTTCTGAGGAGCTTTACTCACAATGTTTTTACATTTTATAGAGTACAATGTTCATCGATTAATCGTGAAAAGAATCTGCGAATGAATCGCTGTAAACTGTAAAACTAGTTCTTTCTTCAACAAATCTTTTTGTTTGCTGTCCATCTCAGTCTGCGGGGGAGAACAACTCATTTATGATTCATCTCGTGACCCTGCGGGTCAGTTATATTGTTTGATGTTGTAGAAGAAGAAGAAGCGATACTAATTTTAGAAACAACTTTAACCTCAGGAGATCTCAGCACAGCACAGCTGCAACATGTGGGGCAGATTCCCTTTTTTTCTCAACAGGAAGCTCTCTGTGTCTCTGTCATTGTTACGTTTGTCTCTCCACCTACATGTAAACCTGATCTCTTCTTCGTCTTCGAGGAGACTCGAGGTAATATTGACTCTTTAAATGAATCGACACGAATCTGTGGTTTGATTCCTCTGGATTAATAAGCAGACACACGACACAAAACACAGCCCGGCAAATCTTTATATTTTTTCTGTTCTTGTACATGTACGGGGCGCATCTGTCAAACTCGGATCCCTCCGCTCCGAGGCTAGATGTTTCTTTGACATGATCAGTATGACTGCAGTCAGAATCAAACATTTCTTGGCAAAGTGAGGGGTTTTTATTTTAAGAACGACTTCAAGATACAGTTTCGGTTTTAAGCCGGACTCTGCAGCTGGGAGCCTTTTGCAGTCAATCAAAAAATGTCCGTTGCGCTGAAATTTAGCCTTTTAATTTACTTTCTTATCATGTGTTTCTGTCATCAGACACACACTTACATATACCAGGCATTCACGTGATATTATGATACAAGTAGTTGGTTTTGGGTTGTGATGAAAACTGATATTTCAGGGACGACAAACATACGAAAGACATGGTTAACGAGGTCAGTGTCGACTCCGGTTGATGGTGTTTTCAATCAGATTCCAATAACAGAAGTCTGATGAACTAATATCGTGTCTTAAATTCTCACATTGGAGAAACTAGGACCATCAATCATTTTGTATTTTTGCTTAAAAACGTAACTCAAACATGTTAATTGGTGAGTGTTATAGGAGCTCTGGGTTGGGTCAGACGGAGCCAGGTTGTTTCCGCCTGCTTCCAGTTGTTTTGCTGAGCTGAGCTAACCAGCTGCTGCCCGAATCTGCACAGTAGTGTCAAGAAATCCAATTAGAGCATTCACCAAAGTGTCAAGCTCTTCCTTTAAATGTAAGCTCTTAAGTTTGTCTGCAGGTCTTTTGTTGCTCCTGTGTCTCCTCCGCCCTCACAGCTGTGGGGCTCTCGGGGGGCGTCAGGGTCACACATGGCTTCTGTCTGTCAGACGCTCCCACACTGAGCGGCAAATAACAAAGATAAACTCACACAAAGCGCAGCTCTGTCTGCTGCTTCGGTGTATTTGCTTTAAGTTTTAAGGGGACAGAGGACGGGCTGATGCCAAATGTGGCTTTTAGGTACAGCTGAGTTGGAGAGGAGGAGGAGGAGGGGGGTGTTCTCATTTGAGGGGAGGGAGGGGGACATCTGTCGCCCATGGCTGCCTGCTGTCTGCCTTTAGCACCCAACGTCGGCGCTTGGCAGAAGTGAAATTTCGTGTTTTTTTTTTCTCTCATAAAACATTCTGGTGTTTATTTTTTTGAGAGAAAGAAAGGAGAGGAAGGAGATGGATGTGTGGTGAGGCTGTTGAAGGTGGAGGAGTGGCGGCAGCAGCAGCAGCAGCAGAGGTGGTGGTGGGGCTGCTTCCTGTTGAAGCAGTGGAACAGAGAGGGGGAGGAAGGGTGGAGGGATGACACAGACTAACAGCACACCTGTGGTCGGGTGTAGTTGTGGCTGGGTTCAGTGAAGCTTCGGGGGCCGGTGGCAGACGTGATGCTGGAGCTCGCCTCTGTGTGCGAAAGGCGTTCATGGCGGAGTGAGAAATGAAACACGTCTTCAGTACGCTCGCACTCCTCGACTGTTCTATCTTGATTGTTTTTTTTGCTTCCTCTGAATGATCTGGCTGTCTCTTTCCTCCTCGCTCTCAGCCTGCAGTGATCACTCTCTGTCTGTCGAGGGGGTTCAGGTAGACAGGGGGAACCCTCGGGTGTATATCTCTCTTACCCGGGGACCCAATTAGGAGAGACACTTCTGTCGGATGTAAAAACCTAATTTGGAAAACATATAAAAAAGGTCATGGTGGAGGCTTTTACAGCGGGGAGAGCTCCCATTTTGTTCAGCTGTCTGTTAAAAGATGATACGTTTGATCTGCATTTGCATCTTTTTTCACTTCCTCTTCAGCTTTTGTCGATTTGTGATGTGAATTTCAACTCTAAACTCATCTCTTACTACCCCAGTTTAAGAGCTTTGTTGCAGTGGTTATCAGTGTTTATCAATGCCTATAACTTCTGTATGAACTGTTAATAAATGAGTGATGATACAGTGTTGCATTTCTGCAACATATCTAGTTATTTATGAGCATATACACATTTAGATCCTATTTAACATCTGGCTTCCGTCTGTAATGTGAGGGGCTGAAATCGGCCTGTCGCTCCTGCGTCATATGACTCTGCCGTAGTCACGGTTGTTTACATGACAATGCTATATGTGAGTTGAAGTTGAGGCCATTGGATGGAGAAGTATTAACAAGTCAAGCTTAAAAGAGAGACTGAAGTTAAAGATAGCAAAGAAGTGGCTACTGTTATTTGTGGCTTCTGATCGGTGCTGCACATGTGCAGCTAACAACAGAGACGAGACGGACATAAGATGTCTCACTCCTTAAAAATAAGTCAAAATGTGTAATGATTAGGACTTTTACTCAACACTAACTCAACATTTCTGGATATATTCTGATTCCGATTCTACTGATTCTCCTTTTTCCGTTGCATTTGTGATGACAAATGCGACACACAAGAAAATGAAATGTTAATGAGAGACGAGTCAGACGACCACAGTGTTTAAAACACCTGCATATTACTCTCACTGATATATTTTTCTGATGAATATTTTTTGTTTTGTTTATTGTAATCCTCAAGGTGTCTATTATCAAATTTTCATGTTCCCAACATTACATTTTTTTAAAAAGCTACCAGTCACCTGTTAAGAAAATTAGTCAATCAAAATCCTTGTATCACAACATTAAAGTAAACTAACTTGATTACTTCTGGTTACTTTTGGATTACCTTGATAACAAACTTAAGAAAATAATGACAATAGAAAAAAAATCTTAATAAGATGACTTTTGTTTAATCTTAATATCTAGCGTGTCCTCGGTAAGAATACACACTTGTGTATGTTGTGTGAGGCTCGTGAAGTGTTGTCATATGTGCCTGGTGACAAACTTGTGTATCATTCTTACTTAAAATTGTAATCCTCTTAGTAATCCACTTTTTTCATTAATGTATCTTTTTTTTCTGTGACGGTTACAACTTTTTTAGCATCCTGATTAAGTAATCCTGTTACTTGTATGCTGTTACTCCCCAAGCCGGTACATAGTTACACAAAGACAAATGACACAATTTAACTGTCCAATTTTGGCACAAAGAATTAATTGAGATTATTATTGACAACTCTTTTGATTGTTGAAATGATGAATCTCGCAAATATATCAAACTACATTGTCCATACAACCTCTGGAATCAACATAAAAAGCGTTTTCCCTTACATCGTGAGCGACTGTCACTGTGAGGCGGCTGCAGTCACATGTGAGGTTAAATAAACTGCTGCTTACTCATAGATTGATAAAAGTTTTATCTTAATCAAACATCTGCTCTTTTTCTGGCGAGCTTCTAGTTGATGTGTCAGAACCGGATGTTTTGAAATGCTTGTTGAATGTGCAACAAACACGAAACGAGCGAAAGGGAAATTTGAAATTATTTAGATCATATTACACTGCGGCCACAATCTGAGATGCATTGAGGTTATCACGGTTTAGAAATACGTGATCTTAACGCAGGTTCCCTCCACATTACACGGCCCTGTTTGTTTTAATGAATTAATTAAATGTCTTTCTTTCTTGCTGACATTAGAGCTGAGTGTCCAGCGCTGATGCTGGCCTTTCTATCTCTCACCCTCCCTCAAGCCGTGTGTGTTTATCGAGAGAGGACGGAGGGTCATGTGTGTGCGCCTCCGCGAGTGTGTGTTTGTCTCTTTGACTGACTCACATCCCTGATCTGAACTATTAAAAGCGTGCCTGTCCTTAGGCATGAGGGATATGATGGCTGATCCTTCACCTCTCAGCATCTACTCCCCCCACCCCCCGTTCCGCTCACGACCTCGACCTTAAAAGAGAAAAGGAAAAATGCAGATGTTCTCGGTTTATTTCTTTTGTTTGATTCAGCGCACCCCCCCTGTTTTATCACACTGCCTGGTTCTGAGGAAGGACAGTGGGAAGGGAGTGCAAGAGGAAGCTGGCTGTGAGGGAGTAAACCCGGGGAGGGGAGGGAGAGTCTGTGGAGGTTATTCTGCTCTCATGGGTCTGTTAGTGAGCGTACACCCATGCAGCTGCGCCAATTAGCCCTGAACCCCCCTACTCACACACACACACACACACACACAACTTCATCTAAGCTGCTTAACTGACTGCACACATGTGTATTATACTCCCCTTCTTTCTTCCTTGCATGTTTTATGTACTGTATAATGTACGTGTGTTTGACAGCCAGCAATGATGCTGAGCACTGGGAGGAATGAGGCGAGGCGCAGCTCCCTCTCGTACGATGCCGCTGTCACATTGGATCAGTCAGGCCGATGCACAGGCAGGCAGGCTGGCAGACAGCGGCACACAGCCGTGGGAATGACACTGCACTTCTGCTCTGGGAGAGACTGACGGAGCGCGAGCGAGGAGAGATGAGATACAGAGGGGTCAGGGCGTTATTAGCTTCAGCTGTGCTGTGACTTTCTGTGTTGTTGTAAGTCGTTAGTCCGCAGGTTTTGTCGTCTTTGGTGACGCTTTCTCGGCCACATCTCCCTGAAAATGTCTCCATCAGCTTCTCACTCTGCCCCGAACACGCAGTTTTTCGTGGTTAAAACACTTCTGATTATTTCACACAGGGGATTTCAGAATTTCTGTGTTTGTTGTGTTTGGGTTTCAAGTGGGAAAAGGCTCAGCTGGAGATCGGTGATGTCAACATAGTTCTGCACACCAGGCAGAGTTCAGGATGGTTGAATCATGACAGTTGTGGTGTTGTTTGCCCATGTTGCCATGGCTACTTTTGTTTAATTCTTCAACCACGTGTGAACTACACCGAAAATGATCTAAAAAGGCAGATCAAATGGACACTGTAAGTGTTGGAGTGTTTCCCGGGAATTATTACCATTGGCGCCACCGTCACAAAGACAGCGTTATCAACATGGCTACCCCGAAAAACAACTGAGAATCCCAATTTGACCTTCAATGCAAGATGTAAGTTCCTTAATACAGCTGAAGTACATCTTCTTCCATCAGCACTGTGGCATCGTTTCCTGTTGATATAAAATATAAAATGATCAAGTGAAGTTTTCTGTTTGTCTAAAATCTCTCAAAACTGTGTCCAAGGAAACCAGACATATGTATATTATACAGTTAGTACGTTAATAATGCAACGATTAAAATTTATATTATTTTGTTACACTGCCATCATTCAGTTTCTGAAACCAAATCAAACAGTATGCTATGAAGATTATTATATAGTACGAACTGTGTATGATTAGTATATACTGAGGAGTTGGTGTCCATGTTTTCAGGCTGTAGGTTGTCGTCAAATCCAGATTGCAGCATTTTCACTGCGCCTCGATGCAGTCCAGCAAGGCGGTAAAATATGATCCTTCTTGTCATCAGTTAACCATTTAGACACCGTCTGATTTTACTGAGACAGTCGTGCTTTGTAAAAAGAGTCTACCAGAGTTTTTTTTTTTACAGCCTCAACAAGCGAATCATTGGACTATTATTGTGTTAAAGCTGCAGCAGAGGGATCATTTCCTCACTGGTGCAGTAACAGTTGAGTTAGTGTTAGTGTCAAGATCTTGACTTTTAATAAGATTTTGAGATGAATACAGCAAATCTGTCCTCTTTCCTCCTTAATTTAATTGTTTAATATGTTGTCGGGGGGGAACATTTATCTGCTGTCTTGGCAGAGTTGAAAGACGAAGATATTCGAGTAACAAACGAGAAGATGTCTCTCAGCTGTAGCTTCACATCGATATGAGAGCAGTGTCAGTCTTCTCGTCTAACGTTTGGCAGAAAGGAAACAAAATGTACCATTCCTTTATGTAGAAGAAACCTTTATTTGAAAATCTTGTCCGGATTCTTCCTTGAATTACACAGTGAAATGTGTAGACATGATGCACAAGGCGTTTTCTGTCCTGAAAGTGCACCAAAAAAATAATAAGAGCATAGTGTCATATATAATATTTCACTCAAATTTACTAAGATTTAGTTTGGCAATACGAAAACATGCATATCTAGGAATTCATCTTTTCAAGCAACATGTTTTTATGCAACCTCTGGATTCATTTAACAGGGATTTTAAGGACTAGAAGAGGTTAAATAAGCCTATATTAATATATGGTCAGTGCAGTATATCAGGCAGTCATAGTGGTGTGTGCCTTTTGTGTGTTGTGTATACAGCAGAGTGGGTGTGAACGGGCCCCCTGTCCCACTGTTTGTTGTGTAATCACACCTGATCTGCTCCTGCTCTGTTTAGAGGTAAGCAGCAGCAGCAGCAGCTCACTCTGATCGCCTCTTCAGACTCGGTGACAAGGTTACTGTCAGGTTAATGGGTTTGACTGTAGGCGCTGATCAGCGCCGTGTGAGTGTTGAATACTGTCATGTCCCGTTGTTTTTTAACTTAAGCAGCATAACCTAGTTCCTGTGATATGATCGCTGCTTCTGTTGCCAGATGTAACTGAGGCAGTTCAGGTTAAGTGGGCAGCCTGAGGCAAGGGCATGAGTGAATACAGGAGGACAGTGGAGCACTTCTTTCCCTCATTATCGCCGTGGCTCCGAGTATCAACAGCCACATACGCTGCATCTGTGGTGGCAGGTCAGGCACTGAAGACAGAGACGCCCTGTTTAAAGAAAAAATCACGTAAATTAATTCAGCGATCGTGATTAAAAGTAAATCTCGTTATTTGGCGTTTCATTGTTAAACGGGTGATATTTCATTTGGAACAAAGCAGGAGGTTGTTTTTTTTTTTTACATTTCTCAGGCAGTGTGCTAATTAAACTATAACACAGGGGAAAAAGGTCTATTTTAAGGCAACGGTGCTGATAATTGCTCCTAAAGAAGAAGCTCATGCCTTTAAAAGGAGAAGAAGTAGTAACTGGAGAAACCGTCCGTTTGTTTGTGTTAAAACACACGACTCCGTCTCGACTGTGTGTGTCTGTCTCTGGTTACTGTTGCTGTTTGTCACACTTAGTCTGATCTAATGATCTCACGGAGGACGACCGAGTGACGACTATGAACAAAAATTCGATTTTGATGATTTTATCTGATGCTCAAACACAAAAAAGAATACAGGCCTTTATGTGTAAGTGTATTAAACACTTTCCTTGTGTCAAACACAAGGTTCGGAAGAAGCATAGCTGGAAAAACGGCTTGAAAACAGAAAATAAATAAGATTTTTAAAAAGTCATTTATATTAACAAGTAATTTAGAGACACGAATATAACAATATAAAAGTACCAAAACATGTGCGGGTTGATCGAAATGTATTGATAGTGTACATTTTGAATTTTGAAATGATGTCAAGCTCCTAATGTGATATCTTAGGGTGGTTTTACCAAAAAGACGTTGAAAGTGAAATCTCTCATTTAGTCTGAATAATCTTCCCAAGTTTGACCTCTTCTGTGTGGAGTTGTGTGTCGATGAGCATAAAGTTTATTTTCCTGTACTGTCAAAACTGGAACTGAAGGTGAAGATTTTTCTTCACCACGAATGAATCCGACAATAATTTTCTTTTTCTTTCTCTTTTTGCTATCCATTTGTCTATTATAGAAAATATCACATAAAAACTAAAAGAGAAAGCAACAGAGGAAAACAATCCCCTGTTCTGTATAAAAAAGCAAAAGCAAAAGCAGAAATCTGAGGAAGACAACATAACAGAATAAAAGCCAATATAACATAAAATGTCCTTTATGAATAAAACATATTACAACATATAAATGAATAAAATCAATACAAACACAAAACAAAGACAACATAGCATAAGAGGATTTAGCTACAGGCAAAAGAATACATTAAAAAAAGATAAAAGGATGGACTAGGGCAACCTTTGGCAGCACACTGATGAGCTTTTAAGGTGATCAGTAATATGTTCAAATCAAAATTGAACAAGGAAAGAAGCCAGAATGATGGTGATGTGATGTCATCTGTTATAACCAGATTAAACACAAAGAATGCTGCATACCAGAAATGACTACTAACAAATTGAATAAAAAAATATCTTTTGCTCGACTAATCAGTTAATAAAGTGATCTTTTAATCTCATCCTGACCCTCGTTCCTCTGTCTGTCCAGACTGGCCCAGCAGTACGTCTACCCCCAGGCCTTCCTCCAGCCCAGCCTGGTGCTGCAGTCTCAGCTCAGCCCCACAGCGGCAGCGCTCACCTCCCCTTACCTGGACTACAGCTCCGCCTACAGCCACTACGCCCCCACAGGACTGGAGCAGTACCCCTACACTCCTTCACCGTCGCCATCCGCTGGATACCTCAGCTACAGCTTCTCCCCTGGAACTCCAGGGCCGGCTCTCACTGCATCCCCGACCCCCCCGGCCGCCATCCATCCTCCTCTGGCCGCACTCACCACCATGTCTGCCGCCCCGCAGGCCTTCCTCCATTACCCTCTGCACCAGCCCGACCGCATGCAGTGAGCAGCTCCGAGCTGCTGAACTGATGATTCAAAACAGCCTGACTGTTGACCTGTGACATCATCATTATGAGACTGGATTAACAGGGAGAGTGTGATGTAATCAAAAGGGCTTTTAGACAGCACTCTCATTCCTGTTTTTTTTTATATATATATATATTATTGTTGTAATAGTTGATGAAAATGTTCTACTGCTACCATCATCAGCAAACGATCTGAATGTTTTTCATAAGAAGTCAGGGACTGGAACGAGATGTCGTTTCTCTCTCACCCCTGAGCCTCAGCGCTGACGATGGAGGCTGGCTGACTGCTGGAGAGTGGATGGGTACAGACAAAGAGAAATATGTCTGTTTGACATGATGCTGCGGCTGCAGTTTCTCCAAAAGTCCTGAGATGAATGCTGGACATCAGCCAAGCTGAGAGCTAGTTCCTCTCTCAGAAAACGCAGGTCCAATTACCTCCTCTTCAAGGTTACCTTTCTGTCAAGGCCTTAGCGATCTCTCTCTTCGTGTACCCGGGTTCAGTTTGTGTTTGTCACCTTTACTAGTCACTCATTTCAAATGAGCAAAATGTTTATTGTGTTCCCCTTTGTTCCTTTTATCTACCGCTGGCAAGTCATTACACAGTGATAATCACAGAATATGCAATTATGATGATGGCGGATGAGCATGAATAAGGTAGACAACACTGGTATTATGTTTTTTATTTCTACTGTTCAAACATTACCCCAGAGAAAGACTTTGTTAACACTTAAAACACATCAGTCATAACGAAATTCCCACAGATGCTTATTGATGTTCGGGGACTGTTTGGTTTTATGATAAATTACAAAATTGTCAATACATATCAAGTAAATGTGTTTGGATGTCAAGATGTATGTTGTTCCTGAATATGTGTGAGTGTACTTGTTGTCTGTTTCCGTGTGTGTGTGTGAGTGAGAGACAAATAGAGCAAGGCAGTATACGCCAGTGTCAGGACCCAGCTCCTCTCCCAGCCCATTGTACTGGTCAGAGTTGTTTCTTTGTCTTTTTCTTTTTGTCCCAGCTGCAGACAAAACAAGACAGAAGCTTGAGCGATGATACTGGAGTCTCACGGTGCTGTGGCACCAACTTAGTACTCATAAACCAAGCCATACATCACATTTAAGACAAATATGCAAAATAAAAAGGAAATATTTCTAAGATGTGTGGTCGGATTACTGTCACTGCAGGAAACAGCTGCTGCATGACACTACCAGGAGCCTGAAGAGTCACACATGAGTCACATAAATCATTGACATTTTACTGATTGACGGGTGAAAGTGTTCAGATGAAGGCCAGGAGAACTTCACAGAGTCTCAGATGATTAACCAGCAGCTGCTCCGTGACAAAAATGAGACTTGCTTCTTGCTTTTTGTTTTTTGCACACATTAAACAAACCCCATGTAATATGTTAAATAGGCTGTTAGGTGGATTTTATATCATTTGAATGGAGCCAGACTAGCTGTTTCTTTCTTCTTTCAGTCTTGATTCAAAGATAAGCTGATCGGAGGCCGGCTAGTCACACGCAGTGGCCATCTTCCTCTGACAGGAAGCTTGAATGCAGTGACGTATGATGTCATAAATATAGGAAATCTGATAAATTGTTATCGTTTCACAGCATTTCAATTGATCAGCAACTTGAAAAGGTGGGTAATGGAAATCTTGTTTTAAGGTAAAACAACATATTTTAAAACACAGCTTCTTTTGGGCTCAAGTAATTGAGTACAAGATTTGAGACAATATTAAAGTTATGTCTTTTTATTGTGTTGTGTAACACTATCAAATGGTAATTTTAGCTTGGTAGTAGGTAGAATGCTAACATTAGCAGCTGTAAGCTCATGTTTACCCTGAAATATGGCACAATGTCCATTTTGCATCATCTTTTTTGTAGCTGATCAATCAGGAAGTGGTGAACAATTTGTCACATTCCCTACATTTTCAGGACTTGCAGCCTTGAACACAGCGTTACAACATTTGCGCTTCCAACCCCGAGCCTGAATTCAGGGGAACGTGGTCTGTTTTATTCCTCTCATCCGATTCTAACAAGAAAGACTATTTTTTATTTTCACTCCAAAATGTCAAACTATGCTTAGTTCAATAGATATTGACATTGCACCGAGCTGACATGTAACGGTTTGTAGTCGCTAATGTGACTGCACCGTAGGATACATCTCTTTCCCAGAAAAGGAATAGACCAACAATATTCTGTAGTTTTGGTTTTCGTAACCACCAAAACCAACAAAAGCATTAACCTGTCTCTTCATACTTTAAAACTTCACCTGCCAGTTTTTGGCTCTCAGCCCTGAAATGATAAATTCCTAGTGTAAATCTTTAAAAACAGTAAACAAACATAAAGGTTAAGTAAGATCTTAAAGCAGCTGGGCACTAAACTTTCCTAAAAGAGGCGTAAATATTGTATTGGTTGGGGACTATATTCAGCTGTGGATAGATGCATATTTGGTGGCTCTTGCAACTTCTTGCAGCAGAATGGTGTGTGTGCTCTGCTCAAATCAAACTACAGTGCCCAGGTTCATCGTAATGAAGGGAGGTGTCACCAGGCAATAATGTGGCTGATGATTGTTTAATCCAACAGTGGAGGTCTGGTTCGGGATTTTTCTCCTCACTCGATAGCAGAATAAATTGCTGTTTTTGACCTTTTTCATGGGATTTGTTGGCCATAAGAAAAATGTGGAACATACCAGATTTATTCTGCAGCTGTCTTTGTTCTGTCAGAGCTCTGAAGGTGGAGTCGCACTAGTTTATCAGCTGTTCCTCACAAGAACAGATGACATAAAAAGATAAATGACAAGTGTCGGTTTTAAAACTAATCTTCTTATCCAGCACCAGCAATAGTCCGCCTATGGGTGAAGCCTGTCTTACCCAAGTGACCCCTCCCTGAACAACACCTCCCTCAAACTAATGTGCACACCATTATTTGTCTTCAAACACCAGGAACTGTTGCTTTTTGTTACTTTTCTGGTCCAACAGTCCTTAAGATTCCCTCAGCTAATTCATCTTTTAAATGTGAGTTCAGCATGTGTTCTTTTCGCCCTCTTTTGGCCGAGATAACTTATTGCAGCTCACAGCAACTCCACAAAAAAAAAAAAAATGCAAAATGTAAATGAAGACAAGAATGACCCAAAACTTGTATCAAGTTTTTTTTATGTTTATTATCATTGAAATGTTTATTGAAACGCCTTGTGCTCCCAGTAAGGATCAAATAATAAAAGGAGACTCAATGTAAAGCTTGCACAGCCGATCTGCAGTGAACAGACCTACTATCAAAGTCTGGAATACGACATTTTCTTTTGTATTGCGCTGGTTCAGAACAAAAAAAAAGCAGATGGTTTATGTAAAAATGAATATCATAGCAAATACCACAGTGAGGGGAGGAGAAATGATCATGTCTTAAAAAGTGATGACAAAATGAACACAGTTAATGGTACGAAACAGGAGAGCGGTAATGAAAATAAAACGAAATAAAAAGTACTGTATCTGCAATCTTGATCTCACACGCACGCACACACATACACACACGTATACACACTCACTTGCAAACACGCTCATACGCACGGGCAGGCGCACACACATGCACACGCTCACTCTCACGCACGCTTGCACGCACACATTCTGCAGAAGGATATCACGCACACACGAACACAAACCCACAGATAAAATGTAGTGATTGAAAATAGTGAAACCCTGGTAAACTCTAATGGTATCATACATCCACGTCCTGTGTCTGAAGTGCAGAAAACAAAATGAACCTAGGAAAAAAAAAAAAAAAAATGGAGATAAATTCAGATGAATAATGAAAAGCATGCCCATCTTCACTGGTCTAACCCAACTTTTAAACGACCACAAACCCAGAGTGTTGCCTTCTCTACCCTACCCAAACCCCAACCTCCACCCCTTAACTCCACCTTCACCTTCCCCGTGCCCTCTTAACCTTCTCGTATCATACCCACATCCCCGCGTCACCCTCATCGTGCCCTCGGCTTCACCCCCTTTCCGACACCTGCCTTCCTACACCTCTCTGATCGAATTCAGGGTTTTGACGCTCCTCTGAGTCACAGATGGAGTTGATTGGTAGCAGGCGGGTGGAGGGCGAGACGAGGCGGCTGCTGGTTCAGGCTCTGGTCACCATTTATCAAAAACACAATGTTCCTGTTCGGAATACAGAGTGAGGACTGGGGGGTAGAGGAGTCTTGTTGTGTGTTGAGGTTAGAGGTTGTGAACCTGTTTGCGTGTCGGTTTTTACAGTGGCACTGGAGTTGTGTGTTAGTCTAGATGTGAGTATTTGGGTTAGTCTTGTGCGATGTTGTGTGAAGGCATGGGGGGAGGCAGTGGAGGTGGGGTTGGCGTAGCTCAGGGCCTTGTCCCTCATCCCTTGGCCCCTGTCGGAGAAAGGGGGCAGGTTTATAGGGCTTGCGTCTTGAGCTCGATGGGCTCGCCGCGGGTGTCCTGCTGGGTCTCGCTCTCTGGGGGCCGACTGCCCTTCAGTGTGGCCAGGCGCTCGGACAGACCTCTCATGCGTGGGAACAGCATGAAATCGTACAGGAGGGCGCCCATGGCACCTCCTATCATAGGCCCGACCCAGTACACCTGCGGGCAGCAGACATCATCAGTTAAGACAGTGTTTGGTTCAGTGCTGAGGTTGATGTCTTCAGTGTGATCTCAGGCCTTACCCAGTGGTTGATGAAGTTCCTGAAGAGCACAGCGGGGGCGAAGGACCTGGCAGGATTCATCCCAGCACCGGTGTAGTACATCTACAACAAAATACTCCTGTTACAGCACTGTGTTGTTGAATGATTCTTATTTAACACCTATGTTTACTTTGAGCCTCACCCCCATGAGATGTCCAATGGTGACGGAGAAGCCGATGGATAGGGCGGCAGATCCCAGGCGTCCGTTTCTCCTCTCATCTGTCACGGCGAAGATGCAAATCACAAGCTGCATGGTGAGGAAGACCTCCACAGTGGTGCCCATTCCCAGGCTGATGCCAGGCTGCAGCTGGAGATACACATGTGGACAAAAACATATTTGCATGAATGAAAGAAGTCTTCAAAATGAAGATGATTATAAATATGGTGTGTGGTATCCTTGGTTTTAAATAGTTTTGAGTAGAAGGTCTGGTTAGACTTATAAAACATTCTCGACTGAACTAAACCTGAGCTGACACCACTTGTAGAATCCATCTTGCAAAATTGCAAAACAAACCTCTAAACTCCAAAATGTATTCCATTGCTAGATTTGTTTTCTGAAACATCCACATGGGGTCCTTACCGTGTTCATTGCCATGTTGCCTCTCATGTTGCCAGGTGTGACCCCGTAGAGCACAGCAGCCCCAGCTACAGCACCCAGGCACTGGGCGACTATGTAGAAAATGGCACGGAAAAGAGACATCTGTGAGCCGACAAGGTAGGCAAAGGTAACAGCAGGGTTAATGTGGCCGCCGCTGATGTGGCCAATGGACTGGATGAGGGTGGCAGCTGCTAGCCCAAAGCACAGAGCCACATGAAGGACATGATGAGGCCCGGTGGTCCAGCGGAGGGCAGCGCCCATGCCGAAGAATACAAAGAACATGGTCCCGAAGAACTCTGCGAAGACCGCCCGCCAAAAATTCATGGACCGGAACTCCCACATGGTGACTGTTCGCTTGAGGCTCTCCACCAGATGAAGAAGATTCTTTAAAAGAAAGTCAGAGTTTGGAAAAGGTGTACCTTTTCGGTCCTCTTCAAATGCCAAAAATAACAAAAAAAGGTTCTCCCTTTTGAAGTCAGCAAACTCGGCTGACCAAAAAATAAAAACGCTCAGAGTCGATTCAAAGACAAAAACAGGATTTAAGAACGTCAACAGACGAATCCACTCGACAGGTCTTTACCAACTGAACTGGGTTGGTAAAGTCAACTCAGCTGCGTTCGCTTGCCACCTCTGTCCACCTGTCGCAAAGACATAGGTGTGAGATAATGTGGGAGTGTGGGTGGAGATCTCAGGTGGGTGAGTTGTTAAGAGGAGGTGGGCATCAATGCTAAAGGGGTGTTTCTAAAGTAGAGACGGGGATAGACAGAGTGTCCAGTGGACCTTTTAGCCTCTCTGACGGAGGGGAGAGGGCCAGACAGGGGCTTTATAATACCCCCCCAGGGGCCCCAGGTGACGCCATAATCCCCCTGTAGGGCCAAGGGCGGGGGCGGCAGTGCTGGACATCCTAAATCAAACAAACTTAACCCCTCTGTCGCCCCCCAATAACAGGCCGAGGCCAAAAGACAGGAGAGGCAGATAAAGCGAGAATAAGTGGAAATCCACGAATGACATTTATTGACAGGTAGAGAGAGTTTGAATGAGGAGACAACAGGAAGTGCTTCAATCTACTCAGGAGGAGAAGGAAACTAGGAGGAAGAATGGTGGCGAATAGCAGCTGACGCTGAAAGGAGAAAGTTTTCTTTGGGGTGTATGTCATCTGTTGACATATCATAACTGTCATAATCAGGGGACGCAAATGCTGATGGACAAGGACAGAAAACACACAAAGACACGTGCATGCACACACACACACACACATACACGTATACACACATGCAGATAATACAGTTGGGGCCCCGGACGGAAGTGCCCAAAGCTAACAGCGCTGAACTGACCCATACACTGAAATGCCTGACCCTGTGAAACCATTGTCTGTAACAAGTATGTGGGCTACGTATGGACGGAGACAAGACAAAAATACATATTAACGGCTGACAAAGGATCATCTTAAATCTGCTATGCTAAATGCTAAAGCTACAGCTGAAGTGGGCAATCACATGAATTGTTTCTGTTTATTGTACTGAAGACACAACTAGTTGTCTTTGAGAGGAGACAGAGAAGAGTCTCTTCCTATCGGCAGCAGACATCGCATGCCGCGGCCTGTGAATATGAACTTGACATTGCCTCAGAGCTCAGAGCTGTCACTGGCACTGCTCCACGGCCGCGGAGCGGACACAGCAGAAGGTGAAGACAAATGTGCAAGGAATGAAAACAACAATGGAGAGAGAGGAGGGAAAAATATGTGAAAAATGAAATTGTGGGAGCAGCGGACCAACAATAATTCACATAACACAGCATGTTGTGTCTTCTGTTGTGACAGGGGCTTCTAGGAGCTGCTCGGCAGAGGCCTGCATTATGTGAGAGTGTGTGTTTGTCCACATGTGCATGTGTGTGTGTGTGGAGCAGTGCAGCAGGGATGTGGGGGGACGGTGGGGTTACTGAGCAGAAGCGGGACATCACGCTGACCAGTCGAGAGCCATCACTGTTGAGAGAGAGGTGGGGGGGAGGTGTGTGTGTGTGTGTGTGTGTGTGTGTGTGTGTGTGTGTTAGGGGGTTGATGAATGCAGAACGCTGAGCTCGCCGTTTTAACTCCCTTTTATACATGTTAGAAAGAACACACACAATGCAAAATGCTGGCGGCACTGTGGCAGTTATAGCTATTGTGCACGATGTGTGTGTGTGAATAGTTTATGTATGAGTGTGTGCATTCAAATCACACTGCGACAGTGATTGCCAACATGGTTTTATTTTAGACTTTAATACAGTGTACACGTTATACCTCAATTATCAATACCAATACATCATATATACAGTATATTCTTTATTATATTAAACATACATTTTTAAGTGTCAATTCCCCCAAATAAAAGATTTTTAAAAATTCTCACTCATTGCTTGTGGTATCGAGAGTGCTAGGTTGGAGGCAGACGTCTCTGAAAGAAGTAGTCAGATCATTAAGGACAAGTTCACCCAAAAATAAAAAATGTACTTGTGGATGGAAAGTCAGGTGAAGTTTCATTGTCCTCAAAATGTTTCTGGAGTTTCACAGAAAAACGTATTGCAGTATTCTACACCTACACCGTCTACACCAGCTAAAGGTCATAGTGCAAGAACGCACCCCGACAAACAACCTCAACAGCACGTCAGGAGTGTGTAAAAAAAAAAATCAAATTCATTTTGGGATCTCAGGGCTGCCGTAGACTTTGGTGACAGCGGACAATCTTTATGGAGCCATTTTCTGTTTTTTTTTTTGTTTTGTTTTTTCATGTTCTAAAACACGTCCCGATCTACTTGACAGAATGCTGCAACACTGTTTTGATGTGAAGCTCTAGAAATGACTTTCCATCAGCATCAGGGGGAAGATAATAACTGAACTTTCATTTTTGGCTGAATTTATCTCTTAAGTAAAATCACCAATACCACTGTGTAGAGACACTCTGTGACGAGTCACACATTTGAATTTCACTTAAAAAAAGGACAATAGTGTAAATGTATGTCATATATACTTCACAGTTGAAGCTGGTAAAGATTGTTTAACCACTTGTCCACATGTTGTCTAATGGGTAGCTTGTGGATTTAATATTAATTATTTAACCAGAGTAAGTAACTAAGAACTTCAAATACATGTGATTCAGTAAAAAGACTAATATTTGCCTCTTAAATGTCATGGGGTAGAAAGATGAAGTAAAATGGCTAAAAATTTAGATTTTTAAAAAATGTATTGAGTAAATGTACTTAATTACTTTCCACTACTGTTTTTTTTTTTATTTTTTATATATAATTTTGGTGAACTGACCCTTTAAATTACACAGAAAAACCTACTTTAAGACAGGACAAACATGTCAACTGATACCAAACTCAAACAAATATAAATAAAGGTTTCATGAAAGCAAAAAGTCTCTATCACACACACGCACATGCACACACACATACACACACACAATTATTCATTTTATCCATTTTAAATTACAAAGCCTATTTCCACTGAAGATGTTCTCTCTGTCGGGCCATTACGGAGGTATGAAGGTCCATTTGATGGTGAATAGGAGACGTCGGAGAAGAGAAGGACACTAACAGGCGCAGACATGAGAGAGATATTGGACAGATTGAGAGCATCATTGAACCCACAGTTCAGGCCAAGGACCTCTTTAGCATTTCAAAGCATTCACAGACACGCGACGCAACCGAAAATGGCGAACACAATGGTGTTTTTCAGCAGGATTTCAATGAGTCTCCATTATACATTCTAATGATGTGCAAATGTGAAAGTAATAATACTGAATCTCACAGTATTGGCGACACCTTTATATGCACTAATGACAGACGACTAGGACCTCGGAGGTCACATTCAGACCCTTTAAAAAAGCAGCTTCCACGTTCATTTCTCTCCAAAAGAAAACAACAGGCAAAGAATCATTTTAACCAGAATTCATAGAGCGTAATGACTCTCCAGAATGAACGCTGAAGGGATAACTCACTGAAATGTGAACTAACCTTCCCTTTGTCAATTGTGCAGCATATGAGTTTTACAATTGTGTACTGTTTGAGACGGTGTGACTTCAAAAGAAGAAATAACACATTCTTCCTCTCTTAAGCACAAAGTTTAATTAATGAGCCGTAAAACATACCCTCGGTCTTCTAAACGCACTGAGGGGATTTGCTACTACAGCCTCACTAAGTGTGGTGTGTCCAGCAGTTTATTGTGGTTAACGTTGGCCAACGTTTTTGCACTTCATTTTCCCTCATCTCGAAGTCAGTGGGTTTTTTTTTTTATGGGTTTTTTGGTTAGATGCCTGAAATGAGGTCTGTGGTTATCACAAGCTTAAGAGATGTTCACGTTTTGTTCTACAACATAAGTAAACGGCAGTAAACAACGGCACATTTGAATTATAAAGCGTTTACGTGTGTTAAAATAGGCGGCTGCTAACAAGCGGCAAGATCGGACATCAGACTAAACACACTCATCTACTCACTAGTCCGTCTTTACAGGCTGACTTCAGTTGCAAACTATTCTAACTCTAACAGTGTAGCAAGATGCTTAGTGTCGTGACCTCTATCTCATGCGACTGCAATGACATTTGTTTTGTTACTTCTGGCGATTACATGTACGCTTGAAAGTCATAAAGGTGGTGTTAACTTGTGAAGACTATCTTGTCGAACAAAACACGTAAAATAACTTGCTGATCCCACAGAGCTGCTTTTCCGCAATAATCCAAAATCCAATTGAAAAATCCCACAGGCTGCTAACTATGCTAACTTCCATGTTAGCCTAAAAATATGTCATCCCTGCAGCAATTATATTTTCGTTTTAGCTTTTACCATCATTCCTTGAATGTCAACATGTAAGCTAAAGCTACACAGGCTACTAATTTTAAACTGTACATGTTTAGGTAGTGGTATTTTGCGCTTCTCTGCGTTTCCTCCACTACATTTCAAAGGGATATGTTGTATTTTACTGGACCACATTTATCCGTCAGCTGAAGTTACTTTAATTCAACATTCAAACTATAAAACACGGACTCTGTTTCCGCTCAGTGACAGGCTGACTTTTAATAATGTCAGAGTAAATTTCCCAAGGTCTTTGTGACATCTTGGTGAATAGTCAACCTTTTTCAATAAATCCAGTGAGAGTGAGCTGAAAAGTATGTGCAGGAACATATTCTTTTTCATGAGATTGAAATTGTTTTTTTTTTGGGGGGGGGGGGGGGGGGCATTGATCCCCTGCACAACAACAACAACAAAAAAAAGAGTTAAAGCAAGTGGTGTGCATGTTGCCTCATTTTCATTGACATATTCTTTCATGTAGAATTCTACTTGTAACTGCGAAATGCTGCACCTTATAGCACTGAAATGATTAGTCAGTTATTGGCAAAAGATCTGCAACTATTTTGAGAACTGATAAATCGCGTGACCAATTTTCAAAAATGCAAAAACATTCCCAGGTTCTACCTTCTAAAATGTGAGGGTTTGCTCTTATCTCTGTTCACTGAATATATTTAAGTTTAAGACTCTGAGTAGGTAATCTAAGGCCCTTGAAAGAACAACATTTTTTTTTTTACTTTTTATGGTGAAAAAACTGATTGATGAAGAAAATAAAAAGCAGGTTTATCACGATTGGTTACATTTTGGGGTCTCGCACTTCATCAGGAGGAGCTGAGGTCAAACCATCAATATTGACAATTATTCAATTGATCTACCACCTGAGCTCCAGCTTTCCTTGAGTTTTCTCTCAAGGTGTCTCTGATTTCAGTAAAGTAAAAAGTGAAGGATTTCTTTTTATCTCTGGGACTGGAATTCTTCATAAGGTGCTTTACAACTCAACATTTTGAAGCTAGGACAAAGATATTTTTTCTCCCTTGGATCATTTAGCAGCCACTGTATTATTTTGTATTTTACACCGTATGTTATTAATGTGAATGGGGGCTCATGCATGTGCAAAATTAAACTGGATGCACAGCTTTTCTTGAGTCTCCGCTGCAGTCAAGCCTGATCTACACGACTGTAGAACTCTACATCTCTTTATAACAATCACTGTGATGTTACTGAATACATTTATCATGCCTGTGCCCTCAGTTGTTTTCTTGTTTGTTGGCCTGCTTGGCTCTCATGGCGTTCTGTGTGACCGTGGACAGCGACGATCCGGTCATGCTGGTCGTCTCCACGATCTCGATATCCTTGCAGGTCAGACACGCCACCAGCTTCTGGCGTGACGCACTGCGTGCAAAGAAGAACTCGTGGGACACTCCAGCCAGTATGCCACCAATCACTGGTCCGAGCCAATAAACCTGAAGGTGGGTGAAAGAGAAATGAGAAACGGGATACAAGGGTTGTGAGTAGAGAGTCCCTATATCTGGATGATCCACCACAAATCAACAATGACAACCATTATACCAATTACATTAAATAAAGATCTTGCGTTCAAGTGCACAAATAATAGCAGTTAACTGTACTTCAAGTGTCAATTGTAAAATGACAGAGATGAACATATGGTTCCTCCAAAGGGTCACAACATGAATGTGATGGAGGGGTGGTGAGACAATTAAAGCAAGAGGGAACAAGAGAAAGACATTTGGGGGATTTGCCTTTTTGAAATATCGCATAATATCACCTCTTTAGACCTTGAAACGTTATTTAAAGCAACTTAATGTCATTTCCTGGAGAAAGATCATCGAGTCTCATCCCGCGATGAAACTCCTTCAATCGACTATCCTTCTTTAGGAAGTTTTTTTTGCCTATCCGAGATGTTTAGAGGAGAAATGCACCTTTGATGGACCTGATAACAAGTCAGACGTGTGTTATGAGCCTCAACTGGACGGCGCTTTTTGTGGAGGATCACAGGTCAACAAGGTTGGAAAACACTGGTTTTGTCTTGAACATGACATCATATTTCATAAGTTTATCATTTGTTTTGTTTTTAAGGTGCACTTTTGGAATAGAAATTCAACCTCAGAAAGGTACTATTTACAATGTTGGTAAGGTGGCAATGCAATTTCAAAACTATATATATATATATTTCTCCATAACTGAATAAACATCCCCCACAACACTGTTTAAAGCTTGAAAGGTGGCTACAGCGAAGGGTCCTGCACATATGAACAATAAAACAGTATGAAATAGTGTTTGAGGATTTTTCTCTTCTTGTTAAAATTTCTGAAAAGTAGGTTAATGTAGTGTAGTAAAAAAGTTCAAGTAAAAGTATGAAATAGCAATAGAAATACTCAAAACTGTACATTACTGGGGTAAATCCACCTTTATATTTATTTTGATCAACATTATGAACCAATTGATTTTGACGATTCAGTAAATGTTCTTGCTAATTATGATCTGAACTTTGACCTATTAAACACAATCATCGAACAGCAGTGACGAGTGTTTCCATGGAGACAGACTTGAATTCAGAGGCTCTCTCTCACCCAGTGGTTTTCCCAGAAGCCCGTGATGATGGCCGGACCCAGAGCACGAGCAGGGTTCATACCTGCACCAGAGAACCTTGCCTGATAGAAAATCAACACAGATACACACGCACACACACACACCCACACAAAAGTTAAGTGCTTTACATTTACATTAAGTGCTATTTTTGTTTTTTATTACACTTTAGCTTTTCACTTAATTTTCAGATCTAGACACGACAACATGAGCATACAATCCAGAGGAGGTAGGTCAGCCTTTCCATTGAAAATATTTCTTGGAAACTCTCTGGCCCTCGCTCCTTCTCTCGAGGGTCACCTTGACACTATTTTCTTGTCATAGCTTGTCACAGCACACTCTTCTAACAGGGTGTATTTCTTTTTCATAGTCCTTGTGACTGCTGCCTTGGTACATCCTTGTTGCACTGTGTCTGAATAATAATGTCGTCTATGTCTACTTTTACATCATAACAACAAGACTCTAGTTCAGAAAAACTAGAAAATGGTTGCTGGGCAGCTGGCTAAGTGCACTTATTTTGTTATCCTATGTATTCCTATTTAGACTCAAACAGTTTCCTTAGATAGTCGTGTAAACCCCCTGAAAAAACTGCCAAACTGTCTGATCAGAGTCAGTGTCTCATTCTCATGGCTTCAACTCCACATCTTTGGATTGTGAGATGGAACCCATAAAAACACACAGAAACTGAGGTGTAACACAAATCATCTACTTTCTGCGACACACCAGCGTTCATCTTTTAGTAATCATAACATTGATTTAAAAATGACAATTTACATTCTTTGTAGAACTGAAAAATCAAGTTAATGAACGAAACAGACAGAAAGCTCCTCTTACCCCTATCAGCACTCCAGCGGTGTGTGCTAATCCAATAGCCAGGTTTCCTGGTTCTGTGCATTCCCTCCGTCGCTGATCCTCCACTGAGAACACAGTGAAAACCATCTGGAAGGTGCACAACACCTCTATGCCCAGAGCCTGTGCTGCATTCAACTCCATAGGAACCTGAGAGAGGTGAAAGGAAGAAATATCCTGAGAAGATCTTACAATTCTCAACAAGTAACCTGCTAATAATCTGAGAACTGACCCTGTTGACGAAGTGGTCTGCAGTGGTTTTCAGTGGCAAGGCCAAGTAGAGTGCCCCAGCTCCTAAAGAGGCCCCCAAACACTGTGCAGTGATGTAAACAAGGGCCCTGAGAAATTCAATCTTCCGAGTGGCCAACAGAGACAGAGTCACTGCAGGATTTACCTGTTCAGGGAACACAAACACACACCAACATATAAAAACACCTTAAGAATATTTAAAACAATGAAATCAAGAAGCGAGACCCTTCCCCTTCTGATGAACCACCAAGAGACATTGTTTCAGAAAACACAGGTATAGATGTGAAGAGTGAGGGACAAATAATGTGTGGAACCCGTTTGAACTGTGCAATGAATTACACATGTGATGTCAAAATAAAAGAAACATTTTCATCTCAAGAAAGTCGTAGTTTCTTCGTTTTACGTATATTTAGTGAGATGATGTCGTTCACTGAGCAGTTTCACACAAAACTAAATCATATTTTACTTTTATCTTTAAAACAAACTGTGACTTTCTAGACTTTCAATTCCATGACATGATTTCAACTGGATCAAAAAATGCCATATCTCTCACCATTAACCACCATACATATTTTTTCTGTTGTACATCGGAAGGGGAGGGAATACTCTCTACAAAATAGAAAACTCAGATATGGAAAATAACTAATTATATTCACTGAGATACTTGAGTATTTCTGTTTTATTCAAATTAAAGAGTCATTTTTCCACAAAATGTCTCACATCGTTTCATTCTAAAAACTATACATATTGTTCTATATGTATAATTTTGTGGAAGGACCCCCTCGAAAATGAGATGATTCATCTCAAGGGGCTATCTTGAATAAATACATTTAAATTCAAATATTCAAGGCCCAAAAAGGTAAAGTGATGCAATATTCTCAAGAAGGTAAAGGAAGTCCTTAAAATCAGAAAAACATGTCTTCTATTTCTATAATGTCATATATGAAAATATATTATTCACATGGGCATGAATGAGTGCTTTTATTTGTATACTTTAGGGATTTTGAGCTAATAATACTTAAATTAAATACATTTTAACTTAAGTATTTACATTTCCGTATTGGTACTCTAACTCGTATTCCATCGCTGACAACTTGTATGTTACCACGAGCAAAGATTTTCCACTCAGTAAACAACAATAAAACATTAAAATGAAGGTATTACCACAAGACATTCTACCTGTGCTCCACTTATTTCTCCAAAACAGTGTGCCAGTGAAACAATCACCACACCCACTGCCACTGCTGGGTACAGGGGTCCCCCAGGGGCCTCTCCAGGGCCGGGCACAGAGGCTCCCAGCACGGCGCTCACTAACACCAGGGTGCCGAGCAGCTCTGCGAGGATGGCACGCCAGAACTGCCGACTACGGAGCTCCTCGGGGAAAAGGGGACAAAAACAAAGACGGTCTATATTTAGTTCAACCATAGAAAATGTGGAACCTTGATGATCAGATACATATCAAACCACATTAAACAGTCACATAAATCCTGAAAAAGACCATGCTGAGGATTATGGGATCAGAAGCTGCAAAATCAATAAAGATGGCACAATTAAAGATGAGACACACCAAACACTTATTCTATCACACAAGCAAGGTAACCACATGTCAATAATCTAATCAAGTAACCTAAAGCCTAATAAAGAGTGCAGATTATTTGTATTAATCAACTCCTTATACATTCTAATGCTATCAAAGGCTGTAAAAAATATCAAACATGACACAACAACATTAAATGAAACACAGACAACACTTAGTCTATCGCTTTATCTCACGTAAACAAGTCAACTCCATGCCAATAACCTGGATTTCAACTCTGTAACCTGATTTTTTTTTTTAAATGCTTCAATTGTCCTAAAATGATAACACCTGACAACCATTGGCCTCGTGCAAAAATCTGCCATAAAACACAAACACGCAAACCCTCGTTAGTGAAATCAACGTTGGAAAAACATGAGGGGGGTTCATGCACTATGGCAATAAAATAAGAAGCTTACCTCACTCCACGTCATCTCCAACTCAATGAGTACGTTCTCCTCAGGCTTTCTGTCCACTGTAGGTCCGTCAGTCCCCGTGCCTGTCTGTCCGTCTGTGTGTGGCTGTCGGGGTCTGAGGGCTTCAGGGTCTCTGCTACGTCTCTCATTAACCTGTAGAGTCTCTGAGAGGTCCTTTGATGAGAGCAGCCTCCCCCACTCTCTTTCTCTCTCCTCACCCTCTCCTTGTCCCACACCTCAGTCCCCATCAAGGCTTCCTGTGCACAAACATTCGTCAGCACAAAGCCCTTGAAAATGTGTCTCTCCAAGGTTGCATGTGTAACACCCCAACCCTCCCAATTCTTCCTCCGACACATGCAGCCCGACCTTGAGCAATTTAACGCATCTTCAGGGAACCTACCAGGAGCCTTTCACTTATGCTCAAGCTGAAGTGATTGTGGCCACTTCAGATGGTTGCACAAGCTCTGGGTGAATGGTTGCAACAAGCTGATCACAATTATGAGCGCTGGGACGAAATCAGGTCATTCAGAGTTTCGGCAGAACTGTAGAAGCATTTGTTATCTTGAGATGTTTGCTGTGAGTTGGTGTTCTAATATAGAAATGGCTAAATTCAAAGCACAGACTGATGTACTCCTTCATTACAATGAAGAAGGACCAAATGTGCATTAGCTGTTTGTGGAAATTAATAAGCCTTTTGTTAAATTAAGCTAAATTTAGCTATGCTAGCAGCGTGGCTTTATGGATGGTGATGTTGTTTTGATGATGGTTTGTTGATCAAGCACTTTGCTTGAGACTGAAATATCTGGAATGGACTGCCATGAAGTTTGGTTTACACATTCATGTCACCCTCAGGATGAACCAGTGGACCCTTGACTTTTCTTCTAGCTCCGTCAACAGGTTGAAATTTCTGTTTCCTGATGGCTAGGATTCAGATAAGTGATAATGATAGCTAATCTTGTGTCAAGTGATAGAATGCTAACCTTTATTTAGCAAGGTGACCTTGGTAAACATTAGGCTAAAGGTCTAGCCTATGATTCAGCAGTGTGATTAAGTATGAAAGCATGCTATCATTAGCATTTAGTCTGACCCCAGCGTCACAGAGCAGCTAGCATAACTGTAGACTTGCAGTTTTGTGATACATGCTTAGATTAGCATTTTGGTACAGTGTCAAAGAGCAACTGTAGTATCACGGTATTGTGAAATAATTACTTCTTTTAAAGGAACGAATAGGTTTTAGTTTGTAAAATCAGTTAAAATATCTGTTTTTCCAACACTTTGGTCAATGGCTTACTTTGAGTTTAGTGCCAGTAAGCAGCAGGTAAAAATAAAGATGGTGAACTTCATAAACATAATGCTAAAAGTCCAAATTTTCGCATTGCGATTGTGAGTATGTTAGCACACTAGCATAACTGCTAGTAACAGCAGTGTTCAGACCAAAATATATGTTTATATATATATGTGTGTATATATATATGTACACACACACATATATATATATATATAATTTTTTATTTTATTTAATTTTTTTAATTCAAATATATGCCAAGTTTCATGTCTGTCAGGATGTAATATTTTGTGAAATTATTGGTTGGTTGGTTGGTCTGTAGCCTACATGGGGCTACATGTAGGACTACAAGAGTTTATCATTCAGATAACATTAAGGCTTGGTGGCTCATCCTGTTGTCTCCTGTGCCGAGCTGCGTTGGCGTGTCCTGAGCACCTGGCACCCATTACTGCTGCTCAGCCTGATTTTCATATCAATTATAGGAGAAAGGGACCATTAGTGAGCAGGGACGACCAGAGTGACAAGAACAGACCGCATCCTCCTCTTTGAAATTATCTATTGAGTCATACGTTGCATTTCAGCATCGGATAAATATGACTCTTCCTCCTGTCCTCTAATTATTTATCTGCTCGAGGGAAATTAGGTCTTTCAGAAGGTTCAGACAGAGTAGCGTTTCATATTAAGCAGCAGAGGAAATAGAGTTAGTGCTGAACAAGAGCAAGCCGTTATATAAATCTGACTGTTGGGTTATGTTAACAGTACGATCTGGAAAATGATGTCCTCCCACCCTCGTTTTATTCCTTCCACAGACTAAGCCTTCTTGTGAGGTACTGATCTGATCACCATGGGGACAAACTCTTTCATGATGCTGTTGCCATAGAGCCTATTGTGATGCTGCATCTGTGCATGTGTTTCATTTTCTCCCTTTGATATCAAACAAACACTCACCTTGTGAAGACGTTTTTTCATTACAGACAGAATTCCTCAGTTTGACTAAAAAAAACAGAATATTCCCATCGGGCCATGTTGATGAAGGATTTAGTGGATCACGGCTGAATATGCATGTTTTGAATTGTTTTTGTAAAACTTTTTGTGTATCATAGAGGCAGCTGACATGATGTTCGTAATGATATTTGGGGTCCCAGGCATCAGGGGCCCTCAACTCCAGTCCAGAATGAACTGGTTGGTTGGTCTGTTGGGGGGCGGGGGGGTGCTGGCGTGCCCCATTATGCTGTGGATTACCCCCTCCTCTCCACGGCAACTGTTAAACTGTTATCCCCCCTTTTGTGGGGCTAAGCCCAACTGTGTGGAGCGGGACGGGCGGGGGGCACACTGGAACCCGCTGGCGTGGGTAGTTTTCAGCCCCCTCCGCCCAGAGTGCTGACACGGACACAATTTCACTCACACACAAGTGTACACACACTCACACAAAGTGCCAGCTAAGGGATTTGAGAGAGCAATGGAGGGCAATGGGAGAAATACATGAAAAAGACAATACACAGGTTTTTATTTTTCTGACTCTGAGTATCTCCATATTTTTGAGGTGCTCTGTAGATGTAAGTGTAAAAACAGAAGCGTGTGTGAGTGCGCTGCACTTGAGTCTGTACGACTGCGGAGCAGCTGGGAGTGATGGCAGGACATTCAGCATGTGCCTCAGACAGGACTCTCCAGGGAGCAACGGAGCCCCACCCGAATACTTCAGCATATTGTTCATCATGGTCAAGTGCTCCTTTTTACCTTTAACGTGACATATCTCAGCGTGATATACAGTGAGTTTTAGTGGAGGTATGAGGTAAACAGGCAGCGTGAGACTTCTTTGAAAAATGTGCATCTGCCATTTTAACAGCGTCACCGTCTTTTCAGAAATATTGTTGTATCTGTTGAAATCAAATAATGATCAGGAATATTAAAGGATAAGTTCACCTAAAAATTAAATATGCACGTCAGATGAAGTTTCATAGTCCACAGAACATTTCTGGGGCTTCTCAGCAAAAACACTAATTTTACAAATAGTAGTTTTTTGTATCAGTCGACAGTAACCCACTGGAATTAGGGACTGGAGTCTATACAACACAAACACATTAAATTCCGTATATCTATGTTTCTTTCTTATTAACTGTAATACTTGCAGCTCTCATTCATATCCTCACCTAGGGCCACAGTTTACGATCATTCTGATCAGGAAATAATAGGCCAAGATATAAACTGGTTAATGAAAAGAATCATGCGGTTGTCTTTAAAAATGTTTAGTTACAAGTCACTTTGCAGGTTGCATTACTGCATCAGAGAAAAAGAGAAAAATACATAAAAAAAATATTTTAATGACAATCATATTAAATGAAAACTGATTTGGATGATCAGAAAAATACTAAATATCCAATTTTAAATCAGCCAGGCTGATAATCTTTTGACCAATAGTATAAAGTAGATGTACATACACATACATAAACTGTAAGTATAATATGACTTTTGATACTTATATACATGTGTGAGCAGAAAATGACTTGTGATAGTTGAGTGTGTTTAATATCAGATACATTGACTAGGATTTTTTCACTGTTTCACTTTTCCCAAAGTCATAGTTTAACATATCTTCACTTTCACTCAAGTTTGAATTTTGGGTACTTTACACAACACTGATACAGCTCCACCTGCACCATATATGGTCAAAGTGGAGTAGCTAAATCATTGTACATTATATTCAATAACCTCATTCGTACACGATTCATAAAAAAACTTCTCAATTACACTGGATCTGCTCCTGCTAGAGTGTTTGCTATGTGTTGGTATATCCATCTCTTCCTCAAATCATGTTCGGTAATGATATCCCAGCATGCACTGGGGAAGTAGGCTAGGCTACTTTAAAAGTGGCTACATAATCTGACCTGCATGTCTCTGGACTGTGGGAGGAAACAGGAACCTTTGACTAAAACAAAGACAAAGAGAAAAGAATTCTCTCTACTATATGTGGTTTTTATTCAACTCACAGTACATTCTACAGATGCACACGTGTTACATCACCTTAATACAACAGAGTCTTGTAATACCTCCTCTTAAAAATGATGAATTGGTCCTAAAAATATAAAGGAACAAATTTAAAGTCACCAAAACTGTACATTATTAAAAATTCACTTGACACCACATTTGGTTTTCATGTCTTTTTTTTTTTCTTTTTTGAAAAAACGTCTGTCCCTTTACGTGTAATAAGGAACGTCAAGGTTTTACTTCCTATCAATGGATTCGAGTTCAGTGTAAGAAACATGTTTAAATAAAACCCAGACCATGAGTCATCCTGTCGCCTTCGAAGCACACCAACTATGCCGCGCAAAACATTTTACATTGGCCCGTGTACAGCACAAAAATCAATAAAAGGAATGTTAGACTGAAAACAAGGCAGGAATGTGCCCAGTGCCTCGTTATCAGAGCTCAATAGCATTTCTAGTCTTTAAAATGGGAGGATTTTAGCCTCTCAAATCACCAGCTTTACATGTTTTTGCCTTGTTGGATGAGCTACAGAGGAACACAAGTATGAGTGTCATATTCAGCACAAATAATTTGCTCAATGATAGTCTTGAATCTCATCTTGGACTGATCTTATACCACAGGAGAGCAAAGCTTCAGTGAGCTGTGCGTTGCAGTAGCATCCTCTCAGTTGTCTACGGTCTGTGAGACAGATCAGGTGTAACTACGTGACTATTTACTCTGCACAAGATGGACAGTGATATCTAAGAGTCTAAGCCCAGACTGACTGACACTTAAAAAAAAATCCTCCAGTTTCAGAAACCAGTGTCTTTCACACAGCAGCAGAAGGTGGGTATGTGTGTGAAATTGTGTGCATGTTTGTGTGTTGGTGAACTGTGTGTGTGTGTGCGTGCAAGACTTTAAGTGGAGGTTATACAACGTCTACTTGTGACAGTCCAAAAAACAGATTCCTTTTAGCTTAACTGGCCTTTTCATAAATCGTCTAGACATCTCTATAAGGTAATCTGTACACATTCACTACAAGCTATTGCTATTAAATAATCCCAGCTATTGTAATCTTTATATATATTTATATATAGAATATATAATAAAAATATATTGAGCAAAAAAATTACTTCTCGGCATAAGACCACGTTACATTACGTTTCCAATGAACAGGTAAAAATGGCCCGAGCTCTGCGAAGAGTTTTGATCCATTTTGTCGTTGAGCGGTGCTAAGCAGGTCCAGTATGCAGCAGTTAAGGCTGCAGTAGTGTGATCAGTCCCTGACCTTCAGTATGAGTCCGAGAGTCAAAACACTCAGGGCCTGAGGCCGGGTCAGCGCCTCACAACAGGGCTTGACCAGAGGCCTTGCTACGACATGGGGCTTAGGAAAGGACGTGACAGGCGAACGCAAACAGGAGATGAGGTGCTGATGTGAGGATGAGGAGGAAGGAAAAGCGAAGAGTGAGAGACATGTTCAGACTCTCTGTGACGGGGGAATGAGTACAAGTTCAAGCCAGTTCAAATGTGGGCCTGGAAAAGATTCGGCCGGTAGAGGAAACAATAACAGACAAATAGCCAAAATCTATACATATATACCTATACATGACAGAATACACAAGCTGGAAGAACCTCCAGACAGTCTTAGCAGTAATGGAGAGAGAGTGACTGGGACGGTGACAGCACCAAACAGTAAAAAGCCCCACCATCACGGGGAACGCTGCAGGGCTCCTATTTGTCCTTATTTGAGTAAAACTCCGCCCAGCGGCTCTCAAAGAAGCGCCTCATGGCGTGTCCAGCTATCCCCACCTCCGACGTGTCCTCGTTGAACAGCTCACAGTTGTTGAAGACGAGATGAGCGTCGGCCGCAAACTCCTCACAGCTGCAGTACCTGAAGAAACAGGAGACAGATGTTTAAATGGTACCAGAGAGGAACATTCTGTTCTATGCGTTTGAAAGATGTCTGAAGAGCCTCCTCTGCAGCACAAAAGTAATCCCTCAAGTGGGGCATACGTTTTTCTTTTGGAAATGTTTAAGTACAGAACAATCAGCCAGCTGAGGGAGCAACAAACTCATGAGAAAACACACCAGGGAAAGTGCTGGAGGAAGAAAATGTTCCTTAATTTACCCAAGTCAATTTAAAAACACTCATCAGTGGAAAGTCAGAAACAGTAGGACCAACAATAAGGTTCCATAAACAAGAGCAATTACTTTTCCTGCCATGAGGGCTCGGCAATATATCTATATTATGCTGTACTCGTGATATGAGTCTAGATATCAACTTGGATTTTGGATATTGTTGAAGTTTAGTGTTGTCTATTCCTGTTTTTTTAGGCTGCATTACAGTAAAGTTACGTAATTTTCTTATTAGACTGTTTTTATTGTAATTAAAAGATTTCCTTTGGTATTTATACCAACATTACTAACACTACAATAATGTCACAACATCTGTATCGAGATAATTAGCCAAGAAAATTGTGATATTCTTCATCCTTATGATGTGCTTAACAGGAGATTTCAAAATACTGACACACATATTTTGTATTGAAACATTGACCAAATATATTGCAAGATTATTTTAAAGCCATGTCCCCCAGCCCTACCTGACACTTTAGATTACTCTGCTTACCTGTAGCCTTTGTGTATAATTGACCTTATCCCGAATTTCGGGACCTTTTAAAATAGTTTTTAATACGTAGATATAAGAGTGGTGTGTCTGATTACGAGAGCCTTTTCCATTTTTTGTTCTGTTCTCTCACATTGCTTTGTGACTGTGTGCAACATTTTTGACATAGCAATTTCGAAAATAATGTTTCCTAAGTTGACTTTTCTGTTATGTACATTTTACAACATTCATCCTGTATTAATCTCTTTTATTGTAGAGTCATTGTTTTTTTTCCTGTAAAGTGCAGTGTGAACCGTGCTTACCCTCCCTGTAGCAGTCGCTCTCTCATGGTGAGGAAGTCCATGGGGTTTTTGATGATGCGGCGGTAGCCTGGCACCAGTCGGGGGTTAACAGGTTCAAGGAATGGCCAGGCTTCGGCATGAGACTCCATCTCCATTAGAATGATCCTGGTAGGAAGTACAATGAATAAAATATGTCACCATGTAGATTTAAACTCCTGTTCCAAGTTAATACATTCATCCAGCATGTCAACACAGCAGCGAAGGCAGGACTCACTCGCAGAAGGTGAGGTCAGGCTGGTTGCGGGTTGTCATGCGACGACGTTTAGCGGCACTTCCTTCTCCAGGGGTACGAGTGGATGAAGAGGGGGCCGGGGTCTCCTTGTACCGTGTTGACATTCCCCCACTGCGTCGTGTTGTCATCTCATCTTCAGAGCTGTCGTCTTCATATCTTCTCTTCTTCATCCTGGTCCTCTTTTTGCATGCGCGTGGTGCAGTAGTTTCATTCTGTGAGACATAAGAAGATCAGGTTGATGTGCAACAAAACTAGCTGAGATTCAAAGGCAGCCAGGCTGTTTCTTTTGTGAGGACTCATAAGGATGGGCTCTGAACCTCGGCAATGCAGGCAGGACAAAACCAGTCTCCCTCTGGCACCTGGGTGATTTTGGGCCTCAGGCAGTACATGTGGCAGCCACGATCGCAGCTGTCACAAAGCAACAGGCAATCATCGTTGTCTCCCTTCCTGCAAACCTGGCAAGTCTGTGTAAAAAAGCGAAATAAATCATTAGTGTTAAAATTACGACAATTTTAACTTGGTTTGTGGAGAGTGCTCCCACATGATCAAGTTACTTACCACTTTAGTCACAGATCTCTCCCAAGCAATGGCCTTCTCCAGCTGAAGTAAACAGAGGCAGACCTGTGGAGCACTGCGGACGCGATCCAGAGCTTGTCGCCATGTTCGCATTCGAGACGTGATCTCACTTTCCAGACTAGGACAGAAGCAAATCAACGAAAGATTAACATATGAAACTAAACAAACCCATCCCCCACACTATGAAGAGAGGCCGGTTCTTCTCACCTGAAGACGTCAAACGGTTGCTCGTCTCCAGGCGTTGGGGTGAGAGGAGCGAGGCGCATCACTTCGGCTGGGTTCCACAGCGGCTCCTTCAGGTAGCGCCTCTCGATGTTACGCTCGAGATTGGCCAAGCGCAGCACAGCCAAGTCCACCGGGTGTGTAGCAATACGCGGCAGCCCGGACCACTCCTTTTTAGTTCGCACAATCCAGTCGTCATGTGGGTCGGCGTCGTGCTCGTAATACTGGAGGTCATCACGTGTGGAGTCTGGATCTGGGATTGTGTAGGCCTTAAAACAGGAGTGAGACAGGGAGAATTTAAGTATCAGTGAGGGAGATAACCAAACAAGAGTTATGAGTTATTTTTATCCTTAGAAAAAATCTTTTTATCAAGTGTTTTAATGGTTACCTGAAATTCTACTATTGGCGTCTCTGTGTTACTTTCAGCATCGTTCACTACGCCTTGGGGAAGTGCCTTGATGAATGACAATGTACACATTAAATTAGTTTTTGGTAAGTTTTCATATTTTGTCAATAGGAAGCACACGCAGTAGAGAAATGGGGAAGGACATGACAAAAAAGGTCTCTGGCTAAGCATTTTTGCAACCACTTCATACTTGTTGCTGCCAAAGTTTGCTAAATTCCAGTCTGAATGTATCTTTGCTGATCTTGTTTCTTTAGATTACGAAGCATAATTTATCATTTTTCTGTAGTTTTAAAATACATTATTAGATTAATCAGATGATGTTTAATAGTGAAACAGAAAAAATTAGGTGCTCACTCACCTTGAGATGGAGGTCTGCGGCAATTACCCGCTGCTCCAGGTCCTCCACCCACTGTAGGGCGCTGATGTCAGTCTCCATTGTCCTTTCCTGCACTTGCCAGGGTTCCTGCAGAGCCTCCATTAGCACATCCTTCTCCTCTACCTTCAACTCAAACAAACGATCTAGGCAGAAAAAAAAAACAAACAGTTTAAGTTGTAAGGAGAACGCAGGACAACAGGGGGAACAAACAGAAGTAAAAAGATGGTGCACGAAATGCTGAGGAACAAATGACCACTAACACAAGACTCACCATCTATAGGTTTGGTGCACATCTCAGCTAAGCTCTCCATGTGTTTGGCCAGATGCTTATGGAGCACCTTCTCCCTGACGCCCCTTGGATGGAGGGCCTGTAAGGTGTGATACAGTTCCTCTGGATCCTTGATCCACCACCAGCCACGTACCATGGCTGAAAAAGAAAAAGTTTTGCACACAATAGATTAATAATAGGAAAAACACAGACTGACATGATGTTTTTCTGTTATTTTTGAACATTAACTATCAGCAATCAACAAATACATCCAAAATGAGGGATGTGTTGTTCTGTCTAGCTCAAAATCACAACATCCCTTTTAACCTGATACTACTTACATGCTGGGATGGGCTTGACCACCAATTGTGTGAAGTACTGCTGCTCGAGCTCTTGGAACACAGAGTTGGGAGGTCGCCCTCGGCGCTTTGCTGCAGCTCCTCTCGGCCCTCTGCGGGCAGGACTACTGCCTCTGCTACCTCTCCTTCGCCTGCGGCCTGGCCTGCCAGGGGTAGCTGGAGCAGGTGTGGCAATAGGAATGGAAGCTGGAAGAAGCTGGGGGGTTGCTGGTGGGGCACAACCAGGAACAGCAGCAGAAGAGGGAATGTCCTGTGTTGGTGCTGCAGTCAGAGAATCAGCAGGAGCCACAGCAGGCATGAGCGGGTCCGGCTGAGGTGGGAAGAGATTATATTATTTAAGTACCACACAGAAGATCAGTTACTACAGCATATTTCAATGTATTTGTAGTTATGATTGAGATGTCAAACCTGCAGGAGTGGAGCAGTGAGTGCGGGCAGGGCACTCGATATCTGAGGGAGGAGTTTCGGGGATGAGCCCGGTGAGTTGGGTATCTGGGGCTCGGTCAGAGAGTTATCATCACACGGTTGTTTGGGGAGCAGGTTGAACCACTGCCCCTGTTTCTCTGCCATCTCCTTCACACTCTCCTCTGGTCGGTTACCCTCTGGAGCGTCTCCGGCTGCTGAGCACGTGCCGTTGGTCACCGCTTCCTGCGACTGGCTGAGCCAGCTCTGGAAAGCTGCCTGTGTGAGGTCTTGTGAGCCGCTGTTGGGTGATCCTGGCCCATCTTCTCCCCCAGACCTCACGCTACTTCGACGGCGGCGGCGAATCTTTGCTGTGCGGAGGTGAAGCTCCACTTCTGGTTTGATTTTTCTTGGCCGTCCTCGTCCTCTCGGTCGGCTCATGAGGGATGCGGTGCCAGGGAGGGGGTCGTCCTCTGGAGAGAAGGTCTGGGGCTGGGTGGGGGTAGCAGAGGAAGGAGAGGAAGGTAGAGTAGGAGGTGGGGTTGTAGGCATTGGGATCTCCTCAACTTTAGGCTCCTTTTTGAGGAAGTGGACAGGAACCTCAGCGACAAGGACATCTCCAGAGGCTGCATGACAGAAATGTGGGCAAAGTTTAGTTGAAGACAGACATGTAAAATGTCTGTAGAGGCGTAAAATGTGAAAGATGCCACTTATGTTAAAATTCATTCTCAGACTCACTCAAAAGCTCTTCTGGCCCCTCGACCAGAATTCCTCCAAGATGAGGTAGCGCCAAGTATCTGCGGCGGTAACGGTCCTGGCCCAGTAATGTGGCCCGCATGGAATGAGACGACTGTAGCAGCTTTTTGCGGAAAAATGCTTGCCGCTGTGGAGAGCCAAAAGCGGAGGAATTGTTAATATGAAGCAACATATACATATAAAAGCATCTGCATCTGTGTAGCATCAGGCTTACCTTGGTTAGCTTATCTATCTGCCTTTCAAGCTCTGGAATGCTGGCATTAGTAGGGCTCTCACTCTGTCACAGAAAAGATCAAAATTCAATGTAGGAATGATCCACTTATAACACTCAAGGCACACTAGAGCAGATACGTACATCGCTGAGTTTGGGTTCTTCTTTGCGTGCTCGGCGGTTGCCTCGCTCTACAATCAGGCCGCTCTCCTCCATACTGAGGTTCTCTTCCTCAGCCACTCTAGCACTGCGCCTCCTCTCCTCAAAACACAGTTCCTCCTCTGAGCGACCAGTACGGCGCGCTAGTGCCGCCTTCAGTCTGCAAGGGAGAAAACAATGAGGATCAACATACTGTTTAGCTCTGTGCTTTAAATGGAGTGATCTGTGAATGATTCCTTATCAGAAGAGAGAAAACCATGATCTTACTTGCGCAACTTCCCCTCAATTATCCACTTGTTCTTTCTGTAAGTTGCCATGTTCTCTAGTGTGTTGTCAATGTCACTGAAATATAAAACAGAAACATTAATAAAGAATCAGATTCAAGAGAAACCTACAGAATACATACTGAGCTCTTTTTTTTTACCTTGTAACAATGTTGCTACTGCTGAGCTCATCCACCAGGAAACCCAAGATCGCTGCCTTGTTGTCAGGAGGCAGGGCATGAAATGGTTTAGTCCTCATCATGTTGCACACTTCTGCATCATAACCGTGAGATTCCAAGAAGATGCGAAGTACTTCTGAGACGGTGCCGCGGGTCAGCTCCAACTCAACCAGCTTATCCCCAAGGATCTTAACGGACTGATAGGGAGAAGAAAAAAATTTAGATTTAAACCATTCCAACCCATTCATGATCAGGAGCTGTATTTATGGAGAAAGTGCTCAAATGTGTCACACACCTGATAGTAAGATGACAGGCCTGGATCATGGAGTGCAACCTCCACCAGCTTTATCAGAAGGTCCTGGACCTCTCCTTGGCCGTCACCCAGCCCTAAGAGGCCCTCCTGCAGGGTAGCAAGGCTGGGGATGTCCTTGGGTATGTTGAGACCAATCACCTTTCCATAGCCATGAAGAAATTCAACCACAGCCAGGCAGTGCGCAAAAGCTGTGCCAGAAAGAACCACACCAGGGATACGGGACAGCTCTGGTAGAGGCTGATGGAGACAAAGTTCAAATGTCAGAATAACCTTAAAAAAAAAAAAAAAAAAAAAAAAAAAAAACTGCAATCACAGTGCTGAACAAACTGAGTGTCAATTAGAGAACTCACTTTGTGATCAGTGAGACACATGTCCTCTGTGGGCTTCTTTAGTTCTTCTGCGATCAGCTGCTGCCTCTTGCGCTCCTCCAGACGTCTCTGGGCCTGCGCTCTCCTCTCTGCCGCCCTCTTAGCTGCCAGAGCGGCCCGAGCTGCCGCCTCCGCCTCCGCTTGAGCTTTAGCCAGAGCCTTGGCTTTACTCCGAGCACCAAGCACCCTCTTTCCCTGTGCTATCCTCTCCTCATCAGTCTGCTGTACTGGTGGAGGAACCACAACCTTGACCGATCTCCTGCGGCCAGGCTTCTTGGGCTCTGCAGCAGCGCCTGATGCTGGCTGTGTGACCTGTGGGGCCGTTGGGTCGGTTGGTTCAGCCTTCAGCTCCAGTAATTTGGCATCTTGCTCAAGCTGAGCCCACAAAGGAAAGCAAGAAGAGGAAGAGGTTAGGAAGAGATTGTGCTGAGGAAAATACTGATAAATCATTTTTTATGGAGTGTTTGTCTTGGCTTACCTTGGCTCTCCTTTTCTCCGCTTTCATCTTCTTAATCTTCGTGTCCTCCCTTCTCTTCATTCTTGCCTAAATAATAATAATAAACATCAGCAACAAAATCAGAAGAGGCTGTCAACAGCCAAACAGCTCAACAATTATTTACAATGAAAAAATGTACATTATAAACTGACCGACTGACATACCTTTCTCTTCATTTTCTTTTTGATTTTTGCAAGTTTCTCCTTTTCCTCCTCAGTGAGAGCTTCTATTAAAAAGAAAAAAAATTAAACAAACATTAGCTCAAGCTACATGTGCCAAACATCATCTGGTCTTAAGACTCTGTATGCCAAGTCGCTCCAGTCTACACCCACTCACCCTTAGCCTCAAGTCGCTTCAAAAGCTTGGCGTCAACTTTGCTAAGGAGGTCAATCATCTTGGGTTTGGGAGGTCTTCCAGGACGGCGAGCCGGCGCTCCCCTCACACCCCGAGCCCTGCGGGGTTTCTCTTTATCAGGGTTTGGAGGTCGACCTCGTCTGCCAGTGATGGCCATGATCATTGATGGAACCTCCTCGTTGGCCAAGAGCACCCACTTCATACCCTGCAACATATTGTGGAAAATGATCAGTCCCCAAAATGTCTCCTACAGATTTCATTTTTTTTATCCAAATCCTTGACTGTGAATACAAAAATGAAGTGAGCAGTAGACAGAAAAAGATAATATACAGACCTCAGGACTTTCTCTTTCTTCATAAAAATCTCCAACAGGCATGCGTGGGCTGAAGCTGAAGTGTTCTCTGGTGACCACGCTGTCTGAGTGTTTCTTCAAGTACTGGATGAAACAACAAGAAAAAGAAATTCATAGTCAACGTTTGGACATCATTAGATATTCACTGTCATATGTGCCTTGAAATGTTTTTATTCTAACTTCAACATCTTTTATTGTTTTGTTTTGTAAAAGTAAAATGCACCTTGATTATTTCTGGGAACTGCTTCATCCTCCTTCCACAGGGTGTGTAATACCAGGTTTCGCCCTTCATGCGGTTCTCCATTTTCCTTACACGAATCTCCCTCCTCCATCTACAGTGAAGAGAATTCATAATTACATTCCTGTCGCACAGCTACCTTTTAGACACAGGAGGGTGGCAAAATAACTAGAAATTGAGTTATAATATATGAAAACCTTTCAAAGTGAAATAAAAGCACTCAAATAGTAAACACCAATGATCCAAATAAAATTAGTTGAATGATCAACTAATGAAGACAAAAAAATGACCTCATTACCATTTTTATCAACAACTGGCCAAACAAAATCCAACCCATATCGAGGCTACTAAATGGCTAAATAATGGCTACGGTAATATAAGTGTGCATAGAATCTCTTTTTGTATTTTTTAAAATCACAAAATTTACTTTTAATTTTAATCAAATATGTTTTCTCATACAAGTATTTTTTGATATATCTGTTAAGCGAGTATTTGTGCCCATGTCTGATTGTAGATTACATTTTCAATCAGTTAAATTCTCAACAGCAATTAAAGGATTAGTTGATTTTGGGAAAAAAATTACTCAACTGACCATAAACTAAAATTTTGGGTTTATCTGATATCTCAGCTTGCACAAAACTTGCTTGATAAATGTTTGAATGTCTTCAGCCAATAGTGATTGTGGTCTATAGTGTTATAGCATAGATAGTCTTCTGTAAACAAGCAATGTGCAATACTGATGTGATTAACAAAAACCCCACAAGGGAACATTACCCATGCTGCAGTGGGAACTGGACCTGCTCCTCAGTCGCAACCCTCCGTCTGTTTGATTCACCTGTTTGTGAAAATTTGCACAAATGCGTTATTAAACTGGGATAAAACATCTCAACCAAACGCCATGACACAACGTCTGAAAACTCTTCTTTATTACCTGCAGTGGAGTCATCATCATCATTTTCATCAACATCATCAGCAGTTTTGTTGGCACCTTGGTTTGGTGTTTTTGCAGTTCCTTCTTGTTGTTTCTTCGTCCTTCTCGCCTTCTTGGGCTTTGGGGTATCAATAGATGAAGCATTGGCCAGAACAGCTTCAATTGTGGCTGTGATAGAATCGACCTCTCCTGTCGCTGGCCCAGCCTCTCCACCGGCATCTGATGTTTCTTGAACATCCTCCTTCACAGGCTTCTTCCTCTTCCTACCCTTGGTTACCTCCTCTTTATTGCCTCCCTCTTCATTGGTCTTCTCCACTTTAGGGGTTCGTGCCCGAGGCTTCCGCTGGCTCCCCTCAGGAGCTTAAAAATGAATGGGAAAAGACAAAACAAGTGTTGAATACAATCTAACATTTTTAAAATAAACATTCTGTTGAAATCATAATGTTGAATACCTGGAGATTTCGTCCATATTGCCTTTGGAGTTCGAGGTTTGCGTGGTTTCCCTGGGGTTTTCAGATGCCCTCCGATAGCTGACACAGTCTGATCAGTCACTGGCTGGAGTGGGTGTACAGCAGGGCCCTCTGCTGGGGTACTGAAGGCGATGAAGTTCTCATCTCTCATCTTGAAACTCGGGGGAGTCATCGTCTCACTAACAGTGGTCTTGATGCTAATGCGTCCAGCAGAGTCTGGTGCATCATGTCCTGTCTGCTCCCACTCTGCCTCCGGTCCTGAGAAGAAACAACATTAAATGGCAAAAATCAGAATGATAGGATAAGGACATAAAAATCTGTATTCTCCATTTTAAATGAAAGCAATGTCCAAAGAAAATTAATTCATGTGATGTTAGTCCCCATGATTGTGAACTTTAAGGATTTACCTTGACGACCTGGCTGAGATGGCACATATAAGCGCGAGTCAGACACATCGCTTGGGTCATCCATCTGAGAGGTGTTGTTAAGAGAAGACTCCAGCATGGATTTTCCTGTGATCTGGGAGCCGTCCTTGGTCTCTTCTGCCTCAGATGTTTCCCCTTCCCTGGTGGAGTCCAATGTCTCATCTCTGGAGTCTTCCACGGAGAAGCTGCTGTCTTTAGTGGTGTCAAAGGCAGTCGAGGTGTCCCCTTCTGCAAAGGAAGTGTCTTTTCTCAGGGGAAAGCTACTATCATGGTGTCTGGAGTCATCTACGCGTGAGCTTTCATCATCTGCAAGAGACGACTTATCCATGAAAGAGCTGGCCTTGATTCTAGAGGGCGTGTCGAATAGTGAAGAGTCATCAAAAATGTCTTCATCGGTCAGATCCTCTACCTTCGTGCTGTGCAGATGTGAAGACTTTCTGAGTGGAGCCTGCTCCTCTGACTCACAGAGGACACCGCTTTGACGCTTCTCAGAATCTGTCTGTTTATTCTTGGACTTGGACTGATCAGGAGCAACTGTGGTCTGCAAGGGTTTGTAAGGAAGATCGCTGAGGATTTCTGACTCATTTGTCTCAGTAGCTTCCAGCTTCTGTGGTGTCCTTCTCGTGCCTGAATCAAGCTGAGGGAAGTGTTCTTCTGGTTTCCCATTTCTTTCTTTAGCTTTCCTATCCTCACTGTGACCATGGTGCTCTGGCTTGGGAGACGCCTGCTTCAGCGCCTGAGAAGGAGTGGTGTTGGGAGAATAATGCTCAGAGTCTGAACTTTGGACCACTCCAGAAGACGTACCCATTGCAGGAGGCACAGACACCAAGGCAGGAGGGGCGGACACGGGTGCAGTCCTGGAGGCTTGAGTGGTTAGAAGAGGTAGGGTGGACAGAGGTCGGACTGTAGGACTTTCATGGGCTGCTGGGGAAGGTGGGCTTGCTGCTCCAGGTAGTAATGATGCTGCAGAGGCAGCAGAAAGACCAGAGTTAGCAGCTAGAGGAGTGTACATCTGATGCTGGGTTGCGGGTGCTGGGTCATGAGGTTTACCGCCAACAGAAGGAGATGTTGACACAGACATGGGAGATGCAGATGTTGATAAGCATGAGCCAGTTGGTGCTGAGGTTGAAGACATAAGAGGTGGAGCCACACCAGCAGATGAGGACTTTGCACCCACTGATAAGAAGTCAGACATTAGTTTTGGGGGTCCTGGCTTTTCATGCTGGGCTCCGGATGTCACCAGAGGTGTCCTGGACCCTTGAACCATCTGCTGAAGAGATGAGATGGCTGCAGACGCAGAGTAAGAGGAAGTGGACACCAGGGCAGGAGGAGAAAGTGTTGTGGGAGGCAGTGAAGACTTGGTTGGATGAGACTCAAATGAAGGTGAAAGGACTGGAGGGACTGAAGAAATTGGTCTGGACAAACCATCAGTCGAAGAAAGAGGTGTAGACAATTTTGGAGGTGAGGCAGGCAGGGAGGAGCAAGAGGCCCCTACAGACAGATGCTTGGATCCAACAGGGGACATCTCTCGCCTGAAGCCTTGCATCATTCGAGGTGGTGAGGAAAGTCTGGGAGGAGCAGCTGGAGATGGAGCAGAGGACACATTGGGAGGTGTTGAGGTTTGTGGCAGAGCAGACTCTATGTCAGGAGATGACACTACAGGGGGCCGAGGGGCAGATGTGGGAGACTCAGAGACAGCAGTAGCTGAAACCCGAGGACGCGTTGAGTCCTTGTTTAGAGACGTTGACACTGCTGCAGGAGATGCAGATGCAGAGAGCTTAGACGACGCAAACTGCGGAGGTGTATTCATTTCTGGACGTTGAGCTGCTGGCTGTTCAGAATGCGGACGATAATCACTCGAAGGTCCCACAGGTTTGGGTTGGAAACTGTCAGTTTTTGGCAGCCTCTGGGCAGCAGATGCCCTTTCCATGCCATTATAGCTTGAGTCTGTCTCCTTGACAGCTTCTCTTGCGTGTCCTGAAAGGGAAGACAATAAAAGAGTTAATAACAAGGAAAGTTTTTTTTTTTTTTTTTGCAGAATAAAGCGTTTTTATGATGAATTCAAAGTGAGTTGTTTTACTGACGAATCCAATCTTCAAACTGATACATTTTGATACTGTTATCATGAAGAGACAAAAGACATTTCAAGCACTTTAGTAAGTGATTCATCACAGCCTCACTGACAGACAGTTCAGACAGCTTTACCTAATCGAGCAGTGCCCCCTGTTGGTTGAATCTTGGCACTGTGCAAACACTGTGCACCAGCAGTGAGACTGAATCTTTATAAGACATTAATGTGCAAGAAATAGCCAGCAGGACTTACTTTTTCTATGATTATTTTTTTAAATTTAAGGATTTGTCTACAAATAGAGTTTAAAGTGTACATCTTAATTTCCCAAACCTATTTAAATGTTCTGCTTTTGTCTGACCAAAAGTGCAAAACACACAGTTAACTACCATGTCAGACGAAATAAATAATAAAATAATAATAGTAATAATTAACAAAGAAAAAGTAGTTATCAAAATGGTCAGTGATTAGCTGTTTAACCTAAACAATAACAATACAAATTTTATGAAGGGTGCCCTGGCCACCGTAATGCAATCAGGGAGTGTCATGTCAAAATAAGATCAGCAGCTGGAATGGTTAGGTCAAGTATGACCAAAGAGGAAGAGGACTGTTTCATTATTTGCACATGTCTGAACTGGTAGCATTAAATGAGGAAATGTAAAGTAGAGCACAGATTAAATCATGGGGAAATAAAACTTAATCAATGACCAGAATTACAGTATTACAGTAGTCAAAATGTAGAGCCAACACATTCCAATCACAACTGGAGGACCAAAGTGAAGGACAGAATAAAATGAGCCAAAAAAAGCTTCACAAAAAATCTGTTGAGTAGTCACCTTGAATGGCAGTAGGTATTCCCACATTGATAGCATGGGGGCTCCGTTCCCTGCTGTGGTCCTTGGGTGATCCACTCTCCTGCACGGTCGACGGTGACATCATTGTTGCTGAGGACATCCCCACAGGGAGAGGGCTCCCCGTGGACCCTCTGCCTAAATTGTGATGCTGTGGGCTGCCCCGTGGAGGAGTAAAATTCTGAGCAGCTGGGGGCATCATCTGAGCCTGGCCTTGGGCCTGAGACTGCTGTGGTGGCGGCTGCTGCTGTTGCTGCTGGGGAGACGGCAGGGACGGGTGCTGGGGCTGATGCTGGTAGTAGGGCATCCCATTGGGCATCATACCATAATGCTGTGGTTGTTGCTGGTGCTGCTGGTGGTGCTGCTGCGGTGGGTGACGATGGGATTGGAGGTGCTGCTGTGATGGTTGATGCGATGGTGGCTGTAAGGACTGCTGCTGGTGATGCTGTGACGGTGTAATCCCAGGATGTGCCTGACTCTGGTAGGTCCCGTACATACTGTGGGAGTTATAACTTATCTGCTGTGGGCCAGGGTTACTCCTGTTCCAGTACTGACTCCCGCTAAGAGGCATGTTCGCCGGGCCTGCCACAGGGGGCTGGTGAGAACTTTCAATACCCCCGTTCAACTGGTACTGTCCGTGACCCTGGAAGTGGTGCTGTGACTGAGGCTGCACCATCCCAGGTGCCGGCTGCTTCTGGTGCATCCCGTGCCCAGGAGAAGCACCCATGCCTGGGCCATATTGAGGGTGCCCTCCCCACAAGTAGTCATAGCCCATGCTGCTCTGGTGGTGGTTGCTCATGTGTGGGTAAGGAGCTGTTGGTGGGTGGGAACCAGGCACAGCGGACCCGAGTACAGTAGTGACGCCATTCACATTCATTTCGCCATTCATATCTGCCGGACACGAGAACAACAGTCAAGTTAAAGAGACAGAAATAGAGAATCAGTAAGTTCTATAAAAGTACACAGAGCTAAAAAAAAAAAAAAAAAAAAAAAGTACTCACTCTTCCCCTGCTGAGGAAAACTCATGGAGGACCCGTTAGTATAAAGAGAATCCCCTGAGGAGAGTTTCAGTCCTGAGTTTGCTGAGGAGTGGGTGTAGTTGAAATGATTATTTGACTCCATCTGAAAACAAAAGAAGAACACAAATGTGTAAATACACAAATCTGAGTTCTAATAACCGATCAAATGTAAAGCGGTGAGGCAACCGCTCAACAAGGCCAAGATGCATGCTCGCTGTATGCATCATGCTGTGAATCACCGATTTATTTATTTAATTCATTATCATTTATTTTCCGTGCAGTTATGAGACGCTACGTAATACGCACATTTTCCTCTCAAAAAATGTCAATCCTGAATTATTTTGGCAAACCGCCGCTTGTGACAGCACCGATCCGATTCCAACAACAACCGTTAAAATGTCGCAGCCAAGCGACGGCAGATGCCAGGCCCGAGCGAGCCGTAATGGACAATCGGCATATTACGATAGGAGCTCATCATTACCGCTGATGAGGCGCTGCTAACATGAGCACATCCTCCTCAATCTGCCATGATAAATGTACGGCCCAGGCAGCCATAGCCACACCAACATTACCCAAGACCCGGCGGCCTCGGCCAACTAACAATGGAAGGATTAACTTAGCGAAAATATTTTACAGTCACTCCGAGGCCCGAAGGACTGCTAACACACCACTCGCTGTTTAGCACGTCCACACGCTAGTAATACAAAAGTAGCCCTCTATGGATACTTCATTAATTCAACAAGGCCGTTGCAAAAGCAAGCGCCGCGCTAGCTGAGCCGCGCTAGCTGTGTTCTTAAACGAACAATTCACTTTAAAGCGCCGCTAGTCAGCTGTGCTAACAACTGATACTGTTAGCTGGGTATGAATTCAACCAATGAACACCTTGTACAAACCTTTTACTTTAGTGTAAAACACCGGACAAATAGATTCCCCGCTCCAGTTCCAAGGTTATTTAGCTAAATCATCACAATAGAAACAAGCTAACGCACGCTAGCTAGATAGCTAGCCGATAGCATCCTTAACGTTTACCCGGAATACGCCACTTAAGCAGCGATGTTAGCTAACAGCCAGGTAGCAGGTACCACAACCACGCTGGTCTGGATCCATGGTGCCCATCAGCGGTAGAGATCAACGCGGATGAAAATAAATATCAGCCGGTTTGTTGTTAATGAATAACGATATCCCACTCAGCCTCGCTTGTTAACAGATGGAGGCGTGCTCCCCTTTTGTTCACGGGCTAACGTAAGCTAGCAGTCAGATGAAGTTACATTGTTTACGCTGCACGCACACAGACATTTTTTTGCAGAGCATCATCTTCCCACACTGCCACCATCAAAAGTTTCGCTGATATTTACAGTGAAAGCTATCCAACCTTTCAGTCCTTGGATTTCGAAGGCGCAGATGCCTCTAACCCTTCGTCTAAACGGGTGTGCGGGTGAAGATGGCACAGCGGTAAATAATAAACAACTATTCCCTAACCTTTGGGTTTTAAATTAGCAAACATGGCTGGTGTGGTCCAGTGCAGCCATGATCACAGTCAGAACAGAGCGAACAGTTGCAGTGTGAACGTCCCAACGGTAAGACGTACACATCCGGTTACACGAAACTTCACAACAAAACCAACAATAAGAAAAACAATAAGAAGAATAATCTTCGGATTATACTGTTTTTTTTATTTATTAATTATTTTTTTATTCTTAATTAAAAAAAAAAAAAAAAAAACTATATTAATATTTAATGTGAGTATCCGGTCACATTTAGTCACGAAACTTCACAACAATAATAATAATAATGTTTTTTTTTTTTCATCATTATTAATAATAATTAACTTACTATTTAATGTCAGTTAAAATATAAAGTATCGCCTGGAAAGTGTTCCTTAAATCAAATGTCAGAATGTCTTACAATGAAAGAAATAGTCAGTTGTATTACTTTATATTACTGAGTTATTACACATGTATTGTGTACACAAATTATGAGTTAACTATTTGAGAAGTAGGATCAAATAAATGTACTAATACTTCTTTCGTGAACTTGCGTCTGAAAATTTCCTCCTGAAATTTTCTGAATGAGTTCTGTATTCCTCCATTGTCATTTTGTTGATCTCGACTTGTTGCATTAAAGTAAAAAATATATATATATACTTTTTTAGGGAAAATGTATCAAATTAAATGGGAGCAGTAACTTGTAGATACATTTGTTTTATAATAATGCATCGTTATTTATTGTTTAATTGTTTTATTTTATTTTACAATATAAGTAACAGCTGTCAAAAGTACAAACTCAAATGAGAACATTGAGCTACTCAAGTAAAGGAGCCTGAAGCACCTCAGAACTGTGCTTATGTACTTGAGTAAAGTACCTTCTATTTACTTTTCACCACTGTTATACACTAACCAAATAAAGTCGTTAATTAATAAAATTTTAATACTGATGTGAGTGTATAGATAGTAAAATTAGTTCATGTATTTGGTGCAAGTTTTATAATTAATGGCTGTGCAATTTGTTGTTTGACGAGGCCATATTCTCCTTAAGAAAGTAGGTTTTAATTAAAATATCAAGTGAAAATCCAAGACAGATTAATAATACCAGTTATAAAACGATTGTCTAATTTATGCTATTATTTTAATGTGCCTCAGCGTTACAACAGGAAACTAGTAGAGCACATTACAGTCACCTTCTCAGATATGACAGTGAGGAAATCAGGCCTGAAGAGGAAGTATGCTAATAATCTGGGCCGAGGGGCACGGAGCAGTCTGGGTCCTAGCGCCGAAGTGTAGCCTACAGGTCCGACTTACACAGCCACAAAGTCTTAGTAAAGTGTAAATACTGTATTAAAAATAGAATTCAATCTATTAAAAACGGGCTTTGACTTGTTTAGAAAATTATTTTGGAATTTTTACAACACAAAAGGGGCAGATTCGAAAAAAATAATGTCACCACACCAACCTTAGCTTTACAATCCAGTGATGCTCACCAATCTTGGAAAATTAAATCCTCAAATATTACGAGAACAAGATTCAAACTCATGTCATTACAGCAAGACTGAAAAAAAACTTATTTGAGTGAAAATAATAGTCATGTGTTTTGTCCACAATTATCAGTTTACAGTATGTGGTGCTTAAATCTACTAACAATAAAAACAGGGTACAATTTGTTTGCAATATGTAAGAATTTGAGAGAATTTGAAAACAAAAAATTTGATCCACAAAATGTGTGGAAACATCAGTTTTGTCGTTATGGCATCCAGTGTTGGGTAAGTTCACTTTCTGCATGAACTAGTTCAAAGTTCAGTTCACAAACTTTAAAATGAACTAGTTCAGTTCATAGTTCATAATTAAAAATTTTGAACTAAGTTCACAGTTCCAAAAATGAACTAGTTCATAGTTCTTTTTTTTTTTCAATATGTTGATGCAAGCTATTATTTTTCAAAATTATTGCCACAGCCCATATAGAACCACAAACAGCTATTATTTTATCAGTTTTAACACTGAAGCTGCAGCTCTCCCACAGTATTCTGCAAAACCAGGTTGTCCAGCTGCAGCTGGGAGATGAAGACAATGGGGCCGCTACTGTACAGCGTTAATGTGATTTGGGTGGTAGAGGATCTGTTTTGGCTCGCTGTTGCCGTGTCTTTTGATTTTTTATTCACTCACACAGACCTTGAAAGGCTTGCCGGGTGCTTTAGTTCAATGTGTCGTTTCAGGCTTGTGGTACAGGATAGAGTACAAATTAAAAATAAAATAATAAGTTAATTAATAATTAAAAGAAGATGAAGGGAAAAATAAAATAATAAATAAATGGATAGTTCAGACAGTGGCTTCAGGGAAAAACTTTTCATTATGACTCAGTAAGGTATTACTTTTTTTGTTATTTAACAAAATCAGAGATTTAAGCAAAGAGCTCAGTTCCAGGAGAAAAGGAGCAAATTTAGGTAGTGATTTTGCAAATTTTTGTTTGTGAATAAAACATTTTGCATAGGATAACAAAGTTCATCATGTATTCAAGAGCATTATCTTCTGGGTTAACATAGCAAGTAACATGTTTAAGGGTAAGAGAATGGACAGAGTTAGCATCATAAAGAAAAGATCCGACAACATCACTCCAAAACTTTTTAGATATATCACAATAAAAAAACAGATGTGAAGCCTTCATTTGTTTTTGCCTCCATGCTTAGCACATTGATGACGCAAGCGTGGTGCGACTCTGTGGTGGCTGGTGTTGCCGTTGTTCTGTCCGTTCAGGACAAATTAATCTGTGTTCGTTTGGTAATGCCTCACTGCATGTTTGGTATGCTGCAGCCGTTTCTGTCTGAAATAGTTAAGCTTTGTTTTGATCGAAAGTATAGGGTGTTTTTCCGGTACATATCAAAGCCTGTTCACGGTGTGTTTTAGCCGGTTTTCGCCTGGAAGGCTCGATGGAAATCTGGCACTGTCTTGAAAGAAGTTAAACTGTGAGAACGTGCCGTTCACAAACTCCAGAATGAACGCGTTCACGATAACGTTCATAAGGCAGAATACAGTACGTTCAGTTCACGTTCGCCCAAAATATGAACGAGTTCATGAACGATCGTTCAGGCACAACACTGATGGCATCTATGTATTCTGCGATAGAAAAAGTAAGCATGCTAGCCCCACCCATTAAAGTCCATAGCCTCAAGCTTACCATCCGGGTTGCTCGCTACATGGCTTACTGAACTAAGTGCAGCTACATTCAGCAAAAAATAGCAATTAACATAACTCTGAATTTGCCATGTCGCCAATTTTTACATATTGCCCCTTTAAGAGGAAAAATGAATAAAACACAAGTCAACTGTTAAGAAAAAGGCATTTAAAATGATTCTTGAACAGTTTATTAGAAAGATGTAGACAATAAAAAAAGAATTTCCACTGTAATTCAACATCATTTGTCTCCCCGTACATTTTATTGACAGTGCAAATATAATTTGGTCGTTACACGTCGCCTTACGTTCCGACACTCCCTCACCAACAAGGGAGGATCATTCTAGATGAAACAAACTGAAAGAACCTGGAGGATAGCAACAAAACCACATAATGCTGAGGCCCAGCCGAGCTTCAAGCCTCGTCAACAGCTGCAAAACAATTCGGCTTGCTTCTGCAGTCTAACATGAGTGTTGCATGTTAGGTGGGTATGGAGAGAAGAACTGTTAAGATACTAAAGATGTGGAATTCAGTCAGATTACCAAACTAGGTGATAACTGGGAAGATGCAAATACTTCTGCAATTATTTCAGAATATTCCAATTTTACAAACATTAAACAAGAAGTTAGGGGAGACATGTAAGCTGGAAGGTTAAGCCACAGAAACAAAGACTGGCTTCCTGGATATCTAATTCACGGCACATGGAAGGCTTTAGAGGAATCCAATCAGTAAATGCATCCAATTCTTCTGATGTACATAGCTAGTGTTTTCTTCTGTCATAAAATAAACTACACTGGTCAACTTACTCAAAACCACAACATTGGGAATGGGTGGGCCAAATCATTTTAAACCACAGTTCATTTGAAAACAAATTGTAAATCTCGTTAACATGTATTGCTCATTTGAGGAACACTATACAGCTTTTTCAAGAAATAATGTGTGCTTACTTGTAATATTTAACAGTAAAACAAGATACCCAAAAGGTGCAGTACAGCAAATGGAAGTGGAGATAGCTGCTCTGTACAATACCATGCATATCAACCTTCAGTGGACTGATCGGTCAAGAGTTTGGAGCTGAGGCTATGGATTTAAATATGGCTGACTCATATGTACAGTTTTCTGTCACTGCCTTCAATGTCAAGATATACATTTGTTATGATTCCTCTTGCCCTCTGTTCTTCCATTTTCTTCCCAGAGTCTTACAAACTTCTATTCCAAATCTGGCATTTCTGAAAAGGAAAAAAGAACATTAAACCTCACATCACAACAGACGTAACATCATAAAGTAGTAGCAATTGTTCAGTCAAAATGTGTTGTTGTTCAGGGATATGGACTGTTTTTTAAGCCAATACAGATAAAGGACAACTAGGTGCTTCCTCCAACTGAGACCAATAAGATACCTGATAATTTCACATCTTTGTGTTTCAAAAATATGTTCCTAACCTGTTATTTATTCACACCTGAAGGTAAGAAAGATGGATGATTTCATATTCAATTTCCACCTTCTCCTGTGTTTACTGAAGGATGGTAAAACCCATCGTCAAGGGGTAAACAGCTACCTACTGATCAGCGTTTGTAAGTGCTGATCTTGTTAAGTCAACAAAAGCAATTTGGCTTCGTATCATCAGTTCTTCTCGCTGGGTATAAATTCTGACGATGATACTGATAAAAAGCTGATAATATACATTTCCCCAATATAGGGAATGAATCACATTTTCTGATGTATTGTCCTTATTATGATGAGTTAAGAATATCTGTCTGTACAAAATCCAGAAATGTTGGTGTTGGTGCACGAACGATGACAGAATTTAAATGTGTTAAATTTTTTAATAAATACTTACTCTCATCATCGCTATCTGCAGAATCATCCTAAAAAAGACAAAACATGATTAGATGACAGCCTCTGCTGGATAAAGAGTTTTTGTTAATAAATATATGCTTAATGCTTTTAACTGTAACAAACAAATTACCCTTACATCATCTGCACCGTCTAGATCAGGTAGGTCTTCGTCACCTCCGATGTTGTTCATCATCTGTAATATCAAACCATAGCAAAATCATTTACTCTTGTTACAGTGCTGCCACTTAACTTAAACACAACACATAAACCTGAGCACTAATAGTAGGACAATAGTGGATATGATCTGTTAATATTGCACAGATACGAGAGATGAGAAGTTGACTATGGTGGCTCATGTTTCCTCTTCCCAAAAGTGTATGGTTAAGCACTAAATACTTATAGATTTTAGGAATGTACTTATTTCACTTTTTGCCTCGCAGAACACATGGTATCTTCATGACACCAATTTAACTCGACTGCCACATTCTCCTCTCTTATTTTTTTAAATGATTATTTTCAGGCATTTAATACCTCCATTAGATGGCGACAGTGGACAGAAGAAAGAAAAAAAAAAATCAGGGTGAGAGCAGTGGGGAATGACATGAAATGAAGGTTCTTAGATGCACTTGTGCGGTGCCATTTGTGGTCAGTTTCCCAACCCCTGAACCACCCTGGTCATATACAAAGTGTGCAACATTGAGATGTTATATTCAACAATACTCACACACATTTAACTGGGACCATCATCAGATTATACAGTATGAATTATTCAGGGTTCCTACACCTTCTTAAACATATTATACAAAGGTCTTTCCAAGCCCAATTCCATCAAATTCTAGGCCCCATTAAGGTTAATTACTGCTACAACACTGAGATGTTGTTTTTGTTTAGTTTTTTTACTTTGAGTGAAGGCATTACAAATAATCATGAACTATTTCACCCCAACTAATCATCATGATCTGATATCACCATGTTGGTGTTTTTCCTTGAGCATCATAATAAATGCTGCTCCAGGATCATCATGGCAACCGACCATTGACTTTTTTGTAAAGTCATAGCTTCATGGCTCAGGTAAAGACCGGGGGAAAAAAGCACATGGGAGACGTCATCCTCTCAAAAATATTTTTAACATTATGAAACTTTCTACTTTAACCCAAACCAAGTTTTGCTAAACCTAACTCAAGATACAGTCCCTGCTCTTATAAGTTAAAGTCCTATACTTAACCTAATTCAGCCACAGCAACCTTTTCTATGTGTAAACTCTATCTCCTTTTCACAAGTTGAAATGATAGTCTTGGAGTGAAATTCATGTTGTAGAAACAACACTAATTCAGTGTTATCTGATACAGCATACTCATAGCTCTTACATCTGAGAGTTGATCAAAGTTGCCCATCTCCTCTTCTGAGTCGTCCTCCCAGTCTTTCCAGTTGTTGAAGTCAACACTGAGCCAACTCAGCTGTGAAAACATCATTTGAGAAATTATAATGTTGTGCATCAATTAACAGTATTGTATTCTAGAATTAAAAAGGTTAAATATGCGGTTCTATGCAATAAGTGAGTGTTTGTTTGTACTAAACTCACCTTAGCCTTCTCTTTCGTTAGCCTTGGCCACGCCTTTCCTGGCTGTGCTTTTCGTAAATAGCACAACACTGAGCGATCTGTGCGTTTATGTTTGCATTCCTGTGATGAGGTGGGAAAAAAAATAAGGAAATATTTGGTCAATTACAGTGCAATCTGTGATACAGGAGAAATGTTCAAGCAATATTAGGCAATGCAACAATTCAGACAGTCAATGTAACTTACATTTTCATCAACAGCTTCAAAAAGGTCTATTTCATTCTCATGTTTGACACTGTCTGTTCCTCCAAGACAACTGTGGGGGGAAAAAGAACAACAGTTCACTGATTAATGTGAACAAATACAGGTTACTCACCAGAAATAGACAAAAAAAGGGGAACCAATAATAATACACTTAAATACAACTTGAGATCTGAGGGAAACGTACCTGAAACCAAACTTTGCTTTATCGAAAGTGACTTTAACATCTTTGCTGTCGGCTACATAGAACTCTATAAAAACGGAGTCCCTCCTGTCGTACCACTTGGCAGTTGCAGGATGCCTGTGAAGACAGAGGACAACAAAACATCAGCACATGTAAATAGATGTAAGTAAGTAGCACATGCCCATTCAAAGTAAAGCTTCTTTTCGACAGAGCTTTAAACAAGATGTCAGGATCTGACAAAATGAAATGACTCTGAACACATTCATGTTTGATATTTGTTTTATAGGCTAACGGTAAAGATCATCAGAGACTTGCATAAAAAATACATGACACAGGTAACCAGCACTCATGACAGGTGGGTAAGTCTTCAGACACAACAGCCTGCCATCAAAAAGCCCTTGTATCAGGTGACCACACAGCATCCAGTTACACAGTGTGCTCCTGTATCAAGAGGCCTCAGAAGTGAAACATCTGTGCATATGAAAGGTCAAATTAACGAGAGGTTGTGGAGAGGTTCAGATCAGGTTTCATGATATACATGAATCAAATTTAGTTAGGGATATTTTAATGATTCACTTGTTTATCTGGTGACATCTGAATTTGTATTTTGTCACCATTTTTGGTTCCCCCAAAATGACTATGACTGTATGTATGAATGTTCTCCCATCATTACAAACTTGCCTTTACCTACACCAATAAGTGTTATTAACTTTGGTTACAACTGATCAATAACGACTCACTGACCTCTGCTTATTTGTAAGATTTATTTAAAACATTTTCTTTTACATGCAAACTACAAGGGTGGTAACAATTTCTTTAATCTGTATGCTTGGTTGCAAACACTAATTTTCTTTGCATTGTGCTCATGGCCTCAGCAGCCAAATCCTCTTAACAAATGATCGCGGACCAACCAAGGCAGTGCATGTGCCGTTATGCTAGCGTTAAATACACGTTCGACTAGTTAAATGTTTTAAACTTTGCGATCTTGTGAAGCTTTGTATCAAAAACATACAGGTCCAAGATTTTTCTTAATGATGCCGCAATCATGACTTGTGACTCAGACCTCATGCTAATAGTGATAGCTTTCTGGGCGAAGTCGTTCAATGAAGTGCTAGCCATGCTAACAACGCTGACGTTAGCCACTACGTTAGTAAAGCCATGCGGTGCGCCGTGGCCACACCACAGACTAAAGTAGCCGTGTTTTCAGCTAATGCTAGCACATAGGGCCTGCTATGATAACTTTAACTGTATACTAGATTGTTTTCCCTGAATATAAGGCTAGATCTGGCAAGCGAGTAGCTGTTAGCATACAGTTCACAGAGGCAAGGCCAACCCTCCCGCCTTTGAAAAAGCATGTTGTCACACGGCCACTGTTAGCTAGCTAAACAGGTTCTACTATCGTTTTTACTTTCCCTCCGCTGCAACCTCGTGTGAACTTTAAATAACTTACATGTCTCGACGGAAGTGAGCTTCTTTTTCCGCAGATAAAACAGCCCGGTAATAAGTAACGTTACAGTAATGCCTGCAAAAAGAAGGTATGCTTCCCACAAACAAGCAGTGCAGACGCCTCTACCCTGTGGACTCTACTCCGGATACGCTTGCGTATCCCAGGATGAAGAATGACGGTACTGACGCAGTTGGGAGCGTAAAAGCGGCGCTAGACGTTTCTAGAGCTTTCAGCTACAGCTGCGGGTGATGTGGAGGAGGGAGCGGATAATCGGCTGTGGATTAAATCCGATGTGATTTGCTATGGTCTTCTTTACCACCCAGTATGATCACCTTAAATCGCCTCATCCGCACAGTTTATTGATGACACTGGAAAGATTTCTGGTTGGTGGGGTCTGAAGTAAAAAAAAAACAAAAAAAAAAACACATACGTAACGTCACACGGAAATGGAGTAGCGTCCGTTCTCTAATAATAATAATGAAAACATAAAGGCTGTCCTGTAATTTTTTTAGTCACTAATCTATGGTACTATTAAGTAATGAGCAGTTTCATTCATCTCTCCACGTTAGTCTACAAATAATTTACTCGATCACCTGGTTTATAAAATGTAATACAATTGTGAAAACTGCCCTGCGTAGCACTAATTAAATGATCATTCCACCAATGTTACATACCAATGTGTGTTTACAGGTCTTGGTAGTACTATTACATGTGAAAAAAGTAATATAAAGCCCTTTGTGGCTCCAGAGGCTGCACGTGATCTGATACAAAGTTGCATTGTGGGTAATGTAGGCACCATGTTTTGAAAAGCAGTCCACTGGTCGAGCATTACACCCCTAAAACTCATTATAGGGAGTTTAAAGGCACATACACAAAATCAATACAGCCAAACCAAAGATATCAGATTATTTTATTCAATGCATTTTTCTTACTTTTCAAAACCTGGTGCCAATATTACCCACAATGCAATTTAGCCACTGAGAGACATCGCCTGGTAGAAATTTATCAGGTTACATGCAGCTTCATCTTGAGCCACAAAAGACTTAATATTACTTTTTAAAACATGCTAAAACGCACTTTTAATGGAATCAACCCTTAAAAACAAATACATGTTTAGTTAACTTTTAACATACTCATTCTTTGTTACCTTAAAGTGGTTATTAAAAGACTTTTTTAGAAATAAAAAAACTTTACATCTCCTACCTCACTAATGAGGTTCATTCTTAGTGAATGTCTAATGAAAATTTCACATTGCACCCTGATTGACTTTAAGACTAGTTGTAATATCAGAAATTCATCTTTATACAGTAAATACACACCACTCCATAGACTATCATTCTGCATGATGGAAGTAGAAGATCCAAGTAAAGTAACAATGTAAACACATCCTTAAGTGGAGCAGGGATTTCAGTTTTGCCAGCTGATGCTGTTAATGCCCTACATTTCTACCATCAGATGTGGTCACATTGTTGTTAGTTGACTGAAATTTTCTCTTCCCGACGTTGTTGCTTTGGCTTCATGACTCATCTGTCTAAAAACACGAGGGATGCCACAATCATTTTTGCCTTATTTGAGTTAATGTATTAAAATTAAGTTGCTTTTCTTCCTCAGCTGCCAATGACAGTGACAGCCCATCCAGGCATGTTACCTGCACCATTTACACAGAGGACAGACTTTGTGTAAGTGTTTAAAAAGCAGTCCCAGGTCCCTGTACATCAGCACGTCTTCTCACCTTACCTTTCTGTTTGGATTATAGTTGAATGGTGCCATTCTTTAAGTTTGATGATATGATTAAACTTCACATACCAGTAATTACAAGAATTATTAACCCACTCACACAAGTACTACTACGCACAGAGGTAAAAATGTCTGAAGGGTAAGTGGCTGATCTTGGACATCAAACTCAAACTTATGAACCAAATGTCAGGGTATATCATGCCCTGCTGCAGTGAGGGTGGACATTAGTTTCAGTCTGTCTCACAGGGGGACTCAACTTAAGATAATTTTTATACAAAAAAGGAGTTCCGAGTATTATTTCAAGCTGCTGTCGGCTTACAATACAGCTAAAGATTAAAGTGGCTATCCATGCTCATCCATTAGAAAACTACCTTCGATGTGAGATTTACCTGAATCTCGACAGATTAGTTTAGTACATTTTTAGATTAGGTTTTTATATTAAAACAGTGTTGTTGCTGCTCCTTGGAATATTATTGTTTGTCTAATGCATATGAATTTTTACATGGTTTCAAATAATTGCTTGTACAAAGTCCAAACATACCATTTGAGTACAGACCCTCCCCCCAAAAATGAAAGGTGTGTAACGAAACGTTTTGTTCTTGCATACCTCAACAATAATCTAGACCCTACAGGTTAATGAATAATTTTTTTTTAAATGTATACATTTCTAGTAATTTCATGTTTGGGGTTTAAAGCCCCGTTTAAGATATCCCATCTTATCCCTATCTTGCAGGATTCCTGCAACCAAACCGCAACAAAAAATCCCACCCTACTTCCCAATGAAGTACAAATGCATCAAATTTCATTTTATCAAGCCACAACTTTATTTCCATCTTGGGTATAAATTGTATAAACGAGCTTAAATCAGCAACCTTTCTTCAACCCTTTGTTACCAGGGTTCCCATTACATCGTCAACTCCTGCAAAGAGAACAAAAAAAGTTTTTAAACATTTCTGTTGAGATATTTCCCTCCACCTCCTCAAATTATAATTATCTCTCTTCTCAGGACAGAAATGCTGGCTTCATGAAACTCAGAAGAACGAAAGTCACTGTATTATTCATCACTGAAGAGGTCTCTACAATTTATGCTTGCTGAAAAAAAAAAAAAAAAACTCTAAACATTTTGTTAAACCTTTAGAAATCTTACCATAATGGCATTGACAATGTCGTTGTTGTTGTTTTTCAGAGCGCGTACAGCCTTCGCCCGCGACACGTTGGCTTGTGACATGACGAGTTCGATGTCCTTAACCTCAACTCCAGTCTCATCAACCTAGAAATATAAAAAAAGAGGATTTGTTAAATATAATGCAACTAGTGTGTATAGTCCTCGTATCCATCTTTACTTGAACAAAACCACAGCTTACCTCTTCTTCTTCGCTCTCCTCCTGTACTGTTGGCGTCTGTGTGTTTTCCTGGATGTTTGATACAGCTTCTCCCTGTACCTTGAATTTTTCTGCGGCTGCCAGCTGGGCTTGCTGGGAAAGATCTTCGATCTAGGGAACAAGCAGTGTAAAATGAAATTCAATGCAAAATCTACATGGCATCATTATCTGAATATTTGAGTAAGCATTCTGCTGCCTTATTAAAAAAAAAAAAAAGCTAGGATTGAATAAAACAGGAAAAAAAGATTAAGGTGGCTTGCATCATTGCTTGCTGAATACCTTAGCTTCACCGAAGACGATGTATGTGTCTGATGCAGGGCTCTTGTAGACGTCTGGTTTGGTGATGACAAAGAGGATGTTCTTTGATTTACGAATGGTGACCCTGGTGACCCCCGTTACCTGCCTGAGACCAAGCTTTGACATTGCCTGCAAGAAGTACAAGTCAGTTAGAAAGTGGCCAAATCTGACCATTACAAAAGATGGCATAAGTGCCAGTTACAAAGAAACAAAGATCATTACCTTTCGTGCCTTCTTTTCACTGCGGCTCTGTTTGGCTTTGCTGACGGGTTCCTCATCTATTTCAGCAGCTGCTGCAAGCTGTAAGAGACAAAGTATGCATCCGCATTTCATGGCAATGCATTATTATAAACCAAAGCATTGGGGCTCAGTTTAAATATGAACCGATACAAAAATGTAATGCTCGTCTCTTCTCAGGACAGAAAGGCTGGCTTCAGTAGATTCAGAAGAACGAAAGTCACTGTGTTAATCATCACAGAAGAGTAAAAGGCACAACATCTGCTGGTTTACATAAGCAGTGGATGTTATCCGTTCCAGTTCAACTCAACAGGGAACAAGATGCAAGACAAGGCTGAACTCTCACCTGAGCTTGCTGTGTCTGTGTCTGTGCAGAGTCCTGTTCCTCCAGCTCAGGGACTGAGTCATCGCTGTCCGACTCAGTGCCGGATCCTACAAAAACCACCAACAGGAAATAGTCATGACATGCCACTTATTGGATTATAAAAATTTGCTGCATCAATCCTGGGGAATAAAAACAGGTAGATTAATAGTGATTTAAAATAACCGAGATGCATTACATCCACCTCAAACAAACATGTCAAGTACAAAATAAAAAAATAAAAAAAACCAACATGTTGCTGGAAAACACTGAAAATGAAACCTTATCCGATACATTTACAGGACTGACAGATCACACCTTCATTAACTTAAAGAAATACAAAAAACCCTGAACATTAGAAGTCATGATCGAACAAATGAGACTGCATAATATAGCTGACTATGCAACAGAACCAGTAGGCGCATCAAAGACAGCAACTACGTAGCATCTTGAACAGCGTAAAGTCTAAAAGGAAAGCTAAAGTACTTAACAACTTTGGCTTTTCAACGACATATCTAAGCATCCAAGTAGTTCCCAGAATGCCATGATAGCTGGAAAAACAGATGAAGACAAAAAGAGAAAGGAGGAAATACCCTTGTCGTTCTTGATCACAGGCTCCACTTTGGCTGGTGTTTTAGCAGGTGTGGGGGCAGGTTGAGAGGGAGCTGTACTGATAACTTCAACATCAGGTATAACTGGGGAAGGTTTCGCAACTGCCTCAGCAAATGTGAGTTTACGGGCAGGGACAGTGGGCTCAACCAATGGCTCAGCTGCAGGTTTGGAAGGCTTGGCAACCTCAACAGGTGCCACCTTATCAAGATCTGCAGCTGGCTTGGGGGCCTCAATGGGAGCGGGTTTAGCCTCCTCGACTGGCTTGGGGGCCTCGGCGGGAGCGGGCTTAGCCTCCTCGACTGGCTTGGGGGCCTCGGCGGGAGCGGGCTTAGCCTCCTCGACTGGCTTGGGGGCCTCGGCGGGAGCGGGCTTGGGGGCCTCAACGGGCGCGGGCTTGGGGGCCTCAACGGGCGCGGGCTTGGGGGCCTCAACGGGCGCGGGCTTGGGGGCCTCAACGGGCGCGGGCTTGGGGGCCTCAGCGGGCGCGGGCTTGGGGGCCTCAGCGGGAGCGGGCTTGGGGGCCTCAGCGGGAGCGGGCTTAGCCTCCGCAACCGGCTTGGGGGCCTCAACGGGCGCCGGCTTGGGGGCCTCAACGGGCGCCGGCTTGGGGGCCTCAACGGGCGCCGGCTTGGGGGCCTCAACGGGCGCCGGCTTGGGGGCCTCAACGGGCGCCGGTTTAGCCTTTGCAACTTGTTCAGGAGAAGGTTTAGCCTCTACTACTGGCTTAACAGCCTCAACAGCTGTGGGTTTGGATGCCGTCTTTTCAACAGGGGGTACAAATACTGGCATTGTAACTGGCTTCACAGGTGGGATCAGTGGGGGAAGATCATCATCAGCAATAATGGCAACAACTTTTGGTGAAGCAGGCTTAACCTCAACTGATTTGGGAGGGCTACAAGCAAGAGTATCTGCAAATGAGACTGGTGGTGCCACAGCTGGCTTTGAGGTAACTTTAAAAGCAGGTGGGGGTGCAACAGGCTTTGTAGCAGCCAAAGGGGAAGGTTTGCTTTGCTCAATGGGGGCAGGTTTGGCTTCAACAACAGCTTTCTTAGGTTCAGTCTCGACTGGTTTTTCAATTTCTGCTGACTGCTTGCACTCAGCAGGGGCGGGAGCAGGAGCAAATGCCTCTCCTTTTTTAACCTTTCCTTGCTTGCCAGCCTTGACAACTTTTGGGGCGAAGCGGTTAGCCTGATTAGCAGAAGAGCTGTCAGGTGTGGAAGCTAGGGGAGATGTCATGGGTGATCGGGGAGTAGAGGATGCAGATTTGGGTGAGGTAGGAGAAGCAGAAGAGGCAGACATTGAGGAGCGTTTTCTTCTGCCAGGAACAGCCTTTGGGGCAGTGGAACCCTGTGCACTCTTGGCATCTTTGCCTTTAGGCTTTGCAGGGCCAGAAACTGCCTGAGGTTGCTGAGAGGAAGGTGGGGCAGGAGGTGTAGCTGAATGGAAAAACATTCTTTAAATTTTGGGACTTAAACAGGGAAGTCTTGTGCATGCAGGTTAAATAACCAAAGACCATGACGCAAACTGCTTGCTTAGGGTTAGGAAAGGACACACCAGCCTACCTGTAGAGTGTGATGCAAGTTGCCACTCAAAATGCATAGTACATATCACTTCCACACAGAAAACAAAATTATATTTTTAGTCAAGATGCACTTAGGACAGGATCATATTTCCAATGCATATCACACCTCAAGAAGAAATATCACGCTTGCTGTTGCAAGGGCTGCGCTACCAATAGAAGTGCAACCGGCTGTTGGATCACTGAACTGATGCTTTGAGGTATACCTGACCAACACCTGTCAAAATAGATAATTACTGATGTGTTGTAGAAGTCGAATAGAAAGACAGAAAGATACCCTTTTACCACAACTATCCTGTTACAGTGCAACCAGAAGTTGCAGAATGACCTTTTACCATTTGGAAGACTCTCGCAATTCAAAATACCACAGGAACTGTACCGTTTGTTGTAAGGAACACTGTTCATTTGAACTAGTACCACTCACATTGCCACTTTTACATCACCACCATAAATAATTTTTACAGAGTACAAACCAACCTGACAGGTGGTGTGTGGAAAGAAGTGGGGCTTCAGATTTGGAGGTCCCCTTTGATTGAATGGCCTTTGAGATAAGCGGAACCGGTTCTTCTTTCTCAGGAATTTCATTCGGAGAAGCCACATCAACAATCGTACTATTGGGCAACACATCATCTTGAACTGTGTCCAGGCAAAGATTTGTCGACTCTTCTATTGCAGGCTTTGGAGAATCGGTTGACTTCCCATCTTCGCTGTTCACAATGACGTCTTCGGGAGGAGATGGATTTGGATCATCAATTTTTTCAGCAACCGCTTCAAGCTCATCTCCAGTGGCCTTGGACTCAACAGAAATGGGCTCAACCTCTTGGTTGGGTGATTCTTCAGGGGCGACAACTGGCTCTTCACTTTGTGCCTCTGTGGTTGGAGTTGCTTCTTCGCCAGCTTGTGGCCCTTCTGAGGATACAACGGGAGTTTCAGCAGCTGTCGCAACTGCCTCCTCACTTTTTGCCTCTGTTGTTGAAGCTGCTTCTTCTCCAGCCTTTGGCCCCTCTCTGGATGCAGTGGGAGTTTCAACAGAAGGTACAGCCTCTTCAGGAACTGGCAGATCAGCAGTATCCCCTGCTGGGTCAGCAGTCACCTCTTGCTGTAAGACAGCTGTTTCCACCGACCCAATCTCCTCTGTTTGCTTGGCCATTTCTTGAGTTGCATCTACACCATTTGGCTGATCAATTGTAGTCTGAATGTTAATTTCTTCTGGAGAGTTAGTGTCTTGAGCAGGAGCAGAGCTTTCTGGAGGATTCTCAGAAGGGATCGCCTTGCTCACTGCAGGAACAGTCATCTCAGGAGGAGCAGAGGAGTTCAATACTTCTGCAGCTGATAGAGGGGAAATCAAAAGGAGTAGCAGGGGGAAGGCAAATCACAGTAGTTGTTTGGGAAGCAATTCACTTCGACAAAAAAGTTGAAGAGCTTCAGAATATACTGTGAAGTGAATAGTAAATTGTGCTCCACACGTGAACAGAAACGATGAGTTTGTGAAGTTCATCCATAGCCCTTGCTTTGCCAACATAAAAAGAAGGGGAGGTGTTGAGTGCACTAAAAGAAAAAGATTCCCGTGTCCCAAACTCCATGCAGTGGTTAAGTGTTAGATTAGTGCAGGTAGCTCTATTCTTCCAACAACAGACAATGCATGAAAATAAGCTGCAAATGTATTCCCCAACTCAAAATAACTTTAAAGCGTATGTTTACATTAGAAAAATAAAATCAACCACCCAACTGTATTTTTGCACTACATTTCAAGGGCATTTTACTCAGTGTACTTTTGTGAGCATTGGCAGAGGGCTGTGCAATAATGTTGACACAAACATATCCCTATAATGATTGTATTCTACTACTTATAGTGTCGTGTCCAGTATGACTCATCTGAGGTTGAAGCACATCTAGTAAAATGAGATGCCCTTGCACAGATCACCCTTTCTAGCATAATTATTGTAACAATGTCATCCAAGGCTAAACACACTCAATTATTGGCAACTACATATTTTAACCCTTAAGTGCTGCCTTAACGAGCATTCTCACATGCACAAGTAATTTCTATTTGTACTGAAAATCAAAACTACAATTAAATTGCTCAAGATTGTTTAACCGTCGTTCAACTGTAACTACCAGTAAGTCAACATAGTTTGAAAATCTTTCTAAGAGTTACAAAACAAAAAAATGTCAAGTCAAATTAAATGTTGAACAGTGAGATTCAGTATCAAAACTAATGGCTACATTTTCGAGGTTTATAGATTGTAAGTTAGCACCTGACCACAGTCAGCAAGTGCTGAAGAGCATAAAACCGCATAATGTCTTATAAACACAGAATCGCTTTTTCCTACACAGCCGATGCATGTAGGAGTAAGCAAATCTGGTTACATTCCCTTGGGTACAGGGACCCAACTGATATAACAGGGCTTAAATGGTCTTCATCCTTGTACTGTTGAACTGCCTGTACATTTTTTTTTGTTTTTTTACATATAACAGCAGTGAAAATTAAGCAAAATAATTTAAAAGCTATATCTATTGGTTGCCTTAGTACTCTATGGTGCATAAAACACACACCATGAACCTGGAAAATAAATGTACTGCAGTTTGATGACAGCTTCTAATAATACACTTACATTTCAGTACATCACTGAATTAGCTTGTTAGCTCTAGTGCTCACTGAAACTAATCATTTGGCATCAATCCCTACCCCACCCATTAAAAAGCACCTCCACCCACTTCCAGATTTTTCTTTTTCCCAGAGGATCCATTTTTTTCATTTTTAAAAACACGGTATGCTTGCAAGCATTCTGCTGAATTCATGATTCACAACTGTATAGACTCCTTAACATAACACTAACTCACACATCAAGTCTTCAACTATGATGGACACTAGACGATCCATTGTTTACTTACATACTAGTACCAAATTTGTTGTGAAAATGGCACCAAATTTCATATACTGTCCACAATAAGTAAATTTTTAAAATTACTGCAAGTGTTTAATACATTTTGTCCCCTTAAAAACAGAGACAAAGACTTTTGTTGAAACCAGTAGCTTAAAAAGAAATAACCATGTTCATGACCGATTTTGAGTATGGGCTAAAAATGGATTTGCAACACAGTAATCGTTGCAACCGCTAACATGGCTACTACTCTAAACAAGGTGGCTTTTCAAGGCATTTCCAGCACACAGGGATAACCACACTCAGCATCATGCATTGTGCACTAATCCAGTTGTCAGTGTAAGTCACCACACACCATTGTGAGTTTGTGTAAATACAAATCAGGGGTCCTGGATGACTCTTTTCCAACCAAGACCAGACATACCACCACTTCAGTTCTCTGTTAAAAATGTCCCAACACATGGCAGTCAAAAAAAAAAAAAAAAAACACTGTCACCTGTTATGTCATCTCAGTGTCCAGCCAGCTGAGTCAACTCCCTGAACCACATACTTATACATTCGTGCAACAAATTACCCTCCGTAGACCGTTTGTTGGACATTCACACTGTCTTTTGAGTCCCAGGACCCCCATTGTTTAATATGCAGTGTTACATGCACGTTTCAGAAAAACTAATATATACGAACCAGTCTCCACTTGAGGCTGCTGCATCTCCTGCTCGGTGACTGGGACCGTTTCTGTGGCTTCACCAGGCATGGTTGCTGAAGAAAGACAATAAAAGCATGACAGTTCATTAGCTCTAGTATATCTTATCAACTTCTAGTGGTGAAAAACAAACATCGGCTTGTACTTTCGGATGACTTCTGAGGCATTCATCAGGCCACTAAAGTTAGCTAAATTTCAGTTGACATAACTGGTTGAACAGGTGACGGAGCCCATGCTTTATCTTGTTAGCTCAGCCCGTAGTCTGTATTGGAGAGGCATTCAGCTAACGTTAGCTTCGGTTGGCTAACTGCTTCTGTCAGCTTCACCAGGGGGAAGCTAACGGCAGGTAACTCAAGTCTACAAACATATCTCACACTAATTTAAACTTATTATAAAGTGTCCCGCTAACTGTCACACAAATCGTCTTCATATCACTTGTCACACAGTTCTCTGCGGCCCTGACAGGCTGCTAGCAGACTGTTAGTCATCATGTTCCCCCATTTTGAGCAGGTAATCGGCGCTAAAAAAGGCACATATCTCTGGAGTGAAATGCGAAAGAGGATAAATAGCAGAACAGGACGGATGGCCATACTCTATTTTAACACATGAAACCCTTGGAACAGACGGAAATATATGAAAAACGGTTGGATGATATTAGATTATCAGCGGAGACACTCACCGACTTGGGACGTTATATCCAAGATGGCTGTAAGAGAGAACTTCTGACCTCAGTTTCACGGTAATATCCGGTTTACAGCAGTGACATCTACTTCCGGGTAATTAAAGGGACGACCAGTGTTTTTTTTTTATGAGATTACAAAAAAGATCCACTTACACTATAAATATAGATGTTTGAATTCTATATTTGTATATAAACATATATATATATATATATATATATATATATATATATATACACACACACACACACACACACACACACACACACACACACACACACACACACGATATTTAAAGGCACAATCAGTGATTTTTAACAAGAAATTATTAAATTATTCACTAACATTATAACTATGAGTTATATTTAAAGCTACATTTAAAAGGACAATTGGCTGTATTTCTCTTTTTTCATTGTATTCTATTAATCGTCCAGCACTGAACCTCTGCTCAAATTATTCTCCAAAGGGAATAAAAGGGTAAAAGTAAAGTGTTAAAATACTATTTTGGTAAAAGTGAAAGTCACCCATGAATACTTGCGTAAATGTACTTAATGAAATGTAATCACAGTTCACAGGGAAATATTGTACCATTTATTCCACTCCACTACTCATTTGGTAACTGTTCTTACTAGATATTCTATTTAAATTTTACATACACGGCCTATGCTCATTACCTTATTGTGCTCAACTCACCTGTAATAACACTCCAACAAATTACAATAAGTCACTCATAGGTTATTCTTTTTCTTTTAAGCATTTTTTTGGCCTTATATGGCTTTATTGATAGGTTAGCTGAAGAGTTGACAGGAAACAGGATGAGAGAGAGGGGGAGAGACACGCAGCAAAGGGACCCAGGCCGGGAGTTGAACCCGGGTCCGCTGCAGCGAGGACATAGCCTCTGTATATGGGACGCCCGCTCTACCAACTGAGCTAAGCGGCGCCCCTCATAGGTTTTTCTTTATCATAATTAATGCTTTTACTTTAGCTACTGAAAGTGTTTTGTATGTAATAATTCTGTCCTTTTACTGAAGAAACACGTTCAATTAAGAATTCAAATTCTTAGATTAAGTATTTCACACTATACTAATTTCTTGTCACTGAACTTATGAACTTGCCTACTGCATATCTATGGTTTTCAGTTTGACCTTTTCAAAATCATTACTGACATAAAAGTGATTTATGTACAACAATAAACAATACACCAGTTCAAGTAAAAGTCTGACAGACAAGATTTTGAAAGAGCTGAAATACCAAATTTATTTTCAAATGACTGTACAAAAACAACATGTAGGTGACAAGCAGACAAACAAGATCAACTTCAGTAAGTAGATGGTTTATTTGTGTTCATTAATGTATTATTACTGAGTCACTAGAGTATAACAAAATAGATTTAGAGGAACTCATTATTTATAAGAAAACAACAGGACAGATTGCATCACCACCCAGATTAACTGACACTGTCTCTTCTCTGTCATTTCAATTGTTGATCCACTAGAATTCCTTCTGAAGATCTGAAAAGAAAGAAAGAAAGAAAAGAAAAAAACTTATTACAATAAAAAGCAAACTTCATCAAAGGTGCTCCCCCTCATTTCACCTACTAAGAATAAAACGTACCACTTTTTCTGAGGAGGTGTCCTTTCCATGAACGAGCCATTCCATCCAGAAACTGATCCAAGTGCTTCACATACTTTGCCAGACTTGTTCTTTTGTAATCTGGAAAGAAAAGTAATCAGTAAACTGAGCAAATAATTAAGAATGAACTAAACTTCATCAATTGTCACTGGTGGTTATAGTAACTCAATATGTTAAAAATCCTCCTGCTCTTATTGATAATTATTATAAACATCTAAGAACCAAAATTCAGTGAGGCCACTCACATTTGCTCTGTACCTTCCCTCTGTTCAAACATATTTTCATATTAAAGAAAAATAAATTCAGTTTCCCAATGTCATGATTGATGTACCACATTTGCCTCATTTCAATCCAGGAAAAAAGAAGACAAGTAAAGGTAATGCTCTTGCTGGTGATAAAGTAAGCCTAAAATTCTGATTTCAGAATTTCACCTCTGATCTTTCGTCTCTCTGCTGTATCCTTCTCATTTTCATTGGTTTCCGCTGACTTCTCTTCCTCGTCCCCTTCCCTGGGTCGATCCAGCTCCTCACAGATCAGACTAAACAAAAGAATAGTTGTAACATCAGCTCTGACAGTTGTCAAACACTGCAAACAACAGAACATGAGACACTGAATTACTTGACCTTACCTGATTGTTGGCACGGCAAAAGGATCAAACGTGTCTAATTCCTTGAGGTCAATGGGAACTGAAATGCGTCCTGGGCAGAGTTTAAAGCAGATAGGTCACTGTCAGACTCTGTCAACCATGAATTCACTTTACTGTCTAGTTTAAATATTAGACTTCTGCTCACCTGTTTTAGGGTGGACGCTGAAGGGGCTCTTCAGCAAGTGGTTGACCCCTTTACTGACATTCACATCAAGCCGAGGGTAACAATACTGCAGCATGATTTCTTTCTCAAAGTGCTGGCCCTTTTTCGCAGTGCTCTGGAGGAAAAAAAGATTATGTCATTTTGCCAGAGTTTATTATATGCCCTCTCACTGTAGTGATTAGAAATCAATTAAAATGGTCAACACAAACCTGTTTCCTAAGCGCTTGTTCCCTGATCAACTTCCAACGGCTCTCGGGTTTCTTCTCGTTTTGGAAGTCCTGCTGTAATTCTTTTCTAACATGTAAGCGCTGAGTTAAGGTCCAGTTAAGTTCATTCTGAAGATGTTTTCTGCATCTTGAAAATATTTTTTTTGTTTCAAAACATTGAAAATACTATTGATATCTGAATCACATCAGAGAATAAGAATGTTCAGCATATTGTGAGAAGGATATCTTCAGGCACGAGTGCCAGCACTTTGTCTACTGATTCCTTCCGGCCAAGTATGTCCTGGTCCTGTAGAGCATACCGGGGAAAATATCGCTCCACCACCGTCAAAGACTCTCTGTTGAGATGCAGGAACAGACTCTTAAATAGTTGAAGCAGCAAGATCTGTCAGAGGCCACAACCTCAACACAAGTTAAAAAACAAAGAGAACAAACAGTTAAAGCTTTAAACTGACAAAGATAATGATCTGATTCTTACCGGATAAAAGGATGAATTGGATCTGAGAGCACAACTTTCTTCATCATCTCTTCACCTCCCTGAAACACAGCAGTGAATAGAAAATCCCATCGACAATGTTGATAAGGACTGCCTGACAAAACCTGTCAATACCCTGTGGTGGAGAAGTTTTGTTACAGAGACACAGTTTCTAAAATTACACTAAGAGTATCTTTGACTTTTTTGTTCTGCAATTTTGTTTTACTTATCAGCCACCAACACCTCTGATATAAAACTGGTGATTTAATGGTTGGGCACTAGTTTGGATTATGTGAGAGACTGACACACTGGTACACAGGAACTTAATATATACATTTCTAAATAAAGACTAAAATACTATTACCTTAACAAGGCTGAGGTATTCTGCCACTGCAGAGCGTGCTGCTACAGAGAGCTTCCTGGCAGCTTCGTCACACACCCAGCAATGCACTCCTCTTCTGCCAGAATAAACCCACAGCAGGTGCTGGAAACCAAAGTCCTCTGGAATATCACATGAATGAAAAATGTTTTTATCAATAAGTAAAGATAACATGAGTAGATCCCCTAAAACAGTGACAAACCTCGAAGAGCTCGGTCCAGGATTCGAATGGCGATGGTCATCAGGGTCCAGCACTTGGAGCAAATGTCTGCAGCGCTTCAATAAGAGTTTGTGTTACCTCAGCGAATTGAGTGTCAGGGCATGCTAGATTACTCAGATGTGGAATAAACTTCACATTTACCTGCAACAGCTCCTGACATCATCGTAATCTGTCATGTCTATATCAAACACCAGCTCCTTCTCCAGGGCCTGGAAGGTTCCTGACTTCACTGTGTTGTGTTGACTTGGCTGTGGGTGACAAACATGCCACTATAGCCACATGCCTTCAGTGACAGAAGAAAATCCTGGGAAAGCAAAACTAGAGACATGCAATCTCACCCTGTGACTGTATACTGCTCCAACATCAATCTTGTAAGGGTTCATCTTCTGCATTTCCTTCTCCAGCTCGCTCTGTGTGCTGAACGACTGGTAGCGGACGTAGATGTCATCTTTGAGTGTGAAGGAGAACTCTCGATTCTGGAAGTAATTCTTCTGTACTGAAATGAAGAAGGAAAAACAACACATTAAGTCTGCGGTAGTAATACTGGCTCTTTCACCAAGGCATTGAAGGAAACACAGACCACCGAACAAGACAGGACTCCAGCTTCACTTGCTAACATTACTTTAAGCTAGCTTCCTAGCCTGTTTAATCGGGAAACTCACCTCCTCCATAGTTCAGCCAGCGGTAGTACTGTGAGAAGGGGAACAGCCGCCGGTAGTACAGCGGTAATAAATCCGGCAGACAGGCCGAGTCATAATCTGAGGACGACATTACCTTACAATAGTGTAACAGTTGGTAAAGTGTGTAAAATTGTCACCTAAACGCTAGCTTGCTAGTGCTACAGGCTGACAGCTCGCTGTGTTGTTTTACACCAAAGGTAGCGCGGGAAAACACTTAAGCAGAGCAATGAACCAATGACACCAGGTTGAGACAGTTACGTCACTAAAACCCGGAAGTGTGTTCATTAGTAAAAATATACTTACAAATTAACTTGTCTGTACACTCAGCTACAATCTAAAAGTAACAGCAAAATAGAAATAAGAGAGTTACTGAACGAGTGTTGCGCTCTATATTTGTTGACGTCCTCCAAGCTTTACCTAACCTTGTCATATTCGTCCTATAACGGAAAGGAAGGCGAAAGTGTCACCGGGAGAAGAGAGGATCATGGGACGTGTAGTCATCTGATGCAAGTTTTTTTTCTCCATCAAACAACGAATTGAATATAGCAAGGACAATGACCACACAAAACTAGATCAAATAATGTAGTGAAAAGAAAGAAAGAAATGCATAGAGATTTTACTCTTTATATCAGATTTTGAACAAAATCTCAGGGCGTTTTAAAAAGATAAATACATACAATTATGCATTTAGAATGTTGTTATTATCACGAAGTTGGTACATACAGTTTGTTTTTTAATTGCAAAAAAATAAATGCATCTTTATATATCCCCCAGAAGATCTGGATGACAGTTTTAATGTCTTTCTAATAAAAATGTACCTTTATTTGGCCAACTTGTGCTACAAGTTAGATGAGCCACCCACTTCCGCTTGCAAAGAGACAGTAGTGTATATCAAACTCTGTTAAAGTGTCTGCATATTGTCCTCAAGCAAATATGGGAGCAGTGTAATAACTAAAATACAAATGTCATAAATAAAGGTACAAATAATTAATGTATTGATATTGAATAAAATGAATACAGTATGTAAAGTCAAACTAAGTAATACTTACAACATACACTTTATTACAGTAATAGAATGCAAGCAGTACATTATCGTGTCACAAAAAGGTGACGTATATGATTTAAACTCTTGCAGACCTATGTGTTGTTAAGTTGGGGGAAACCTCTATGACTCCAGCTTTTTTTTTTTTTAAATTCAAAGTTCTTGGAATCTGATCCTCTTCCCAAAACTACCGCTGCTCATTTCTGGCAGGACTGTAATCTTTTCTTTGGATTTTATTGTTTCAGCATAGTGTTCTCCTCTCACTCCACAGAAGATCACTGTGTCATGTTAAAATGAGATTTTGTTTAGGCTGTAATTTCTTTCCTTCACCTTTAGAGGGCAGTCGAGTTTAATGGGAGTATTTACAGGGCTGCCACACTGAGCCCCATTTCAGGAAACTCAATGTTGATTTTCATCATCACAGTTACATTTTTCTGAAACATTAGGGGCTACATGAAAATAGATAAGTACAAGTCAAGATCGAGGTTGCTAACGTGCACAAATGCTCTCTGGAAAGAAAAGAAAAACAGGCCATCTGCAGAGATGGCCTGGGATGCAGAGTCCAGATATACTTACATTAATCAGAACTGTCCGGTTTTGTTTCCTTCTTGTGAGGTTGGTCAGATTTATGCCATTCCCTCTTCAGTCAGACGCTGTTTAAGATCAGGTGAAGTCAAGGACAACCTTTGCTTTGACATTTGAAAAGGGCACTTTTGCTCTCAAGACAAAAAGGGGCACTAGCCACCCGTCTAGGTGGTTCGCATTGTCTGGTGGCAACAATGATTGTTTAATGATGCAGCCTTAATGTTGTTTGTCCAGGCAGAGTCTCAAACCCCAACTCAAGTGGCGCCGTTCTTGTCTGCTATCGCTTTTGATAGAAAATATCAGTCCCGGTTTGCACTGTGGACTGTACATCAAATATAACACACTGGCTCATTGTTTTTTCATCGCCTAGAAGCTTTCTCTCTAATTTCTTTCCATGCCTTTGTCATTCTGTCTTCATTTCACACAAAATGGAACTTTGACAGAATGTAAATGTCAAGACGCTCTGCATGCAAACCTTTTTAAATATACTGAGGCTGCCATCAGATGTATTCAATCAAAAATCATCCTCCCTGAACTTGCAGTATGCAAAATTTAAATGTGTAAAGCTTTTAAGAAACAGAATAATTTAATCCACGTCAGCATGTCAATATTGTTTTTGCACAGCTGAATAAACCAAGACACCTGATTCATATGCACTCCATTTAATCCATTCAGATTTGAAACGGTTGTCAGACAGGTGGACCCTGAGACTGACTACTTCCCTCGACCATTACAGTTACCCAGCTGTTAGCGTAATATCCTACAATATGTCAGATACCTGTGTGCTAGATTAATATAAACGAAGTGGTTTCTTCTCTGCAGCATCACTGAACTGTGCCACATGTGAGGGCAATTAATAGACAAGTATTGCCAGTACATTTCCGCTTCATGATTGCACTTGTATTTATGGTAATATTCTTTAATCACACCCTGATTTACATAATGCAAAAGCTCTCAACCAAATCTTACTTGAATTATGTAAATTATTTTGCTGCGAGCCATAGGGGATGTGGTGGAGTTTGTACTCGGGTCCTGTCTTAGAAATTATTTGAAATGGACTTGTGATTAACACCTATCTGTCTGTCTCGCTACCTACAATGTATGTTAACAATTTTAGTGCAACACAGGGTCTTCAGATGTAAAGCACTGCTGCCCATCTCTGCGTTGTTATTCTTGGGCTGTCACGTGTAGTAATATAGCCTCCTTACAACTTACAAACATCTACTGACACACACACACACACACAAACAACTCTAAATGTCAGTGGGGCGAGTTAGGTAATGTGAAACACGGGGTGAAAAGGTAAATTCGATAAATCTAGGTCAGACGGTCGCTAGGTGCACAGGGAGCATGTGGAAGTTTCAAACGACAAATGTTCTACTTACAGAGAAGAAAAGGAAATCTGAAAAATGCTAACTAAAATCTGGAGGGCGGCAGCAGCATCTGTGTAAGACTGGTTCACACACTGTTCGGAAAGTCACACAAAGAGATACAGTAAGATCACTTAATAGGGAGAAATGGAGCATGTTAGAGTGAAGAATTAAGTGCCAATAGGTGTAAGTGTTCGCGTGTTATTAGTGTGTGAGCACGAAGATAAACATTTCAGTGAAGCCAGAGAGTGAGACCATGTTTCTCTCTGTGCACCAGGCAGCAGGTGCAATTAATGTCCCGAGTCAGGATTTCACGCTATACATTAATGGCATCAAAGAGCCGTCTGTGACAGCCGAGCAGTTGTTTCCATTTATGTTCTGCGCAACTAGCCATGCTCCACTTCCTCTCCGAACGGCTGAAACTCTCTGTCATACTTCAGATTGATAAAGCCATCTGTCATCTGTTTGAGGCTGGGGGCACTTGGCCGTGCACGCTACATGCTATGTGCTATGTGATCAAACACAAATTATATATATATATAGACACATACAGTCAGTCTTCTGTTTTATGTAAATGTAATAGATGCATCCTCACATCGCTGCACCACACAGTTGGTTGTGGAAGCATTTACCAAAAAACACACAGAAGTAGATATTAGCGAGACGTTTAAGGTGTGATTAGCTGGATCTTTGTGTGATCCTTTGAACCCTTTCGTAGACGCTGTCGTTTTTAACCATTATATCATTTGACCAAAGCTCATGTAGCTGAAGTCTTGAACTCTGACCTCAGATATTACAAACACACAAAGCTAGCAGTGCTGTTGACACAAGTCAGATAACAGATGATTTGGCTTATACACAAGACATAATTCAGGTTTTCCACAGCGAGGGCAGAAATCCCCTTTTTTCTTAAGTGTTCACTGTCATCAGGCGCTCAGTGTTTACTTAGTTTGGGAATAGTTTGATCATTTGGGAAAAAAAAGCTTGTTCACTTTCTGTTTCCAGTATTAGATGAGAAGATCAAAATTCTTGGAGTTGCCACTGACTCACTGGCCAGGAATAGTGTGGCACACAACTGCTCATAAAACCACTTTTACTTTTGTACAGACGCGATGTAACTTGTTATATACTGAGTCATGAAGCTGCTGGAGGGCAGAATGTTATACCTTTGGACAGAGCCGCTTCTTTAACATCTGGCCCACTGCTACCATGAGGCCAGATCCTTGTTTTGTTTTTTAAATTTATTTATTTAGGTTATTGAACCTTATGTTCCACTTACCTCAGAATTTTATTTTATTTACCTCAGTATTTTATCCTATTTTGTAACTGCTTAAGCATCTTATGCATCTATCTGTCTGTCTGTCTGTCTATCTATCTGTCTATCTATCTGTGTATATACACGCTCCTGTAGATTTTTGTTTCAATTTGAATACTTCTATGCTAAAAATTGTAAAACAATATTTAAAGGCCTAATTTATTCCACTGAATTGTATTGCTGTCAGTGTGGACATGGCTTTGACACATAATTTAGACGTTTGTATTGGGAAATATTATTTACATAAAGTATAATTGAATAGTTGAATGAATCCAGTAAATATGAACAACCCACATAGTTAAAACTAGCACGTCATATTGGAAAACAAGGCCATAAAGTAATTGGAGATGAACAAGAAGTGTGCCTCAATATTTCCCTCTGAATTTAAGTAGAATATAAACAGGAAGTAAAAATGGAAATACTCGAGTAAAGTACATTTGTATTCAATCACGCCAGAAGTATTTCAGTAAAAATCTTTAGTTACATGGCACCGCTGGAAATACCCTGGGTTCGTCCCTGCACCATTACCAACATGATGATGAGACCTCGTGCACTGACTGCCCTCCTCTTCCCTCCTCCTCCGGCTCGCGCGCTTCGCAGCGCTCATTGGTTGGCGCGACAATATAAAGTTCCGCAGTGATCCCCTCATTGACTGTTGCTCTGCCTCACTGACTGACTCACTGACTGACTGAACCCCATCAGGGACACAGCGTGCAGAGAGGATTTTACAGTAACTTCATCAGCTCCACGTCTTGTTCCTCCTCCACCCTCCGCTCCGTCACATCAGCTCCACCATGAAGGAGAGGAGACTCACGCAGCCGTGTGTAGCGAGGTGTAAGCTGGTGCTGGTCGGGGACGTCCAATGCGGTAAAACTGCGATGTTACAAGTCCTGGCAAAGGACTGCTATCCAGAGGTAAGAGATCCGTGCGCAGCGCTGGATACTGAGGGCTGATCGGAACACATATTGATCATTTAGATTACAGGTCATGTTTGTTCAATCCACTTCCTCCCTAGAGGCAGAATAAATATACTTTAACACTCCCTGAAGGAATACTTTTATGTGTTTACAAGACATACAGCAGATCAGTGGTGCCTAATTGAATTAGTTGTGATTATCATAAGATCTGATGCCACATATCAAATAGTATTAACAGCACTGGCATACATGTGTCTTAAAGGATATTAGAGAGGAAGATCAGTCATCATACTGCAATATCTTTGAGCTGAACCTTTGTATTTAATTCAAAGAAAAGTTAATCACCATTTTAAAACAGGGGTGTCTAAAGTGTGGCCTGGGGACCGATGTTTGCCCACCACAGGGTTCAAGCTGGCCCCCAAATGTAAACATTTGTTTAAAGGGGCACTTTGTAGTTTTTGGAGGATAAAATTCAAACTCAAATGTTCAATATTTTTATAATTAATATTAATACAGTAATAATACAAACTCAAATATTTGTTTTTTCCCATGACTGAATGAACAAGAGGACAATAAGGTCCCCAGAGCACTGTTTGAGGCTAGAAGGGTGGCAGGGTCCACCACATATAAACAAAGTAAAACAGCATGAAACTGTGTTGTCCTTTAAGATCAGTTTGTTTAAGTTTATTCAGTCATGAGAAAGAAAAGGGTTTGTTTATTTAGTTTGTTTTGACATTTTAAAAGAATCAATCAATGAAGCTCTTTTCTGACCCAAAACTACATAGTGCACCTTTTTTTTAAATGCATTTTAACAATACAGTAGGTGTTTTTTTTATCATTTGAGCACTAAATTTCCTTTTCAGGCCTCCAAGGGAGAAAGTTTGGTCATGTGGATAGACTGATATGTCTTTCTACTCATTTAAATATATATCAATACTGTATATTTAACACTTTTTGCTGTTGCTCCATGACTTGTAATGGGCACTTACTCTTGTCCTCTACATGACGAATCAGTCAAAGACAGGTTGTTTGCTCCCTAAGCCCTTTTCCTTTGTTCTTCATTTCTAGACTTACGTCCCCACTGTGTTTGAAAACTACACAGCCTGTCTGGAGCTGGAGGAGCAGCGTGTCGAGCTCAGCCTTTGGGACACATCAGGTGAGGATTATACTCTGGTATTCTTTATAGAACCGACTCTTGTGCAAAGCTGTTATCTCCCCTCCCCTCTATCTATCTGACTCACTGCCAATTTAAAATTCTCCCCCCCCTGCTCTGATGGTCAATGTTTGTGTTTGAGTAATGAGTGAGGTAGTTTCACTACTGTATTCATGGGTCGTTCTGTGGAACTTGTTTACCCTCCCAACACTGAAGTGAGCCTGCATGGAGCCGGGTAAATGAAGCTCCTTCTCAGTCATTGTTTTTACGAAGTGTTGTTGCTGTTTACTCAGTCTTCACTATCTGCCAATCCTGTTTTGATGCAGTTAAGCAGCTTTTCACTGGTGTGAAATCTACTGAGAGATCTTCCTTGGTGGATTGGTGCAGGCCTGAGCAGCGAGGCTGCCTGAATTAAGCCTGCCAAAATCCACAGTTCAGCATGGAAAATCATGCAAAATTAATGGGAAATGATACAGACTAGCAATTTTCAGAAAAGATCTTGCAATCAAGGGCAAACAGGTGCCCAAATATGAGAACTACAACTGAGCTTTTAACAGGAATATGTTGTGTGTATACTCAGATGCTGCTATAATTTTATTGTACACTTGTGCAATGACAATAATAGGATTCTGATTCGGGTTCTGATTCTAAAATCTCCAGGTTACAGTTTATACTCACACATGCATTACATCAAAGCTAAATTTCAGTCAGATGGGTAGATTAATCCTCAACTTGTGCAGTCTGATCTGTACATTTTTGAAAATTAAACTGTAACTACAGTATTATTGGAACGTTCAGTAGTTTATACATCATATATTCTGCACAGCCTGTAGTATAATTAAAGGATAACTCCACCAGTTGTACAGATTAAAGTGTGTTTACAGGTTTCAGGGAGTAATACTGCATATGTGGGGGAAAAAAATAGCTTAAAGCCTTTGTGGCTCCAGAGGAAGCTGTACGTAATCTGATAAATTACCTCCAGTGATGTCACTCAGTGGCTAAGTGGGCATTGTGGGTAATGTAGGCATCAGATTTTATAAAGTAGTCCACCGGTCTAGTATTGCACCCTTTTACTGCTGGACTTATTATGGACAGTTTAAAAACAAATGATCAAAACAAATGCAGTAGAACTAGAAGTAACACTTTTTTAAATCACACATTATTCTTTCCTACATTCCTACGTCACCCACAATGCAACTTAGGCCCTGTGTGACATCACTTGAGGCAATTTGTTAGATTAAATGCAACTTTCTCCAGAGACACAAAAGGTTTCATACTACTTTTTTCACATATGCAGCAGTACACTCCAAGACTTGTAAACACACTTTGTTTTAATGTGTAAAATTGAATGGAGTTACCCTTTGATAGGATCAGCAAATATAATGTTTCCAGAATTGATACTTATTATTAGTAATCAAGGAGACCAATAGCCAATATTTCTGACAGATACACAATATCTAGGTGTTAAAATGTACAATAACCAGTGATAGAATGTAACTAACTACAACCTACTTTGAGGTTTACAATTTTGAGGTACTTGACTTGAGTATTTCCACTGACTGCTACATTATTCTTCCACTCCACTACATTTATATGATAATTATAGTTGCTAGTTGCTTTGCAGATTTTAAATTATTCCGTGTTAACAGTTACTTGTGATTTGTACCAGATAGTGCTGTGGGCAGTACACAGAGTGGTTACTACAGACAGAGAAAGAGCCATAGTAGAGGACTTTTGAATAAATTTTCATACAAGGAGGTAAAACCAAGAAATATTTGGCACATTTGCTTGCTTGATTGCTGTTTAATTGTTTTGTCTGTGGATCAATGGACAAATCAATTCACCGTTCGAGTCCATGTAAGGGCGTGTGGACTGATCGCTATGCTGTTTTTGATGATAAAGAATTCAGCTACATGTTAGTTAGTTTGTCTTGTATTCTTGTATATCTTGGTGAAGTGCTGATTCAGTGGATTGAAGCCTCTTGAGCCTGTCGCTGTAGTATCCATAATTTCACCCATTTAGTGCATTTTCTCTATACTTTCTGCTTCACCTGGCCAACAGGGCCATTTGCAACTTTTCATCAGACAAACTATTGATTAGAGTTGGACATCAGCAAAAGTGGTGTAAGAAAACATTGCTTTATCATAACAATTGTTTGTATATCCACTGTCCTGATGACAAATACAGGCTATTGTTACCTGGTGCTACTGAGAGTTATTTCATCTCACGCAGCCATGAGAGGCCAGTTTGTAGTTGGCTGTAGTCTTTGCAGTGTGTTCACATGTGACGTTTTCACCAAGGCACAGGTGGCGTGAGGCGACCCAACGGGTAAGCCAAAGGTGTTTTCTGTAGGTTTGGTGTGTCAGGGCTCTCAGAAGAGGAAGTCAAGTTATCAAGTAATCTATCATATCCAAGAAATTTGGTTTTAATTATCTGCAAACCTGTTTCATAACTAGGATTAAAACTAAAGTTATTGGGGAAAAAAAAGGTTTATCATGAATACATATGAGAGAAGCGAATATAAGTCGATGAATCAATTAGTTAATCAACAGAAAATTAATTGTCAGCTATACTGATGATTGAATAATCATTTGATTTGCTACCAAACACAAGTGTCTGGTAACAGTTCCCTAAATGTGAGGATTTGGTGCTTTTCTGTGTTTTATGTAAGAGGCTGCTATTGATACCTCACAGATATTTTGGCAGTTGTATATATGTTGCATATATGAAGCCTTTTTTAAAAAAAAAGGTTTTAATTGTTTTGGATCCAAAATGTCTGAAATATTTGTGACCATTTTAAGTGGCTGTTGTGAAATGTATTGTGAGTCGTGTTAATAGGTTAATTGACATGACTTTAAACCTGCAGAAAATAAATTATGTAAATAGGATCAATAAGCAGAGCCATCCGCTCATGTATGGATTGATTTCATAACAGCACTGGCTGAGGCATTGTGCTCAGAGGAAGTCGAGCAGTGCCAGTTGGCTTGCAGAGGGGTTGTTTCACAGGGGAGAGGGGGATGCCTCGTCCATGCAGGGGGTGGAAGTCTCTGAGAGTGTGGGCAAGCATGTGTGTGTTTGTGTGTTTGTGTGTGGCTGTGAACAGAAGGCACAAGTGAGGGATACTGACAGAAAAGATATGCATGACCTCCTCACTGCCTTATGGTGTGTGCTGCCTAAAAAAAAAGAAAAAAAAAAGGTCTTATGTAACTGAAACCAGCAGTGAACCAATGTAGGTTTGTGTGTTTGTCTCCCACGGAGTAAAAACTTTCTGGACAGTCACCCTTTCCAGAGGAAACATTGCATAACACCTATTTACATTTGCAATACACACAAACAGACAATGTTTCTTTCCATTCTCAGTCTTTGTTATGTTTATTTATAAAGATTATTCTTCCCCGATCAAAGTTTCCTGAAGCCAAAGTTGACATCTTCTCATCTTTGTCTGACCAACAGTCTGAAAGCCAAACATGTTCAGTTTAAAATCACATGAGATAAAGAAAAGCTGCAAATACACAAAAAGTAAGGTGATGCTTTGGCAAATGAATAATAAGGCACTTATAAGATTCTTGTTAACATTAATACGACTATATCAGTGTTAATAATAGCACTATAATCACATTTATTGTTCGATCATTAGACATTTATAAGCACTTATAAAAAATGTACAAACAGTTTATAGACGCTTAAGAACATTAAAGGAGCACTATGTAGTTTTGCGGAAAAAATTCAATTCAGAATTTTAATATTTAGACTATTGATGAGGTAATAATACAAAATCCTGAATATGTATTTTTCCAAAACTGAATAAACAAGCTGTTGTCAGAGGACAATAAGGTCGCCAGAACACTGTTTGAAGTTAGAAAGGTGGCAGGGTCCGCCACATATAAACAAAGTAAAACAGTATCAAATTGTGTTGTCCTTTGAGGTCAGTTTATTTCTTCAGTTTATTCGGTCTGAGTTTTTTTTTTCATTACCTCATTGATACTGTAAATATCAAAATTCTGAGTCTGAATTTCTTTTCACAAAACTACATAGCGCTCCTTTAATGTAAAGTGATACTAAATTGGGTGAAACTAGAGAATGTTAATCTGCATCAGATAATATTCTCCCTGACAGGAGGTTTATGTGCATGAGTACGAGTTGACATCTTCAGATATCTTGTTTTGTCTCACCAACAGTATGAAAACTAAAGATATTCAGTTTGAAATCACATGAGATAAAGAAGAGAATGAGATAATTGGCAGATTGTTTCAGCTTTAGTAACATAGTTCCAGCTGTCTTTCCCGAATGTTATATCATCTTTCACAAACAAAACAGGTAATTACAACAGAACATTTCCACTCAGCGTTAATTTTCTCTCACTAGAAACGTCTCAAAGGCGTATTTTTCGAGTCTACATTGGATCTTTAATCCTGTCTTCTTGAGGAAGGCTCAAGCTCCTTCCATTTTCTGTCTATCTGTATGAGTAGAGACGGCAGTTTCCATGCATCAGCTAATGTTCGCTCAACTGAAAGGGCTGTTTATGTGCCTGTGTTTGTTTGTGTGTCCAGGCGGGGGGCTGTTAATGTGTGGGAGGTGGTGGGTGCTAGAAGTTGTGTCCTCTTTAGATCTCTCTGCCTCCTCTTTCTCAAGCCTTACATCACCCTGGATAGTTATGTGACGGGCGCTTTTGATTCCTACGAAAAAAAATATGTTATTGATAGGTTGCCGTTGTATAAGTTTAGCTGTTCTACTTTGCAGTTTTAAGTTAAAGATTCAGACAGAAGGGCCTTGAATATTGAAGTTTTTCATTAATGTCTCACTAGACGGGCCAAATTCATCAAGACAACATGATTGTTAGTTAGTTCCTGTGGAAGCTTATTAGAAGTATCTATTCCAGATATAATTACACCCTCTTATACTCACAAGGAAATCCTGTAGTGCACATTTGGCCCCTGAGGACGCGAGTAGGAAATTAAATCTTGGTGCTGCTGTGTGGGGAGTGATTAGGTGGCAGAGGGAAGACAATAGAAAGCGGACATCCTGTCAGTCTGTTTTTAGCACGGAAGCCTTCCTGACAGTTAAAATATATATAGATGGCTGTGCCGTTTATGGAAAGGTGAGGAAAATATGTTTCTCTCACACCATAATTCACATTCTTATAGCTGAAGTGTCGTATTTATGAGGCCGTAATCAGACTTGTCTGAATGAGCTGATGAGTAGTGAATGTTCGATCTATCTATCTATCTATCTGTCTATCTATCTATCTGTCTATCTGTCTATCTATCATCTATTAAAGTGTCTCTTGACTTTTAAAACTATGGATGTTATGTTAATATTAAAGCGTTATGTTGTGAATTAGCCTTATTAGGAATAGTTCAACATTTCGGAAAAAATGTTGGACGTGAATAACAGAGCAAATAAATGTGTTCCTCATGATGTCAAACTTTTGGCTGCAAGGGGAATACCTTTCAATTACCTAAATATCCTTCCTTTATCCTTATTTTTAGATACAAACACAGACATTTTTTAACCGATTAAATTGCATGATTTGTCTCTTTTGGCCTCTGATGCTGAATATTGAAGCCCAAAAAAACACCCAAAAAAACTAAACACAGTATCCTGTGATGATAATTCAGCTTTACAGACAAAAGTTTGGTAAAAAATAAAGTTTGCTGTTGACTAATAATGGAAAGACGTGATTGGTGCACAGTTGCACAGCCTGTGACTCAGTCAGTGAGTTTACTTTACTGGAAATATTCTTCTCAGTGGGAAGGCATCAAGCTTTAAGAAATGATCTGCTCTCTTAACAGTTTGGCAGGGGAGTACGTGACTGTTTGTGTTTGTACTGTGTGAAAGTGAGGAGGATGATTGTGATAGAACATTATAATACTGTCAGCTGGATTCAAACCATAGAAAGAGACATTTTTTGTCTATTTCTGCATGCTGACACATCGAAAACTTTAGCCAGACTTTTAATTTTCGGAGGGCCCACTTTCAACCACATGTTAATGACATCGTATGTTGTTTTTGTCCCCGAGCTACATAACATATTTCTAAGTGTGCATGTCCTGACTGTCCTCTGTCTCTCCAGGTTCTCCGTACTACGACAACGTCAGACCCCTCTGCTACAGCGACTCAGACGCAGTGCTCTTATGCTTCGACATCAGCCGACCAGACACAGTAGACAGCGCACTAAAGAAGGTACTTATTATTATAAGCTGCTTATTCTTTTCACCGGGATCCATTTATTATTCCCAGAAGCAAAAATTCCCTGATCCACACCAAAAGTTAATGTGCTCTACTCCGGACCGAGACCCATCCTCCATCCAACTTTTGTGGAAAACCTTATTATTTTTTATGTAAACCTGCTGACAAACCAACCAACCAATAAACAAACACGGGCAAAAAAAGAAACCCAAACAATATGACTTATCCAAGCAGCACATTTTCCTGAAGAAAGTAGAAATATTATCATTCCTTTTCTTTCTTCATGTACATAAGAAAATGTGACCATACTTCATTAAACTTACTGCGGTAATTATTAGTCCTTGCGATTAACGATTTGAAAGAGGCAACGTTGGTCATCAGAAATCGGCTTTGTTGGAGACCAATCTTTGCAGCACCAATAAAGCACAACAGCAGTTGTTTAGATACCTGGTGGTGGCAGAGACCTGTCCCCTGATAGCTTGGGAAATACTGTCAACAGTTTATGCAGCTGCTCTCCAATACTTTTGACTGTTTCTTTGTAGAAAGGGGAAACAAAGGAACAATCCAGCGGGTCACCAGCTTGATCAGTAATTGTATTTTCTGATATCACCGTGTTGGTGCTGTTAGTACAGTATCATAATTAAAGTAGCCCCAGGACCTTTGTTTTTACATTTTCTGTCGCTTATTGGTTACATTTAGGGATCTAAAATACTTTGTGAGGTTCAGCAATACAAATTCTTTCACAGCTTTAAACATTTGTTTGATCATTTGTGTCTTTATCCCCAAGTTGCAAGGATCAACACCACGATATCAGATGGTTCATCAATAATCTGCCCCATATTCTTTCTTCATATGTTTTTAGATGTAAAAATATGTGACACCAGCTTGTCTTCTCCTCACAGTGGAAAGCAGAGATCCAGGACTTCTGTCCCAGCACGCGGATCCTGCTAATAGGCTGTAAGACAGACCTGCGCACAGACGTATGCACGCGCATGGAGCTGTCCAATCAGAAACAAACTCCCGTCTCCTATGAGCAGGTTTGTTCCATGACTACCTTTTCCTCCTGCGTGTCATTTCAAGTCTTCCGTCTAGACTCATAGAAATCCCCCTTTTGTTTTAATCTCTTACTCAGTTTCACATGTTTTCCTTCCTGAAGGGTTCATCCATGGCCAAGCAGCTCGGAGCGGAGACTTACCTGGAGTGCTCCGCCTTCACGTCAGAAAAGAGCATCCACAGCGTTTTCCGTACTGCGGCTTTGGCCTGCATGAACAAACTCCAGCCTGCCAACAAACCCAGCCCCGTCCGCCGCCTCTCCAAGAGACTCCTACACCTGCCCAGCAAGACAGAGCTGCTCTCCTCCACCTTCAGCAAGGACAAGTCCAAGAGCTGCTCCATCATGTGAATACTGCTGAGATCATGCTGGGGAAAAAAAAAAAAAAGGAGAGCAAGGACGAGGAAATTGATGCCAGGGTGTGCAAGGGAAAGAGAGCAACGATCTCTCTCTCCTTCGCAGCATCCTCCCCAAAACCGTCCTGTGAACCACCTCGGCTGCTTCGACACCCTCTTTATTCAACTCTGACTCTTCGATCATGAACCGTCACCAGCACACCGTCCAAGAGACAGAGTTAAAAAATGTTTGATGTTGAAAATGTTTCTGATCGTTTAAATATACGTATAAAAGAGATCAAACAGGCACTCTGAGGCCTGTTAGATTCGTCGCATATAGAGACGCAGCTTGAATAAGGTTCCTCTTCTCTACGGGGAAGTGGTTGTAAACGCTGACTGCATTAACCTGATGAGACCCATTTGAAATTCTGATAGCGGCGCCCTCTCCCATCCATCTCCCTATCTGAATGTCTCCTTAAGGTCACGATATCGGCTGAGTGACGAGATGAAATGTAAAAATTTGACAGTGACAGGAAGCGGTATCTACAGAAATGCGGCTCAGGGAATTTAAAACAGCGCTCGTTGAAGACATTATCACCCCCCCGCCGACCCCCTCGCAGGGTTTCATTTGGAAATTAAAGCTGACAGTGGAGAAAAAAAGGGGGAGAGAAGGGAGGGATTTGGCAAGCGAGAGTGTTTATTTGCAAAGGCGGTGGGAGGACGAAAGTGAGTGTAACATCTTCAGGAGTGCAATGTGACTCAGCACTCACATGAGCCGCGAAACGGTCCATCGTGGACATGTTGTGACAAAAAAACAACACAAAAGCCCCTAGCCTTGTAAAGACTCTCTTGAGCATGATTTTGTCAGATCCCCTTTCATCACCCGTCACCACAGCAGTCTTAATTGTTCAATGTTATTAACCGTAAAAAGGCTTGATTTTAGTGACGCATCGTCTCATTGTTCCTGGCTACTTCACCGGCCACTTAATGGGTCCCAGTTTTTGATATATGTTCCAGAACAAAGATTTCTTTTTTACACAAGCCAAACCAGACGGATTTAATTTTAAGTAGTCATAGAAATCTTTGTTTTTGAATCCTCTGTCTCATGGATATTGCAAGATAAATAGTCCTCAACTCTAAACTTGGACTGTAAATGTGTTGTGTGGGCCTACTTCAGCGAGCTCCAGGTGCTGGTTCAGGATGAATTTCTCATTGTTAACAGTTATCTAAGATTCCCCTGCTGACATTTGCAGCCTGGATAGTGGCATTAACACTAAATGTCCCTGAGATGATCAGTGGGAAGGTTGAGTTGAATAACACAAATACACAGGCTGGACCTGTCTGGAGAAAGAGTTTTCTTTTTATGCTTTATAGATATTCTGATTTTATTTTTGCAACTTCCCAGAAATTTTTTCTTGACCTTGTCCATTTGTTAAAGGGCAGCTGCACCAATTTTACACATTAGAGTGTGTTTGCAGGTCTTCAAAAAAGTGGTGTTAAGCCATCTGTGGCTCCAGGAAGCTGCATGTATCTGACAAAAAGCCTCCAGTGATGTCAAGTTGCATTGTTGGTAATGTAAGTGCCAGCTTTAAAAACACTGTTGGATTTATTATAAAAGCAAATGAGTAAAATCGAGATATGACTTTTTCTCTTATTTCTGGTTGGGGTGTCGCAATATGACAATATTGACAAAAAAAATACCGTTATCGTGAATTAGTTTGGCCACGATGATTGTGTAGTTAAAGATCTGATGTCGTGACAGCCCTCATTTCTAATTTAACGGTGCCTACATTTCCCACAATGCAACTAAGCAACTGAATGACATCACTGGAGTCAATTTATCAGATTACATTCAGCCTCCTCTAGAGCAACATGAAGGCTTTCTACTACTTTTTTTCCACGCATGCAGTAGTACTCAGTTGTTACATACTTTAATGTGTAAAATCGGTGATGTTGTCCTTTAAGTAGCTTTTTTTTAATGTTTATATTTGCCCGTGGATCTCTTTCAATGTTTTTTGTAGCTGTTGATGTTGTTCACTTGAGTCTTCTGGCATTAGCAGCTGTTGACAGCTCGGCTAATGGAGAACTTGATGATTAGTAGGTCTGCACCAAGAAGCCCGGAGATCTCTGGATGTACAGAACACTGGGATTTCACGTGTTGCTTAGCAACAGTATGAGCTGGGCTCCTGCCTCACGGAGAGAGGGAGGGATGGTTCTCCGAGAGGGCGCCTCACCTTTTATTTGTAGCATTAGACAGAAGCCACTGCGAAGGTGACGGCTGGACATTTTCAGGGAACAGCAGACTGCTCATGATCTCGACATGGTTTTAAAGACCGCACGCTGGTCGCAGCCACGAGTGGGTTGTTGGAAAACAGCATGACATCTAAAACATGTCTTCTGTAGCTCTGCTTCGGTCTTTATTTTTTCACTTCTTACTTCTATCTGGTGCATTGTGCTTTTCTAAACAAACTCCATCTGGTTCCATACGGAGCCACCATTTTACATTTCTCTCTTGCTCGTTTTGTTGTACATATCTTCCTCATAAAACTGTTTATTAGAAATCCCTTAAATGAATGTTACTGAAGCAAAAGAAAATGTTTGTCAAGTTGCCTGTTGTGGCTTAGATTATTGACTGAATTCTGTATTTGTTATCGTCATACGTTTCTTTCCTTAAATCTTTATTTAAATAAATATGTCTGAAGTTAATTTACAGTCAGTGTTTTATTTCTGTGTTAAACTTGAAGGCAAAGTCGACCTTAGACCTTAATGGATGTATCGATCACTGGTTATGAAGAAAATAAACATTGTGGGTAAATACTAGGGTTGCACAGTTAAAGAAGACCTATCATGCCTTTTCCTTTTTTTTACTCTCTTTCTGTGTTGTATATATATTCTTGTGCATATAAAAGATCTTGAAAGTAAAAAACAAGGGGCAACATCCACAACAGAAGCTCCTCTCTCCCAAAGAAAAAACTGCTCCTGCAACGCCTCATCAGTAGTCCTGCCTTTAATTCAGTGACTTTGTGACATCACACAACGTCACCATGTCGCACATTTGAATTATTTAAGCATAGCAGCTAGTTTGGCACGCAAGAATCGATTTAGCACAGCTGTTTGGTTCAGGTGTGTGTGAGCTGACCAATTAGAGCATTCTAGTAGTAACCCAAAATAAAGTTATGAACCTGAAAATTGGCATGATATGTCTCCTTTAATTTAAATATCATCAGAATTGCAGTATGGACAAGTACAATATCCAAGTGGCAGGAGCTGCAAGTTTTTGATGAAGGTAAAATGCGTCACTACAAACAAACCCTAACCCAACCTACAAATCATATTCTCCAGACATGAGGGAACATGCTTGTTTGTTACAGGCCCCAGCAAAAGTATTAAAATCATTTTTTATAATATTCCATTGGAAATGAAATGTAAAAACTACCAGTCCCACAAAAATGTGACTCATATCATAATTGGAACATTTGTTAAAAAAAAAAAAAAGTATTGCAACATGATTTTTTTTGTGTAATTGTATAAAACAGTAACAGTATAAAATGTTCATATCAGCACTATATATTTACACTTTTACACACATGACATCAGAAAATGTCCTGTTTAAGTCAGTTCCTTTGGATTTCTGCACTGTTTTATTCTCATCTAACAAACAGGACTTTGCAACTATATCAAAATAGAAAAAAAAGACTATTTTGGTAAATTAATCTTATTCAAGGCTCCCTGGGAGGAAGAAAGCCTGATAGCTTGGCAGCACATAGTCTGTTTTGTCTAAACAAAGAATGATAGACTCATTTCTCGGGTCAAGGTTGCAGTGGTTGGCACCACATTCACAGTAATCAGTCCACGATGCAGATAAAACATATATTGTCAGCACATTGAGTTTACGCTTGCCGTATGAAATGTACTATATAAATAAATTTGACTTGACTTGACTTGACTATGTCTCAATAAAAGTCCAACTAATTTAATCTACAATAGGCCCACCATTCCTGCAAATCTCTAAAAAAATATATATAAATGGCACCAGTTTTAGCCTCGCTCTAAAATTAAGCACAGTCATATTTGTATTCGAACAGATTTGTGGACATCAAACTGAACTTTTTAGTTCAGTCCCTCGGGACTCTGTGGCCTACAATTAGCTGATGACGGAGGCAACACAGTATGGTGTCAAAGCGAGCCTGTGGATGTTTTACCACTGAAGCATGAACACAGCCTTAAGGAACCAGCCTTTCCCTCGCAACATGCTACACACACACACACACACATGTCTAATGCCTCATGCATGCATCATGTTACATACATGATTAGTTATGAAAACTTGCCACTTTCTATTGTTTCGTTTGTGGAAAAACGGAGATTTGTTGTTGGATACCATGTTGTCCTACTTAAGCAGCCCGGGATAGACTCGCATTAGCTTATGAGTCATTCACAGAGTTTGTACGTAAAGTCCCCTCTAAGATATTTTATTGTGTGTAAGAAATGTCTGAGCTAAAGACACTAGTGTAGTAACGTTGTAAACAAGAAGACACTGTGGCATCACAAGCAATAACCTCCAAAATTATATTTTAAAGAGGATAGATTATATATTAAACTATTCACTATATCACATGTGCTTCCAATTCAGAGGTACGGCTTTAATGCTATTATGTAACTAAGTTGAGATACTGGTGAGTCCTTTCTTTTCATGCCCCTTTCAGCATTACTACATTAAAAGGAAGATATTGTTATTTTCACTCTATGAGGAGAAAGTATGATGTTTTGTTATAAATAAAACTATTAAACCGTTTATAAGTGCATACATATGTATACAAGTATAGATGAAAAACAATAAACAGTTTAGTCAATTCACAGAAAAATAATTGGCCCCCTTTTTTAATGCAAAGACGTCAAACATTTTATGTTTCACGCTTGCCAAATGTGAAGATCCTTTTTTCTTGTTTAGTTTTTTTCCTCACTAAACCGACCATCCTTCCTGACCTCCGTCACTATATTTGCTTTGTCTTTCTCTTGACTGATATGGCTCTTATCAGGATCTCTGTGGCTGCGTCCTGCTGTCACACTCTGACCCCTGATAATACAACATGGAAGCAGAAGCTGAATGTTTGCCATTCCTGAACTATCACACACAGGATGCCGCAGTGGCTCATGACCTCCACATCCTTTAACTCTATACAGTAGCAGATGATGAGGAAATTGTGAGAATCTTACTCTGCGACACCAGCCTCAGTTATATTTAATCTCCTGTCTCCTCATCATTGATTTTCTACAGCTGGAAATAGTGATTTGATGGTCTCTTGGATAAACAGGCTGCCAGCCTGTCTGTCTGCAACACTCCCCCCTCTTATCTATTCCTGCAGTTTCTCTGTCTGCTTGACTGTCTTGCAGATATACATGCATAAATACACAGATGTATAAAAAATTGGCCCATGTGCATTACACATCCCTGTAAATCAGATAAACCCCCGACAAAAGCTCACTGAGCCTGTCATATGGCAGCAGGTTGCTCCGAGGCATGATTATACTGTACGACAGTTGAGGCTGAGGAGCTCGAGCACCGCTGGGGTTCTCTGACAGAGACTGCACATTCTTGGGTGAAGCTATTTCACTATTTGTTTTGGTTTTTACTGCAGTCTACATGTTTAAAGTGATTTTTAGAATACAAGTATTGGCAGAGAGAGGACGAGAATGATATCTGTGTTATGTTTGTATGGTGAATATGAGGCTAAAGCAAGCAGCTGCGCTAAGCTAGTTATTATTTTTAGTTTCTGGTATCCCAGTCTTTGCTAAGCTACGCAAATAGCTGCTGCTGGCTGTAGTATGTTTACCGGACAGATATGGGAATTTTATGGATTTGGGTTTTCTTTTCTTTTGGTTTGCCAGCTTTTAGTTTAGTTTTGTGAGTTCACTTATTTCACTAAAAGCCAAGAGAACTTGTGAAACAGAGTGAGCTTGCCGTTGTCATACAACTGAAACTGCTAGCATTGGGGTATTGCCTCTTTTGGTAGCATACTAACTTCAGAAGACATCTTTGCAGCACGGAATATAAACTCGTCTGACTTAACATCAACACTGATGTTTCCTCACATTCCTAATAAAAAAATTTTTTATGTTTAAACAAAAATTCTGGCCATATATTACGGTGCCCACATTTAACTAAATAATAATTCATAATTTGGGAACAATTCGGGAAATACACTTAAGAGCTTTCTTGTCGAGAATGACATTAAGATTGAAAAGATTGAAACTACTGATCGTATGGGTGGCAGCTGGTTAGCATAGCTTGTCTTAGCATACAGACTGGACAAATCTAATCATGCTCCATCTAAAAGTAGCACAATTTGAATTTCTAAAGCTTACAAATTAACAATATATTTTTTGTTCATTGAGGGTTTGTTGGACAATAAACTTTGCCTGGCAGGTACTTACCTTCACTGTATGCTCTGCTTCTGGGGATGAGAGATGTTCTCTTTTTGTTTTTGCTTTATATTTTTATTTTTATTTGATGGGATAATGTCATTGCAGTTGTATGCAATGACATTTAATTTTCTAGAAAAAAAGAAGGAGGCTGCATCCTGATTTATTGAAAGAATTACTTCCCTGCCCAGCTCATTTTCTGAAAATTGGTCTGTGCTTGAAAAATAGATTTGTTCAAGCCATCAATGACAAATGTATGGCACTGACATATTTGGTGTAAACTAATGAACAGGTCAGCAGCAAGTGATCTGTACGGTTCTAGACATGGGTCCCTGCATGGACAGGTGCCTGCAGCAGAAGTGGTGAGACTGTGGAGGATCAGGACGTTGAACCGGAGTGAGGATGATTTAGGGAAGAGTGCTGCCATCTGAAACCCTCTCGGGAAGTCAGGGAAAATGGTTGCAGTGCAGCGAGGCTCATTACCACATAAGCACATCATCTATCAGACATGGCAGCGCAGACACATATAAAAAAAACCACACACACATGATGCAGTCTCACACACACATTGCACAAGCAACCTATCAGACCTCTCCTGCACGGCAGCAGCAGAGAAGGCAGCAGAGGAGCTCATGGGAGGATGGGGGGGGGGGGGGGGGGTTTGTGAAGCTATGCTGCCTGGTTACTGATGAGCTATCTGCAGACTGACATATAGGTTACATTCCCTTATATGCTTGCCTGCGCACGCACACACACAGCCACAGACACACACACACTGCCACAGCTGCTCTGACAGTGTCATAACTCCTGTCTCTGATAGAAAATGGGGTTGTATGTCAAAGGCTCAGCTGGCTGCAGAGTGACATTCTCCACTTTCCCATATGAGCATCTGCCTCTGGTTCAGTCCTGCACACACGGCCACGATGATGTCTTTCTGTATATTTTTGTAGCAATTTTTTGCCAACTGTGTGTCTGCATGATACAGTAGAATCAACACCTCGTGTTTGTTAGGAAAGGCTACATCCACAATGATTGGAAAAAGCAGAGATGTGGACTCAAGTCATTTTGACTTGAACCCAAGTTGACTCAAGTCACAGAATTTTTTTATATTTCACATTCTATTTGCATTTCTCAATATACAATGTACGCCTTAGCATCAACAAAACAAAGACCCACAATCTTAGAGTCAAACATACAAAAATAACATTCGACAACACACATTTATACCACACAAACCACAACATATAAGCTTAACTCGGCCATAATATATCGTATCTAGTCAACATAAATTAGATATTTGAAATATAAATGAACATACACATACATCAACTAAATTAAATTTTTTCTCACCAACTCACCAGTTCACTAAATATTAACCAGGTACAACACACACCTTTAGATTCTGATCACTCAATTATTTTTAGTCACTTCTATTCACTCTCTATCTGAACGCTCAGATGTAGTGCCTGTCTCTTGAACTAATGACTTGACTTAACTTGACACAGCCTGTGACAGGACTTGACTTGTCCTCGAGAAAAATGACTTGGGAGTTGCTTGAGACTTGAGACCGAAGGATCAGAGTCAGGTGTCTGGGAAACAGCCAGGCTCTGTCTTAAAGAAACAAAATCTGTTTCCCAGCACTTCGAAAGAAACACATTATCTGTTGTATGTTTGATCCTGAAAGAATTGATGGTTTTACGGGGGATTATGTGCTGTCCCATGATCATATATATTAATAAGTTAGTTTTAGTGCTGGTAAGCCGATTAGCTGTTTCCCTCCTGTTTCCAGTGTTCATGTTAAGCTAAGCTTCTGGCTGTATGTTCATCATACAGATACAAGACTCGTAATGATCTTGAACCATTCCTTTATGTCTTTTTTAGCTTTTCAAACACAAGCTGTCATCGAATATTCATATAAAAATTATTGTTATTTCTCTCTTAGATTGTTTGCGTGTTTTTGAATTGTTCTGCCATCCCTCCTCTAAACAAAAGACCCGACAGCAGCAGCCAGAGCCGGCACAAAGATAACAAAAAAAAAAATTAAAGCTGAATCTTTCAAACTGTTCCAGGCTTATTGAAGTTGAAGTTTCTTTCAATCAATCCGTCCCTCTCTGTCTCTCTGATTGTTTGGCCCAAAGCTGTTCTGATGTGACAGGTCCAGGCTCTCAGTCTGGGCATGTCTGTGCATTTTGGGCGACTCAGCGAGGCACACAGACATCACTAGACAGCACACACGGCCTTTCTATAGCCCCGACCCCTGAGGACCAGCTCGCATTAATATTGAGCACTTTAAGCTGTATTAGCATTTGCATACAGTGCGTATTGTCCTGGAAATCAAATCAAACATTCATTTGTCTGTGGTTCCTTTGAAATTAAATCTATTTATCACGGCCGTAAATTCAGTCATTCAGCCAAGTTTCTTTGTCTAGTGTCTCAGATGTGCCTGTGCAGTCCCATTAGCTGTACATGTGTGTGTGTGTGTGTGTGTGTGTGTGTGTGTGAGAGTACTGTATGTGCAGCTAAGGGCATCCACGCGTGATGATGTACATGTGAATTGGTGTATGAATGTGTGTCAGTGTGTGCTGTGTATACTAAGCAGTTTATCTCGTCTGCGCTGCATATTTTCTTGTTCCCAAAGTGCAGCTAGGTGAGCCAGGACTACACACACACACACACACACACACACACACACACACACAGCTCAAGCTCAGGTCTGCTGGAATGATAAGACCCCTTGTGTCCCTGCCAGAGGTAAATAGGCTCCCCTGCTGCAACTATCCCGACCTCTCATCTGCCATGTTATGACATCCCCAGAAATCCCAATATACGCACAGTGTTCACCTTCACCAGATCATCCCCCTCTTTGTGCCCATGTGCACTGTTTGGCACACCCTGAGGGCATGTCAAGAGTCGCTGCTCTTCTAGCGCTTTAATTAGACATCCACGCCTGGCATCGGGGAATATTGGGGGAAGGGCGGCAAGTCTGGGGCACATGAGGTGCTTGGGAAGGGGGTCGACTATAGTTAGGAGTTGGGGGAGTGAGCTGCTGTTGGAGATGTGATGCGTACATCTGGATAACAGCTAAACACGGCCATATCTGTGCCATCCAATCAGGAGACCCCAGCAGAGGTCTGTTTCTAGGGCTTCGAAAGTGGTAAATATTTGTGGGCCTGTTAAATCTTTAAAGCAAAAGTGTTTTGAACACAAGATTTGACCCTAAACGACACGATTCGTCAGTCATCTAACATTGATCTCCTTGCTTGCACGCAGAAAGATCAACTTCAACTGTTATCAATAATCGTCAACATTACACAATCCTGGGTGACAGCAGGTCAGCTTCCTGACCTGAGGAATCATTAACTGGCTGTGACACAAATGAAACGTTGACCCACAGACGTTTTGGTGGCAAATTACAAATAAAATGTTGCACAAGGGTAATTTTAGATATTTTCTGGATCAGTTTACAGATATAATCTGTCATATCTCTGTTTAAATTCCTCCTCAAGCACATTGAACACACCTGATTAATTCAAAGAGGCATAAGAAAGTAGTGATGAATGTGGAAAATTTGGATCCATAAATAACACAAACATAATAAAAAGTACATTTTATACATGTTTTATGGGGACGTTTAAAATATAGGGAACATTTCTACATAGCACATTTCCACATATTACTCACATTCTTAGATCTACAAAATAAAACAAAAACATAACATAACCAAACATGACATTTAGTGAATTCAAGGTCCAGTGCCTCCTCGGTATATCTGATATCACCATGTTGGAGTTGTTCCTACAACATCAAAATTAATGACCATCATTGAAACTGACCAATCACACATTGTGTTGTCATAGCTTAGCGACACATGTCAGAGTACTTCCTGGAACATCATAATTAATGTTGCTCCAGGACCATAATTTCAATTTAGGAATCAGTGATGTGAACTATCTGGAGTTCACTTTTGTTGTTGAATGGGTGACATAAATTACAAAAAACTGGGGTTAAATCATGTTTACTCCAAGTTCACCTATTTTTTTCTGTGTCTTAACAGTTTTCTGGAGCTAAAATGCTTGTTCATGTTTAGGAAAACATGGTTTGAGTTAAAACTGACCCTTTTAAAATGTCAGATTCTCGTTTGAAATTATTCAGAAGTTATGCAGAAAAACTGACAACTATGCAAGAATTATGGAAGTTGCAGTTGTGACAAAATCGAAGAGCGGAGGAGATGTCAATCAAGCACTTTCTGTACAAAAGAGTTCCAATCAGGCAAGATGCATGTTGATACATGTTCTGGTCAAGCCAGATATATTCAAGGAAATAACTCAAACATGAGAAAACTGAAGTGTCATGTTTCTCATCTTTATCTGATTTCGTTTTAAGGTTTAGCAACTTCACCAGTTTTTCCAGACCTGCTTGTCTGCACCTGCCCACCAGTTTTACCATCTACTAATCATTTCTATTCAAGTGTTCAGATTCCCTAAAATAATGTGGTAAATATGTTCTTGAGACAAAAAGGACAACAAAATAGACAATTTTCATTGCAGATTTTTTGACATGTCACAGCAAGGAAAGCACAGATGTCATTAATATCATACGTCATGGCTGCTTCTGAGCAACCCTGAAGCATGTTCCCTCAAATGAAGACATAACAGTTCTTTGCACATTAGTAGTGAGTGTATGAGACCAAGTGAGGGATACATAATTTATTTAATCTGCAGCTTTCATCCTCAGACTCTTACTCAAACTGGTTTAGAATTTAATCAAAGCTCATGAGGGAAAACAAGGAATGACCGCAGCTTGAAATATAAAATACTCCTCTGACTTTACGATCTGACCAGTCTATTGTTTTTTTCCTCTTTATCTTCCCCTCTCAGTGCTTTATTTCTTTTTTTAAGCCATCAACTTTGATCTGTTCCCCCTGAAACTGTTTCACCTTCAGAAGGGCTCCATAAATCTCTCTTGATCTCCCCGCGGATGAAGAGGCAGGTCCAGAATTTGAATCAGCATCGAGCCAATCCGGAGTAGCAGCATCTAAAATGTCTTTTATCTGTCTGCAGGAGCGCGCACACACACACACACACACACACACACACACACACACACACACACCAGAGAATGGTTTAGATTACGGGAAAACATATTCTGGTAGGGTCTGCATTAACAGCACTTCTTGAATTTTAATCTGCTGCAAGAGGATAGGCAGAGGAGAGTGTTTTAAGTGATTGTGAGCAGACAGACCTATTCCATCATGGCTTCACCATATTTTAGGGTCAAGACTAGACTGTTACAAGCTGTTGATTGGTTTATGGATAAATAGATAGATAGATAGATAGATAGATAGATAGATAGATAGACAGATAGATAGATAGATAGATATGAAACAAGGGATACGAAAAAAACCTTAATGTAACTTCTTCCATAAAAAAAAATGAAAGTGTAAAATAAACCCTAAACTAGCAGTTAACCTGCCTGACAATATAGCTCATTGAAGGCTCCTCTGTTCCATTTGTACAAACACGTACCTGTCAGTCAAGTGTCAACTTCTACTAGAAATAATATAAAAGCATCAGCATCGTGTTACTTGTTACCCGACTGCCACCTTGTGCCTAAACTGGCAAACAGGTTATTATTATTGGTCAGGCACTTAGGTGTTCAGGAAACAAACAGTCGGGGGCCTTTAGAACATGCGTCCACTTCGACGGGAAATGTAGTGTAAAATGGCGCCGTCTCCGCTCTGTTTGGAACGCTCAGAACTACGACTCCCAGAAACCCTTGCGAACTTTCGCTCGTGCCGTGCGATAATATGGCGTCTTCTTGAAAGCGTACAGAAAACGCAGTGTTTGTTGACAAGTCCACTAATTTAAGGTAAGATTTAAATGTCACACGCCACATATCACCTGGTTTTGTATAATGAATTGCATATTTTTGACCTGAAATAGTTTTCTGCGTTGAATGTTTGAGCACTTTCTTGGAGATTATTAGCTTCTTTGCTAAGTTGTTAGCTAACGTGAGGAGCTAGCTTCTTCATACTGACCGCGAACCATTATCCATTCTGCGGAGGCTGACCTGATTGTTTTTGTGTCACTCTTATCATCTCAAATGAGTTAGATACGAGCTAACCTTTCTTACAAACGATGGTGAACTTTGATATGGAACTAAAATGGTTCTGAAACTTTTACTGTTTATCCGCACGTTACCTTTGAGTACTTGTGGAAGGTACAGGTTCTCGTTAATGCGAAATATAAACGTGTATTCAAGGAAATGAGCTGACATAACATGTGCTCAAAGCTTTGTAGCCTTTCGTTATGTCTGTGTTTGTTATTTGAAAGACTGCAGTGTTTTGTCTGTCTATAAACACCATTGTACAAGATTCAACTTCATATTTTCATGTTGGACTTTGCATTGCAGTATTGCAAGACTTAAACCATATAGAAGTAATAATAACAAAAAGTGCGATTTTTTCATGCTCAAATAAAGTTAAACCCAAGCAGGACCTGCAGACTGACTGTACAAGTTGTTGCAAACTGTTTGTTTATGTCTTATGGTCTCTTGGCAATATGTGTTTATATCCGTCATACTGCTTATCTTGTGTTCAGCATGGATTTATGCTTAGCATTTTTGTTGTCTAAACTTGATAGTTCAGTAATTGTAAGATTTAAAAAGATACATTTTGAGCTGGTGATACTGAGCAATATAAGTGAATATGATTAGTGGACTAAATATCATATTAAAAAATTGATAAATAAAAATGAACGACCTGAATTATGAAGGAAACATTTTAAGTTTACAACATATGTTTGCAGATGGCAGCCGACTCCACAGACAAGAAGGATGCCGAAGTCTCTGCCACCAAAGACAGAGAGAGGAAACGCAGCCGGTCAAGAGAGCGGGAACGTAAAACATCACCTTCACGCGCCCGCCATCGTTCTCGTGAACGAAAGCGCTCTAAATCTCCAGAAAGGTAACTAAAATGCAAGGGCACAAACACACCTTTATCTCTAGAATAAAGTTCTATTTGTTATATAAATAAAAATAACAAAAAAAATCACACAGAGAACATTTGTCCCATATTTTTTGTTATTTTCTGTTTAACTTAGCAACAGTTTTTCTGATTTTGACATTCAGCAACAAATTGTATTATTATTTATATTACTTATTTGTACTTGAATGACAGAGACCGACGCATGAAAGACAAAGATAGAGACAAAGAGCGTGACAGAGATAAGGACCGAGACAGGGGTCGTAAGGACAGAGACGGCCATCGACGTGATAAAGATCGTGGCAAGAAGTCCAGGTAAGTGAATGCAGAAAAAAACAGGCTTTGTGAGATTGAGAAGGATCACATGAGGCGTTGATACTGATAAATATTATTACTACAACAACAACAATAGTGATATTGTGACGGGTGCCTGGAGGGAGCAAATGTCACAGCATTTTTGTTTTTAGTTGTTTATACCAGTTTAACATTAGTCTGTCACTCTCCTTTATAGAAGTCCCTCTCCCAGATCGAAGGATAGCAAAGGGAAGAGAGATAGGGATATAAAAACTGAAGAGGAAGAAGATGAAAAAAAGAAGAAAGAGAAGGTAAGAATCCTGTTTGGCTAAATCTGTCATGATGTTACATCCTTTTCTCAGGTTGTTATTTGTGTGTTTGACCTATGTTGCTTTTGTTCAGGTCCAACCTTTGTCTTTGGAGGAGCTTCTTGCCAAGAAGAAGGCAGAAGAGGAAGCAGAGGCAAAGGTGAAAACTTTCCTGAGGTTCAGATTTCCTTAAACATTTTAAACACAAGATTATTTGTTCCTCACTTCGTTTCACATTTTCTCCTTTTCAGCCCAAATTCCTTTCAAAGGAAGAGCGAGAGGCCGAGGCTCTGAAACGGAGGGAGCTACAGACTGAGGACAGGAGGAGGATGTTGGAAGATGAAAGGAAGAAAAGAAGGATGTTCCAGGACATGGGCAGAAAAATGATGGGTGTGTATCAGCCTCTTGTCACTCACTTTCAAACAATCTGCATGCTGTTAAAAAACCGTAACAATCCTAACTGCAAGTGTATGTCACAGAGGACCCCCAGGAGAGGGAGAGACGAGAGCGAAGAGAGCGAATGGAGCGAGAGAACAACGGGAATGAAGACGACGATGGACGACAGAAGCTCAGAGAGGAGAAGGATAAAAGTAAAGAACTCCACGCTATCAAGGTCAGTTTCGAGAAGTTAGTTGTATATTTTCATCAAACTGAGTCTTTAGCTATATTCTGACTGGTTTTATTTATCTTGTTGATTTTAACCTGCACTTGTCAGTGATTTTAGTCCCTTCCAGATCAATATTTCCTCAGAAAATGCAGTAATGATTGCTAATGATTATAAATCTACTGTTAATCTCTTCAAACTTAACTCATTTGTTCATCTGTAGTTAAAATCTGTCACGTTAATATATTTAAAAGTACTTGTCTTGAGTTTCTCTTTTGTGAAGAGCTGCTTCTTAAACTTTATTTAATCAGCTCTGTGTAAAATTTGATGTCTGTGAGAAAATAGAGGAAGCCAGAGATGTTTTTGCTGATCAGTGAAATGGAAATGTGTTAACATCAACATCCAGACCTATTTGGGAACAAATACGATGGCTGAAAAGAAAAGTTAAAGTCATCAGGGAAGTGAGAACCACGAATCCTTCAACTGGATTTTTCTTTACAGGAACGTTACCTGGGCGGGCTCAAGAAACGTCGGAGAACTCGTCATTTGAATGACAGGAAGTTTGTGTTTGAGTGGGATGCTTCTGAAGACACGTCAGTCGACTACAACCCAATGTAAGTGAAGAAGAACACATTATATCAGTGGAACACGTTATGGAAGCGCGTCTCTGTTTTGTCAGAATATGCACCAGTCTAAGCCGCATGATGTTCCCAATCTGTGTTCCAGTTACAAAGAAAAACATCAGGTTCAGCTGTACGGACGAGGCTTCATCGCTGGTATCGACTTGAAGCAGCAGAAGAGAGAGCAGTCGCGGTTTTATGGCGACCTGATGGAAAAGAGGCGAACACTGGAGGAGAAGGAGCAGGAAGAGTGAGTGAAACAAAGCAAAACAAATCCAAAACATGGAACTTCAGTGTATATTAAATAAAACTGACCAGAAGGTTGTAAATAAGTCTATACATTGACTTCAATCCAAACTGTTTTTTCCTCTCAGGGTAAGACTGAAGAAGATGCGCAAGAAGGAGGCAAAGCAGCGCTGGGACGACAGACATTGGTCTCAGAAGAAGCTGGAGGAGATGACGGACAGAGACTGGCGTATCTTCAGAGAGGACTACAGCATCACCACCAAGGGAGGAAAGATCCCGAACCCCATCAGGAACTGGAAGGAATATTCGCTGCCTGCACACATCCTGGAGGTCATCGACAAATGTGGATACAAGGTCGGTTGAGTGTTTGATTTTTGTACCATTGACCAGCAGAAACATGTTATTGTTTATTATATTTGATATATTTTAGTTTCAGTTGTGCACAGATATAAAGGTGAAATGCTCATGATTAAATATCTCCTCAGACTATTTCAAATGTAATTACTAATACTTTCTTTTTTTAAATCCAGGATCCAACACCTATCCAGAGGCAGGCCATTCCTATTGGTTTACAGAACCGTGACATCATTGGTGTTGCCGAGACTGGTAGCGGTAAAACGGCTGCTTTCCTGATTCCACTGCTGGTCTGGATTACCACCCTGCCAAAAATTGATAGGTAATTAAAATAAGTAGTACTTATAAGGCCCCAATATATTTTTCACCCACAGAGTCGTCTGTTAAATTCCTATCCTCTCTGTTTGGCTGCAGGATTGAAGACTCTGATCAGGGTCCATATGCTGTGATTTTGGCCCCGACTCGTGAGTTGGCACAGCAGATTGAAGAGGAGACCATTAAGTTTGGTAAACCGCTCGGTATCCGCACGGTGGCTGTGATTGGAGGAATCTCCAGAGAGGACCAGGGCTTCCGTCTCAGGATGGGCTGTGAGGTGAAACATTAGAACTAAATAATTGATCCAAGTGTCTAAAGCTAGCATCCAGCAAGCACCAACTTTTTCTCAAATGTTTTTTTAGATTGTAAAACAAACAAAAAAATCTCATTTTGACATAGTAGCATATACATAATATACTTTGTTCAAGAGTTCAAGGGTGAAACTGTAGTGAAAAGTTTGGCATAAAAAGGAATCTGGTCGGTGAAAGTTATTAGAAGCTTTCTGTAGTCTATAAAAACACTGTATTTCAACACAAACATGATGTCAGACGCTCTACATACACACACAGAGCCCACCCTGCCACTATATTCATAAGCTAACGTTGCTATGTAAACAGAAAACACACATAGTCACCCACCGTGTGTTTTTTAACAGATTGTGATCGCCACCCCCGGACGTCTGATCGATGTGCTGGAGAACCGGTACCTGGTCCTGGGTCGCTGCACGTACGTTGTCCTTGATGAGGCTGATCGTATGATTGACATGGGCTTCGAGCCCGACGTCCAGAAGATCCTGGAGTACATCCCGGTGACCAATCAGAAACCAGACACCGAGGAGGCGGAGGACCCTGAGAAGATGATGATGAACTTTGAATCTGGAAAACATAAATACAGACAAGTATGTTTATCTGTCAGACGTTTGCAAACACAAGACTGTTGTGTTGGAGCCAGGTGTTCTCACTGTGTGTTTGTGTTTTCAGTCTCTGTATCCTTATTTTTTTTTTGCACCTTTCAGACGGTCATGTTCACAGCTACTATGCCTCCAGCTGTGGAGAGGCTGGCAAGGAGCTACCTGAGACGTCCAGCTGTGGTTTACATTGGCTCTGCTGGTAAACCTCATGAGAGAGTCGAACAGAAGGTCCTGCTTATGTCAGAAGGAGAGAAGAGGTGAGACATATTACTGTAAAGATACAACATACCATTTATTTCTGTTAAAGTGCAGAACTGAGTGTTTTTGGATTCTGTGCGGTGCAGGAAGAAGCTGCTGGAGGTGCTGTCGCATGGCTTCGAGCCTCCTATTATCATCTTCGTCAACCAGAAGAAGGGTTGTGACGTGCTGGCCAAGTCCCTGGAGAAAATGGGGGTGAGTCACTTTTTTCAAATGCTAATTTTCTCTTCTTCTTCAACAGAAACAAACTGATTATCACATTTTGAATTAAATTTGCTAAAGCAACTTGACAAGTGAGGACTAAAACACAAAATGTAAACTGTCATTCTGAATAAGCAAGGTAACACTAGCATGCGTATAACTTAAAACCTGGGCAATGAACTGGATGTTCAGAAATACTGTTAATATATAAACAAAATGTAACCTCAGTTGGTTCTTCTTCACACAGTACAATGCTTGTACGCTGCACGGTGGAAAAGGCCAGGAACAGAGAGAGTTTGCGCTCTCCAACCTCAAAGCAGGAGCCAAAGATATCCTGGTGGCCACAGACGTTGCTGGTCGAGGTATCGATATCCACGACGTCTCCATGGTTCTTAACTACGACATGGCCAAGAACATCGAAGGTAAGAAGCCTCAGTTTGTGGGCAGTGTTTTTGTCCTTATTGTCTTTATTCATTATGGATATAAGTGTTCTCGAGGCCATCTTGAGCTGTAGCATCATCTCCTCTTCCCCTCCTGCAGACTACATCCATCGTATCGGTCGTACGGGTCGTGCTGGTAAGAGCGGTGTGGCTATGACTTTCCTCACCAAAGAGGACTCGGCGGTGTTCTACGACCTGAAGCAGGCCATCCTCGAGAGCCCCGTCTCCACCTGCCCCCCGGAGCTGACCAACCACCCGGACGCTCAGCACAAACCCGGAACCATCCTAACCAAGAAGAGACGCGAGGAGACCATCTTTGCCTGATTTACCTGACAAACTGGACTGTCACTGAACACGCACCTGAGTTTCAGACTGTTTTATCATGTCGTACCTCCACATTACATTCAGGATTCGATCTGCAGATTACTTACACCTATTTCTTTCGTTATTTTTCCATATTGTGTCCCATTCTGTCAGTCTGTTTTTGTCTGTTGGTAGAAATGAATACAGAAACCCTCACCACACTGGTTTTGGGATTGTAACCTCAGTTCAAAGATGTGTAAACATGGACTCAGTGGTAGATGTTTGTTTGCTTCTATAAACTCCTGCCGGATGCTGATGATGTAACTGATCTGCTCTGGATAAATGCTCCTTGTCAGTTATCAGATGTGATGAATACCAGCTAGGATGCGAGTGTAGATGAGTAGTAAGTGCGATGTTGTGCATTTTTCATTAATTTTCTGTCACCACATTTTGAGTTTCCTGACTGTAAAAGAGACCAATGCCAGAAGTGACGACCATTTCTTTTGCTTCACGTGCAAACTCTGAGTAAATCCATTGTTTTAAATATAAACCTTTGTATGAAGTGAATACAGCAAATTTGACAACATCTGGCTCATAATTGTCTTTGTGGGTGAATGTTTTTGATGCAGAAAAAAAAAACGTGAGAGCAAAACTCAGACACTCCACCATGGAGGAGGATTAATGTGCAGTTTTGATTTAAATTTTTTTAGTTTCCCGGGCAGATGTTTTATGCTTTATGTACATCTTTTTTTTTTTTTTACTCCTTTGAAATGTCATTCATGAGGAGCGGTAGCCAACTGTTAGCCTGCAGAGAGCATAAAAGACTCTAAACCTAGATTGTCTCCTGACACATGTAGCCCCTTAAAGGTGCATTATGTAAGAATTGACCACCTGTTGAATTAATTCTCCAAACAATAGAAGGCAGCATAACACCGGAGTAACCCATAACTGCTGCTAATTGAAGTTGCCATTAGTTCGTTAACTCCCTTAACAGGACATTTAGCTGTCCATTTGATGAGCTTGGAGCACCTGGGGAGTGTCTGTGCTTACATCACTAACACGGGAGCTTTGGAGTTCATCTTCGATGCGTTTTTGACAAAAAAAACACAGGAAGAAATACATTTTAAGAATGTAGATTTTTGTTTATTTTGCCATGAATGTATATAAATATTACGCACCAGATGATGTAATCTCATAAATCCTGATGTCTGACGGGGGAATTCGAAACATTAATATCTGAAGGGGCTTTAAATAACCAGTAAGTATTCCCAGAAACCCGTGTGTGGCCCATGGTCCTATATAAATACACTGGACTGAAGTGCATGAAAAAGTTTAATATGTTATGTATTCAGAGTCGACTGTGAACAGATGATACAGATCTGTCATCAAGCTCACTGCTGTGTGAGGCTGAACTTAATTACACTGACTTATCAATGTTCAGCAGCTTTAGTGATTATCATGTGTACTAGCTTAGTTTAAAGTATAAGCATGCTAAATGTAGCTGATTACCACACAAAGTACAGCCGAGGCTGATGTGGATGTCATTCACGCATTCAATCATTTTGTCATCAAACAGTGTGTTTGACAAGTTTAAATTATGACAGCATTAACTGAAAACGGTTCACAATGTTTTTACACTTCATCCCAAAATGAAGTTTTGTGGCAAGTCATCCATTTCATATAAAACCACAAATGTGAACCTTGTGGTTAAAAACAAGAGGAAAATTCAGGGAATCACTGAGGTAATGAGGATTTTATCTTGAACAAAAAGGTCATGCCAAGTAGACAAGGTGCGTTACAGTGAAAGACAAAAAGGACTCAAACAATTAAAAGTACATAAAATGTCATGTTTATTTTGTTTGTCATATTTTTTTTTTTTTTTACTTAGCATTGTAAATCTATTTTCAAATAGAAAGCATTCTATACAGCATCAGGCAGGAAATGTCTCACTTTTTACACATTTGCTGTCTCTTTTGATAAATAGAGGGAAGAGGCGTGTTGGGTCACGCTAGCACGCTGTGGTAGTCTGGTGGATACACGGTTATATTTAGTGCAGTTATTGCATTACAAAGCAACCATCCCAAAAAAAAGTAGTGCAATTTTTTTTTTCTCTACTCACACAAAAAGAGGAAGTCCAGATGGTCTAAGGCGTTTTAAAGTTTTTCAATGTTAGGCTTAGTATTGCATACAGAATAAGACAGAGGAAACTAAATTAAAACCCTTGTAAAAATTGTGCTTCATAAATTGAAAAAATCTCCACTGCTTTTTATCAGTTGCTAAATTGGTCCGCTTTGAAAAACTCTGCCAAAATATAATGAAAATAGCTAATTGGTGAACTAAGACATGCAGGGCTTTAATAATTCACTCGTTCCTGTTCATCACAAATAAAAAAAAAAAAAAAAAAATCATAGGCCTGATCTGGGACAATTTGTAGTGAGTGACTTTTTAAAAGTGCATCAACCAGTGTCCAGCCAATATTGTGGAAGAAAATTCCGCAATATTAAAGTACATTGTGGATAAATAAACTGATGCATTCTGATTTCTTTTTTTTTTTTTTTTTAAGTTATAGTGTTGTTAGTGGTGTGAGGAGTGAGTAGCCCCAAAGACAAGACTATCACTACAAGACATCGAGGAGAATCAAAATCAATGCATTACTAAAATACTTAACTGTAAAAAGAATCAGATTTTCATGCAACACTTGCATAGGTTTTTTTTCTTTTTTTTCTTTTTTCAAATCATGCTGATTTTTTTTCTCTTCAAAATATACAGAACACTAGATAGAGATAGAGATAGATAGAGAGAGAGATAGATAGATAGAGATAGAGAGATAGATAGATAGATAGAGAGAGAGATACCTGTGAGACATGGAAGCAGTAAACCAGTAAATTCCTAAAGCCGGCTGTTAACGGTATCGACACTGTGCGTGAACGAAAGCAGGTCGCTGCTCGTCAGCATCACGTCCGAACTCATCGTCGTCGTCGTCATTGGCTAGAAAACGGTGCAGGAACGGAATGACATCGTGTCATGGGTGCTACGAGTCCTTCAGGAGCACGACACATTCGTTAGATGGAGTTGAGCTGCGATGAGTGTGTAGGACTTTACACCTGAGGATCTGCCTTGGTTAAAAACCGAATCGACTGTTAAAACTGCAGAACACAAAACAATGTTTGGCAAAAAGGACGCACAAGGGGGGCGGGAGAAGTGTAGAAACTGTGGATGCTACAATCAATAACGTGCTACAATCGAATTACAGGGCGATCGGTTGGGGGTTGGAGACACCGGGTGGTGCTTTGGAGGTGCAAAAGGCATGCAAGCTTACATTCTCTGAAGCCTGGATTTGAAGAGGAGCTGCAGCTGCGCAGCGTGTGCTTGACAAAATGTGAATGATTCAATGTAAACAAGCAGGTTGGCAATTATTTCATCCATTGAAAAATAACATTCCCTTTTCTTTGTTGTGTTTACATTCTCTGTGCGAGTTTTTCAGATTTTTAGAGGTGTTAAGAGAGTGATTGTGCAACAGCAAAGACAAGCGATGCCCAGAACGTACTGTACTGTACTGTGGGTGACACTGACGCCGTACTGCTTACTTACATTGTGAGACTCAGTCTGATTAACTGCATGTGTCTCCCACCTTCCGCACGCCGCCTTCAGAGTACAAACTGACTCAACACATGGATGGCAACATTTCTCTGAAACAACAAACAAGTTCATATTAACAAAATTGAACATATATAGTAGCAATGAAACAAAACCGGGTGCCCATTCAGTATATACATTGTAATCAAATGCATTACTATTTCCCATAAATGGATTCAACAGTAGACATTCCTACATTTTAGTTTATCCGTAAAGGTCATTCACTTCCTGTTCTGACGTAAATGTGCAAATAGTCTTAAAATAATTATACTCATACATGCAATAGTAAAGAGTTTAAAAGTCTTAGGAATTTTAAGGCCAGTATATGAGACATCCTACAATAGAGAAACCTTTAGGCAAAGCAGCTAAAGTTTGAGTTTGCGTACAG